>NC_080419.1:72811025-74011025 GCF_029873635.1 Malania oleifera | reverse complement strand
ATTAGGTAAGACCTATCCTACATATGAGATGATTAGGAAAGTCCTTAGAGGCTTGCCTCCTATTTGGGAAGCTATGGCTATGACCATTTCTAAGGGCAGAGACCTTATGGCCATGAAATAAGACGAATTGATAGGTATACTAATTACCTATGAATTAGCTATAAATGAGAGACTCAATGAACATAATAGGGCAAAAGGTGACTGCATTAAAATTTTCCACTAACACATCTAGAGAATGCAACGAACTAGATTCTGAGGATGATATGGCCATGCTAACTAGTAAATTCAGCAGATTCTTTAGGAAGAATAGAAAGTCATAGAAAAGATATAGGGAGTCTGCATCTAATAAGGGAAAGTCAAGCAAAATAAAGTAATATTCAAATGCTCCTACGTGCTATAACCGCAACAAGGTTGGGCATATCAAGCCGGATTGCCCACTACTGAAAAAGGATGCTAGGAAAAAGAAGAAAGCCATGAAAGCGGGCACTTAATGGGATAAACTAAGTAGTAGTGACTCAAACTTAGACCGCAGTGACTCAGAGGTTGTTAATCTGTGCTTGATGGCACATGATGATGAGGTATCATCTTCTTGCCTTTTATGTACATATTACTCTTCTGATGATTGTGAATCCGATAGCATGCATACTTTTAGAGAATTGCAATTTGAATATATTCATGTGTCTAAACTGTTGAATTATGACCAAGAAGAATGATGTTTTGAAAAAGAAATGCGAGAATTGGTAAAAATTATTTCAAATAGCAGAAACTTCTCATGCTTCAATTCTTAAAGAAAAGTATTTGAGAATTGATGATCTTGAAATAAAATTGTAGGATAGTTCCAAAATTGTTTTTAAATTCACCAAGGGCCAACGCAATTTTGAAAAATTGCTTGGTGCCCAAAGAAATTCTTTTAGTAAAAAGGGTCTTGGTTTTAATGGCGTTGAGAATGTTAGACGACCTAGTCTTTACTTGGAGCATTCCACACGTGAATCAAAATCTTAAATCCCACCTAAAGATCCTAAGTGTAGAATGAAATGTTTCAAATGCAAGCAAATTGGTCATATTCAATTTGATTGCCCACTTAGAAATAGACATGTAAAAATTAGAAAGGTGTGGGTAGTTAAGGGTGATCCAATCACTAACCCCCATGGACCCAATAGAATTTGGGGACCAACGTCAGTTACTTAGTCTATCTTATAGGTATGTTTAAGATCGTCCTCTTCAAAGGACAAGTGATACCTGGATAGTGGGTGTTCATGGCACATGACCGGCGACAAAGAAAAATTTGCTTCAATCACTCCCAAGGATGGAGGATACATGACGTTTGACGACAATGCAAAGGGATGCATCATCGGCATAGGTAAGGTCGATAAGGATCCTTCCCTGATTATTGATAATGTTCTATTAGTTGATGGTTTGAAGCATAATTTGTTGAGCATTAGTCAATTGTGTGATAAAGGATATAAGGTTTCATTTGAAAATGATAAATGCATAGTTGAAAGCAAATCAGATCATAAAATTCTTTTCACTGTAGATCGCCATGAAAATGTATATACTACTACTTTTGATAATTTAGCTTCACAACAAGTAATTTGTTTTTCCACAATAAATGAAGCTAGTTGGTTATGGCATAGGCACTCAAGACACGCTAGCATGGACTTGTTGTCAAAACTAGTGAGAAAAGATTTAGTGAAAGGCTTGCCTAAAATATCATTTGTGAAAGATAAAATTTGTGATGCATGTCAAATGGGTAAGCAAACAAAATCCAGCTTTAAGAAAAAGAAATTTATATCTACCACTAGACCACTTGAAATGCTTTACTTGGATTTGTTTGGTCCTAATTTTGTGCAAAGTCTTGGTGGAAAATCATATGCTTTTGTTATTATTGATGATTATTCTAGGTTCACATGGGTGCTATTTCTCTCGCATAAAAATGAATCATGTGAACAGTTTGCTAAACTTTGCAGGAGAATTCAAAATGAAAAAGGCTATAAGATAACTCACATAAGAAGTGATGGAGGCACTGAATTTAAAAATGAAGGTTTAGAAACTTATTGTGACCTAGAGGGTATATCACACAACTTTTCTGTACCTAGACTCCTCAACAAAATGGTGTGGTAGAAAGAGAGAATAGGTCATTGCAAGAAATGGGTAGGACCATATTGAATGAGCATAAACTACCTAAATATTTTTGGGCTGAGGCCATAAATACTGCATGTTATGTCATGAATAGGGTGTTGATTAAACCTCCATTAAATGAAACCCCTTATGAATTATGGGACAACCATAGACCTAATATTTTCTATTTTCATATTTTTTTTGGTTGTAAATGCTTTGTGCTTGGGGATAATGAGCATCTAGGAAATATTTTATTCTAAATCTGATGAAGGCATTTTCCTAAGTTATTCTCTTAATAGTAAAACATATAGAGTTTTCAATAAAAAAATGTCATTGAATCTATTCATGTTGTATTTGATGAATCTAATCCATTTTCTAAGAAAAATGATGAAGATGACATTGACATTAGAAAATGCTTAGACAAGTTATCTATTGAAAACAATGCCAGTGAGAATTCAGAAATTAATGATAAATCATCTAAAGGTAATGACAATGACAATGAAATTCAAAAGTTGCGTATGGATTGGAAATTCATTAGGAACCATCCTATAAATCAAATCATAAGTGAACCTTCTCGTGGCCACAAGATCTTCCTTGGAAAACCTAGTGAGTCATTCTACTTTCTTGTCCCAAGAAGAACCTAAAAATATTAAAGAAGCAATAGAGGATGAGTCTTGGGTAATGTCTATGCAAAAAGAACTTAATCAATTAAAAATAAGCAAAGTGTGGACCCTAGTTCCTAGGCCTAATGATCATAAAATTATCGGAGCCAAATGGATATATAGAAATAAGAAAGATAAGAATGGGGTAGTAAGTAGGAATAAGGCTAGACTAGTTGCCCAGGGTTATAATCAGGAAGACGGAATTGATTTTGATGAAACCTATGCTCTTGTTGCTAGGATGGAAGTCATTCGTATGCTACTTGCTTATGCCGCTTTTAAAAAAATTAAATTGTTTCAAATGGATGTTAAAAGTGGTTTTCTTAGTGCCTATATTAATGAATAAGTCTATATAGAACAACCACCCAATTTTGAAAATCATAAATATCCAGATCATGTATATCGGTTGTCCAAAGCCTTCTATGGATTGAAACAAGCTCCTAGAGCTTAGTATGAGAGCCTTAGTGGTTTTCTACTAGAAAATGAGTTTTCCCGTGACAAAATTGACACTACACTTTTCATCAAATCCAAAAATGATGGTATGCTTATTATTCAAATTTATATTGATGATATCATTTTTGGAGCCACTAATGATGAGTTGCATAATGAATTTTCCAAATGCATGCAAAGTGAATTTGAAATAAGCACGATGAGTGAACTTAACTTCTTTTTAGGGCTACAAATTAAACAAGCTAAAAATAGAACTTTCATATGTCAATTCAAATATGTCAGGGACTTACTAAAGAAATTTAATATGGAAGATAGTAAAACTCTTGGTAAGTGCTTCATATTTTAAATATTTTTTGAAATATTGTTAAAGCTCTTCAAGGGATATTTATGGGCTTAGAGACCTATTTTAACAATCTGGAAAATGTTTTATGAAAGATCAAAGGAAGAGAACAAAACTAATTTTGAAAAACTAAAAATGAAAAATCAAAAAAATGACTAGTCAGCTGACTGACCAGATTACACTGGGTTTACTCAGACGACTGACAGGAAAACATCAAAATAAATAAGTGCCTAGCCGACTGACAGTTTGCACTAAGACCAGTCAGCCGAATCACACACCCGGCCGACTGACATTTTTGAACTGTGTCAAGCCAGCCAACCGACAAATTAATTGAATTTATTTCTGGTAGACAAAAAGGCCTCATCCACCTATCTAGCCGACTGACCCTATGAAATACATTAACCAATCGCTTGTCCAACCAACTGACTCTACGGCAATTTGAATTTTTCAACTTAACGGGAAATTTCTAAAATTCAGTTTTTCAAATATTAATGTTATAAAAACTTGGTGGACACTCCAAGTAACTTGGCGAACAAGGAAACTAATCATAAAAGCCTATGAATACTTCCTTAATCCCAAGAAATTAATAACCAAGCAATTACACAACACACTTGCATTAAAACTCTCAATCTCTCTTAGAGTTCTCTATTGCTCATACTCTTGTCGGGGGAAATAAACTAAATTTCTACTGAAACATAAACCTACGGTTCTCATACTGAGTTTTTTCAATCACAAAATAAACCTTGGTGATCTCTACACTTGAGCTTCAATTCTATTTCATATTGGTATTTAAATTATTGAAGTACATAGTGTTGAATTTGTACTAATCTACTCTGTTTGAGAGTGCTCTTGTATGCAATTGCTCTTTTATATTCTTGCAGTATTTTTTATCATTCCAAGGTGTTTGTAGCATTAGCTAAGTGTGGGGATATCGCTTAGAGAGGCAGGCTCTAGCCTATTGAAGGAGTGACCAAGTGAGGCGATATCACTTGGAGAGGCAAACTATAGCCTATTGAAGAAGTGTGTAAATGGTGTTGTTCTGCCAGGGAAAGGAACTGGTTTTAGTGAATCCTTTGGTGGTTTTCCAAAGGTGAGGACGTGGGTTAGGTATAAGTCGAACCTCGTAAAAGTCGTGGTCTCACTCTCTCTTTCCCTTGCTCTTTATTTTTAGCACATATAAACTGCGTGGATGATTTAATTTATTAATCATATATACTACGTAAATTTGGAAATTAAATAAACATAAAGTCTAATTTCAATTTGGGTTGCGAAAACCAAAAGGAAGTATGTTGGTTAATCTATATTTTACCGAAACCATAAGGGAGTACGTTAATTGGTTAACACCCAAAGATAAATTAACTAAGAGTTTATTTGAATTCTAAATTTTGGAAGGAGTGTGGATGTTTTGTTGAAAACCATTTTGAGAAAACAAATTCACTACCACTAGGCTTGAATCAAACTTTTAAATTTATAGGGCTGCAAACAAACTAAAGCTGAATTTTATATCTTTGGATATTGCGATTGATTGGTTACTTGATTATACTTGTGTTGTGGTTGTGATTTGAATTTTGTATTGTTTTAAGTATTTATTGTATATTTGATAAATCAATAACAAGTGAAAGAATTCATTAAAAGAATTAAATGAGGTTAAGGATTCTTAAAAAAAATTAAAAGAAAATTTTTAAATCCAATTCACCCCACTCTTGGGACTACACCTTGGTTTTCAATTGGTATCAAAGCAGGGTTATAGAAAATCTTAATTACTAGGTATACAAAGATCTTAATGGCACACTTTGGCGTAGCACCCTTTGGAGAAGGACGATCCTCAACTAGGCCACCCATCTTTTGTGGTCTATATTATACATTTTTGAAACAAAGGATGAGAATATATCTTCAAACTATGATTCGGAAAGCTTGAGAGGTTGTCACAGATGATGACCATATTCCTCTTAAACTAGTAGATGGAAAACAAGTCCCTAAGGAGAAAAAGGACATGGCTGACTTAGATCACAAAATGCTGTATATTATTTTAAGTGTTATGAATGCTTTATATTGTGCTCTAGACATGAATGAATTCAATAGGGTCATGGTTTGCAAATCAGCCAAGGAGATTTGGGATGAATTAGAAGTTACTTATGAAGGAACCATTAATGTAAGAGATAGTAAAATAGACATGCTCACAAGCGAATATGAAGCATTCAAGATGAACCTGGATGAATCAATCACAAACAGGTATACAAGGTTTACCCACATAATGAACTCACTCAATGCCCTAGGAAAAACATACACCACTTATGAAATGATTAGAAAAATACTTAAAGGGCTGCCACATATATGGGAACCAAAAGCCACTGCAATAGCCGAAGGAAGAAATTTAAAAAATTCCTCCTTAGATGAACTCATAGGTTCTCTCCTTACATATGAAATGTCAATAAATGAAAGGCATGGTAAAATCAAAGCCCAAGACTCTATATCCTTCAAAACTTAAAAAGAAAACTCTAGTAGTGAAGAAGAGATGGATGAAGATGAACTAACCTTCATATCTAAGAAACTTGCAAGAATTCTAAGAAGGAAGAATAAAAACGAAACAAGAATCCAATACAAAGAAATCTAACAATAAAATTCCCACATGTTATAATTGCAAAAAGACTGAACATATAAAACTGGAATGTCCACTACTTAAGAAAGACTCTAAAAATAAAAAGAAAAAGGCAATGAAAGCCACTACTTGGGATAGTACAAGTAGTTTGGAATGTGAATCAAGTGACCAAGAGGTTGCTTATACTTGCTTTATGGCTTGGGAGGACGAGGAAAGCTCCTCATCCAAATCCTTAAATAATTCTTGTAGTGATTCATCAAATGAATCCAATGATGAGTCTATGTCATCTTATGATGAATTACAAAATGATTTATTCAAAGTACATAAAATGCTAATCAAAGTAACTAAACAAAACACATCATTGAAAAACAAGAATGATGGAGTGATGAAAGAGCTAGAATCAATTAAGATTCCTGAAAATGATAGAGATTCAAAAATTAAGAAAACATAAAATAAGTATGAAGCTGTGATGAATGAATTAGAATCTAAAAATCTTGTTGAAAAAGAAAAAGAATTGAAAATCTAGAAATTAGAAAGCAAGAATGAAAATTTGATGAAGGAAGTAGAAGACTTGAGATCTCAATCCTCTATGGAAAATGAGAAAGACCTATATGTTTCTGAATTAGAGAATAAAATTAGTAAGATGACTAAAAACCAAGAAAAGGGTTAAAATATAGAAAATTTTGAAATCTATGATCTTAAGAAAGAAATCGAAGATCAAGCCAAAATCATTTACAATTTCACTAAAGGAAAAGAAAATTTTGACAAAATGATTGGCTTACAAAGAATGTCTTTAAATAAAGAAGGCATGTGATTCAATGGAATTGAAAATAAAAAAGAAAAAGAATCTTTACATGGGATACTTCACAAAAGCCTCAAAGGACTATGCAAGCACCTCCTCAAATGCCTACACTCACACCACATGCTATCTATGTAAAAAGAAAGGGCATATAAAGTTTGAATGTCCATTTAAGAGAAAGGGTGTGAAAACTGAATAAGTATGGAAAGTGAAATAAATATCCTTTAATAAATCATTGCGACCCAAGAAAGTATGGGTACCTGGATAAAAAAAGTCTTGTCTGGAAAATCTCAAAGAAGAGTTTAAAAGCTTATCGTATTAAAACAAATAAAAACAAAAATGAAAATTGTTGGGTTCAATTAATGAATGATACAAGGCTTAAACTAGAAAACATTAAGATGCATAAAGTTTGGATGTCTACATGAAATCAAAAGAAAAGAATGTCTAAAGCAAATAAAACTTGTTGCGTAAGAAGAAGAAGCTTGGAAAAAAAATTGTGAAGGTCAGTCGATTGACCACAAGCTTAACCAACTGACTAAACAAACAACTTTAAGAAGAAAGGATAGGTCAGTCGACTAGACAATAGCTCAGCTGACTAGCTAATGGTAAAACTATTAAACAAGTTTTGAAATGAAAAATTTAAGCAACATAAGAACAAACTAAGCAAAAGTGTAGAACAGTGCACATGATAATGCTATACTCCATGCTTATATGATATGCTATATATTACATGTGTATATCCTTAAATTGGTATCTTAAAATCTTTAAAGACAACGAAAACATTGATGATTTAGGGCTCACTATATTTTGAAAATCTTAGCATAAAGCTTTTAAGCATGATTTACAAACATGAATTTTGATATGACTAATTCTTGACCATGTATGCTTATGATGGATCACATGGATAAATGGAGAAATTTGCATCTAAATAATTTTGTATTCATGATTTGTGCATAATGTGACATTAGCATTGATATCTATAAGGTATATTGGTATCCATGAATGTATAAATTAGTATTTGAGAATGTCAAGCATAATTATATCCATGAGCACATACATGATATGAATCAATGAAGCATGGGACGATAAACTTAAAAGCATAATTGGTATCAAATCTGAATGTATTAAATTTAGGGGGAGAATTATGATTCGTTGCTTGTATTATGATTTTTTTCAAAATTAAATTGGTATCATGAATTATTTTTTTTTAATTGGTATCATAAATTTTCAATTCGTATTATTCTCTAATGTTTAAATTGGTATCACAAATTCAAAAGTTTAAATGGTATTAGAATTAATGAAAATCTCAATTAGGAACCATATCTTGATATGTATGTTTGATAGTCATATGCTCAAAATAAGATTTATTTTTGATATCCTACTCTTTTTGATTGATGTCAAAAAGGCAAGAAGTTTGGAAGCAAAAATTGAGATGAGCATGATAGTATTAAAAATTTTGAAATTTTTGAACATGATATATGTAGCAAAAGGGGGAGAAGTATTTGACAATTGAATGATCTTAAAGTTAACATGATGAGATGAGCATGATAGTGTATTGTATTGAAATTGGTGTTGATATGAATCTTGAAATCACAAATATGTTGAAGAAGATGCTCAATGAAAGGGGGAGTCTTTTTAAGGCTTACTCATATTTTTGCTCCTTATTTGTCATCATCAAAAAGGGGGAGATTATTGGCCTAACAAGGCTTAACATCTTGTTTTGATGCTAACAAATAAGTGAAACTTAACATATTTGTTAAGTAATGATATTTCAGGACTCACAAGGATCAAGCATGAAAATGAAGCTTAAAGCATGGATTTCAAGATGAAATTTTAAAGCTTGAAGTATATGAGAAAGAGCTTCAAAGTATATCAAAGCTTGTAGAAAAACAAGAGAGGCAAAAGAAAGCAAAGCAAAAGAAATATCAAAGAAAAGACAAGCATGAAGACTCAAGTTCCAAGAATGTTCAAAGTCTTAGAAGTCTTTGTGTAAGTGCTTCATAATTTAAATATCTTTTGAAATATTGTTGAAGCTCTTTAAGGTATATTTATGGACTTAGAGACCTATTTTAACAACCTGAAAAATGTTTTATGAAATATCAAAGCAAGAGAGCAAAACTAATTTTGAAAAACTAAAAATGAAAAACCAGAAAAATGACTGGTTAGCTGACTGACCAGATTACACTGGGTTTACTCACCCAACTGATAGGAAAATATCAGAATGAATAATTGCCTAGCCGACTGACAGTTGCACTAAGATCAGCCAGTCGACCGACACACCCAGCCGATTGACATTTTTGAACTGTGTCGAGCCAGCCGACTGAAAAATTAATTGAATTTATTTCTAGTTGACAGATAGGCCTCAGCCGCTTATCCAGCTGACTGACGCTGTGAAATACACTACCTAGTCGCTTGTCCAACCAACTGATTCTACAGGAATTTGAATTTTTGAACTTAACGAGAAATTTCTAAAAATCAGTTTTTCAAATATGAACATTATAAAAACTTCGTGGACACTCCAAGTAACTTGAGGAACAAGGAGACTAATCCTAAAAGGCCTATAAATACTTCCTTAATCCCAAGAAATTAATAACCAAGCAATTACACAGCACATTTGCATTAAAACTCTCCATCTCTCTCATAGTTCTCTATTACTCATACTCTTGCTGGGAGAAATCATCAGAATTGCTACTAAAACATCAACCTACTGTTCTCATACTGAGTTTTCTCAATCACAAAAGAACCCTTGGTGATCTCTACACTTGCGCTCCAATTCTATTTCATATTGGTATTTACATTGTTGAAGTAGATAGTGCTGAATTTGTACTAATCTACTATGTTTGAAAGTGTTCTTGTATGCAGCTACTCTTTTGTATTCTTGCATTATTTTTTACGATTCCAAGGTGTTTGGTTCATTGGCTAAGCATGGGTATATCGCTTAGAGAGGCGGGCTCTAGCCTATTAAAGGAGTGCCGAAGTGAGGGGATATCACTTGGAGAGGCGGGCTCTAGCCTACTGAAGGAGTGTGTAAATGGTGTTGTTCCACCCGGAAAAGGAACTGGTTTTAGTGAATCCTTTGGTGGTTTGCCAAAGGCGAGGACGTAGGCTAGGCATAAGCCAAACCTTATAAAAGTTGTTGCCTCACTCTCTCTTTCCCTTGCTCTTTATTTTTAGCACATATAAATTGCGTGGATGACTTAATTTCTTAATCATATATATTACGTAAATTTGGAAATTAAATCAACTTAAAGTCTAATTTTTATTTCGGTTTTGGAAACCGAAAGGGAGTATGTTGGTTAATCCATACATTACGGAAACCATAAGGGAGTACGTTAATTGGTTAACCCCTAAAGATAAATTAACTAAGAGTTTATTTGAATTCTGAATTTTGAGGAAAATGTGGATGTTTTGTTGAAAATCATTTTGACAAAGAAAATTCATTACCATAGGGTTTGAATCAAACTTTCATATTTATAGGGCTGCAAACAAACTAAAGCTGAATCTTATAACTTTGGATATTGTGATTGATTGGTTACTTGATTATACTTGTGTTGTGGTTGAGATTTGAATTTTGTTTTGTTTTAAGTATTCATTGTGTAATTGATAAATCAACAAGAAGTTAAAGAATTCATTAAAATAATTAAAAGAGGTTGAGGATTCTTATAAAGAATTAAAAAAAATTTAAATCCAATTATCCCCCGCTCTTGGGACTACACCTTGGTTTTCAATTTGTATCAGAGCGGGGTTATAGCAAATCTTAATTAGTAGTGATACAAAGATCTTAATGACACACTTAGGTGTAGCTCCCTTTGGATAAGGACAATCCTCAACTCGGCCACCCATCTTTTGTGGTTTAAATTATACATTTTGGAAACAAAGGATGAGAATATATCTTAAAACTATGAATTGGAAGGCTTAGGAGGTTGTCACGGATGGTGACCTAATTCCCCTCAAACTAGTAGATGGAAAATAAGTCCCTAAGGAGAAAAAGGACATGACTGACTTAGATCACAAAATGCTGCAAGTTCATTCATGTGCTATGAATGCTTTAAATTGTGCTCTATACATGAATTAATTCAATAAGGTCATGGTTTGCAAATCAACCAAGGAGATTTGGGATAAATTAGAAGTTACTTATGAAGGAACCATTGATTTAAGAGATAGTAGAATAGACATGCTCACAAGCGAGTATGAATCTTTCCAGATGAACCTGGATGAATCAATTACAAACATGTATACAAGGTTCACCCACATAGTTAACTTACCCAATGCCTTAGGAAAAACATACACCACTTATGAAATGATTAGAAAAGTACTTAAAGGGTTGCCTCGTATATGGGAAGCAAAAGCCACTGCAATAACCAAAGGAAGAAATTTGAAAAATTTCTCCTTAGATGAACTCATCAGTTCTCTCCTCACATATGAAATGTCAATAAATGAAAGGAATGGTAAAACCAAAGCCCAAGAATCTATAGCCTTCAAAACTTCAAAAGAAAACTCTAGTAATGAAAAGGAGATGGATGAAGATGAACTAGCCTTCATATCTAAGAAACTTACTAGAATATTAAGAAGGAAGAATAAAAATAAAAAAAGAATCCAAAACTCGGAATCAGATGAAGAAGAAACCAATACAAAGAAATCAAAGAATAAAATTCCCACATGTTATAATTGCAACAAGACTAGACATATAAAACCAAAATGTACACTACTTAAGAACGACTCTAAAAAGAAAAAGAAAAAGGCAATGACAGCCACTACTTGGGATAGTACAAATAGTTCAGAATGTAAATCAAGTGACCAAGAGGTTGCTTATACTTGCTTTATGGCTTGGTATGACGAGGAAAGCTCCTCATCCAAATCCTTAAATAATTCTTGTAGTGATTCATCAAATGAATCCAATGATGAGTCTATGTCATCTTATGATGAATTACAAAATGATTTATTCAAAGTACATAAAATGCTAATCAAAGTAACTAAACAAAACACATCATTGAAAAACAAGAATGATGGAGTGATGAAAGAGCTAGAATCAATTAAGATTCCTGAAAATGATAAAGATTCAAAAATTATGAAAACATAAAATAAGTATGAAGCTGTGATGAATGAATTAGAATCTAAAAATCTTGTTAAAAAAGAAAAAGAATTGAAAATCTAGAAATTAGAAAGCAAGAATGAAAAATTGATGAAGGAAGTAGAAGACTTGAGATCTCAATCCTCTATGGAAAATGAGAAAGACCTATATATTTCTAAATTAGAGGATAAAATTACTAAGATGACTAAAAACCAAGAAAAGGGTTAAAATGTAGAAAATTTTGAAATCTATGATCTTAAGAAAGAAATCGAAGTTCAAGCCAATATCATTTACAATTTCACTAAAGGAAAAGAAAATTTTGACAAAATGATTGGCTCACAAAGAATGTCTTTAAATAAAGAAGGCATATGATTCAATGGAATTGAAAATAAAAGAAAAAAGAATCTCTACATGGGATACTTCACAAAAGCCTCAAAGGACTATGCAAACACCTCCTCAAATGCATACACTCACACCACATGCTATTTATGTAAAAAGAAAGGGCATATAAAGTTTGAATGTCCATTTAAGAGAAAGGGTGTAAAAACTGAACAAGTATGGAAAGTGAAAGAAACATTCTTTAATAAATCATTGGAACCCAATAAAGTGTGAGTACCTAGATAAAAAAAGTCATGTATGGAAAATCTCAAAGAACAGTTTAAAAGCTTATCGTATTAAAACAAATAAAAACAAAAATGAAAATTGTTGGGTTCAATTAATGAATGATACAAGCCTTAAACTAGAAAGCATTAAGATACAAAAAGTTTGGATGTCTATATGAAAAAAAAAAAAAGAATATCTGAAGCAAATAAAACTTGTTGCATAAAACGAGGAAAGCTTGGCTAAAAAATTGTGAAGGTCAGCCAACTGACCACAAGCTCAGCCGATTGACTAAACAAACAACTTTAAGAAGAAAGGATAGGTTAGCCAACTAGATAGCAACTCAGTTGACAGACTGAAGGTAAAACTGTTAAACAAGTTTTGAGATGAAATATTTAAGCAACATAAGAACAAATTAAGCAAAAGTGTAGAACAATGCACGTGATAATGATATACTCCATGCTTATATGATATGCTATATATTACATGTGTATATCTTGAAATTTGTATCTTGAAATCTTTAAAGACAATGAAAACATTGATGATTTATGGCTCACTATATTTTGAAAATTGAGCATAAAGTTATTAACATGATTTAGAAACATGAATTTTGATAGGATTAATTCTTGACCGTGTATGTTTATGATGGATCACATGGATAAATGGAGAAATTTGCATCTAAATAATTTAGTATTCATGAGTTGTGCATAATGTGACATTAGCATTGATATCTATAAGGTATATTGGTATCCATGAATATATAAATTAGTATTTGAGCATGTCAAGCATAATTATATCCATGAGCACATACATGATATGAATCAATGAAGCATGGGACGATAAACTTAAAAGCATAATTGGTATCAAATATGAATGCATTAAATTCAAAGGGAGTATTATGACTCATTGCTTGTATTATGATTTTTTTCCTAAATTAAATTGGTATCATGAATTAATTTTTTTAATTGGTATCATAAATTTTCAATTTGTAGTATTCTTTATTGTTTAAATTGGTATCACAAATTCAAAAATTTAAATGGTAATAAAATTAATGAAAATTTCTATTAGGAACCATATCTTGATATGTACGTTTGATAGTCATATGCTCAAAATACGATTTATTTTTTATATCCTACTCTTTTTGATTAATGTCAAAAGGGGGAGAAGTTTTGAAGCAAAAATTGAGATGAGCATGATAGTATCAAAAATTTGAAATTTTTAAATGTGATATATGTAGCAAAAGGGGGAGAAGAATTTGACAATTGAATGATCTTAAACTTAACATAATGAGATGAGCATGATAGTGTATTGTATTGAAATTGGTGTTGATATGAATCTTGAAATTACAAATATGTTGAAGATGATGCTTAATGAAAGGAGGAGTCTTTTTAAGGCTAGCTTATATTTTTGCTCATTGTTTCTCATCATCAAAAAGGGGGAGATTGTTGGCCTAACAAGGCTTAACCTCTTGTTTTGATGCTAACAAACAAGTGAAACTTAACATATTTGTTGAGTAATGATATTTCAGGACTCACAAGGATCAAGCATGAAAATGAAGCTTAAAGCATGGATTTCAAGATGACATTTTAAAGCTTGAAGTATATGAGAAAGAGCTTCAAAGTATATCAAAGCTTGAAGAAAAACAAGAGAGGCAAAAGAAAGCAAAGTAAAAGAAAGAACAAAGAAAAGACAAGCATGAAGACTCAAGCGCTAAGAATGTTCAAAGTCTTAGAAGTCTTTATGTAAGTGCTTCATATTTTAAATATCTTTTGAAATATTGTTGAAGATCTTTAAGGGATATTTATGGACATAGAAACCTATTTTAACAAGCAAGAAAATGTTTAATGAAAGATCAAAGTAAGAGAGCAAAACTAATTTTGAAAAAGTAAAAATGAAAAACCAGAAAAATAATAACCAAGCAATTACACATCACACTTGCATTAAAACTCTCAATATCTCTCATAGTTCCCTATTGCTCACACTCTTGCTGGGGGAAATCATCTTATTTGCTGCTGAAACATCAACCTACGGTTCTTATACTGAGTTTTCCCAATCACAAAAGAACCTTTGGTGATCTCTACACTTGAGCTTCAATTCTATTTCATATTGGTATTTAAATTATTGAAAGTACATAGTGCTTTGTACTAATGTACTTTGTTTGGGAGTGTTCTTGTACGCAGCTACTCTTTTGTATTCTTGCAGTATTTTTGATGATTCCAAGGTATTTGGATCGTTGGCTAAGCATGGGGAAATCACTTAGAGAGGCGGGCTCTGGCCTATTTAAGGAGTGATTGAGTGAGGGGATATCACTTGGAGAGGCGGGCTCTAGCCTACTAAAGGAGTGTGTAAACGGTGTTGTTCCGCTTGGCAAAGGAACTAGTTTTAGTGAATCCTTTGGTGGTTTGCCAAAGGCGAGGATGTAGGCTAGGTATAAGCCAAACCTCATAAAAGTCGTGGTCTCACTCTCTCTTTCCTTTGCTCTTTATTTTCAGCACATATAAATTGCGTGGATGACTTAATTTCTTAATCATATATACTACCTAAATTTGAAAATTAAATAAACTTAAATTTAATTTTGATTTGGGTTGCAGAAATCGAAAGGGAGTACGTTGGTTAATCCATACTTTGCGGTAACTATAAGGGAGTACGTTAATTGGTTAACACTCAAAGATAAATTAACTAAGAGTTTATTTGAATTGTAAAATTTGGGAAGAGTGTGGATGTTTTGTTGAAAATCATTTTGAGAAAGCAAGTTCATTACCACATGGCTTGAATCAAACTTTCATATTTACAAGGCTGCAAACAAACTAAAGTTGAATCTTATATTTTGGATATTGAGATTGATTGGTTACTTGATTATACTTTTGTTGTGGTTGTGATTTGAATTTTGTTTTATTTTAAGTATTCATTGCGTATTTGATAAATCAACAAAAAATCAAATAAACTTAGTTTTCATTATCCATTGTCGAAGCAGAATATATTGCAGCTGGAAGTTGTTGTGCTTAAACTCTTTATATGAAACAACGACTTATAGATTTTGGATTGCACTATGATGTTGTACCAATTAAATGTGATAGTACTCGTACAATAAATATCTCTAAGAACCCTATCTAACATTGTCGAACTAAACACATTGAGATTAGACATCATTTCCTTCGTGATAATGTGCAGAAAGGTGATGTGGCACTTGAGTTTGTGTGCACAAATGAACAATGGACTGACATTTTCACTAAACCACTTCCAGAAGATAGGTAGGTTCAAATAAATTAGATGTGAACTAGGTCTCATGCATATTAGATATGCTTCCTAGATATTTGATAGAGTGCATCAACTTAGGAGGAGCTTTGTAACAAATTTTAAGTCTAACAATTGATATAACTATTGGTATCTTTCATTGTTTTAGACTTTATGAATTTATTTGTGTTTTGCAATGCATAATTCTCATATCTACTGCATGATGATGATTGTATTTATGTTTTACGTCTTGATCATACTTGAACTATTTGGGTTAAGTAGTTGTGGATAAACTATTAATCTTAAAACTCAAATAGGTCATTTTTATATAGGTAATTTTGGGAAAATATCCTATTTTCAAATGGCATGCTGCCGAAATTTTAAAAATTTCCCAAACTTATCTTGTGAATTAATATATCATACGCAATGCCTATGGCTATTTACTTCATAGCCCTTTTTATTGTTGCCAAATGGGGGAGATAGAAATAAGAGGCAAACATTGGGTAGTAGTACTTAGTCCTTGAAAATTTATTTGCATTGAATTTTTTTTTTTTTTTGCATTATGCATATTGTCAGGGGGAGCCTTTCAAGGCTGTACCCACTTTTTGCATGGTGTATTTGTCATCATCAAAATGGGGGAGAATGTTGACCCCACAGGTCACACCCAATTTTGATAATAACAAATACTCAAGTATTTGATGGCTATCTAGTTTATGTACGAGTATATAATTAGAAAATCAAATTGATGGCACATGAAGTAGAGCTTAAAGACCCTGAAGACTATATTATGTTGTATTTCAATTCATTTCTCATTTGGGTCTGTAATATTAAATAGGAAATGGTATCTAATAATCAATGCATTACATGCATGATTAGATAGATAAGCTCAAAAAGACCTAGACTGACCTTAGGTCCCCCATGCGTGCATAAAAGAGTGCCCTATTAAAATTAAGTTAATCATAATATGAATAGGGATCGCATTTTAAAAAGAAAAGGACCGAAAATGCTAAAATTGGCAGGTTCGGTCGACCGAACCCCACCGAGTCAACAAGTTGACCCTTTCGTCGACTAGCCAAGAACATATAGGCAATGCCCTATTCGACCAAACCCCCACGTAGGAATTTCCAACCACTTAGTGACCGAACACTTAAGTTGAAAATCTCTCGGTCAATTGAAGTTCGACCAGTTCGGTAAACTGAACTAAGCTTGGTTGACCGAACCGCGGAGGCTTGGAAAATCGCCTTTGGATAGTCGACCATCTTCTCAATACAATTTTCTCACGATTGACCGAACTCAGACACTTGGTCAACTAAACCTTAAGTACGGTCGATCGGTGTTCTCGGTTTGGCTAAAATTACCGAGGTTAAAATATGTTTAAATTTTATTAACCTCACTTAAGCTTTTTCTAAAATGACCAATATGACCTGAATGGTCATAATCTTGGGGAATTCTATATATGGCCCCTCATTTGCAAAAATTAGCAACTGATTAGCAATCTTAATTAACAAAAATCCTTTGAAACTCAAAAATTCCTACTCTCATTTTCAAGTATCCTACACTCATTCTTACTCACTCTTATTACTAAAATCACTTTGTAAGTATGTTTGAGTCTTCTTCTCATTAGGCTTACACTCTCACTTGTTTGGTTTTGATTGAAATTTCTTTATCTTTAGAGTAAGCCCTAAGTGTTTCAAGAAGACTTTGTTAATAAGTCTTCCTTAGGAATACTTCATTGAGCCTTTGGGTTTCGCATTGTCATTGCAATACTCAAGGAGTTTATATTGTGTTTTGGTTGCAAAAAATACTTCACAAATCATTTTCAAAATATCTCTTCTTTGAGAAATACATTTTGAGATATTTGCTTGAGTGCTAAAGATCTTTGCTGCTATATTTTTGATTGATATTATCATCTTGACACAAAGATCAAATAAATTTTACAAACCATTTTAGAATATCTTGTGGATTATTTTGAGAAAAATATTTGTTGAGATATTTGAAGTGTGATTGTGATCTTTGTTGCTACATTGTGATTGAGACTATTATTTTAACACAAAGATCCTATCACTTACACTCTCACGTACTGATTGCATTATTTACATAAATCTTTGAGAGTAGACACTAAGACCACATTGAGCTTATCTTATCATATCATTCAGTAGCGTATTGATTAAATTGGTACATAATTTGCTTAGTTGAGAAGCATATTGGTTGTACGCTAATTTTATTGTGAAATCTGTTGTATTCCAGGTGTGGCCTGAGGGGGCAATAATCCAACTCGGTAAGGATTGTACGTAAATGTTGAGGTCAACCCTATGCTAATTAACATAGTTGTTTAGGTGTCATTCCCCCCGTTAAGTGAGCTTATAGTGGTAATCCTTGTACTTGTTCACCAAGGCGGGGACGTAGGCAGTTTGCCGAACCACGATAACATTTATGGGTGTCATCTCTATTTACTGCTTTATTGTGTATGCTTAGATAAATTAATTGTGCAGTTTAATTTTCGCTATATATTTATATTGATTTAATTTATCTGCACTAGATTGACCTTAGGATTGTGTAATACTACTGTTAATGGATTGACTTAGGGAATAAAATTTGAAAATACCAATTCACCCCCCCCCCTCTTGGGATTACAATAAACCTATAAATGTCTATTCTTTTGAGCCTAACCGTTTTTACGGATGCCAAAAGGAGGAGAACTTTATGAGCAAAATGTTTATGACTAAAAGGGAATGTTTTTTTTTCGAGGCAAATATTATGGGGGACAATTATCTGAGCTTGTGCTTTAATGCAAAAATTTAAATGCATGATTATTTGTAATGTCTTCTTTCATGAATATGTTTGGGCATTACTGTTTATATTTTACATTTTGCATATTCTTAGGAGGAGCCTTTTCAATCTTATCCCATTTGCTCTGGTGCATTTGTCATCATCAAAAAGGGGGAGATTGTTGACTTTTTGAGTCTGATCCATGTTTTCATGCTGACAAAGCACATGTATCTTACATGTGCATTTAGTGTGTGAACAAGTTTAAATATCAACATGGACATAAGATATAGGAGAAATGGAAGCCAAGATGGAACTTAAAGCCTACATACATCTTGGCGTATTCCATGAAGAGAAGAGCAAAAAGAAGAAGACGTTTATTTCTTATTGTATTACATTTAATTTTCATATCTTTGGTCTGTAACAATGCATGCATCTGCATGATATGGATTGAATGCTTAGATAGCCATAGATTGGCCTTAGGAGACCTAATCGTTCACACATAACCTTTTTCAAAATTGCCTAAATCATACAAAAGTTTTAAAAATGTTTTAAGGTATAAAGCAAGGCTAAAATTAATTGTACAAGGTCGACCAACGTTGGATTTTTTGGCTTAATTAAAAAGCTTAGGTCATAAACTGACCTTAGGTATCCAAGCACTTCATAAAGAATCCCTTAAGCAAAAATAACATATTTATACAAACAGGGATAAAACTTAGGGTCGTAATTTGGGTCAAAATTGTGTTTTAAATATCCCCAGTTGACCGAACCCTTCTAGTTATAATTAGCTCAGTCGACCGAACACTCAGCTGGCCAAAAATTCAAACTGTTAAATAAGCCTTGGGTGACAAAACAAAAAATGAACGTATCGTCCACGGTCGACTGAACCCTACACTTGACTTTTTCCAACGTCCACGGGCGACCAAATTTCATGTTCAAAATTGCCTCGGTCAACCAAACCTCATAGACTGGCAAACCGAACCTTTAGGCCAGGCAATCAAAGTTACGAGGGAAAGGAATATCATCTTTGCTCGGCCAACTGAGCCCTGACTCGGCCGATCGAACTTCTTTGAAATTCAAAATACTCTATGTCTATTCGGGCAACCGGCTTTAAGCACCGGGCGAATGAACCTCTCGTGTTGAGTTAATTGCCAGTGGTAAAACGCAATTAAACTTTAATTAAACAATTTTAAAAATATCGAGAATGTCCCTAACAGTCATAATTTGCTAAAAAACTAAAAATACCCTTCATTAGCCAAGATTAGCAACTTTGATTCACTCCAAATTCTCTCTAAACCTTTTGTTAATCAAAGTTCCCCCAAACCAATTTTTATTGATGAAATCATTTCTTTGGGGAATTTTTTTTATTTTTATCAAATCTCTTCTACTCTCTTTCCGTTTATTTATTTCAAAAATTATTTTGAAGGAGAACATTTTATTTTGGGCATTTATTTTATATTCATTTACATTTCCTCTCATTTGCATCTTCATTTATTGAAATCATTTTTTAGAGTAGCTTTAATATTTCTTCCTGTTATTTTTATTGATAAACATTTTTGGAAGAAATCTTTTATCGCACAAATTTTTTCCTAAGCCTAAATTCCTAGATTCTCCAAATATTATTTATTTGCAAAAATATTTATTGGAGAACATATTTATCAAAAATATATGTTCACAAATATTTGTACATTGATTATCTGATAGGCACCCTTACTCTACTAAGCATTATTTCATATCATATTAGAGAGTGCATTTAGTGCTTAATTGTTGTACACATCTACTTATTTGAGATGCATTGTGTTTGTACAAAAATATTATTTGAATATTTATTGTATTCTCGACGTGTGGTCGAAAGAGGGAAACTCGCCCTATTAAGAGTCCTGAATTGCTCAGACTTAGCTAGGAGAGCACCGGATTTGCTTAGACTTGGTTAGGAGAGCACCGAATCGGTTCAGACCTGGTTAGGAGAACTAGGAGATGCACCCTCCTGGGAAAGTGTGCAAGGTGTTGGCTCCACCCATTAAGTGAGTTTGGGAATGTCCTCCTCATAAGGACATTGTAAATGACTTTTGCTCTACCTGTTTAAGTGAGCAGGTTTAGTGGAATCCTTGGGTTGCTGGCTTAAGGCGGGGGCATAGGCTGGTTTGGCCAAACCCCGATAACATATCGTGTGTGTGTATGTGTGTGTGTGTGTGTGTGTGTGTGTGTGTCTCTCTCTCTCTCTCTCTCTCTCTCTCTCTCTCTCTCTCTCTATCTCATTTAATTTATGCACTTTAAATTCCATATGTGTATGCCTGTTTAATTACAATTGTAATTGTCTGCATGCACTCACTTTAATTAAAATGGGATATGATGTGATGTATGTATGTGAATGTCTATATTGATTTGAACGTCATACTTGTTTTAAATATTTGCATACATGTTTATTTGGGGAATTAAGACTACTTAGACTAACCCTTGGTTTTGCTACACTGATTGTGGATTTGACTTAACCTAGGTAGAAATTTTTAAATGCCCAATTCACCCCCCCTTTTGGGAATACACCAATTCTAATAGTGTGCATAAGCACAGTACATAAGAAAAAGAGAAAGCGGATCAAAATATCCCAAGCATCTAGCCTATCGTAATAAGAGTTAGAATAAGAATCAGAATTGGTTGAGCAAGGCGAGGCTACTACTGCTCTAGCAGCGTCTCGGTCCCGTGCCATTTCGTCTAGAATACAGCACATGTTAGGGGTAAGAGGGGACGATCATTTGCATGGCTTGAGGATACAGAGCGGCACCAACTGGTCAGACGTGTCCGCCAGAGGTCGTGCTTTAGCATCTAGTGGCATCGTTGGCCTAATCATATAGAACAACACCAACTAAGTGGGCATGTCCTTTGTAAGCTCTGGGGTAACGTTCGGGGACTGCTCTCTAATGGGTGGCGAGCTAGAACGTACCGAAGGCAACTGCACATCCTTAAAAGTCACCCTTGGTGCTCTCATCTCCTTCAAAATCTGTTTGTGCTCGCTTAGGGCCACTCAACCCTTGGAAGAAGACTCTCCCCTTGGCGGGTCTTGAACCCTATATTTCTTGGCGGTGCATCGTGGCAAGTGGCCATGCTTTGAGGCAGTTCGAGGCTCCATTCGTGGAGGCATTGGCAAGGAAAACAAAAAAACTAAAAAGACCCAAAAAAAAAATGTCGAATGCATAGAATATATTACAATAAAAAAACACAAAATAAGAAGAAGAAGAAGATGCACCTACGGTGGGGTGTTCGATGGAGAAGGGTGGGGCATTCGACGGCAAGAAGCGATGGCGGTAGTGGCAAGAGGCGACAAAGAAGAAAACGCACCTACAGTGGGGCATTCGGTAGAGAAGGGTGGGGCGTTCAGCAATAAGAGGCGACGGTGGCGGTAGAAAAAGGTGAAGAAGAAGAAGAAGAAGAAGAAGAAGAAGAAGAAGAAGAAGAAGAAGAAGAAGAAGAAGGGTGGGGCATTCGATGAAGAAGGGCAAGGCATTTTGCAGCAAGAGGCAACCACGGCGGCGGCAAACTCAGTGGAGCCGACGAGTGAAGAGGAGGAGGCTGAAGCACAAACGGAGGGGAGGAGGGTTTTCGAGGGTTTTGGGGGAAGAAGTGGGGAAAATCAGCACGGGTTAGGGCTAAAATATTTCAGACTATTAGTGACGGTCATAAACCGTCACTAATACTTGTTAAACCATCACTAATATTTAGTATAATTAGTTAAATCTTTTTAATACAGCAACTATTAGTGACGATGTCTGAAAACCGTCACTAATAATCAGAGTATTAGTGACGATTTTACCAATCTGTCACTAATATTATGGCTAAATTTTCCATTTGACTATTTTACTCCTTTTTGTTTTTTTTTTTTTATAATAAATAATGATAACAACAATATTTTATTAAAATGATATTTTGTAAAATAATTGAAGGTTTTTTTTATTAATTTTATATATTAATATAAAAATAAATATATATTTTGTATAAATATACTTGTTGGGCCTATTTAATGGTGATTTTTTAAAATTGTGATATTATTATAATTATTTAATATAAGTACTACTATTAGTATTATTATTAATTATTCCATTACTAATTTATTTGTATAATTTTGGTTTTTATTTATTTGCTCATTTATGTATAATTGCAACAATATATTAATAGAAAGTCCAAAAAACCATTAGTGACGATCTTTCTCTTTAAGCATTCTACTTAAGCACATGCTCTTCTCGTTGTATTTTATGTTCAACTCATCCAGATTTTCATTTGTAGTGTGAAGCATATTGGCTAGGTTGACCAAAACATTAATTAATTATTTCTTTTCTGTTTAGATTCCTGGACAATCTCAACAACTGGTTTTATTTGTCCACCGCTAGCTACGAATTATATGGCAGTAAACTAATATCCGACCAAGGTCTATACACGGTCATTCCAAAATGTATAAACTCGAGAAGGTTTAAATTTAGAGAATCAATATTTTCAACCAATATTCACTATCAATGATAGCTCTTCCATATTTTTCGTCTACTATGTTAAGAACAATCCCAGTCCATGGCCATATAGATCTTTCTGCTCTGGAGTTTGAGAGATGGGTGTTTGTCCAATAGGGCTAGGTGTTTCGCACGACTCATCAACTATATCAGTTTCCAGGTATTTTTCCAAGGCGAGGTCATTTTTATGTTTTCATTTCACTAATTGCACTTGATGATAAGACTATTAGTGACGATCTTTTTCTTGAAGCATTCTACTTAAAAAGAATCTGAACCTTAAACATGTTATTTCTTTTTCGGGCATCAAATTCCATTTTACTATGATGAACAGTTTCAAAAGATCTCACAACCCCTATTGCATTTAAAAAATCAGTTCAATCATTGCAAAACTTCACTACAGATACAAAAATAATACAAGAAACCAAAAAAAATTCAAACCAACCCGTGTGTCATGCACCGCAGCTTTCCCCAACATTTTTCAAGCCTTTCTCGGAATGCAAAACCAAAAAAATAGACTACCCACAACTTCCAAAATGTACCCTCTACCTCCCAACAAATTTGCATAACTTTTCAAATTAATTTTCTATTTTTCCTAAATTTTTTATTTTTTTAATCCAAAAATTATTAGTGATGGTTGAGCACAACCGTCACTAATATTATTGACTTTCCCTTGTCAACACTATAGCAATAGTGACGGTTAAATGAACTGTGACTAATACATGACTATTAGTGACAGTTTCGCAAACCGTCACTAATACTACAACTAATATTCTTGACTTTTACCCTAGTCAAGGTTAATTTTTTAGTGATGGTTTTATGACCCGTCACTAATACGAAACTATTAGTGATGGTTTTCTTGAATTTTCACTAATAATGGCCTAGAAGGGACGATTTTGTGAACCGTGACTAATAATTCACTATTAGTGACACCCTAAAACCATCACTAATAGTATAGAAACCATCGCTAATATTTTCTCGAAAACTTTTAGCACCAAAAGTGGCTTCCCGCAATAGTAGTAATGGAATTGTTACCTTTACCATGATCCCAAGAGGGGGGGGGTAAATTGGTATTTTTAAAATTTAAGCCCTAGATAAATCTCCTAACTGTAGTATATTCACAACCCTATGGACAATCTAGTGCAAGTAATGTAAATCAGTTGTAATATGTACTAGTAATTAAATAAAGCAATCTAATTAGCAATACAAGCACTAGATAGCAATAAAGTAAGATTTACACGCAGAAATGTTATTGAGGTTCGGCCAATTGCCTATTTCCCCGCCTTGGCTAACAAACACAAGGATTACCACCATAATTGCTTACTTAAACAGGTGTAGCGGCACCTAAACAAACTAGGTCAATTAGCATAGGGCTAACCTCAACCTTTACAACCAATCCTTACCAGGCTAGATTACCGCCCCCTCAGGTCATGCCTGGAAATACAACAGTATTCTCTCAAACAGATGGTACAGTGATTATGCTTTCACGTAAAGTAGATATGTACCCAAATACGCGCATTCACATACACATCAATGATATGGATATAGTGTAAGCTCAGTGATGCAAATTTTGTGCAATCAACACTTAATTCAAATGATCAGTATGATGCTCAAAAGTGTTAAAAAAAAGCAATATCTTGGAATCTAAACAAAGTACTTAAAAAGCAAATGAATATTCCAAAGATATGAATCATATTATCAAACTAGTTCGAAAGAGTTTTCCTCAATGAAATATGCACAATACTAGTTTGAAAATATTTTCTTGTTTGAAAAATCTGTACACAACAAAAACCAAGCTATTGCATATTTGCAACAAAGACGCAAACACCCTAAAAGCTTACTTAGTTTATTCTCACACAAGATTTATAATATGAAAATCTGTGGGATAAACTTAAGCTAAAACTCCCCAATAAAATATAGCAAACAATCAATCAAATGGGAGTTTCTAGCAATCTATAGCAATCACAAACACTCTAGAAATGTCAACACGATCTTAGAATATATTAAAGGAATGGAGATTTGAGAGTATTTGGACGAAAGGTGTATTTTCAAAAGAGATGATATTTTGGCTAATCTATTTGCTAATTTTCTTCTGATTTTGCAAATTAACTCATATTTATAGCCAGGGGAAAAATTATAACCGTTTGGGATATGTTAGAATAATTAAAAAAATCCCAAATAGTTAAAATACAATTAGCCCAAATTAACCCTGTTTTACCACAATTAAAATAATTTTTACTCGCCGAAATTTGGGTGGCTGAACCAAGGTTCAGTCGCCCGACGAAACTCAGTAATAAAAATTATTTAGTTTAGTTCGGTCGCCCGGATTCAAGTTCGATGACCTGAATTAAAGTTAGTAGCATTACTTCGTGACTTCGGGTGCCCGGTCCTATATATTTGGTGGCCCAAATCCATGTGTTCATTCACCCGAGGTTCTTTTTGAACTAAAACAATCGGTCACCCGAGTTGGTGGACTGTCCCTTTGAAGGGGTTTGGGCACCTGTGGAAGGTATGCATGTTATTGGTCGGTCACCTGAGAGCCCTGGTCAACTATTGACTTGTCAACAGTTCGGGCACTCAAGGATTTTTGAACTCCAGGGGTTTGGTCTCCTAAGGTTCTCTCAAAGTCTTGATATTTGTTCAATTTTAAGGCACAAATTTAACACTCTTATATATTATATGATGTGTGTGATTGTTGGTACCTAGAGTCGTGCTATGGTCTTATTGAGCTTACCATATATCTTATATGCATTATGCGCAGGTAAGATAAATACAGGCCACATCTTAAGTTGCTATTACAGACCCATAATACAAACATTGAATTTACAATTACAAATTAAAGGTCATCAGGGTCTTCTGGTTGCTTCAAGTGTCATTCTTTTGGATATTCATTTAAGCCTGCACAAACACTTGACAATCATCAAATACTAGTATTTGTCATTATCAAAATCGGGTGCGACCTATAAGGTCAACAATCTCCCCCTTTTTGATAATGACAAATACATCATGCAAAAAATGGGTATAGCCTTAGGAGGCTCCCCTTAACAATGTGCATCATGTAAAGTTCTAAATAATAAGTTCAATTCAATTTAATTTAATCTAATAAGTCAACCCAATTTTTGCCCCTACATCTCCCCGTTCTGGCAACAGCAAAAAAGGCCATAAGAATTGAGAACTCTAGGCAAAGGGCAACTACTATGTTTATACATTACAAGTTTTGGAAAGTTTTTGAAAAAATTTCGGCAGTGCCGTTTGAAAATAAAACTTTCCAAAAAAGATCCTATACAAATAGTAACCTGTTTGAATTTATAAATCCTAATAGTTTATCCGCAACTACTCAAATAGTTCTAGTATGATCATATAATAAGACATAAAGTCCAATATCATCATGAAATAGATAAAAGAATTATGCATCACAAACAATAGTCGATATTCATAAAGTCCAGGCAATGAGGCATATCAACAATAATATTAATTGCTAGGACTTGTAAATATCACTTGAGAGCTCCCCCTAAATTTATGCAAACTATGAAACATCTAAGAAGCATCTCTACTGTGCATTAGACCTAACTTACGTCTAATTTGTATGAACCTTTCTTCGGGAAGTGGTTTAGTGAAAATGTCTGCTCACTGTCCATTGGTGCAATCAATCTCAAGTGCAACATCTCCTTTCTGCACATGATCACGAAAGTGATGTCTAATCTCAATGTGTTTAGTTCATGAATGTGAGATAAGATTTTTAGAGATGTTGATTGCACTAGTATTATCACATTTAATTGGTATTGTATCATAGTGTAGTCCAAAATCCATAAGTTGTTGTTTCATATAAAGAGTTTGGGCACAACAACTTCCAGCCGTAATATATTCTACTTCGACTGTGTATAAGGCAACTGAGTATTGTTTCTTGGAGAACCAAGAAACAAGAGATTGTCCTAAATAGTGACAAGTGCTGCTGGTACTTTTCCTATCAACCTTACTACCGGCAAAGTCAGCATCAGTATAACTCACAATCTCAAAGGTAGTATGCTTAGGGTACCATAAGCCTAACTACATAGTTCCAACTAGATACCTAAGGATTCGTTTAACTGCTTTTAAATGGGATTCTTTAGGAGCATCCAAAAACCTAACACACATACACACTAAACATAATATGAGGTCTACTAGCAGTGAGATATAGGAGACTCCCAATCATGCCACGATACAATTTTACATCTACAGGGATTCCTTGCTCATCTTTATCAAGCTTAATGGAAGAGTTCATAGGTGTACCAAGAATTTTGTAATATTCCATATTAAATTTCTTTAGCAAGTTCCTAATATATTTAGATTGACATATGAAAGTTGCATGTTTAGCTTGCTTAATTTGTAGCCCTAAGAAGAAACTAAGTTCACCCATCATGTCCATTTCAAATTCACTTTGCATGCACTTGCTAAACTCATTACACAACTCATCATTAGTTACTCCAAAAATGATATCATCCACATAAATTTGAACAACGAGCATATCATCATTTTTGGATTTGATGAAGAGTGTAGTGTCAATTTTGCCATGGGTAAACCCATTTTCTAGTAGAAAACCACTAAACCTCTCATACCAAACTCTAGGAGCTTGTTTGAATCCCTACAAGGCCTTAGACAACTAATAAATATGATCTGAATATTTATGATTTTAGAAACCGGGTGGTTGTTCTACATATACGTCTTCATTGATATTGCCATTTAGAAAAGCGCTTTTAACATACATTTGGAACAATTTAAAATTTTTAAAAGTGGCATAAGCAAGTAGCATACAAATGTCTTCTAACCTAGCAACAGGAGCATATGTTTCATCAAAGTCAATTCCCTCCTCTTGATTATACCCTTAGGCAACTACTCTAGCCTTATTCCTAGTTACTACCCCATTCTCATCTTTCTTATTTCTATATACCCATTTAATGCCAATAATTTTCTGATCATTAGGCCTAGGAACTAGAGTCCACACTTTGCTTCTTTCAAATTGATTAAGTTCTTCTTGCATGGACATCACCCAAGACTTATCCTCTATGGCTTCTTTAATATTTTTAGGTTCTTCTTGGGATAAGAAAGCAGAGTGATTCACAAGATTTTTCAAGGAGGATCTTGTGGCTACACCACGAGATGGTTCTCCTATGATTTTATCTATAGGATGATTTCTAATAAATTTCCAATCTCTAAGCAACTCCTCATTTTCATTATCTTCAGATGATTTTACATTTACTTCTAGGTTTTCATTTGCATTGCTTTCAATATAGATAATTTATCGAAGCATTTTCTAATATCAATATCATCTTCATCATCTTTCTTAAAAATGGGATTAGATTCATCAAACACTACATGAACAGATTTAATGACAGTCAGTGTTTTTTTATTAAAAATCCTATATGTTTTACTATTAAGTGCATAACCTAGGAAAATACCTTCATCAGATTTAGAGTCAAATTTTCCTAAGTGTTCATTATCCCCAAGCACAAAACATTTACAACCAAACACATGAAGATAGGAAATATTAGGTTTATGGTTGTTCCACAATTCATAAGGGATTTTATTTATTGACGGTCTAATCAACACCTTAGTCATAACATAACATGCAGTATTTATGGCCTCAGTCCAAAAATAGTTAGGTAAGTTATGTTCATTCAGCATAGTTCTACCCATTTCTTATAGTGACCTATTCTTTCTTTCTACCACACCATTTTGTTGATGTGTCCTAGGTGTAGAGAAGTTCTGTGAAATACCCTCTAAGTCACAATAATTTTCTATGCCCTCATTTTTAAATTATGTGCCTCTATCACTTCTTATATGAGTTATCTTATGTTCTTTTTCATTTTGAATCCTCCTACAAAGTTTGGTAAACAGTTCACATGATTCATTTTTGTGTACAAGAAATAACACCCATGTGAATCTAGAGAAGTCATCTACAATTACAAAAGCATATGATTTACCACCTAGACTTTGCACAGAATTAAGACCAAACAGATCTAAGTGAAGCATCTCAAGTGATCTAGTAGTAGATATGAATTTCTTTTTCTTAAAACTAAATTTTGTTTGCTTACCCATTTGACATGCATCACGAATTTTATCTTTTACAAATGACATTTTAGGCAATCCTTTGACTAATTATTTTCTTACAAATTTTAACAATAAATTCATGCTTGTATGTCCTAAGTGCTTATGCCATAACCAACTAGCTTCACTAAAGCAGAAAAGTATGTTACTTGTTGTAAAGCTAAGTTATCAAGAGAAGTGATATAAACATTTTCATGGCAATCAGCAGTAAAAAGCACTTTGTGATCTATTTTATTTTCTAATATGCATTTATCATTTTCAAAAGATACTTTACATCCTATGTCACACAATTGACTTATGCTCAGTAGATTATGCTTCAGCCCATCGACCAATAAAACATTATCAATAGTAAGAGAGGAATCCATACCAACATTACCTACCCCGATGATGCGTCCTTTTGCATTGTCAACAAATTTCACATAGCCTCCATCCTTGGGAATGATTGAAGTGAATTTTCCCTTATCGCTGGTCATGTGCAGTGAGCACCCGCTATCCAAGTACCACTGGTCCTTGGAGGAGGACAATCTTAGGCATACTTGCAAAATAAACTAAGAAACTGATATTGGTCCCCAAATTTTGTTGGGTCCACGGGAATTAGTGGTCGGATTTCCCTTAACTACCCATACTTTCCTAATTCTAGCACGCTTATTCCTAAGTGGACAATCAAATTGAATATGACCAATTTGTCTACATTTAAAACATTTTATTCTATATTTAGGATCTTTAGGAGGAATATGAGACTTTGACTCACGTGTAAAATGTCCTAAGTAAAGATTAGGTCGTCTAACATTTTCAATACCATTAAAACCAAGACTTTCTTTACTTAAGGAGTTTCTTTGGGCACTAAGTAGTTTTTCAAAATTGCATTTGCCCTCGGTGAATTTAAAAATAATTTTGGAGCTATCCTCCAATTTCCTCTCAAGCTCAACAAAAGTAGCATCTTTTTCTTTTAAAATGGAAGCATGAGAGGTTTTTGCAATATCAAACAATTTTGACCAATTTTCACACTTATTTTTCAAATCATCATTTTCTTTGGTCATTTTACCTAACAATTTAGATACACGAATATATTCAAATTGTAACTCTCTAAATGTAGGCATGCAATCAGAATCACAATCATCTGATGAATAATATGAGCATAATGAACTAGAAGACGATACCTCATCATCGTGTGCCATCAAGCATATATTAGCAACCTCTGAGTTGTTGTGGTTTGATTTTGAGTCGCTACTATTAAGTTTATCCCATGATGTCCCAGCCTTCATGGCTTTCTTCTTTTACTTAGCCTCCTTTTTAAGCAGTGGGCAATCTGATTTGATGTGCTCGACCTTGTTGCAGTTATAACACGTGGGAGCATTTGATTTTTATTTTCTTTTATTGGACTCTCCCTTCTCAATAGTAGACTCCCTATATTTTTTATATGGCTTTCTGTTCTTCCTGAAGAATCTGCTAAATTTTCTTGTTAGCATGGTCATATCATCATCAGTGTCAGATTCACTGCATTCACTAGATGTGTTAGTGGAAGTTTTTAATGTAGTCACTTTCTTAGCCCTATTATGTTCATTGAGTCTCTCATTTATGGTTAGTTCATAAGTGATCAAGGAACCTATCAATTCATCTAGAGTCATGACCTTAAGGTCTCTATCCTCAACAATGATCGTAGCCTTGACTTTCCAAACAGGAGGTAAGCCTCTAAGGATCTTCCTAATCATCTCATATGTGGGATAGGTCTTTCCTAATGCATGTAGTGAGTTTATGATGTGTGTGAATCTAGTGTACATGCTCTGAATGGAATCACCTACATTCATCCTAAAGGCCTCACACTCACTGGTCAACATATCTATCCTACTGTCTTTCACATCTCTAGTACCCTCATATGTGACCTCTAACTTATCCCATATTTCTTTTATAGTAGAACATGCCATAATTCTATTAAATTCATTTACATCAAGACTACAGTACAAAATATTCATAACAGTGGCATTTAGACTAACAACTTTCACATCATCATCATCATATTCATCCTTAGTCTTAGGAACTCTAGTTGCACCCTCAATTTTCATAGGGACATAATTTCCTTTAAAGACAATTCTCCACTCCTTCAAATTACTATTCTGAAAGTAGATGTGCATCCTCTGTTTCCAGAAGGTGTAATTAACACCATCGAGAACAGGGGATTGTGTGGAAGATGGTCCCTTAGGGAAAGGGGTCACAAAATTATAAGCCATATGTGATCTTTTACAAAATAATAGCTAGTCTACGCTACGTGCCTCTGATACCAATTGTTAGCTTTATCGTGATCCTAAGAGGAGGGTGAATTGATATTTTTAAAATTTAAGCCCTAGGTAAATATCCTAACAGCAATATATTCACAACCCTATAGACAATCTAGTGCAAGTAATGTAAATCAGTTGTAATATGTACCAGTAATTAAATAAAGCAATCTAATTAGTAATACAAGCACTAGAAAGCAGTAAAGTAAGAGCTACACGTAGAAATGTTATCGAGATTCGGCCAATTGCCTATGTCCCCGCCTTGGCTAACAAGCACAAATATTACCACTATAATTGCTCACTTAAACGGGTGCAGCGGCACCTAAATAAACCAGGTCAATTAGCACAGGGCTGACCTCAACTTTTACAACCAATCCTTACCGGTCTGGATTACTGCCCCCTCAGGCCACGCTTGAAAATACAACAGTATTCTCTCAAATAGATGGTAGAGTGATTATGCTTTCACGTAAAGTAGATATATACCCAAATACGCTCATTCACATCAATGATATGGATATAGTGTAAGCTCAGTGATGCAAATTTTGTGCAATCAACACTCAATACAATATGATCAGTATGATGCTTAAGAGTGTTCAATGCAAGCAATATCTTGGAATCTAAACAAAGTACTTCAATAGCAAATCAATATTCCAAATATACGAATCAGATAATCAAACTAGTTCAAAAGAGTTTTCCTTAATGAAATATGCACAATACTAGTTTGAAAATATTTGCTCGTTTGAAAAATCTTTGCAAAAGAAAAGCCAAACTATTGGATGCTTGCAACAAAAATGCAAATATCCTAAGCTTACTTAGTTTATCCCCACACAAGATTTAAAATATGAAAATTTGTGGGATAAACTTAAGCTAAAACCCCCCAATAAAATATAGCAATCAATCAATCAAATGGGAGTTTCTGGCAATCTATAGCAATCATAAGCACTCTAGAAATGTCCACACAATCTCATAATATATCAAAGGAATATAGATTTGAGAGTATTTGGCCAAAAGGTGTATTTTCAAAAGAGATGATATTTTGGCTAATCAATTTACTATTTTTCTTCTAATCTTGCAAATGAACTCATATTTATAATCAGGGGTAAAATTATAACCATTTGGGATATGTTGGGAATAATTAAAAAAGTCCCAAATAGTTAAAATACAATTAGCCCAAATCAACCCTGTTTTACCACAGTTAAAATAATTTTTACTTGCCGAGGTTCAGGTGGCTGAAATGAGGTTCGGTCGTCCGACAAGATTCAGTAATAAAAATTATTTAATTTAGTTCAGTCGCAAGGATTCAAGCTCGGTGACTCGAATCAAAGTCACTAGAATTACTTCGTGACTTCAGGTGCCCAGTCCTATGTTCGGTGGCCCGAAACCATGTGTTTGGTCGCCCGGGATTCTTTTTGAACTAAAACAGGAATTATTAGTGACGATTTGGAAACCATCAATAAAAGTTCCTTATTAGTGAAGGTTTTGAAAGCAATCACTAATACCTATATTATTAGTGACAATTTTTTAAAACCATCGCTAATAAGTGCTTTTAGTGATGGATTTCAATGGGGCTGGCATGTTTGTCTGGCACGGCGAGGTAATTCCTTAGCCATCTCTATCTCCGTGGGAAGGTCTTACCTTCATGTTTTAATGATCTATAAGCTAAACTATTTGTTTTAATTATTAGTGACGATTCCAAAAGCTGTTACTAAAACAAGACTATTGGTGATGGTTGAATAAATTCGTCGCTAATACCAGCATATTAGTGACAGTATAGGGCAACCGTCACTAGTAACAGACTATTAGTGATGGATTTGTGAGAATCGTTACTAATAATTCATTATTAGTGATGGTTTTTAAAAATCATCACTAATATTGTTGACCTTTGTACAATCAACATGCATTATTTGTAATAACTTACGGAATCATGACTAATGTAATACTATTAGTGACTGTTTCTTAACCGTCACTAATAAGGGTGTTTTAGTGATCCTTAAAATTCGTCACTAATACCAAAAATGCATTGCTAATTTTTTACTGGGATAGTTTTCACACGAAAAGTTATTTCCTGCGATAGCTTGAGCAGGAAAATTGGGTTTTAGTGACAAAATCATTAGTGACGGCTCAACTTGCGTCACCAAAAGTGCTTTATTAGTGACAGTTTTGAAAACCATCACTAATACCTCTACTATTAGTGAGGAAGTGTAAAAACCGTCACTAATATACCACTTTTAGTGACGAAATTTGAGTTGTCGCTAATAGTTTCGTCACTAAAAACTGATTTTTTTGTAGTGTCTAGCAAGGAAGAAGCTTGATACTTGTCGCTCGATCATCGTGATGGTAAATCCCCCCACCTAGTTGAGAAGAGGGAGATTTTTTGGGTTGGGTTTCCCTCCTAAGTGAGGACGGTCCAAACATGCCCAATACTAGCCCATGCATGGAGAGGCCCATTTGGGAGAATAGGGCTAATAACCCTATAATTTTCTGTTGCAAAGAGTGGAGAAACAATCAAAAATATAAGAAAGAAAAGAAGGGAGAGTCGCTGCCACATAGAGTGAGAGAGAGAGAGAGAGAGAGAGAGAGAGAGAGAGAGAGAGAGAGAGAGAGAGAGAGAGAGAGAGAGAGAGAGAGAGAGAGAGAAGAGAGTTTCAGAATTTTCTATCCAGTATTGATCATCTATTTGATCAATAAGCGTTTGTGGTCCGATTGAGCTGAAATTTTACAGGGATGTTCATGACATATGAATGGTTATTTTGAATAGTGGAGATTGGATTATGAGCTTTCAAACTTGGTTTTTCAGCCCTCATTGTTGAGAATTCCATTTATGAGTTTGTCCCACATTGAAAAACTTAATTGAGTGGATGATGAGCGTTTATATACATGGTTGGGTCTAATACCCAATAGATTTAAACTTTTAGGTCAAGTTGGTGCTCACCCATGTGTTTCAAGCCCACCAATAGACTCCTCCAATGCTAACAAGTGGTATTAAAGTCGACGACTTATAACTCTGGGTGAACGACATCATTAAAAAAAAAAAAGTCAAGGCGTAAAGCTAATTCTCCTTGTGTGCTTATAGTTGAGGACCAAGTGTGTGATCAAGGCCAATAAGGATCATCTAGGCCTAGAAGATGGATCTGAATAGGGTCAAGACGTAGGAGGTAGGATTGGTTCAGAGGCACGCGGAATGTAATTCGTGGCACATAAGGCATGGATGTAAGGCCCACTTGAGCAACTATTGGAGACTTGGGCTTACTCCTATGACAGATATGGTCTCCATTCAAGGGGAAGTAGTTGGAACTCACAAGTGACAGGGGAGATTGCTAAGAATTCCAGTTGTAAGTTTATCCCACATTAAAAAAAATTGAGTGGATGATGGGTGCTTATATACATGGTTGGGCCTAAGACTTAATAGGCTTAAACTTTTGGGTCAAGTTAGTGCTCACTTATGTGTATCAAGCCCACAAATGGACTCATCCGTTGCTAACAGCTCATCTACTGGGAGAATTAGATCAGGTTTCTTTTCCATTTTTATCTTATAATTTTTAAGCTAAGTCCTAAACACTAGCTGAATCTTAGTGGATTGAATAAAAGTATGATTTGGCGGAATTTTTCTTTATGACCTCATGTGGCCTATTACATCAGTCGGTTTAGTGCTAAGAGGGTATTTGCTTCAAGATGCTCTTGTCTTAACTGGAATGTCACCACCAATTTGTCTGGTTTAGGGGCATTCAATCCTAATTCCCCATGTGAGTACTTTAGTTTCAATGAGTTCCTTGATCATTTGCGAATGGTTACAGTGGTCAATGATTCATCTTGCCTCAAAATGGCCTACTTCATATCCTAGTTGTACTTGTCATGTGCTTTGCTTGGACAATCTTCGTGTAATTCCTCGATGAACACTAAGGTTAAGCTATCACATTTCAAGATAGTGCACAGAAATTTTACAAACGCCCTCCAATTACAGAGTATGTATGTATTATTTTTCGACTACAAGTACTATATTACTTATCATCCGTAACATAATATAAGGGGGGATGAAACAAAATTCGTATATATATAGTCCTTGTGAGTGAGACAAAACTATAGCAAGTTAGACTATTCGTGCAAGTCAGTTTTGTTTGGTACGTATGTAGGTATCTTGGAATAGTCTAAGCTATAATTGGGGCTTGGCGCTAGTAAGTAAATTTTTCTGACCAAGGATCGAGAAGGACAGGTTATCCTCCACCATGCAAAAGCAACTCTTGAACCCCGGCCCTCCTCTTGTTTCCACACTTTTAAATTATTGTGAGGCAAAGAGGATGAGAAGAAACAGTGGAAAGTGTACACAAGAATCAAGGAGAGAGGGAGAGAGAGAATTACGAGAGAGAAAACAAAGGGAATGAATTGAAAAAGAAAAGAAAAGAAAAGGGTGGCGTCTTTACGTTACTACTCACTACTGCTCGTGCGCAGCTTTAGCCTATCCCCTCTTTCCTTTTTATTTTTTATTATTTGTGTGAATGGGGATGGACCCTGCAGAGCCCCTTTCTGGAAGGAATATGCAGTGTGTGGTCTTTGTCATACCCGGCATGCTTTCTTCGTCCCCACTTTCTAGGATTTTTCGCTCCCAATATTCCCACTTTTTCCACTTTCAACCACACCCCCTTTTGACATTTTATACAATCTGAGTGGACAACAACATGTCAAGTTTAGTATAGTATAATGTAAGTATGTGCATGCATGCGTGATTGTTCCACTTCATTCTTCCTGTAAATGGAGCCATCCAGAATTAATCTATATAGGTGTAGGTCTCTTGGGCCATTTCCTCCTTGACTGGAAAGTGGAAGCTAGCACCAATGAGCCCAATATAGAGTTGGTAAAATAACTTTTGATTATTGTAGTGTTACATGCCATCAATTTCTTCGTTCGTTACTATTTTGTTATATGATTCCTCTCTTTATTTTTCTTCAACACTAACACTCAAAATAAAGGTAAGTTTGAAAGAAATTGTGAGGTGCTGTATTTTTCTTATCGATAAAAATGATATTAGGGGAAAATATTATAGAAGGATAATGACATTAATATTTCTTTTTTCTGAAGCAACAATGATTCGTTACTTTACAAAGCATTAGTAGCATATATTAAAACTGAAATATACACACATTCATACTTTTACATCGAGTAACATCTTTAAATAATGAAAAAAACTTATGCTTCATGTATATTAGAGATCACTTTTAACAAAATGATAACATATGTCCAAAACACATAAACAATTCAATAATTGACCTTAGATTGAGTAGTAGTGATTGTCTTTTCAATTAGTAGCTAGGTTAATAGGACAGAATCTCATTAAGGGAAGTAGTATTTAATCAATGTGCATGTGTACCTGTTGTAATTTTATCTCATAATTATGTTAGATTCACACATAATACCTTAAAAAGACTAACCTGATTAACTATAATTTTAATTAGAAAAGATTTAAAATATTTTGTTCAACAAAAATTGGTTTTTTTTTTTTTAATTAGGGTCTAAACCTTCTTAAATGAGTAAAGCAAAGCTCAACCAAGTTGCATTTCTACAAGGTTAATTATAATAGACTTATGTAAATATACCATCATAATGAATTACTTTACTATCTAAAAACAGTTGAAACTTTTACGTAAGTTTATTGACATATAGTTGAAGTGCTTGGATGTGAACCTCAAGTACAATTATTGATCTCGTAATAAATAACAATAATATTAGTGAGGGTAAAAGACACTTACCTCTCATGAGGCTTGACAAAAAGATAAGAATCTCCCTAAGCTTTTAAAAATTTTAGAGATTTCTTCTAATATCTCAAAAATTTCATAGACTTCTCCCAAAGTTTCTGAAAAAAGATATATATATATCTCCTCTTATCTATGACAAAAAGCCAAACTTATTGAGAGATATAAGTGTCCTAAGAATCAAATATCGGAGAAGATCTGTGGGATTTTTCAAATTTGAGGAATAGTCTTTGAGATTTTTGAAATCTCAAGAAAGGTCCTCCTCTTTTTATCAAAGTTAAGAAAAATAATCAATTTCTTTTGCCCATGCATAATGGGTCAAATATCTCTGACCACTAAACTTTTAATTGATTAACTATATTCATTCTACAGTTTACTTTATTCCGTGATCCAATCAACCCAAATCAAACTTTGGCATGTAAATGCGCCATACAATTTCTTATATTCCTCATCATGATGTTGGCCTTCCTGCATTTCTGAATTGGTCTTGTGGATGGACTCACCCTATGCCAGTGTAGGTGTAATGAAGGTGAATATAGACGGTTGCTCCATGGCAATTTGGGGATTGCTGGGGTCAGTGGAATTCTGAGGGAGCATTGCGGCAACTAGCTTTCAAGTTTTCTATTCATTTAGGTTATTTTTTAAACAAATAAGCTAAACCCAATAGTCTTCCAAGTGATCTCAAGCTTGCCAAAAGCCAGTGTCGTATTGAAGCTTATCCTAGTTAGAATTGGGTTTCAAGGAAGTGCTCTACATTATTTAGAAACTAGTTGATTCTCATCACCATACCCAACATACGCAGACAGGGCTGACAATATTGTATCTTATATAGTTCTTATTAGCTGCGGATTAACTTCGTCTTCCTTTGTTAATAATATAAAAAAGTTCACTTTATATCATCGTGCTCTAAAGAGCATTACAGTCCAAAACTAGGTTTAGTGCTTCACTTGTATTTGTATTAACTATTAATTAATACACTACCTTTAAAATGTTCTCTCTGTATTGAAAGGCTCATTTTTGCCCTTAGTGGAATGAGGAATGCATGACGCGAAGCAGACCCATTTCCTTCTAATAAGGGTCTCTGTTTCTTCCGGAGTTCAATTTCTAGGGATTCCTGTTAGCTTTAGTGGTCCAGTGCTACAGTCCCCTAGCCGCCCAAAACTTTAGTATATTACTTTGATACAAAAGAAAATCCAGTGCCCCCTGATTTAAAAGGATTCATGGGCCACTAATTGTCCGGTGTCTGTCATGATTTAATTAATAGGAGAATGATATTTTCTTGTTGCATGAGGCATTACGCCTGTGTCCCACATTGTGACCCGACTCATTGTGTCATGACTCGAAAGAAGATGATATTGGATATGATTAACTAAAGAATTGATTATATAAATTAAACCAAATTGCTAGACATCTCAGCTCCAATGTCTTAAGAGTAACCTTATATGTTACTCAATCTCTTGGGTTTTGTATTGAAATCTTTGAGTAAATACGTGCAATATTATTTTTTTGATTGAATAACATAAGCACACATTTTCATCATTGTGCATTACTATGCTCGATTTTAAGACGTATAATTGATTTAGGTTGCACTAAAAAAAATATATTTTTTAGTAATGAAAGCATTAGTAACCAACCAAAAACCTCACTAATAATATATTTATAGGACGAAAAAATAATTTTTCACTAATAGTTCTAGTAGTAGTGACGAAAAATAGATCCGTCACTAATAAAGACACAATAGTGACAAATTAACAACATATTAGTAATGCTTTCTTAATTAATAGTGAAAAAGTGACTTGGTCACTATTAATGTTTTAGTGACAAATATTACATCTATCACTATTAATGTTGTAGAAATTTGTCCAGGGGTCTTTTAATATATATATATATATATATATATATATATATAGAGAGAGAGAGAGAGAGAGAGAGAGAGAGAGAGAGAGAGTTTTTTTTATTTTCACACAAAAAATAAAAACAAAAAGAAATAGAAATATGAAAATGAAAATATACATTTTACAAAGGAATTTTTTTTTTTTTTTAAAAAAAAAGGAAAGATAAGTTGACCAACAATCTTGAGTCTTTAATTTGGACATGCAAAAAAAATAATAAAATCAAAGTAAAATCAAAGACGTGTGCAAAAATCAAAATTTAAAATTGATTTGCCAATTAAGCTTGATTGAAAAATAAATTTGATTAATCAACTTGATTTAGCAAATTAGTTTTAAATTAGATTGTTTGATTTGAATATGATTGATTAATGAAATCACTCTTCAAGCCTATAAATAAAGAAATTTGGAAGCAAAAAGAGGATATGGAAAAAAATACAGGAAGAGAGGAGGAGAAAATAAATAAGGAATTTCATGTTAAAAAAGAGAGGGAGAAATAAAAAGTGTTTTTCTTCCTGAAAATTATGGATTAAAAGTGTCTACACAGTCAACTTGCCCTAAACTGTTGGATGATTATTTCTTGTCCGATTGAACAGATATTTTGGTAGGTGATGCCTCACCCATCTTTCTTCGCTTTGGACAGTCTAATTTTCATTTGGAGCTCAAAAACATTGATTTTGGGGTTTGGACAGTAGCCTCATTACAGTAGCAGCTTCAACATTGGAGGTGCTTGCGTAGTAAGCATGATCTAAACGATAGGGTGGTACTTTCTTGTGCGACTGTGCTGAAATATTTATAGCTTGTATATGACTCACCCTTATTAATTTTGATCGGCTAAATTGTTATTTGGAGCTTTTAAACTGTGGTTTTGTTCCTTGGATATCAGCTTCATGGTAGCTACAACTGTAAGAGTGGAGGTGTTTGCACAGTTAGCTTGATCTAAACGATTGGATGGTACTTTCTAGTCCGATTGTATTGAAATATTTACAAGTTGTATATAACTCACCCTTCTTAATTATTCTAATAGGCTAGATTGTTATTTGGAGATTGTAAATTGTGGTTTTGTGCCTTAGATATCAGCCTCAGAGTAGTAGCAACTTTAGGATTGGAGGTGCATGTGTAGTTACTTTGATCTAAACAATTGGATAGCGATTCCTCGTCCAATTGAGCTAAATTTTTAAACATTTGTTCATCATTCATCCTTCCTAATTCTAATCAAACAACTTGTTATTTGGAGTTTTATAACTTCAGTTTTCTGAATCAGACAACGATCCCATTGTAGCAACAACTTCAAGTTAGAAAAAGTCTTTTAAAATCCAATATTTTTTTAAAATAAATTTTAAAAATAAAAGGAATGCCCCAGAGAGTGACACATGTCATGGTGACATGTATTAAGGCGACGTTGTGCTAATGTCACCTTATTGCAGTACTTTTAAAAAACAAAAACAAAAATAGAAAAACAAAAAAAGCCATGTGTCACCTTTGTGAGTGGACACATGGCACCCACTGGTTTTTGACTATTTGTAGTTGCATTCAAATTGACCATTTGCAGTCTCATTCAAATTAACCCTTTTATGGTCCCATTCAAATTAACCCATTGCGGTCTCATTCAAATTGACCCTTTTGCGGTCCCATTCAAATTGACCTCATGTGGTCCCATTCAAATTTACCATTTGTGATCCCATTCAAATTAACCCTTTGCATTCTCATTCAAATTAACCTTTTGTGGTCTCATTCAAATTGATCCTTTACAGTCTTAATCAAATTGACCCTTTGCGGTCCCATTCAAATTGAACATTTTGCGATCCCATTTTGGGTTCCCATTCAAATTGACCCTTTGTGGTTTCATTGAAATTGACCCTTTGCAATCTCATTCAAATTGACCATTTATGATACCATTTAAATTGACCCTTTGCGGTCTCATTCAAATTGACCCTTTGTAGTTCCATTCAAATTGTTCCTTTGTGATCCCATTCAAATTGATCCTCTATGGTCCCATTCAAATTGATCCTTTGTGGTCTCATTCAAATTGACCATTTACGATCTCGTTCAAATTGACCCTTTGCGGTCCCATTCAAATTGACTGTTTGCGGTCCCATTCAAATTGACCCTTAGTGGTCCCATTGAAGTTAACTATTTTCGGAATAGTCTTATCCAAGTTGATCATTTTCAAAATGATCGCATCAAAGTTGACTATTTTTGGAATGGTCTAATCCAAATTGATCAATTTCAAAATGATCACATCCAAGTTGGCTATTTTTGGGATTGTCACATCCAAGTTATCATTTTCAAAATGATCCAATCCAAGCTGGCTATTTTCAAAATAGTTTAATGTAAGTTGACCATTTTTGGAATGGTCTCATCCAAATTAATCATTTTCTGATTGATCTCATTCAAGTTGTCTACTTTCGGAATTGTCCCATCCAAATTGATCATTTTTAGAATGATCTCATCCAAGTTGACTATTTTCATAATAGTCTCATCCAAGTTGATCATTTTTGGAATGATCCCATCCAACTTATACTAACCACTAACACTTCAAAGTGCTCTGACTGTCTTAGAGGGTTTTGGCGTCTATAGTTCTCGAATCTAAGAAGTCCCATCTAAATTTGTGAACTATTCCTTGGGGGGGGGGGGTTCATAGGATGATTTGCATACTCATGGTAGTAATCCTTCCCATCAATTAGGATACTCCACACCTTATTTTGAAAGTCTGTGAGTTGGCCAGGGATTCCATACATCTCTGTAAATCTATATATTTTCTTTTGTATGGGTTTTTGTTATATAAGGCCTAGTCCAAAAATAGCATATTTTGTCTTTATAGATTTGTTACAAAAAGACAATAAGAGACATGTTTTTTTTTTTTATCATCTTCAATAAGAAAACATATAAAGAGTGGCAGTTGTAGACACCCCAATTTATTTGGGGGTCTTATAAAACAAAAACAAAAAAAATATTTTTTTTTATTTTCATACAAAAATATAAACAAAAAAAAACGAGAAATATGGAAAAAGCAAATATACATTTTACATTGGAAAATTTTTTTTAAAGGAAAAATAAAGTGGGCTAGCAATCTTGAATCTTTAATTAGGACTTGCAAAAAAATAAAATAAAATAAAAAACATGTGCAAAAATAAAAACTTAAAATTGATTTGCCAATTAAGCTTAATTGAAAAACAAATTTTATTAATCAACTTTATTTAGAAAATTAGATTTATTTTGATTGTTTGATTTGAATTTGATTCATTAATCAAACGACTCCTTAAGCCTATAAATAGAGAAATTTGGAAGCAAGAAGATAACATCGAAAAAATACAAGAAGAGAGGAGGAGGGGAAAAAAAAAGTAATTTTGTGTTAAAAATGAGAGAGGGAGAAAAAAGTGTTTTTTTTTTCCTGAAAATTCAGGATTAATGGTGCCTACGCAGTTAGCTTGCCATAGACTATCGGATGGTGATTTCCCGTCCGATTGAGCTGATATTTTGATAGGTGGTGCCTAACTCATCATGCGTCACTCTGGATGGTCCCATTGTCACTTGGATCTTGGAAAACATCATTTTTTCTGAATCGAATAGCAGCCTCACTACGATAGTAGGGGTTCCTACATAGTCAACTTGATCTAGACGATCGGGTGGTGATTTCTAATGCGATTGAGCATAAATATTTACAGATTGTATATAATTCACCCTTCTTAATTTTGATCGATAAATTTTTATTTAGAGCTTTTCAATTGTGGTTTTGTGCCTAAAATATTAGCCTCATGGCAGTAGTAGCTTTAGGAATGGAGGTGCCTGCACACTCAATTTGATCTAGATAGTCGGATGGTGATTTTTCCTTTGATTAAGATGAAAATTTTACAAGTTGTGCCTAACTCATCCCTATAAATTTTATCATCTAGATAGTTATTTAGAGCTTTGAAACTTTTATTTTTTTGGCTCAGCTAGCAGTCACATTACAGCAACAGCTTCAAGATTGGAGGTACTTGTGTAGTTAGCTTGATCTAGTCAATTGGAAGGTGATTTCTCGTCTAATTAAAAGGAAATTTTTATAGGTTGTTCATGACTCATCCTTCCTAATTCTGATAGATCAACTTGTTATTTTGCATTTTATAACTTCAACTTTTTGACTCGAAGAGCAATCACATTGCAGCAGCAGCTTCAGGTAAGAAAAAGTCTTTAAAAGTCCTATAAATATTTAGAATAAATTTTTTAAAAAATAAAAATAAAAAGGAAGGCCCTGGAGAATAACACATGTCATGGTTATATGTATCAAAGTGGTGTCGTGCTAATGTCACACTACTACAGTACTTTAAAAAAAAAAAAAAAAAGTCTTGTGCCACCTTTGTGAGTGGATACATGGCACCTGCTGGTTTGACCCGGTTCATTTTAAATGAACCGGATGACCTAGTTAACTATTTTTATTTATTAATTAAATTATTTATTTCATTTACTTTATTTTACATGTTATTTTATTTACTATTTTTAATTAGTAATAAAATACCAAAAAAATAAAGAAAAGTCTGTAAAAATCTTAGAAAATTTTAGAAAAATATTGAGAAATTTTAGAAAATTTTTACAAAGATTTTGAAAAATCTAGGAATGTTTTCAAAGATGATTTTTGAGGATTTTACTTATTTTTTTTGTATGGGTGCATCCCAGTGATTTCAAAAAGGTAAAGAGGTATTTCAAACTTCACCTGTATTAGCTCTAGAGGGGGGTTTATCTAACAAGATCTTCTCATTTAACGGGTGGAACTGTACCATTTACAACACCTTACCAGGATGGTGCACCGATTTCTCTTAACCGGGTATGAACAAGTCCAGGACTTTTCACAGGGCAAGTCTCCCACTTCAAGCCCACGCCTGAAATATAATAATCAATATAAAAATTGCATACAATTTAAACGCTTCTTCAATAAGCAAATATGTACCGATATCAATCAATGCACAACACATAGATATGAACTATAAGCTCAGTGCCAATGAAGTGTAATCACACTCAATCTAATGTCAATATGCAATCAAGTGCAATAGTGTATTCTCAAACTATCTTTGAAACAATGTATCAATATACCTCAATCACAAGTAGGGTTTCAAAGATATCCAAATACAATGATCAAATATCTCAAAAATTATTTTCGAAAATATTATGCACAATAGATATTTGAGTATAAGCTTGTAAAAAATATTTTGCTTCACAAATCACAATAAAAGCATAGGAGTCTTGCAATACAAATAGTAGAACTCACAAGCTACCAAGTTTTCTCCACACAATGGATTTATTGATTGAATCTGGGGGGGGGGGGACTTTGAGCTAAACTCTCAATCGAAAAGCAACCACACAATCAAAACAATGAGAGTTATAGCTTTGTAAGATCTCTCGAGATATACTCACTCAAAAAGATTTTGTAGGGGAATATTAAAAGGATGAGTATTTGGCTTAGTATATGAGAAAAAAAAAAAGCTCTAAAAAATTCAGAGGATATTATCGTTAATCAAATTCCTAATCTTAGCTTAAGTTGTGCAAATGAACTCATATTTATAGACATGGGAAGAATTACGACCTTTGGGGACACCAAAGGAATTATTAAAATATTTTAAAAGAGTTTAAGAAAATTAACCCTATTTTAACCCTTAATAACCTCGGTAAAAATTGTGCAACCCAAGAGGTTCAGTCGACTGTATTATAGGTTCGGTTGACCCAGTTGCCAAGTTCGGTAGACTAAGACATTATTAAGCTATAGGTTCGATCGGCCATATTGGAGGCGATTTCAAAACCTCCGAGGTTCGGTCGACCAGATTGAGTTCAGTTGACCAAACTTGGATGTTCGATTGACCAAGTCAATTTTCTACTAAAAGTTTGGTCGACCAGAGCATTGGGATCTCCCCACGTGCCAATTCGATTGACCAGGACGTTGCAGTTCATTTTAGAGATGGTTAACCAATTTGTCAACTTTTTGACCCTAGAGAGGTTCGATTGACTGAGGGTCTTAGTGTATTTTGATTTGGTCGATCAAATGGTCAACTATTGACCAGGGGATGTTCGGTTGACCGAGAGTCTCTATAGGTTTAAGTTCTGTCAACCGACTATATAAGATTTGTGCATTTAAGTCCTATTTTTCATTTGTAATCACCCCTATTCACATGATGATTATTTCTAAGATTTATGGGGGCTTTTCATGCAACATATTGGGACCCATGGTCAGTCTAAGGTCTTTAAGCATATACCCTAACAATCCTGCGTCAGTCGACCGAAGGGTGATCCCTAAGGTCCATCTATGGTCTTAATTTTTCCTATGGTCCTTACTGAGCTTATAGTTTTATTATGCATGTAATGCATTAATTATTATAGACCAAGGGTTATAATTATAGACCTGAATAACAAATATAAAATACAACTTAACATAAATGAAAACTTCATGCTTTGCTCCTATGCAATTTCATGGAATGCGCCGAAATATGTCCTCCTTTAATTGCTTCTCGGCTTCCATTTCTCATCTGTTATATGTGCTTTAGAAAGGTAGACATGTTCATACACTAAGCACACATATGAGATACTGTTGTTTGTCATAATCAGAATAGGATATGAACTCAAAAAGTCAACAATCTCCCCCTTTTTTATGATGACAAACACATAAGCAAAATGTGGGTTCGCCTGACAAGGCCCCCCCTAATAATATGCATTAAAACAAGATATTCAATAAAGTTCACATACATGCATGAAGACCTCAGAATAATTCAAGTTGTGTATTTAAGTACAACTAGCATTTTCAAATTGAATAACAAAAGAATCAAGGAGAAAAGACTAATTTTGCTCTTATAACACATCTCCCCCTTTTGTTATCAGTAAAAAGGTATAAAAATATAATTGTTTTTTGAAAAATATGACAATTGAATACACAAACAATATAACTGGTCATTAAAATATTTAAATGACATGAAAACAAGGTTAGACCATAAATATACACAAACCATTGCAATTGAAACATACCATAAGACCCGTGGAAGATTTGAGTTTAAAGCACATGACATATGATAGAAAATAGTTGGTTTGAGCACAAACATAGTTTAACTAGTTTGCATGCATTTTTATGTGAAGTTACCGAACTGGTTATGCAATTTAAAACCATATTGTATACAATAATAATAAGATAAGAGATAAAAGAGTTTTTTATTTGAAAGAATTTCAAGCCAAAAGTATATGTAAATAAATAAATAAATATATATATATATGTATATAAAAAACATATATCCCATTTAGGATGTTGTTAAGAAATACTGGGAATTGCTTGTAGAAAAAAAAAAAAAAACTTTAAAGATCATGTAAGCAAGCAAACATTATCCTGGTTTATCATTTAAGCACATACTAAAATATAACCAGAAAGCCACAACCATAATGATCCTAAAAATTTAACAATCACATGCAAGATCGTATGGAAAATCAAATGAATGTGGCAAATCAACATGTTTTAGATTATGATTTTCAATTAAACAATTCATTCAAGCACGTGCCACACTTGATTCAATAACATATCTAGGCTAAAAAGTTTGTGAGCATGATATGATAGGCATTTTAGTTTTAGATGTTCCCCCTATCAATTTGAATTCTAGTTTAGATGCAATAAACTGCTTATACTAGATAGAGAAATATTTCATTATGCTTAGTAGTATAAGCCATCATTTTGAAACTTTAAAACCAACCATATTGATTATTAATCAACTATATTTATCCTTATCAGTATAGTTGTCCCTATAGGCAACAAGTGCATCGGAAATAGATATTAAGGCATTTTATAATGCTCATTACCAAGAGCAATCCATAACTCAATCATAAAACCATAAAAGTTGGATATTATGCTTAGGATTTCTAGATGAGCCTCAATATTTCAAAATAGCGAAGTGATGCATTTGAGTCTTTTATGTTCTTTCTATACGGATGGAGCTGAGCTCATATAAATATTCTTGATGATTATGCAAGGATAAAATTTAATTATTCAATTGATTTTCACTCATCCTTTCAAAAATATTTTAACTTTCATTTTATTACAATCATCTTTGGACAAAGTTTTACTTAGGAAAAATCTACCGAAATTTTGTCAGCATGTCATCTGTAAATTGGACGTTTTCCCATAAAATCTGTACTTGATAGGTTCAAATAAACAATTTATAATTTAGTTCAAGGCACATGAGAACCTATATCTACTACCAGCATTCAATTTACATCCACTGCATCCGCAATATAGGAGGCTTTCAATACAAGCATGCAATCCAATAGTAATCAACAATTCATAAAATATAAATCATCCATAAAAGAGATTCAATCAATTAATGCATTATGGATATCAATTTGCAATGTTGTTTATGACGACATATGAGCATGAAAGATATGACATCAAGAGAGCATTTCAATTTATAACCATAAAAGATAAATGCTCCCCCTTGAGTTATGCACTCAACTCATTTTGTGCCTTTTTCATTTCTAAATATTTTAGGCAAGGTTCTTAAGGTTTTCAATGGTTTAAACTTGGCGATGGATGCATCTAGGCTTATCAGACCAAAAGGTCGCAATTAGTATTCGTTGAGGTAATAAGCTTATGTATGTCTCTTTTCTTATGATTTACAATACATGAGAGGCCCAAGTTCAAATGGCTTTTCATTTTTAGAATTCATGCATAGATTTCTCAATTATTCCATATATGTTGAAACCTATAGCAATTATATTAGCCATTTAACTTAATTCACATAGATGAAGCTCTAAATTATTTGATTTAAAGTTTGAGAGCTTGAGAAGCAAATTTGGATAAATACTCTTACCAATTTAATTTTTTGTTAGTTTCAAAAGAGTATTTATAAAGCAGCATGGCATTATTTATGATAAACAAGTAAAAGATTATGTCTTGACAATTTTAGCAAAGAGGATTTAGGAGTATGAATTCTTAGGACTATGCTCTTTGGAGGATGGCAAGTACCCTTTCGATATGATCATGATTTATGTCAGGGAACAAGCCGATGGGTGGCTAGAACTTTACCATATGTGATTGTGGTTTGGCAAGGAGTCCTATGGATGGGATGGTGAACCAAAATAGAGGATTTTTATATTTTAAGCTCAAAGGGAACAATTCCCTAGTGAATGCCTTTAATTTGATTGTGAAGTATATCTTTTAATAAGCACCAGAAATATTTGGAATTTATGATCATCCGTGTTTACACATAGAGTGATGTCTACGTTTTAATCCAGGCCTTTATGTTTAAAGATAAGCTTAGGGATAAAGGATATATAGTGAGACTAATCCCTAAACCTCAACTTTGTGAAATGGACAAGGTATGCTTAACTTAAGATGTCTACATTTAGGCATAGGTTAAGCATTAAGAATTATTTATCAAGAAAATGCACCTTGTCCATTTGAAAGTGGATTTTCTTCGCCATGCTTTTGAGAATTTATTCAAGGTATGATTTATGTTTTTCATCTCAGTATTTTGAGGTTTTAGAATTTTAGCTTTAGCCACAAACCACTTCCTAGGCCTTTTAGACATCACTACCCCCTAAACCTAAACCTAGGATCAAAGGAAGCCTTAAATAATTAAGTAATATTAATTTAAATCCATTTTTCCATAGGTCCTATGGGGTTCGCTTTCAGAATAATCCACATCATGGTTTTGTTAATACCTTTGGCATTTCTATGTTGGATACACCCTTTCATTTTACAAGACAAGCAAAATTTATATGCATGTGACATATTATGCTTACTTATTTTATTTTTATTTGACGAGGTATGATGGCGGGACTTATAATATGAACCCTTTTTGAATAGATTTTTTATTTTTAACACCTAAGGATTTATCATCTCCCACTTCTCCCTCCTAGTAGAATATTTTCAATATCTTTTCAAGGATGGCATGACACTCTTTTAATTTCTCTAATTGTTTAGCCAACCTTTTTTTTTTTATTTTTTAGAAAATTTTTATGATAAGACATTCTGTTGACTCTATGAGTCCAATCCAGTTTTGATAAAGACAAATCACTTGGTATTTAATATGTGCATTGAGTTTGTGAACAGGAACTATATTAAGCATGCACAGAAGGATAAAGAGTCATTGAAGCCTTAAAGTAAAGCATACATATCTTGGTAAGATCCATGGAACTCAAAGAGTATGAGAATCAAGATGCAAGCGGCAAAGTTCAAGCACATCTTGGGAATGGGTACTTAGACTTCATGTATTTACATTTTCGTATGATTTAATTTAAGGCTCAACATATACCTTAGAATGATTTTAGGACTCATGCATTTCATGAACATAATTAGGGGACATTCATGGACTTAGAATTAATGTCAAAACCCTGAAAAATGTTTTTATAAAAGAGCCAAGAAAGAAAGCAAAACAGAGTTTTGAACTAGAAAGTAAATATGTAAAAATTGGGAACATCAGATAACTGAACCTTAAGTTCGGTTGATTGAAGCATTTCCTCAGACGTCTGAAGAATAAGTTCAGTCGTCTAAAGATTTTTGGATGAAAACTAGAAACTAGCAGGAGCACCTCAGATGATTGAACCTTGACCTCAATCGTCTAAACTCGACACTTCGGTCGTTTGACCCTTGACCTAGGTCGTCTAATCCTGTGTCTAGGCTATTTTTTTCGAAGGATAAAAATGACTTTAGTCATCTAGGCCCTTGACCTCGGTCATCTAAACTTGTGGGAAAGATTAAAAATATAATTTTTATTGATCAAACACGCGAGCTATCTTATGATCCAATGGTTGAGATCAATTCTAAGGGTAAGACACTATATATATTGAATATCTAAACCCTAGTATGTTAGCCCCACGAAAAAAAGAAAAACGTGAAAAGTTAAGACACACAAGAAGAGAAGAACACATCTTACTGAGAAACTTGAGCTGATTGCGATACGATTGCCTACTTTCTAGCTTCTACACATCATCTTTGGGTAAATCACCTCAAACAAACTAAAGGGATCTCGATTATACATCGCGTGCTTCAACTTGGATTGAGGTTTGGTTAATATATTTAGTTTTATCAGAGAATCTCATATCAACATCTGTTTTGATATCTTTAGAGAAGTTTGATACTGAGTTTTCACATTCATATAAAGATCATTTTTTTTGAAAAACTCAATACTTGAGAAAGTTTATTTTTGTTTGGCCATTGATTAAAGGTTTTTCATTCAAGTGTGTTCTAAATTTAAGGCTGATATTTTTCAATACATCTAAACTATTTGAATATATATATATATATTCCTTAGAAGTGCATAACTATCTATATATATATTGAAGGATATTTTTTGAAAAATAAATATTAAGTTTGTTGATCTTTGGTATTATCATCTTAGAGATACATATATATACATTATTTCAATACTATCAAGATCACATTGAGTTTGAAATATTTAGAGAAATATTGTTTGTTTGACAAAGTGTGTTTAGCATCTTTGCAATTTACAAAGTTACTTTAATATTTAAAGATCTAACCTAAGTTCTCCAAATTATTGATTTATACAAACATTTTGGGAGATTTGATAAAAAGAGAATTGTGTGTTGAAGCATATCATACATAAATGATTATTCATTTCATACATTCTGAGCTTTAATTATATCATATATTAATGTGTTAGGAATTTGAATTGTACTCACGAGCTTCTATTTGGAAGCATTTTTTAGTGTTTTTTACAGATTCTATTGTATACACGGTTCGGTGTGTGAGCCAGTGTTTGAGAAGAGAGTTGTATCTCTTGCAAGCAGCGGAGTAAGAGGAAGCTATACCTCTTGTAAGTAGCGGATTGTAAGGGAAGCTCCATCCCAATTTAAGGAGTAGGGATTTTATTGAAATCCTTGAGTGGTTGCTCAAGGCAAGTACGTAGGTCGAGTTGGTTGAACCTCATAAAAATTGCATTTGTCTTCTCTCTTCCCTTTACTCTTTACTTTCAACACTACATTTAAAGTGTTCATAATGCATGTGTAGGTTGAATAACATTGCACATAATCAATTGGGTAATAAGAACTCATTGGTAAATTGAAACTGTTGTTTGTTATAAATCCTTTAGATTGGTAGCTAAATATACAAGTAGGGATTAAGTGGTAAATAGATTCAAAGAATTTTTAAAATACCCTATTCACCCCCCCACCCCTTTTGGGATTACACCTAATTCAACAATTGGTATCAGAGAGGGTTTACATAGACTTAATAGTTTATTTGTAAAAAGATCACATGGTACATATCGGTGTAACTCCATTCGGTGAGGGACACTCATCCACTAGACCACCAATTTTCTGTGGTGTAAACTACATCTATTGGAAACATAAGACGAGCATATATCTATTAAACGTAGATTAGAAGGTTTGGAAAATAGTGACTAAGGGAAATCACACTCCCATGAAAGTAATTAATAAGATTAATGTACTTAAAACTAAAGATGAATATATTGAGGAAGACTAGAAATATGTACAAATCAATGCTACTGCCATGAACTTGTTTTTCTGTGTATTAGATGTAAATGAATTTAATAGGCTAATGACATATAACTCGGCTAAAGAAATTTGGGAAAAATTAGAAGTTACGTATGAATGTACTAAGGAAGTCAAGGATAGTAGGATAAACATGCTTACCAGTGAATATGAAGCATTTAAAATGATAGTTGATGAATCTATACAATCCATGTACACGAGATTCACACACATTATTAATTCCTTAAATGCACTTGGAAAGACTTACCCTACTTATGAGTTGATCAGGAAAATACTTAGGGAATTACCTCCAATGTGGGAAGCGAAAGCTACGACAATAGTAAAAGGAAGAAATCTCAAGGAGATGTCAGTGGACGAACTCATTGGATTGCTCATCACCTATGAGTTGGTAATAAATGAGAGGAAGATTAAGCAAAGCAAAGCAAAGAAGGTCACTACACTTAAGACATCATCAAGCTACTCAAGTGAAGGAAGTGATTCTGAAACAGATGATGACATGGCCTTGCTAACAAAGAAGTTTGAGATGTTCTTGAAGGAGAACAAGAAGTTCAACATAAAATTCTGAAACTCTAAATCGGAAAGAGGAGAGTCTAGCATGAAGAAAAAGAAGGAGGATGCACCAACATGCTACAACTGCCGAGAAGTTGGACACATCAAGCCTGAGTGCCCCAAACTAGTGAAAGCCTCAAAGAAAAAGAAGAAGGCGCTGAAAGTCGGTTGGGATACTCATAGCACTAGCGGGTCAGAATCTGAATCCGATGACGACGAAATCACCAATTTGTGTCCAATGGCACATAATGACCTTGAGGTACAATTATCATTTTCATCATCTTCGAATTATTCTAGTGAGTCTAAAAATGAAAATGACTTGATTTCATATGATGAACTAAAACAAGAATGCTTATACTCTATTAAAATTCTTGAGAAGAAGACAAAGAAAATCTCTATGTTGAAAAGGAAAGTCAAAAGAACTTTCAAATTTGGTTGAAAGCCAAAATGAATCTCATGCATCTTTCATAAAAGATAAAGATTTGAAAATTGAGGAGTTAGAAAAGGATTTGAAAGATAAATCTGAAAATATTTATAAATTTACTGAGGGACAAAACAATTTTGAAAAGCTCCTAGGATCTCAAAGAAATTCCCTAAAAAAGGAAGGGCTTGGCTTTAATGGAAAGGAAAATCTAAAGAATATACACCTTTACATGGGTTATTTTATAAGAGAGTCAAAGTCATTTGTTCCAACTAAGAATTATTATAGAAATACTACATGCTTTAAATGTAGAAGGTTGGGTCACATACAATTCAACTGTCCTTTCAAAAATAAAGATGTAAAAATTAAGAAAGTATGGAAGGTCAAAGGTCAATCTAGCACTAACTCCCTTGGACCCAAGAAAATCTGGGTACCAAAGCTTGTTGTTTGATTGTGTCTTGTAATTATGATTAAGATTAGCATCCTCAAAAGACAAATGGTATATGGATAGCGGATGCTCACGTCACATGATCGAGGATAAAGTGAAGTTCACATCCATCATACCCAAGGATGAAGGGTTTGTTACTTTTGGAGACAATGCTAAGGGAAGGATCACATGTGTAGGTAAAGTCGGTAATGATTCCTCACTCATTATAGATGATGTTTTATTAGTTGAAGGTTTAAAGCACAACTTATTGAGCATAAGTCAACTATGCGATAAAGGTTACAAAATATCTTTTGAACATGACGGGTGCATAGTTGAACACAAAATTGATCATAAGATATTGTTCATTGCCAAGCTTCATGAAAACGTATATACCACTAGCTTTGATAAGTTAACTTCACAAAGTGTGACATGCTTATCTGCTATGAACGCAATTACTTGGATTTGGCATAGGAGACTAGGACATGCAAATATGGATTTAATCTCAAAACTTATTAAAAAAGAATTAGTTAAGGGATTGCCTAAGACTAAATTTGTGAAAGATAAAATATGTGATGCATGCCAACTGGGAAAACAAGTAAGAACAAACTTTAAGAAGAAGAAAGAAATCTACACTACTAGGCCACTCCAAATGTTACACTTAGACTTATTTGGTCCAAACCCAATTCAGCGCTTAGGAGGAAAATCATACGCCTTTGTCTTAGTTGATGAATTTTCAAGATTCACGTGGGTATTATTCTTAGGGCACAAAGATGAAGCATGCAAAAAATTCATAAACCTGTGCAAGAAAATCCAAAATGAAAAGAGATATACAATCACTAAAATTAGAAGTGATAGGGGTACAGAATTTAAAAATCCAGGCATGGAAGACTATTGTAATTCATTAGGAATTGCCTATAATTTTTCAGCACCTAGAACACCACAACATAATGGTGTAGTTGAAAGGAACAATAGGTCCATACAAGAAATGGCCAAAACTATGCTTAACGAACATAAACTACCTAAGTATTTTTAGGCTGAGGCAGTGAATACCGCCTGCTATGTTCTAAATAGAGTTCTGATTAGACCATCACTTAATAAGACTCCTTACGAATTATGGAATGACCATAGACTAAACATATCATATTTTCACGTCTTTGACTGTAAATGTTTTGTGCTTAGAGACAATGAACACCTAGGAAAGTTTGATGTGAAATCTGATGAAAGTATCTTCCTAGGGTATGCATTAGATAGTAAAGCCTATAAAGTATATAACAAACGAACATTGACGGTCATAGAATCTATTCATGTAATGTTCGATGAGTCAAATCCCTTCTCCAAAAGAACTAATGAAGATGAAATTGAATTAAACAAGGAATTTGAAGAACTATCCATTGAGAATAATTTAGAAAAGAAGAATGAATGTAAGGAACCATCCATTGAAATTGATCAAACTGAAAATGAGGTTAAAGAACAACCTAGAGAATGGAAATATATAAAGAATCATCCCATTGATCAAATAATAGGTGAACCATTACGTGGAGTAGCCACTCGATCCTCACTTAGGAATATGATTAGTCATTTTGCATTTCTATCTCAAGAAGAACCTAAGAATGTGAGTGAAGCTATAGAGGATGAATCGTGGGTGTTGTCCATGCAAGAAGAGTTAAATCAATTTGAGAGAAACAAAGTATGGACATTAGTTCCCAGACCTGAGGATAAGTCAATCATAGGAACCAAATGAATATATAAGAATAAGAAAGATGAACATGGAGTAGTTGTTGGAAATAAGGCTAGATTAGTAGTTCAGGGATATAATCAAGAAGAAGGTATAGATTTTGAAAAAACATTTGCACTTGTAGCTAGAATGGAAGTCATTCGAATGCTTTTAGCATATGCAGCTTTTAAGGATTTCAAGTCATATCAAACAGACATCAAAAGCGCATTTTTAAATGGCTACATAAATAAAGAAGTGTATGTAGAACAACCCCCAGGTTTTGAAAACATAAGAATCAAAATCATGTTTATAAACTAACAAAAGCATTGTACGGTTTAAAGCAAGCTCCTAGAGCTTGGTATGAAAGGTTAAGCGGTTTTCAATTAGAAAATGGATTTATAAGAGGAAAGATAGATACAACCTTGTTCATAAAGTCTAAGAATGATGACATTCTCCTAGTACAAGTATATGTAGATGACATTATATTTGGCATTACGAATCAAGAATTGTGTAATGAATTTGCCAAGACTATGCAAAATGAATTTGAGATGAGCATGATGGGTGAACTAAATTTCTTCCTATGACTTCAAATCAAATAAGAAAAACATTGAATATTCATAAATCAATCAAAGTATATTAGAGACCTACTCAATAAGTTTAATATGGAAGATGGAAAAATACTAGGTACACCTATGAGCACTTCATTGAAATTAGATAAAGATGAACAAGTTATACAAGAAGATGTCAAGCTATATCGTGGAATGATAGGTAGCTTATTATATCTGACTGCCAATAGACCTGATATAATGTTTAGCATATGTTTGTGTGCAAGATTTCAAGTTGCACTAAAAGAATCACATCTGTTAGCCATTCAACGAATACTTAGACACCTAATAGGAATCGTGGAAATTAGATTATGCCACATCTTTTGAGATTATCAGCTATTTAGATGCTGATTTTGCGGGTAGCAAAGTGGATAGGAAAAGCACTAGTGGTACTTGTCATTTCTTAGGACATTCCTCAGTCTATTGGTTTTCCAAAAAAACAAAATTCAATAGCTCTTTCCACAGCCAAGGTTGAATACATGGCAGCAAGTAGTTGTTGTGCTCAATTGCTGTACATAAAACAACAACTGAAGGATTTTGGATTAAGTTATGAAACAATCCCTATTAGATGCGACAATATGAGTGTAATAAACATCTCAAAGAATCCCATATTACATTCACAAACTAAACATATAGAGATAAGACATCATTTTCTTCGTGATTATGTGCAAAAAGGGAATGTTACACTTGAGTTTGTGTGTACAGATGAACAATGGGCAGATATATTCATGAAACCACTTGCAGAGGATAGGTTTATCCAAATTAGGCGTGAATTAGGCCTGATGCACAGTCGAGAGGTTGCATAGAATTATATGAGATAATATAATTCAGGGGGAGCAATGTCACTTAAGATGTAATCACTTTGTATCAAATCAAACAACTTTTAGTTTCGTATTAATTTACATTTGGTATCACATCAATCCATATTTGGAATCCTCACATAATCGTTGAAACTTATGCATCATCAAGGGGGATGGTTGAAATAATAAATAAATAAAAAGGGAAAAAGTAAAATTTTTCCAAATCTAATGGCTGAACAAGATTAAAACTTTGAAATTTCAAAGGGGAGAAGAACATAAGGTTATGTCCATTCATGTCTTATTATTGTACACCCTTTTTTTTTTTTTATGTCAAAAGGGGGAGAAAAATTGGGAGCAAAAATAATAAAAACAAATCAGAAGCAAAGACGAAAGAGCAAAAACTGTTATTGATACTATGCAAAGGATGAGATATACAAAGAGGGAGAAACTGTTGTTGATGTCATGGTTGAAACATCATGAGGGAGAAAATGTTGTTGATGTCATGGTTGAAACATCATGATCATATTCATTATGAGCATATTTCATATTTCATTTCGATTCAGGCTAAATACTTTGTGTTTGAACACGAGCATATTGTCATTCATTGAATGTTTGATGCATTAATTGAGGGGGAGCCTTGTTAGGCGTAACCCATTATATATTTTTCTTTTGCTCGTGTATTTGTCATCATAAAAAAGGGGGTTATTGTTGACTCTATGAGTCTAATCTGGTTTTGATAATGATAAATCACTTGATATTTAATATGTGCATTGAGTCTGTGAATGAGAACTATATTAAGCATCCACGGAAGGATAACGTGTCATGGAAGCCTTAAAGTAAAAAATACATATCTTGGCAAGATCCATGGAACTCAAAGAGTATGAGATTCAAGATGCAAGCGGCAAAATTCAAGCACATCTTGGGAATGGGTGCTTAGACCTCAGGTATTTACACTTTCGTATGATTTAATTTCAGGCACAACATATACCTTAGAATGACTTTAGGACTCATGCATTTCATGAACGTCATTAGGGGACATTCATGGACTTAGAATCAATGTCAAAACCTTGAAAAATGTTTTTATAAAAGAGCCAAGAAAGAAAGCAAAACAGATTTTTGAACTGGAAAGTAAATATGCAAAAATTGGGAACTTCAAATGACTGAACCTTAAGTTCGGTTGACTGAAGAATTTCCTTAGACGTCTAAAGAATAAGCTCAATCATCTAAAGATTTTTAGATGAAAAACAGAAACTGGGAGAAGCACCTCAGATGATTGAACCTTGACCTCGGTCGTCTGAACTCGACACTTTGGTTATCTGACCCTTGGCCTTGGTCGTATAACCCTGTGTCTAGGCTATTTTTTCGAAGGATAAAAATGACTTCAGTCGTCTAGGCCCTTGACCTCAGTCATCTAAACTTGCAGGAAATATTAAAAATGTAATCTTTATTGATCAAACACGCGAGCTATCTTGTGATCCAACAGTTAAGATCAATTCTAAGGGTAAGACACTATATATACTGAATATCTAAACCCTAGTATGTTAGCCACATAAAAAAAAGAAAAAAACGTGAAAAGTTAAGACACACAAGAAGAGAAGAACACATCTTATTGAGAAACTTGAGCTGATTGTGATACGATTGCCTACTCTTTAGCTTCTACATATCATCTTTGGGCAAATCACCTCAGACAATCTAAAGTGATCTCGATTATACATCTTGTGCTTCAACTTGGATTGAGGTTTGGTTAATATATTTCTTTTTATGAGAAAATCTCATATCAATATCCGTTTTGATAACTTTAGAGAAGTTTGATATTGAGTTTTCACATTCATATAAAGATCGCTTTTTTTTTTAATATATTTCTTTTTATGAGAAAATCTCATATCAATATCTGTTTTGATAACTTTAGAGAAGTTTGATATTGAGTTTTCACATTCATATAAAAATCGTTTTTTTTTTTTTAAAAAAAAAACTCAATACTTGAGAAAGTTTATTTTTATTCGGTTGTCTGAACTTGACACTTTGGTCGTCTAACCCTTGACCTCAGTCATATGACCTTGTGTCCAGGCTATTTTTTTGAAGGATAAAAATGACTTTAGTCGTCTAGGCTCTTGACCTCAGTCGTCTGAACTTGAGAGAAAGATTAAAAATGTAATTTTTATTGATTAAATACGCAAGCTATCTTATGATCCAATGGTTAAGATCAATTCTCAGGGTAAGACACTATATATACTGAATATCTAAACCCTAGTATGTTAGCCACACGAAAAGAAGAAAAATCGTGAAAAGTTAAGACACACAAGAAGAGAAGAACACATGTTATTGAGAAACTTGAGCTAATTGCGATATGATTGCCTACTCTCTAGCTTCTACATATCATTTTTGGGCAAATAACCTCAGACAATCTAAAGGGATCTCGATTATACATCTTGTGCTTCAACTTGGATTGAGGTTTGGTTAATATATTTAGTTTTATCAGAGAATCTTATATCAATATCTATTTTGATATCTTTAGAGAAGTTTGATATTGAGTTTTTACATTCATATAAAGATCGTTTTTTTCAAAAAAAAAAAAACTCAATAGTTGAGAAAGTTTATTTTTATTCGGTCGTTTGAACTTGACATTTTGGTTGTCTGACCCTTGACCTCAGTCATATGACCCTGTGTCCAGGCTATTTTTTTGAAGGATAAAAATAACTTCAGTCGTCTGGGCTCTAGACCTCAGTCGTCTGAACTTTCAAGAAAGATTAAAAATGTAATTTTTATTGATCAAACACGTAAGCTATTTTATGATCCAATGGTTGAGATCAATTCCTAGGGTAAGACACTATATATACTAAATATATAAACCCTAGTATGTTAGCCACACAAAAAAAAAGAAAAGCATGAAAAGCTAAGACACACAAGAAGAGAAGAACACATCTTATTGAGAAACTTGAGCTGATTGTGATACGATTGCCTACTCTCTAGCTTCTACACATCATCTTTGGGCAAATCACCTTAGACAATCCAAAGGGATCTCAATTATACATCTTGTGCTTCAACTTGGATTGAGGTTTGGTTAATATATTTAGTTTTATCAAAGAATCTCATATCAACATCTCTTTTGATATCTTTAGAGAAGTTTGATATTGAGTTTTCACATTCATATAAAGATTTTTTTTTTGGAAAAACTCAATGCTTGAGAAAGTTTATTTTTATTTGGCCATTGATTAAAGGTTTTTCATTCAAGTGTGTTCTAAATTTAAGGCTGATATTTTTGAATACATCTAAACTATTTGAATATATACACCCTTAGAAGTGCATAACTATCTATATATATATTGAAGGATATTTTCTGAAAAACAAATATTAAGTTTGTTGATCTTTGGTATTGTCATCTTAGAGATACATATATATACATTAATTTAATACTATCAAGATCACATTGAATTTGAAATATTTAGAGAAATATTGTTTGTTTGACAAAGTGTGTTTACCATCTTTGCAATTTACAAAGTTACTTTTATATTCAAAGATCTAACCTATGTTCTCCAAATTATTGATTCATACAAACATTTTGGGAGATTTGATAAAAAGAGAATTGTGTGTTGAAGCATATCATAGATAAACGATTGTATCGTTTCATACATTCTGAGTTTCAAGTTGTATCATATGTTAATGTGTTAGGAATTTGAATTATACTCACGAGCTTCTGTTTGGAAGCATTTTTTAGTATTTTTACAGATTCTATTACATACACGGTTTGGTGTGTGAATCGATGTTTGTGGAGAGAGTTGTATCTCTTGTAAGCACACTACAAAAAACCTTATTTTTAGCGACGAAACTATTAGTGACGGATTCCATTTCGTCACTAAAAGAGGGTATTAGTGACGGTTTTAGCAACCGTCACTAATACAACACTATTAGTAACGAATTTGAAACCGTCACTAATAGTTTCGTCACTAAAATCCAAAAAATGTCACGAAAAAACATTTTTCGCACAAATTATCTCGAGAAAATATTAGCGACGATTTCTGCGATATTAGTGACGAATTAAACCCGTCACTAAAAGAAGCTTATTAGTGACGATTAAATAACCGTGACTACTAATATTTAAAAAAAAAAAATTTTATTTCAGAGTATTAGTGACGAATTTAAGGATTATTCACTATTAGCCCCTTATTAGTGACGAATTTGGGAACCATCACTAATTTTTTTTTATTTAAAGAAATAAAAAAAAAGTAATTTCAGAGTATTAGTGACGAATTTTAAGATTCGTCACTATTAGCCCCTTATTAGTGATGGATTTGGGAACCGTCACTAATACTTCTGTTATTTAAAAAAAAATAAAAAAATTTATTTTAGAGTATTAGTGACGAATTTGATGATTCGTCATTATTAGCCCTTTATTAGTGACGGATTTGAGAATCGTCACTAATACTTTTTTTGTTTAAAAAAATAAAAAAAATTTATTTCAGAGTATTAGTGACGAATTTTAAGATTCGTCACTATTAGCCCCTTATTAGTGACGGATTTGGGAACCGTCACTAATATTTTTTTTATTTTAAAAAAATAAAAAAATTTATTTCAATGTATTAGTGACGAATTTGAAGATTCGTCACCATTAGCCCCTTATTAGTGACGGATTTTGGAACCGTCACTAATACTCTTTAATTTTAAAAAAATAAAATAAAATTATTTCGGAGTATTAGTGACGAATTTAAAAATTCGTCACTATTAGCCTTTTATTAGTGACGGATTTGAGAACCGTCACTAATACTTCTTTTATTTAAAAATAAATAAATAAATAAATTTACTTGAGAATATTAGTGCTAATTTTGAATTCGTCACTAATGTTCAAAACCTTAAATCCCTTATCCCGACGTATTTTCCCACACTTTTCCTAAATTCCCTCTTTTCTCCTACCCGCGTCGTGCTCCTGCCATCTCCTTCCTCTTCCTCTTGGCCTGCTCCTCCTTCCTCCCCCCTCCTGCTCCTCCCTCCTGCTCCCTTCTACTCCTCGCTCCTCCTCTCTGCACGCAGCACCGTCCTCCCGCCACAGAGTCTCGAGCCGCCACCCACAGCGCTTCCTCCCATTGCCGCCTCGCTGCGTTGTCCGTCACCGCCCGCCGCCTACAACGTCTCCAGCCATCCCTGGTGGCCATGGGTATCCGAGATCTAGACAACCATCAGGCTTGTTCTGCCTGGCAAGTTGGCTAAGCATGCGGTGTACGAGGGTACGAAGGCCGTCAGGAAGTTCACGAGTTCTTGAATCAAATAGATCCGTTGATTACCAGTTGTGAAGATGTTTTCCGAAGTTAATATTTTTAAGGATAAGATTTCATCAGATATGACTATTTTTAGGGTTTCTTCTTCATAAATTTTTTTTTAAAATTTCCTCTTTACTTGGTTGTGAATTCGGATATGTTAGATTCGTATGTTTGCTGAGGTTTCTGAATGAGCTGACTCAGCGGGACTCGAACGCAGATTGAGCCGTGTGGCTACAGCAAAATTATCAAGTCGTGCTTAGAGTTTCGAATTCGCTTGTTCGCAGATCCCTCAACACGTTTCGAAAATCGGTAATGTTTTTTTGAAAAAAAATTTTGCATTGATCTTTAGATATTTCATATTTTTTTTCCTTTGAGGGTGTGTTAAGGGCAGCAGCGGCGGTGGTGCACAGGGGCCAATGAGGGAGGTGGTGGAGACGATGGAGAGGGTAAAAAAATTCATAAATGATACCAAACAAATACAAAGGTTTTCATTCTAGATTATTTATTTAGCTGCCATGTTAGGAGTCATGATGGTTCACTTTGCTTACTGTGGTTGAGTTAATAATATTAGGAGGATGGCTTGCTTTACATTGAAGCTGGCCCATCAGGAGTCGACAGTTGGAAACTGGATCCAATTGTTGAACTTTTGAGAGAGGGAGCAGTGGGGGTCATTCCCACAAACACTATGTATGTTCCTTCCTTTACAACTTATGCTTCTCTACTCCCCCTGTTTTTTTCTTAATTTTTTAGATAATTTGTTCTTTATTACAAATATCTGCAGTTGTTGGTCTAGATCTTGTTATGTTTGACATGTGCACTAATATTTGTTGTAGTGGTCATGCTTGAAAAAGTCCATGATTGGTTGTCCATTGTAGGTTTTTCTCTGTGTGCTCATAACTCTCATTTTATTTATTGGTTTTATTAAACTTCCACTTTGTCAAATTTGCATTATAAATTTATTTCTTTTGATTTTGCATTCCATGTTGTTTTGATTCATAAGCCAATATGTTGTCTAAGAAGGAATGCGATTGTTGGTTAGATTGTCCTTTCATTCTGAGAGCAAGGAGTACAAATTTTTGAATGGCATTGCTGTTTTGTAATTACATGTGCTACTTTATCTGAAGAATCTCGATTGATACATTTGAAGGATAGGATATATGTATATGGGGTAGATCAATACATTCATACATAAGTACCAACATATGTAGTTTTTTTATAGATTTATCTATGTATTCACATTAATATTGGGGGTTCCCTTCTCATTCTATGTATTTAGGTATTTTTTGAGGAAGATGAAGAAAGTTAAGAAGAGCAAAGGACAAATTCTTGCCATTAATAAGGTATGTGTCTTGTTGTCATAGGTTTTTTGGTGTTTTGGCTGTATTCTATGAGAATATGTAAGCAGGATATGCTAGTGATATGAGGCCAGGCCATGTTTGGCTGATTTTTCATGAATTTTTGAATTTGCCCATTCTATGCAAGGCCTTGTATCATGTAGGAAGATTTGAGAAATTTAAATAAGTGGGTGGTGCCTTTTGGGATATAGTTTTAAACTTAAATTAGGGTGTTGTCTACGAATGTTTTCAATGGTTTTATGAAAATCTAAATTGTCAATATTCAATTGAGCGAGGATGGGGCTTTGAATGTTTCCTTCACAATTGAGAGTTTTGTGGTCCTGATGCTCTAGGTTGGTGAAGCGAATCAATGGTGTAAACTGAATTATATTATAAATTGTGACGGAAAAGGATAGCTTAAGAATGTGCATTTAGTGATTAAAATTTTTTTATGGAAAATCTAGGCAGTTCTACTAATTTCCTATAATTATTTAACTATTAAATAAGTCTGTAGCTGTGTTGACATTAACGAAAAGGTTTAGGTAATTATTGAATGGAATGCAAAAATCATGTCGTGTGTGGAAGAGGATTCAGGGCAAAACAAAAGCATATTTGAAAACAATGAATGGTGTATTTTTTTTCCCATCTGATGACTGATAAGGCTTATATCACTATGTTATGGTTGTAGTGCTTGTTTGTGCTAGTTTGATATACTGAACCATATTGAATCTTTGGTTTTGTGTGTTTCAGAACTGTAATTCCATTTGGACAATGATATTGGGATTGGTTCACGCAGAAAAATGACCCAAAAAAAAAATTCATAATATTCTTGCTGTATATGTAGCTCTGCATATAAAGCACATATGGTTATAAAGCTAGAAGGCTTGGGGCAAGGTTTCCTTAGTTCTGCATATATTGCTGATTGATTAAATTCATCTGATGGATAGTTAGCTTTTGATCACTGCATTGAACTCTTACTATCCTATTTTTGCTTAATGCTTATATTATCTGATGGATAGTCATTTCTATTTAAATGCTTTTGAGTTACTGGATTGCATGCTGTTTGTATGGAACGCTAACTACATGGCTGATGCAGTATTGTGTATTGCATGCTGGTAGTGGATCTAAAGGCGCATGCTATTTTATCTAAATGTCACCTGCATGGCTGATGCAACGTCTTGTGAATTGGATGCTGTAGAAACTCCTAGGATATCTGGTGCATGTTTTTGTGATATACAGGATGGGAAAATGTTCTATCTACAGAGGGTATGTTGTTGAAATTTTGTTATATTTTTTCAAAAATTATCAAAGTCCATGAAACATGTGCTAAAATGATTATGATATAATGCATGCTAATTTTTTTTTTTTTTAAAGGATGAGTGAATAATAAAAGAAGATTGATCTTCATCCTAGATTGATATATCTTATAAACTGCATGCTGGTAATGGACATTAGGACTGCATGCTTGATTTGAACGCCACCTGCATGACTGATGCAGTGATGTGTATTACCTGCTGGTAGATATACTTTAAAGTTGTTGCATGTCTTAATTTAAATGACATATGTAATGCAAAAATCTTTTGAATTGCATGCTTTTGTGACTTTCAGGTTTGGAAAATGTTCTATTTACAGATGACATGCTGCTGAAATTTGTTGAATTTTTTCGAAAATAATTAAAGCCATGTATCATATTTGTGAGAATGATTATAGTGTACTGAATGTTAAAACATTTTTGAAAAGATGAGTGAAGTTCAAATGAATTTTGAACTTCATCTCTAAATTTACTTTTGCATATGTTAAGTGAAAATTCTATCAAACATTGACTTATTTATATTATTTAATTATTATAGTTGTTTTTGAGTCCTAAGGAAGCCATGCAAACCATGAACATCACATTTTATTTTTCCATAAAACAATATTCTCACATAAATTATTTGTGGGATGCATGAACACATTACATTATTTAATGTCTTATTATATGAAGGCTCTTGTGCACTCATAAAATTCAATACTAGTTGGATTATTGTGAACTGTTTATTGTAAACACCCAGGTTTGGAGCATATCTTTATGGAAAATGTCCTATTTATAGATGAAGTGCTACCAATTTTTTTCTAAACTAATAAAACTTAGCTATTTAAAATTGTATCATTTTTTTTTAACTATATCCGAATATTCGATTATTTTGCTATCAAATCATTGATACTTATAGTACGTATACGTATATGTTCAAAAATTGTATACTCATTTTTTTTTATAATTCTTAATTTGTAGGGTTTGCAGCTGTCATAACATCAGCACGATGCCATGCACTACAGTCGGATGTAGCTACTGTTTATTTTTTTTGTTCTATGAACAAATGGAATTTGTATATTTTAATTTTAATTTGTATAATGTATTTGTATTTGAATTTGATTTTTTTTTTTTGTGTTTTTTTTGTTATCTGAATGTATGGAATTTTTGTATTTTAATTGAATTTGCATAATGTATTTGTATTTGAATTAGAATTTTGAATAATTTATGAATTTTGTAGTAATTATGGTTTAATGTTATGTACACGAAAATGTAATTACACATTTTTACAGAAATTAATAATTTAAAAAATTAATAATTTAAAAATTATTAGTGACGGTTTTAAAATCATCACTAATAATTGTCCATATTTTAAGTATTATTGAAGGATTCAAAACTATCATTAATAGTAGGGTATTAGTAATGAATTTCAAAATCGTCACTAATAGTATAGTATTAGTAAAGAATTTAAAACCGTCACTAATAGTAGGGTATTAGTGACAAATTTCAAAATCATCACTAATGCTCTTTGAATCCTTCACTAATACTATACTATTAGTGACGATTTTGAAATTCGTCACTAATATTCTACTATTAGTGACGATTTTGAACCGAACCGATGTAGAATTTATAGTGACGGTATTAGAGTTTTAGTGACGGTTATAATCTGTCACTAATACTATATTATTAGTGACGATTTCAAAATTCGTCACTAATAATTATTAGTAACGGCAGATATAGTAACTAATTTAAAATCATTACTAATACTCATAAATTCGTCACTAATACTATTAGTGACGAATTTATGACTATTAGTGATAGATTTGATCTGTCACTAATACCTTGATTTTTTGTAGTGGCAGCGGAGTAGGAGGGAGTTGTACCTCTTGTAAGCTGAGGATTGTAAGGGAAGCTCCATCCCAATTTAAGGAGTAGAGATTTTAGTGAAATCCTTGAGTGGTTGCTCAAGGCAAGGAAGTAGACTGAGTTGGCTGAACCTCGTAGAAACTGTGTTTGTCTTCTCTCTTCCCTTTACTTTATACTTTCAGCACTACATTTAAATCGTTCATATTGCGTGTGTAGGTTGAATAACATTGCACATAATCAATTGGGTAATAAGAACTCATTGGTAAATTGAAATTTTTGTTTGTTATAAATCCCTAAGATTGGTTGATAAATATACAAGTAGGGATTAAGTGGTAAATAGATTCAAAGAATTTTTAAAATACCCAATTCACCCCCCCTCTTGGGATTACACCTAGTTCAACACATTCTAACTAGAGATTTATGAATTTTAAATGAATCATTTTCTAGTTGTCCATTCAATACAAGATTTATCTCTATAAATATCTTATGAACTAATGCATACAGTATCATCATCAAACACAATCGATGATTCATCATAAGATATATCACAAAATTTTTTATAAGAATCATCGTATGCATTATTAACAGAACTATCATTATATTTAATAGATGATTCAGCATGTAATATATTATAGAATTCAGCATCAGAATCATCACATGCTTTATTTCACGAATCTGTAAATGAGGCAGAGTAAGAATCATATACCTCTGTGTCTATTGAAATTGCTAGCCCATGATTTACCTCCTCCTGATCATATGAGCTTGGAGCATTTGGATGAGTGATCTCCTTCTATTTGGACTTTCTATATTTCTTTTCTACCTCATCTCAGATTTCTTTTGCACTAGAACATTTCATAATCTCAAGTAGAATATTAGATTCTAAAGCGCAATACAGTAAATTCATGGCATGTGAATTTGCATGCATTAAACTATTATCATTTTCAACTACTAGTATACAAATTCCTTTATCAATCGCCTGCCAGGCCCTCCAGTCCATAGATTTTATAAAATGTTCATTTTGATTTTCCATTAGGTGTAATTGAAACCACAAAATAGAGGAGGGCAAGAAGGTGACTAACCCTCGTCGAATGGGGATACACCAATGTGAGCCATTGCGATCTTTTGCAAAAACATTTAAGTCTATGCAACGAGGCTCTAATACCAATTATTGGAATTAGTATATTCCCAAGGGGGTGAATTGGAGTTTTAAAAAACATCATCCTAGGTTTAATTAGATATTAGTAATACACAACCTAAGGTCTTTCTAATCATATACCAATTGCGCAAATAATGATATGCAGAAATTAAATCATATGTAGCATTCACAATCTATTAAATAAAACATACATGTGCAAAAATATAAAGTGCTGGAAAATAATAATAGACTCACGATATGTTATCGGGATTTGGCTAATACTGCCTATATCCCCGCCTCAACTCGCAAGCCAAAGGATTACAATTATTGCTCACTTAACGAGTGGAACGACACCGTTTACAACACCTTACCAGGATCATGCACCTAGTTCTATTAACTGAGTCTGAACCACTTTGAGACTTTTCACAAGGCAAGTCTCCCTCTTCAAGTCCACACCTAGAATACAATAATCAATATGAAATTGCGTACAATTTAAATGCTTCTCTAATGAGCAGATATATACCAATATCAATCAATGCACAGCACACGGATATGAACTATAAGCTCAGTGCCAGTGAAGTGTAATCACACTCAATCTAATGTCAATAGGCAATCAAGTGCAATAGTGTATTCTCAAACTATCTTTGAAACAATTTATCAATATACCTCAATCACAAGTAGGGTTTCAAAGATATCCAAATATAATGATCAAATATCTCAAAAATTATTTTCGAAAATATTATGCATAAGAGATATTTGAGTATAAGCTTGTGAATATTTTTCTTCACAAATCACAATACAAGCTTAGGAGTCTTGCAATACAACTGCTAAGACTCACAAGCTACCAAGTTTTCCCTACACAATGGATTTATTGATTAATTCAAGGGCAAAAACTTTGGGCTAAACTCTCAATCGAAAAACAATCACACAATCAAAACAATGAGAGCTATAGTTTTGTAGGATCCCTCAAGATATACTCACTCAAAAAGATTTTGCAAAGGAATAGTAAAATGACGAGTATTTGGCTTAGTATATGAAGAAAAGGCTCTCAAAAATTCAAAGGATATTTTTCTTAATAAAATTCCTAATCTTAGTTTAAGTTGTGCAAATGAAGCCATATTTATAGACATGGGAAGAATTATGACCGTCGAGGACACCAAGGGAATTATTAAAATTGTTTTAAAAGAGTTTAAGAAAATTAACCCTATTTTAACCCCAAATGAAACCTAAGGTGTAGTCCCAAGAAGGGGGGGGGGGGGGGTAATTGGGTTATTTAAAAATCCTTAGTCTTTTTAAAAGTTCTTGACTTTTTACAATCCTTTAAAGACTTCTTTTGTTCTTATTGATTAGGCAATCCACACAAGCACCAAGTTCTATAATTCAATCCACAACCACAACAAACACAACCAATAAATTAATTGTTCAAGCAAAACAACCACAACACAAGTAATTAATTTTAAATTTTCAATATTCAGCAGCCCTGTATATGAAAGTACAAGTCCCGTAGCAGGCTTTTGAACTGAAAATTAAAATAACATCCAAACTATTTTTCAAGATCAGAATTTAAATAGACCTTCAGCTAATAGGTTTTGGGTTGTTAACTAATCAACGTACTCCCTTGTGGTTTCCGCAAAATATCAATTAGCCAACGTACTCCCTTTTGGTTTCTGCAAGCCCAAGAACAAATTAGGCGTTGGTTTATTTAATTTCCAATGTGTGTTATTTTTATAATTAAAAGAATTACAACATCTATGTAGTTTATATTTTTTATGAAATTTAAAGAGAGTAAGGGAAAGAGAGTGAAAAAATAGCTTTTACGAGGTTCAACTTACCCCAGCCTATGTCCTTGCCTTAGGTCAACCACCTAAAGATTTCACTATACCTTGTTCCTTCTGGGTGGAACAAAAACTTTACAATAATCACCCTACTTTTCAGGAAGAGAAACCTCTACAAGCAATAACTTATGCTTGGTCCAACGATTCAACAATACCTTGAACCGTCAAAGATCTAGTAGAAAGGAATGAATATATGCGTACAAAAACACTCTTAAAAATAGAGCAAGTTATACAAGTTAAATTCTAAATCATACTTCAAAACCAAAACTAAATAGAAAATGTGAAGCTCAAGGTTAGAAGTCACCAATGATTCTTCCTTAAAGATTTAGATGCAACTCAAAACCAACCCTTTATTTTCAATTCAGTAATTTCATAAAGTTTTCCCCCAGCAAAAGGTGTGAGTAAAAATGAGCTTTAGGATAGTTTTAGCATACAAATCGTGTATTGCTTCTATGTATTTTTTCATTAAGCAAGGGAGGTATTTATAGAATTTTTAAAGAAAAGTTTCCTCATTTAACGCAAAGCATTTAGGTAACTTTTCAAAAGATATTAAATCAAGGAATCAATTTTGAAAATCTTCTTATAGGTTTGAATTTTAAAAATTCCCTATAGAATCCATCGGCTGACCTACTCGACTGGATAATTTTTTGTACTAGTCAGTCCACTGGACAGGCGGCTGATACCATTCTGTCTCTCAAAAATTAATTCTGATAAATTATCAGTCGACTGACTGAACCAAGTTCAAAATATTCAGTAGGCTAGGCATTGTCAGTTGGCTGGGCGTTTTCAGTTCATTGAGTCTATCGGCTGGATAGTTAACTTTGCTGAAGGTTTCTTATTAGTCGGCTGACTGAACCACGTTTAAATATGGTCAGTCGGTTGGGTACTTTTAGTTTATCGAGTCAGTTGGTTGGGCAGTCCTCTCTTTTCAAATATTTTCTATTTTTTTATCTTTAAAGTCTAGTTTATTTGAAAAACTTAATTATAACTTTTCAAAAGTATTTTCAAGAGTTTTTCAAGTGTTGGTCTCTAAGTCTTTGTATCTTAAGGAGCTTCACATATCTAAATAGTAATGACTTGAAGTACTTACAAGTATCTTTCTAAGCATGACCTATTTAATCACTAAGTCTTGCAGCCTCTTGAGGTTCACTTTTCACTTCAAGATCTGCTTGGCCTTTAAGCTCTTTATTTTTCGTTCATTACTTCAATATACTGAGAGACTTTCACTTGATTGACATTGATCTCCAGCTTACTTCCATGATTAACCGTGACTGTCATTTTACTTAAACCTGAAATAGAACCACTCAACAACACATGTTAAAGCATCCTTCATTTTGTTATCATCAAACAAGATTGAAAAGCTCAATTAGGCCAACAATCTCCCCCTTTTTGATGATGACAAATGAGGAGGAAAAATATGAGTAAGCCTTAAAAAGACTTCCCCTTACAACAAGCATTGTTCTACTCCCTCTTACAATATTTGTGGTCTACAATATCATGCTTATCATAAATAACATACAATATCATGCTCATCATAAATATCATACAATATCATGCTCAATTTTTGCTCAAATACTACTCTTTCTTTTGACATCAATCAAAAAGAGTAAGATACAACATTTATATTTGCGAAAAATACTTCAAAAATCTTTTATGTCATTCATAATTCATCATTCAAATACCAAAATCATGGCAATATTATCAATATCATTACATGCTCATAATTATGCTATATTGCTTAAATGCCAAGTGATACCAAATGGTATGTTCATGGATTCCAATATACTTATTAGATACTAATGCTGATGTCATATCATGCACTGCTCATTAATGACAATTTTTCATTTATTCATGTGATCCATCATAAGCATACATGGTCAAGACATAATCAAGTCATGTCAAACTTAATGTTTCTAAAGCATGCTTAATAACTTTATGCTCAGATTTTCAAAAATATAAGGAGCCATAAATCATTAATATTTTCATTTTCTTTAAAGATTTCAAGATGCCCATTTTTAAAACATACACATGTAGCATGTTGCATATCACGTAGGCATGAAGTCTATTTATTCAAATAAAGCAACCAAGTTAAGTGTTGTGTCATACAAAGCACACGCCAAAACAACCTTAGAGCACATGAAGAGACAAACCCTAGGTTAGTTGACTGATCACACAAATGGCTTGAGTTGTATAAACAAGTCTAGGGTTGCTCTGTTAGTCAGTCGGCTGACCTTAGGGTTAGTTGGCTGATTGCTCTCTAGTCCAAGAAAAATTATCTCAGTTAGTGGCTGACCTTAGGGTCAATTGCTGACTGGCCTTTATTCCACAAAGAAACTTCTTCAGTTAGTCGGCTAACCTTAGAGTCAGTTCGTTAACTGTAGATTTTCCTTTAAGCTTTTTCCTTTTAGTTAGTTTCTCTACTATGTAGTAGACCAAGCTCTCTTCTAATGGTTACAAATCTATATTTTGAGATAGGTTTAGTGAAAATATTAGCCCATTGATCCTTTGTATCGATGAATTCTAGAATGATGTCTTCTTTTTGAACATGATCTCTTAGGAAGTGGTGTCTTATGTCAATGTACATGGTTAGGAATTTTAGATATGTTAATCACGTTGGTACTATCACACTTAATTGGTATAGTTGTGTATTTCAAATTGAAGTCTCTTAATTGTTGTTTCATGTATAGTGTTTGCGCACAACAACTCCTAGCTGCTACATATTCAACATTAACAGTTGACAAAGCCACAGAGTTTTGTTTCTTAGAAAACCAATAAACTAAAGGTCTTCCTAAGAAGTGGCATGTGCCACTTGTACTTTTTATATCTATTTTACATATGGTATAGTCCGCATCTAAATAACTGATCATTTAAAAATTAGTGTCCTTAGGATACCATAGCCCTAAGTCCATAGTGCCTATTAAGTATCTTAGGATTCTCTTAATAGCTATTTGGTGTGATTCCTTAGGTTCTGATTGAAAACGGGCACACATACACACACTAAACATTATGTTGGATCCACTAGATGTTAGATATAATAGACTTCTAATCATACCTATATAGTGCTTTGTGTCTACGGATTTTCCCTTTTCATCTTTGTCTAGGTTGATGGTGGTACTCACAGGTGTTCCTATGAGTTTACTATTTTCCATACCGAATTTTAGTATCATTTCTTTTATATATTTGTATTGACTTAAAAAAGTCCCATTCTTTGCATTTTTAATTTGTAAGCCAAGAATGTAGTTTAACTCTCCCATCATGCTCATTTCAAATTCTTCTTGCATACACTTTGCAAATTATTGACATAGATGTTCATTTGTAGCACCAAATATTATATCCTCTATGTAGTTGTTGACCTTATAGTTTACGCTCGGTTTTTATTATGACAAATATATGAGTGTTTGAGGCTTTGCACAGGAACTTAAATTGTCAAGATCATGATGCACATAGAGCAAATGAAGCTTGAAGAACAATTCATGTTTATAATTGTAATATATATATTAAGTCGTGTAATTGGTCTATAATAGTAATTAGACTTTACTTACTTGTAATAATCACACACCTCACATGCATATATGGTTAAATACGTAAGCACATAATGCAAATGACCTTAGAAAGACCTTCGGTCGACTGACACTGGATTTTTTCAATGTCTTCAAAAGGACTCATAAATGACCCTAGGACACTCTCCCTTGCATTTATTTGTGATAGGAACTTGAATAGGGTGTTTGTGAATCAAAACAAGACCGAAATGCAAACTTTGTGCACCTTCAGTCGACCGGCCCATGTAATTCATTCTGCCCCGGTCGATCGAATCCGGTTTGGATCAACAATTTGACCTCAGCCCGATTGACCAAACCATTATAGTTCAAATACCCCTAGTCGACCGAAACCTCTTGAGGTCAACATTTTGACCACCTAGTCGACCAAGCCCAAATTGCATTGCAACTATCTGGTCGACCGAGGGTCCTCGGGATAAATCCCAACCGTCTGGTCGACCGAATTACTTAGTTCAAAATAGCCTGGTCGACCAAGTCTCGATAAAGTGGAAAAGTCGCCTCAGACATGTACGTCTGATTGACAGATTTCTTAGTTCAAAAATATCTTGGTCGACCGAGCCATATGAACTTTGGTCGACGGAAAGGTTTCTAATCGACCAGGTCTCTCGGGTTGCCCTAAATTTTTTACCGTGGTTAATTTGAAAATAAAAACATCATTAATCTTTTCTAATAATTCCAAACTTATCCCCAACGGTTATAATCCTTGGGGTGTCTATATATACCCCTTCATTTGGGAAAATTAGTAACTTAATTAAGAAAACAAATTCAAAAATTCTGTCTTAAGCAAAATACTCTCTACTACTCATATTCTTTCTAAAAAAACACTCTAGCTTACCTTCTCAAGTTCCTAAATCCTCTGTAAGTGTTTTGAGTGTTTATACAAAAAAGGTTTGCTCGCTCATTGTTTTGAGATTGAATCGATTTTTTATGAGAGCATAACCTAAGTGTTCTTAGGGGGTTTTGCTCATAAGCCTATCCTAAGAAGACTTGTCTAAGCTTTTGAGTATTGCATTCGTATTACAATATCTTAGGAAGCTTGTATTTGTTTTGGGTTCCAAAAATATTTTCAAAACGTACTCAAGTATCTTGTGAGGTTTACATTGATATATTTGTGAAAAGATATTTGTGTTTGTGATATTAATCTTTGTTGCAATATTTATTCAAATATATATCATTTTGCTGAATACAAAGATTACATATATCTTGCAAACCAAGAATATACACTATTCACGTGATTGATATATTCTGCACTTTGGAATATTTGAAACTTGAGTGATATCTTTGTTTTAGCACCTTGATTGAGAACATCTTGAAATACAAAGATTGATTGTTGACACTCTCACGTACTCATTACACTGATAGAAAATACATTTGAGAGTTGAACTATTTATACCACACTAAGCTTATGTATTAAAGCATTTGTGGTGTATGTGATTGAACGCATTTGGGTACAAATCTGCTTTACATGAAAGCACTTCTCTGTTGTACCATTTGATTGTAAAATATTAGTGTTTTCAGGCGTGGCCTGAGAGGGCGGTAATCCAACCTGGTAAGGATTGGTGTAAAGGTTAAGGTCAACACTGTGCTAATTGACCCGATTTGTATGTGTTCCGCTCCACCTATTTAAGTGAGCAAGTTATAATGGTAGTCCTTGTGCTTGTTAGCCAAGGTGGGGATGTAGGCAATTAGCCAAACCTTGATAACATTTCTGCATGTCACCCTTTCTTTATTGCTTTCTGGTGCTTGTGCAATTGATTAAATTGCATTATTTACTTTCTGGTATACATTTACTTTACTTGCACTAGATTGACCATAGGGTTGTGAATATTCTGGTGTTAGAAGATTGACCTAGGGATTAAATTTTAAAAATACCAATTCACCCCACCTCTTGATATCATGGTAAAGTTAACAATTGGTATCAGAGCCACGTAGCATAGACTAGTTGTTATTTTACAAAAAGATCACATATGGCTCATAACTCTGTGACGCCTTTCCTTGAGGGACCATCTTCCACACGACCTCCTATTTTTAGTGGTGTTAATTACACCTTCTGGAAATAGAGGATGCACATCCACCTTTTGAATACTGATTAGAATGTGTGGAGGATTGTCTCTAAGGGAAACCATGTCCCTATGAAAATTGAGGGTGCAGCTAGGGTTCCTATGATTGAGGATGAGTGTGATGATGAGTGTGATGATGATGATATGAAAGTTGTTAGTCTTAATGCCACTGCCATGAATATTTTGTACTATAGTCTTGATGTGCATGGATTTAATAGAATTATGGCATGTTCCATTGCAAAAGGAATATGGGATAAGTTAGAGGTCACATATGAGGGTACTAAGGATGTGAAGGACAATAGGATAAATATGTTGACCAGTGAGTATGAGGCATTTAGGATGAATGTAGGTGAGTCCATTCAAAGCATGTACACTAGATTCACACATATCATAAACTCACTGCATGCATTAGGAAATGCCTATCCCACTTATGAGATAATTAGGAAGATCCTTAGAGGCTTACCTCCTGTTTGGGAAGCCAAGGCTACGACCATTACTGAGGGTAGAGACCTTAAGGCCATGACCTTAGATGAATTGATAGGTTCCCTAATCACATATGTATTGAGCATAAACGAGAGACTTAATGAGCATAATAGGGCTAATAAAGTTACTACATTGAAAGCTTCCACTAACACATCTAGCGAGTGTAGTGAATCTGATACTGATGATGAAATGGCTATGCTAACTAGAAAATTCAGCAGGTTCTTCAAAAAGAATAGGAAGCCGCATTAAAAATATAGAGAGTCAACTAATGAGAAGGGAGAGTCCAGAAAAAGAAAATAAAAATCAAATGCTCCTACGTGCTATAACTGCAACAAGGTAGGGCACATCAAACCTGAATACCCACTGCTGAAAAAGGAGGCTAAGAAAAAGAAGAAAGCCATGAAGGCTGGGACTTCATGGGACAAATTGAGTAGCAGCGACTCAAATTCATATCATAGTGACATGGAGGTCGCTAATCTGTGCTTGATGGCACACGAGGATGAGGTATTGTCTTCTAATTCATTATCTTCTTATTATTCATCTGATGATTATGATTCTGACTGCATGCCTACAATTAGAGAATTGCAGTTTGAATATATTTGTGTTTCAAAATTGTTAGGCAAAATGACCAAAGAAAATAATGATTTGAAAAGAAATGTGAGAATTGGTCAAAATTATTTAATATGGCAAAAACCTCTCATGCCTCTATTGTAAAAGAAAAAGATGCTACTATTGTTAAGCTTGAGAGGAAATTGGAGGATAGATCCAAAATCATTTTTAAATTCACTAAGGGCAAAGAAAACTTTGAAAAATTACTTGGTGCCCAAAGAAACTCCTTAAGTAAAGAGGGTCTTAGTTTTAATGCTATTGAAAATGTTAGACGCCCTAATCTTTACTTAGGATACTTTACACGTGAGTAAAAATCTCATATTCCTCCTAAAGAGCCTAAGTGTAGATTAAGATGTTTTAAATGTAAACAGATTGATCACATTCAATTTGATTGTCCACTTAGGAATAAGCATGCTAGAATTAGGAAGGTATAGGTAGTTAAGGGAGATCCTGCTACTAACCCCCGTGAACCCAACAAAATTTGGGGACCAGCATCAGTTACTTAGCTTATTTTGTAGGTATGCCTAATATCGTCCTCCTCCAAGGACAGATGGTACTTGGATAGTGGGTGCTCACGGCACATGACCGACGATAAGGGCAAATTCACATCAATTGTTCCCAAGGATGGAGGCTATGTAACATTTGGGGACAATGCCAAAGGATGTATCATCGGGGTAGGTAAGGTTGGTAAGGATTCCTCCATTACTATTGATAATGTTTTGCTGGTTGATGGACTGAAACATAATCTACTTAGCATAAGTCAGTTGTGTGACATAGGATATAAAGAATCTTTTAAAAATGACAAATGCATAGTAGAAAATAAAACATATCACAAAGTTCTTTTTACTGCTGATAGACATGAAAATGTTTATACTACCTCTCTTGATAATTTAGCTTCACAACAAGTAACATGTTTTTTTTTATATAAATGAAGCTAGTTGGTTATGGCATAGGCATTTAGGACATGCTAGCATGGATTTATTGTCTAAACTTGTTAGAAAAGAATTAGTTAAAGGCTTGCTTAAGATGTCTTTTGTAAAGGATAAAATATGTGATGCATGTCAAATGGGTAAGCAAACAAAATCTCGTTTTAAGAAAAAGAAATTCATATCTACTACTAGACCTTTAGAGATGCTTCACCTAGATTTGTTTGGACCTAATTTTGTGCAAAGTCTTGGTGGTAAATCTTATGCCTTTGTAATTGTGGATGACTTTTCTAGATTCACATGGGTGTTGTTTCTTGCACATAAAAATGAATCATGTGAAAAGTTCACCAAACTTTGTAGGAGAATCCAAAATGAAAAGGGATATAAAATTACTCACATAAGAAGTGATAGAGGCACGAAATTAAAAAATGAAAGCATAGAAAAATATTGTGACTTAGAGGGCATATCACATAACTTCTCTGCACCTAGGACACCTCAACAAAATGGTGTAGTAGAAAGAAAGAATAGGTCACTGCAAGAAATGGGTAGAACTATGTTTAATGAGCATAACTTACCTAAATATTTTTGAACCGAGGCCATTAATACCGTATGCTATGTTATGAATAGGGTGTTGATTAGACCATCAATTAATAAAACCCCTTATGAATTATGGAACAACCATAAGCCTAATATTTCCTATTTTCATGTGTTTGGTTGTAAATGCTTTGTGCTTAGAGATAATGAACATCTAGGAAAATTAGACTCCAAATCTGATGAAGGCATCTTCTTAGGCTATGCACTTAATAGTAAAGCATATAGGGTTTTCAATAGAAGAACTTTAACTATAATTGAATCTATTTATGTTGTGTTTGATGAAGCTAATCCATTTTCTAATAAAGATTATGAAATCCATTTTCTAATAAAGATTATGAAGATGATATTGATATTAGAAAATTCTTAGAGAAAATGTCTATTGAAAACAATGTAAGTGAAAATCAAGAAGCAAATGAAAAATCACTTGAAGATAATGAAAATGGAAATCAAGAGTTGCCTAGAGATTGAAAATTTTTTAGAAATCACCCTATAGATCAAATCATAGGTGAACCATCCCATGGTGTAGCCACAAGATCCTCCTTTTGAAATCTAGTGAATCATTCTGTTTTCTTATCCCATGAATAATCTAAAAATATTAAAGAAGCCATAGAGGATGAGTCTTGGGTGATGTCCATGCAAGAAGAACTTAACCAATTTGAAAGAAGCAAAGTGTGGACCTTAGTTCCAAGGCCTAATGAGCACACCATCATTGGAACTAAATGGGTATATAGAAATAAGAAAGATGAGTATGGAGCAGTAACTAGGAATAAAGTTAGACTAGTTGCCCAAGGGTATAACCAACAGGAAGGGATTGACTTTGATGAAACATATGCTCCTGTTTCTAGGTTAGAAGTCATTCGCATGCGACTTGCCTTTGCCACTTTTAAAAATTTTAAATTGTTTGAAATGGATGTTAAAAGTATTTTTCTAAATGGCTACATTAATGAAGAGGTATACGTAGAATAAGCACTCGATTTTGAAAATCATAAATATCCTGATCATGTTTTTGATTGTCTAAAGTCTTGTATGGATTGAAACAAGCTCCTAGAGCTTGGTATGAGAGACTTAGTGGTTTTCTACTAGAAAATGGGTTTACCCGTGGCAAGATTGACACTATGCTTTTCATCAAGTCCAAAAATGATGATATGTTGCTTGTTCAAATATATGTGGACGATATCATTTTTGGAGCAACTAATGATGAGTTGTGTAATGAATTTGTCAAATGCATGCAAAGTGAATTTGAAATGAGCATGATGGGTGAGCTTAGTTTCTTCTTAGGGCTGCAAATCAAATAAGCTAATCATGGAACTTTCATATGCCAATCTAAATATATTAGGGACTTGCTAAAGAAATTTAATATGGAAGATTGTAAAATTCTTGGTACACCTATGAACTCTTCTATTAAGCTTGATAAGGATGAGCAAGGAATCCCTATTGACGTAAAATTGTATCGTGGCATGATTGGGAGTCTCTTATATCTCACTGCTAGTAGACCTGATAATATGTTTAGTGTGTGTATGTGTGCTAGGTTTCAGGATGCTCCTAAGGAATCTCACTTAAAAGTTGTCAAACGAATCCTTAGGTATCTAGTTGGGACTATTGAATAAGGCTCATGGTACCCTAAGCATACTACCTTTGAGATTGTTAGTTACACTGATGCCGACTTTTCCAGTTGTAAGGTTCATAGAAAAAGCACCAGCGGCACTTGTCATTACTTAGGATAATCTCTTGTTTCTTGGTTCTCCAAGAAACAAAACTCAGTTGCCTTATCCACAGCCGGAGCAGAATATATTGCGGCTGGAAATTGTTGTGCCCAAACTCTTTATATGAAACAACAATTTGTGGATTTTGGATTGCACCATGAAACAATACCGATTAAATGTGATAATACTAGGGCAATCAACATCTCTAAAAATCCTATCTCACATTCATGAACTAAACATATTGAGATTAGACATCATTTCCTTCGTGATCATGTGCAAAAAGGAGATGGGGCTCTTAAGTTTGTATGCACTAATGAACAGTGGGCCGATATATTCACCAAACCACTTCCCGATGATAGGTTCATACAAATTAGACGTGAATTAGGCTTAATGCATATTAGAGAAGCTTCTTAGGCTTAAATGTTTCATAACTTGCATAAATTTAGGGGGAGCTCTCTAATGGGAACTTTCCAAGTCTTAGCAACTAATAATATTGTTGACTTATCTTCTTGCTTTAGACTTTGTGAAAGTTGATTATTGATAGTGTGCACATGTCAAATATATATCTATTTATTGAACTCATTGGTCACACCCAGTTTTGATTATGACAAATACTCTTAGTACTAATGGTTGTACTGAGAATTGCATGCAGGTTCACCTTGTGCACACTTTAGGAACGAAAGACATATCATGATGGCATGAGGTGTTCGTGCCGAAGAATGAAGATTTATGTGTTGTATTTTGTACTCATTTGATTATTTCTTCATTCTGGGATGTAATTTATTATGAAATGTGCACATGTATGGCTTGTAATAATTTGCATCGTGCATGGTAGGTAAGTATGCTCAAAACGACCATAGTTGGACTTTAGCTACCTACACATACCTCTTCGGTCGACCGACGCTAGATTTTTTCCGATAGGATAGAAAGTCCTTAGGTCTCTAAACAAATGCACTAATAAGTCCCCATTATCATCTTCATATCAGGGGAATTATAATTGGCTAAAATTGGATTGAAAAATTGAAAAGGTTGAGAGGGTTCGAGCAACCGAACCTATGCCATATAAAGCGGCTCGGGTGACTGAACAAGTCAACATGCTGACTTAGCTTCGGGCGACTGAACCTCTTTTGAACGTATCTTTTTCGGGCACCCGAATGCTTGTCAGAGCACTTTCTAACAACTCGGGCGACCAAATTTTTACGTTCAAGTAGAGCCTTTGGCGACCGAATTGCCAAGTTCAGTTAACTGAACTCAACTTCGGGCACCCAAACCTCGAAAATTTGGTTACTGACTGTGGTTCAGCCAACCAGTCCTCAACTCGGGCACTCAAACCTCTTAAAGTTGAACTTTTGACTGTGTTTGTTTGAGCACCCAAAACTCAGGCTGGGCACTTGAACCTTGCCGGTTAAAATAATTTGTAGTAATTTTTTAAAAGGGGTAAACTAGGTTAACTTTCTTAATGGTCTTTCAGAAAATTCTAATTATACCCATTGTGTCCCCAACGATCAAAAAATCCTCCTTGCCTGTATATACCAGTTCATTTGTCTTAATTAGTAAGGATTAGCAAACTTGATTAGGGCAAAAATTCTCTCAATTCTCAAAACCTAAAAACTCTATATTAGCCAAATACTTCTTGAAAACACTCACATACTCCTCATTCTCTTTCTCTAAACATTGTATCTCTATAAGGCTATTGTGCTTAAATTTCTCTAGCTAATACTCTCTCTTTGAATATTGATTGATTGATTTTATTTGAGAGTATAGCCTAAAGTTCTTCCACCGATTTCATTTGAAAAATCTAGTGTGGAAAGACTTTGAGGGTTCTGGTTCTTACATCTTTGTTGCAAGTTACCTAAACCTAAATTTTGTGTGCAAAAATCCTTTTATAAAAAGCTAGTCTTTCAAACAACTTCATTGTGCTTTATACATTGAAATATCCTATTGAGTTTATTTGATTTATCTTGCTTAACATATTTGAAACCCTGATCTAATTTTGTGATATTCAAATAATGTGTTTCAAATCTTGCTTAGATATACACTCTAGATCTGGACTAAAAATATATACTTGATTGAGTGTTTAGCCCGCATTAGAGCACTGAGCATATCTACATATCATTCGTGCTTACATTATTGACTGAACTATATTGGTGCACACACTTTCTTGTGTTGAAGTGCATTTTCGTGTACAAACATTTTTATACACATTTGTTGTATTCCAGGCACGGGCCTGAAGAGGGAGACTAGCTTTGTGGAATAGTCCCGGATTGGCTTAGACTCGATTAGGAAAGTTAGGTGTGTCATCCTGTTAAGGCGTGTCGATTGAGGTCAGCCCCTTGAATTGACTTGGTTTGTATAGTTGCCGCTCCACCCATTCAAGTGAGCATTATAGTGGTAATCCTTGTGCTGGTGTGGCCAAGGCGGGGACGTAGGCATAGTTGGCTGAACCTTAATAATATATCGTGTGTGTTCTTTACATTTCCGCAATTTACATTTACTGCACATGTATGTGTGTTTGATGATTGCATAGACTAACTCTAGGCTAAATTACATTGTTGTTAAAATTAGTAGATCTAGGAAACAAATTTTTAAGTACCCAATTCACCCCCCCTTCTTGGGGTTGCACCATAACTATCACTATTGCATGACGTATTGAATGAAATGAATATTGGTTATCCTTTGCACAACTTGTCCACTTCATGATCATATTGAAATTTTATTTTCCTATTTGGACATTACTAAACTATTTGAGTAGTTGTGGATAAGCTGTTAGGAAATATTTAAACTCAAACAAATTACAATTATACAAGATTCATTTTGGAAAGTCCAATTTACAAAGGGCACTCTGCTGAAATTTTTCTAATTCTTTCCAAAATTCTTCTTGTATAGCTATAATACTCACCCATTGCCTCGAGTATTAACTAATATGACCCTTTTTGTTGTTTCCAAAAGGGGGAGATGAAAAGGGGCAAAAATATTGGGTAAAGTAAATGGACTAAAATACATTGGATGCATATTGATAGGGGAAGCCAACCCATATTTTTGCTAATCGTATTTGTCATCATCAAAAAGGGGGAGAATGTTGACCTTATAGGTCACGCCTGGTTTTGATTATGACAAATACTCATTGTATCTAATGAGTGTTTGAGGCTTTGTGCAGGAACTTAAATTGTCAAGATCATGGTGCACATGCACATGGAGCAAATGAAGCTTGAAGACCAATTCATGTTTATAATTGTAATATATATATATATATATATATATTCAGTTGTGTAATTGGTCTGTAATAGTAATTAGGACTTTACCTACTTGTAATAATCACACACCTCACATGCATGGTTAAATACGTAAGCTCATAATGCAAATGAAATTAGAAAGACCTTCGGTTAACCGACACCAGATTTTTTCGGTGTCTTCAAAAGACTCATAAATGACCCTAGGGCACTCACCCTTACATTTATTTGTGATAGGCACTTGAATAGGGTGTTTGTGAATTAAAACAGAACCGAAATGCACACTTTGTGCACCTTTGGTCGACCGGCCCATGCGATTCATTCTGCCCCGGTCGACCGAATCCGGTGTGGGTCAACAATTTGACCTCAGCCTGATTGACCAAACCATTATAGTTCAAATACCCCTGGCCGACCGAAATCTTCTAAGGTCAACATTTTGACCACCTGGTCGACCAACCCCAAATTGCATTGCAACTGTCTAATTGACCGAGGGTCCTTATGATAAATCTCAACTGTCTGCTCGACCAAATCACCCAGTTCAAAATAGTATGCTCGACTGATCCTCGATAAAGTGGAAAAATCGCCTCAGACATGTACGTCCAATCGACCGAGTCCCCAATTCAAAAATATCCTTGTCGACCGAGCCATATAAACTTCGCTCGACCGAAAGGTTTCTGGTCGACCGGGTCTCTCGGGTTGCCCTAAATTTTTTACCGTGGTTAATTTTAAAATAAAAACATCATCAATCTTTTCTAATAATACCAAACCTATCCTTAACGATTATAATTCTTTGGGTGTCTATATATACCCCTTCATTTGGGAAAATTAGTAACTTAATTAAGAAAACAAATTCAAAAATTCTCTCTCAAGCAAAATACTCTCTACTACCCATATTCTTTCTTAAAAAACACACTAGCTTACCTTCTCAAGTTCCTAAATCCTCTGTAAGTGTTTTGAGTGTTTATACAAAAAGGTTTGCTCGCTCATTGTTTTGAGATTGAATCGATTTTTTATGAGAGCATAACCTAAGTGTTCTTAGGGGGTTTTTCTCATAAGCCTATCCTAAGAAGACTTGTCTAAGCTTCTGAGTATTGCATTCGTATTGCAATATCTTAGGAAGCTTGTATTTGTTTTGGGTTCCAAAAATATTTTCAAAACGTACTCAAGTATCTTGTGAGGTTTACATTGATATATTTGTGAAAAGATATTTGTGTTTATGATATTAATTTTTGTTGCAATATTTATTCAAATATATATCATTTTGCTGAATACAAAGATTACATATATCTTGCAAACCAAGAATATACACTATTCATGTGATTGATATATTTTGCACTTTGGAATATTTGAAACTTGAGTGATATCTTTGTTTTAGCACCTTGATTGAGAACATCTTGAAATACAAAGATTGATTGTTGACACTCTCACGTACTCATTACACTGATAGAAAATACATTTGAGAGTTGAACTATTTATACCACACTGAGCTTATGTATTAAAACATTTGTGGTGTATGTGATTGAACGCATTTGGGTACAAATCTGCTTTACGTGAAAGCACTTCTTTGTTGTACCATTTGATTGTAAAATATGAGTGTTTCTAGGCATGGCCTGAGAGGGCGGTAATCCAACCTGGTAAGGATTGGTGTAAAGGTTGAGGTCAGCCCTGTGCTAATTGACCTAGTTTGTATGTGTTCCACTCCACCTATTTAAGTGAGCAAGTTATAATAGTAGTCCTTGTGCTTGTTAGCCAAGGCGGGGATGTAGGCAATTGGCCAAACCTTGATAACATTTCTGCGTGTCACCCTTTCTTTATTGCTTTCTGGTGCTTGTGCGATTGATTAAATTGCATTATTTACTTTCTAGTATACATTTACTTTACTTGCACTAGATTGACCATAGGGTTGTGAATGTACTCGTGTTAGGAGATTGACCTAGGGATTAAATTTTAAAAATACCAATTCACTCCCCCTCCCCCTCTTGGGATCACGGTAAAGCTGATAGTAGATTTGAATTAAAAGTATATCATCTCCCTAATAGGGGTATTTGAACTATAATGGTTTGGTCATACTAAGCCCTAGGGGCCTGTTTTAATTCATATAAAGCCTTAGTTAGTCTAAATACATGGTTAGGATTTTCAATATTTTCAAAACCAGGGAGTTGTTGAACGTATACCTCTTCATTAATATACCCATTCAAGAATGCACTTTTGACATCCAATTGGTATAACTTAAATTCTTTGTAAGAAGCATAGGCTAATAGCATTCTTATAGCTTCCATTCTAGCTATAGGGCAAAGGTTTCATCCTAGTCTATCTCTTCTTCTTGGTTATACCATTTCGCTACAAGTCTAGCTTTGTTTCTAATGATTATACCATTCTCATCATTTTTTATTTCTAAATACCCATTTAGTTCCTATGATCGAATGATTTTCAGGTTTGGGTACTAATTGCCATACTTTGCTTCTTTCAAATTGGTTTAATTCTTTTTGCATCGTAATTATCCAAGATTCATCCTTAAGGGCCTCTTCAACATCTTTAGGTTCATTTTGAGATAGGAATGCATAATGATTGCACAGGTTCTTTAGAGAAGATCTAGTAGTCACAACTTTAGATTTTTCTCCTATAATTTGTTCTTGAGGGTGATCTTTCTTATACTTCCGTTCTCTTGGTAATTCCGAATTTCCTATAAGTTCATCTTTTGGGTTTTCTTCATTTATTTCCTTTTCTTCCTTGATTTCTATCTCATCCACCTTTTTTAATATATCATCTTTTTATTCATTTTTGACTTCTCGTGAAAAAGGGTTTGATTCATCAAAGTGTATGTGAATTGATTCAATTATGGTGAGTGTTCTTTTGTTATGGATTCGATAGGCCTTACTATTAGTGGAGTATCCTAGGAAAATACCTTCATCCGATTTAGCATCAAATTTTCCTAAGTTGTCTTTGTTATTGAGTACGAAACACTTAAATCCAAAGACATGAAAGTAAGTTATGTTAGGCTTTCTTCCTTTCCACAATTCATAGGGTGTCTTGTTTAGGCTTGATCTAATGCAAATCCTATTAATTATATAGCAAGTTGTATTTATAGCTTCGGCCCAAAAATACTTGGGTAAGTTATTTTCATTAAGCATAGTTCTTGCCATTTCTTGAAGGGTTATATTTTTTCTTTCCAAAACTCCCTTTTGTTGTGGGGTTCTAGGTGTTGGGAAGTTGTGACTTACGCCATGTTAATTGCAAAATTTTTCAACGTCTTGATTTTTTAATTCTCTTCCTTGGTCACTTCTTAGATTTGAGACATTATACCCTTTCTCATTTTGAAACTTCTTACATAGAGTGATTAACGAGTTACAAGCTTCCTCTTTGTTAGTTAAGAACAATACCCATGTATATCTTGAGTAATCATCAACAATTAAGAAGGGTGCCACACACTCGTTTGTATCTGTGGGGTGTGTTAAATTGTGTGGGGATGAAACACAATTGCTAGATGTTGAATTGTTAGTGGCTACACCGACTAGGTCAGCGGTGAGGTGTAGTAAGGTACTCCATGGCTGTCCAGTTTATGTTTAGGGGAGAATTTTATTTGCTGATTTGGTTGTGCTGGACATACATAGGTTTGATATCATTTTCGGCATGGATTGGCTAGCAGCTAACTCTGCCATTATAGACTGCCGAGGAAGAGAAGTGATATTCAGACCTCCATGAAGACCAGAATTCAGATTTACAAGGTCACGAGTACAATCTCTACCTCAGTTAGTTTTGGCTATTCAGAAGAGGAAACTACTACACAGTGGCTATCAGGGATTTATGGATTTTGTAAAGGAAATTTCAAAGAATAAAATGAAGCTTACTAATATGCCAGTAGTGAAAGAATTTACAGATGTGTTGGTAGATGAATTACCAGGGCTGCCACCTGATCGTGAGGTAGATTTGCTCTAAAGCACCATATCGAATGGCACCAGCAAAGCTAGTAGAACTGAAGAATCAATTGCAGGATTTACTTGATAAGGGTTTTATATGACCTAGTGTATCTCCGTGGGGAGCTCCATTAATATTCATGAAGAAGAAGGACATTTCTATGAGGATGTGCATAGATTACAAGGAAATTAATAAAGTGAGCATCAAGAATAAGTATCCTCTACCCCGTATAGATGATCTATTTGACTAGCTCCAAGGTACACGAGTATATTCCAATATTGATCTCAGATCAGGCTATCATTAGGTAAAGGTAAGAGCAGAAGATGTAGTGAAGACGATTTTTAGAACTAGGTATAGACATTACAAGTTTCTTGTTATACCGTTTGGTCTGACGAATGCTCATGCGATATTTATGGATTTGATGAATAGGATCTTCCATCTATATTTAGTCTAGTTTATTGTTATTTTTATTGATGATGTACTGATATATTCGAGGAGCTATGAGGAGCATGAGATGCATTTGAGGCAAGTTTTACAGACACTCAGGTAGAAAACGTTGTACGCCATGTTTAGTAAATGTGATTCTGGCTCGAGAAAGTTGTGCTTTTGGGATATATTATCTTAGGGGATGGAATTTCTATGGATCCTAGTAAAATTGTTACGGTAGTGAATTGGTCTAAACTGAGGAACGTTAAGGAGAGTAGGAGTTTCTTGGGGTTAGCTGGTTATTACTGTTGTTTTGTTGAAAGATTCTCAGCTTTATCAGGGCCTCTGACACGACTGACTAGGAAAAACATCAGATTTGAATGGGATGACAGCTGTGAGCTGAGTTTTCAGGAATTGAAATAGAGACTTGTCACGACACTAGTGTTGATCATCCCTTCATAGAGTGAGGGTTATACTATCTATAGTGATGTATCCTTGAACGGACTTGGTTGTGTACTGATGCAGTATGGTAAAGTGGTAGCATATGCTTCTAGGCAATTGAAATAATATGAAAAGAACTACCCTACCCATGATCTTGAATTGGTTACAGTGGTATATATATTAAAGATTTGGAGGCATTACCTATATAGTGAGCGGTGTGAGATTTTCTTCGACTATAAGAGGTTGAAGTATTTCTTCACTCAGAAGGAATTGAATATGAGGCAGAGAAGGTAGTTGGAGCTTATTAAAGATTTTGATTGTACCATCAGTTATCACCCAGGAAAAGCAAATGTGGCAGCTGATGGCATTGAGCAGGAAGTTTGCGAGACCAGTGGTAGCAGCTATGGAGATTCAGTATCCGATCATGATGGATATGGAGAGACTCGGCATAGAGTTGATGGAGAGTGATCCTTCAGTATGTATTTCCAGTTTAGTGGTACAACCTACTCTGCATAAAATGATTAAAACTTCTTAGAAGGAAGACCCAGAATTAGCAGAGGTGATGGTTAGGGTAAAGATTGGTCAGGGAGAGGAATTTTGCATTACAGATGATGAGGCCCTACGGTTCCGTTTTAGATTATATGTTCCTGCTGGTCTTGACATCAGGAAGACTATTTTAGAGGAGGCTCACAAATCTTTGTACACAGTTCATCCTGGCAGTACGAAAATGTACAGGGATCTGCAAGAGTTTTACTGGTGGAGTGGTGTGAAGAAAGAAATTGCTGAGTATGTAGCACAGTTTCTGACGTGCCGGTGGGTAAAAGTTGAGCACCAGAGGCTGGCGAGTCAGTTGCAGTCATTATTTATCCTAGAGTGGAAATGGGATTATATATCCACAGACTTTGTTTCAGGGTTGCCATCGGCGTCGCATGGCCAGAATGCGATTTGGGTGATTGTAGATCAATTGACTAAGACCGCCCATTTCCTACCTATCAAAATCAACTATTCCCTTAACCGTCTAGTGGAGATGAATGTTCAGGAGATAGTCCATTCTCAAGTGGGGTTGGTCCATTTGAGATTCTAAAGAAAGTGTGGTTGGTTGCCTACAGGTTAGTTTTACCACTTGTATTGTCCAGAATACACAACATATTCCAAGTTTCCATGTTGAGGAAATACGTCCCAAACCCTTCTCATATAATCAGTTATGGTGAATTAGAGTTCAGTGATTCACTAGTCTATGAGGAGGTACCAGTACAGATTCTGGACAAGAGAGAACAAGAATTACGTAACAAGAAGATTCCTTTGGTAAAGGTTCTATAAAAAAATCACGCGACAAAAGAGGCTTCTTGGGAGCTCAAGGAACAGATTAAACAGAAATACTTGTAGTTGTTCCAAGAGGTTTGGTCTTGATCAAGAAAATGTAAGTGATTGTATAATATTTCTTTTGCAGGTACATGTAATAATTTAGTTAGTAAGTAATATTTTAGTTTTAGGGGAAATTTTATTTTACTTATGTAATCTCCCAGGATTTGAAATGTAACCACGGTGTTCCTCCGCCATAAGTGAGGATAAGTAATAAATTAAGTAGACTGTTTTGCCTTTAAAGGATGATAAGTTATATGAATAGTAAATTTTGAGGATGAAATTTTATAAAGAGGGGATAATGTAATGACTTGAAGAATAATGGTATTTAAATATTAAAGAGAGAGGAAAATGGAAATATAAAAGAAGGCAGCAGCACATAAAATACGCACTCCAATGATATGAAATAATGCTCAATGAAGTAAGGGTGCTTAACTATATTTAAACCCAAATAAAAATTTTCTCCAAAAGGATATTTCAATAATAATGTTGGAGAACCTAGGGTTTTGCTTTTTTTATGATTTTTGCACAAATAGAATGTGTATGAAAAATGAGTATTATTGTAATGACTCGAAGAATAATGGTATTTAAATATTAAAGAGAGAGGAAAATGGAAATATAAAAGAGGGCAGCCGCAAACCTCATCGACGAACACGAATGGTATTTTGGGCCCGTCAACGAAGGTGCGCTTTGTCGACAAGAAGATACCGAGAGGGTGTTTTGGTGACTCAGAATTTCATGTACGAGAAGAAAATGTTCGTCGACGAATGTCCTTCTTGAGCTCGTCGAAGAGATGACGTGGCTCGTCAACGAAGGCCAGTGTATAAATAGCCCTTAACGCGATTTTTCAACTGATTTTCACGCAAAAACCTTCTCTCTCTCCTCCCTTCATTTCCCCTCCCTTCTCTCTAAGTTTCTGGGCTGGATTTACGCCGGTTTGGTGATTTGAAGCCACCACGACACTCCTAGGGAAGTTTTCTGCATATCTGACGGAGTGGATCATTGGTGGGGATAGTTTGAAATTCATCTCTAAATCAAGGTAAGGCTATTTATTCAGAATTTGGTCTTCCCATAGTTATAGGAAATGTTATTCACGGAAAAATACTGAAATTTAGTTTTAGGAGTTGTCATTTCTAGGGTATTGATTGAGGAACCCTGCGGGGGAAAGACTAGTGAATTTTAGGGGGATTTCTTTTTTAGTAATCAGGTAAGGGAATAAACTAAAGCAGTCATTTTCCTTACAAATTATTATTATTTATCAGCAAATTAATTTTCAGGAAGCATGTATTATATATATATATATATATATGAGTAAATCGGTAAAAATGAATACTGCTATTATGTTGAAATGTATATATATATATATCATGAAATGCCAAAAAATATGATTTTAGAATAAAATATATGGTTTTATTTAGCATTATGTGGCATGAATATTATTTTACATGGAAAGTATTATGTTATGGCAATTTTATGAATAAGGTATGTTACAGAGAATATGAAATAATGCAGTACATTATGATTTCAAAATACATGATAAATGAATTATTTAATTAAGGTGATAAGTATGAAATGTTTGGTACAAGGCCATGATTGATAGCCGGCGCAAAGCTGTGTCTTCTGTATTATTTTGGCGCAAGGTCATATTTATGAATGTTCGGCGCAAGGCCGCAAATAAGAAAGAAATCGACGCAAGGTTGTATGTATGTATGTTATTTCAGAAAATGCTATCAATTTACTTATGTTAGGCAAGTATATTATCGGCAGTGGTCAGCCAGCCATTGTCGGGTCCTGCATTCAGGCTGCACAACCCGTCATGGGGGGTAATACATGACATCAGTTAGCTATACATTTTGGGTAAATTTCAATATTACCAGTTATATAAGACCTTTTATGTGCAATATGATTTATTAGAAATTATAAAGAAATATGCTTATTTAGTTATGCTATGATGAATGTTTTCTAATATATGAAATGTACTGTATATGTATGATAACACCAAATATTCATGTTGCCACATAGTTGTGTTTAGCTTATTTTCCCTTACTGAGAGGTGTCTCACCCCTAACATTAAATAATTTTTAGGAAACCCGGAAAGACCGGCGGATCAAGGCCACCGTTGAGATAGTGAGATACTACCTTGCTTGGAGGGTAAGTTTTTGATCAAGGAATTAGAAATTTACGTTATGGATTCCTAGAAATGTATATACTTTTGTATTTTGGAGATTGTATATAAACACACTATTTTGGAGTGTAGTTGACTCTGGTAATATGTATTTTGTAGTTTGGAAAATGTGATTTATATTTACTGCTGCTAGGGTTTTCGTTGTGTATGTCAGGTGTACCCCATTACCCACGGGTTGGGGTGATATTATTATTAAATATGTTTTATTATATGATAAGAACTCCAACAAAGATTTATGCAAATGAGAAATAATTGGAGAATCTAAGAGTTAAGCGCAATAAAATATTTGTGCAATAAATAGATTCTCCCAAAAATACTTATCATGAAAATAATGAGGAGAAATAAAAAATATACTCTCAAAGAGATTTTCAAGAATAAAAAAATAAGTGAGAGTAAGCATGTAAAAATAAATGCCCAAAAAATAAATATACTCTCTTCAAGAGTAGTTTTGAAATGAAAGAGTGGAAGAGAGTTGGAGAGTTATGTATAAAAAATTTGGCCCCAAACATTATTTAAACATTAAAAAAATTTTTTGGGGAACTTTGATTAACAATGGATTAGAGAAAAATTTGGGTTAATTTAAGTTGCTAGTCTGGGGTTATGAGGGGGTATTTATAGAATTTTTGGAAAATATGACCATTGGGAACACGCTCGGTATTTTGGAAATGATTAATTATATTTTAATGACATTTTAAACCTTTAAAAAAATTCCAACCCGAAGAGTACCGATCAATCAAAGGAAGTTCGGTTGACCGAAGTGCTTGAAGTTCGATCGACCAGGCATTAAATGAACTACGAGTTCGGTCAACCAGACTTGTAAGTCCAAAGGCGATTTTTCCTTTTTGCGATGTTCGGTCAACCGGGGACATTTTGAACTACCTCGGTCGATCGACCAGGCCATTGAGTTCCAACACGTGGGAACTCGGTTGACCATGGTGTTGATATACAATTTATTCTCGGTCAACCAGAAGCCCAATAATGTTTGCTCCTAGGGGGTTCGATCGGCCGGGATCAAATGAACTAAGTGAGTTCGGTCGATGGGACTGTGGTCAAACTGTTGACCTGGTTTGGGTTTGGTCGACCGGGAGCATTCCGTACATGGGAGTTTGGTCGACCGAACATGTAATTTTCATACATTTCGGTTCTAACTCCGTTATATATTCACCATATTCATATGATGATTAAATTTAAGAAGATAGGGGATATTTTTAAAAAATATTCAGGGACCTAAGGTCAATCTAAGGCCTTTAAGAGGATAGGGCATATTTTTATGAAATATTCAGAGAGCCCTAAGGTCATTCGGTCCCTATGGTCATTCTATGGTCATCTGAGCATTTAAATCATATCATGCAAAGCATGCATTATTACAGACCAAAGATAAAAATTAAATGCATATACAAATTAAAAGCAAATGTCTTCTTCGTCTTTTTGCTTTTCCGACTTTATGAAATGCCTTTGATCGTATAGTCTTTAAGTCCTGCAAGCTTCCATCGTCATTTGCTTACGTGTGTGTTAAATTAATGGACTTATTCACATGCTAAATACACACATAAGAAACATGTGCTTTGTCAGTATCAAAACAGGGATCAGACTCATAAAGTCAACAAACTTGTTATGTAGAGAGAATAATTCAGCTTGAAGTTCTTTGTAAGAGGGCATGCTTTCAAACGAATTACTACATGATTCATCACACGAATCTTTAGAGAGAGAGTAGTAAGTGTTTACCTCTTCGTTATGCGCCATGAAGCACATGTTTGCTACTTGAGCCGCTCTCCGATTCACTCGAACTTATGTCATTCCAAGGTACCTTCATTGCAGACCTCTTTTTCTTCTTTTCCTTCTTGAGTTGTGGCCATTCTGGCTTGATGTACTCGACCTTGTTATAGTAATAGCAAGTGGGAGGATCATTTTTGCTTTTGTATTCCTCTTTATTACTTTCACCTCTTTCAACTTTTGATCCGTTGAATTTTCTAATGATTTTCTTGTTTCTTTTGAAGAATTTTCCAAGTATTTTAGTTATGAAAGCTAAGTCTTCATCTTCTAATTCACTAGATTCATTATCTTCTTCACTTGAATGTTCTTTCAAGGCTTTTAGAGCTACAGACTTCTTATTTTTGTTCTTAGTGCTTCTTTCTTTTAAAATTGTTTCATAGGTTAGAAGAGATCCTATGAGTTCGTCTAAAGAAGTTGTTTTAAGGTTTCTCCCTTCAGTTATAGCTATGGCTTTTGGTTCCCAAATAAGTGGAAGTTCTCTTAGAATTTTGCGGATCATCTCATGGGTGGAATATGTTTTTCCTAAGGCACTTAGTGAGTTTATGATATGTGTGAAGCTAGTGTATATACTTGTTATAGTTTCATTGGAATTCATTCTAAAAAGTTTCGTATTCACTAGTTAACATATCAATTCTACTGCCCCTAACATCTACCATGCCTTCATAGGTTACTTCTAATTTATCCCAAATTTCTTTAACTGTTTTACACACCATTACTCTATTGAATTCATTGAATTCATTTGCATCAAGTGCACAATATAAGGCGTTTATTGCACTTGAGTTAATTTGCAGCATTTTGTAATCTGATTCAATTAGTTCTTTATCTTCTTTAGGTACTTCTTTTCTATCTATTAGTTTAGTAGGAATTAAATTTCCATTTGTAACAACATTCCATGCCTTCCAGTCCATTGTTTGAAGGTAAAGTCTCATTCGTTGCTTCCAAAAAGTGTAATTTAGTCCACAAAAAATGGGTGGCCTAGTTGAGGATTAACCCTCACCAAAGGGAGTTACTCCTATTTGTGTCATCAAGATCTTTATATAGCTACTTGTTAGGATTTTTTATAACCTTGTTCTAATACCATTTGAAACCTAAGGTGTAGTCCTAAGAGGGGGGTGAATTCGGTTATTTAAAAATCCTTAGTCTCTTTAAAAGTTCTTGAATTTTTACAATCCTTTAAATACTTTTTTTGTTCTTATTGATTAGGAAATCCACACAAGCACCAACTTCTACTATTCAATCAACAACCACAACAAACACAACCAATAAATTAACTGTTCAAGAAAAACAACCACAACACAAGTAATCAATTTTAGATTTTCAATATTCAGCAGCCCTGTATATTGACTTTTTGAGTCCGATCCTTATTTTAATGTCGACAAAGCACAAGTATTTTATGTGGGAACTTAGTATGTGAATAGGTCTACATGTCTGCACGAATATAAGATACATGAGAAATGGAAGCCAAGACAGATCTTCAAGCCTACATATAACTTGGCGCATTCCATAAAGAGAAAAGCAAAAGAAGAAGACATTTATTTCTTGTTGTATTGCATTTAATTTTTATATATTTGGTCTGTAATAATGCATGCATCTGCATGATATGTTTTGAATGCTCAAAAAGGTCATAGACTGACCATAGGGATTGAACATATCTTAGGGCACCCTTCGGTCGATCGACGCCGAATTTTTGGGACTATCTCAAAACGACCCTTGAAAAAACCTTAGTAAAATTTTAGGTCCCAACACTCATGCACACATATCATATAATATATAGGAGTGTTAAATATGTGCTTAAATTGAATAATATAGGAAAATTTGAGAGAGCTCGGGTGACTGAACCCCAGGTGTTCAAAACACCTCGGGCGCCCGAACTACTGGAGAGTCAGCAGTTTGACGAGTCTTCGAGCGACCGATCCAAAAATGACCATATCTCCCTCGGGCAACTGAACACTTAGAAGGTTACTTTTCACCTTCCCCAGGCGCCTGAACTTCACGTTCAAACTGGCCTCGGGCGACCGAACTTTGCACTAGGCACCCGAATCGTACGCCAAAACTTTCTGACTTTGGTACAACCAACCGAACCCAGACTCGGGTGACCGAACTCTTTAAAATGGCTTTTTTAGATAAGTCTGTTTGGGTGACCGAACCCTAGGTCAAGCACCCGAATCACGCGGGTTAATTTATTTTTACCAAGGTTATTTTTAATTAAACATCATTAATCTTTTTCTAAAACGACCTCCATGTCCCTAACAGTCATAATTTTTAAAAAATCTATAAATACCCCTTTATTTGCTTTGATTAGCAACTTTGATTAACATAAATTTTTTGTCTAATCCTTGATTCATCAAAGTTCCCCCAAAATGCCTTTTATTGTTTAAATCACTCTTTTCGAGCAAAATATTTTTATACAAATCTCTTCATCACTCTTTCATGCATTTATTTCAAAATCATTTTATTGAGGAGAGTAATTTATTTAGGGCATTCTAACTGCTTTTACTCTCACATACCTTTCATCTTTGAAATATATATTTGAGAGTATTGTTTAGGGTTTCTCCCTGGTTATTTCTTGGTAAATATATTTTAGGATAAAATCATTTATTGCACAAATGTTTTCTTGAGCCTAACTCCTAGATTCTCCTAGTAGTTTTCATTTGCATAAATCTTGGTTGAACATATTACTTATATTTCACACACATACATTATTTGTGCAAAAATCATTGAAAGAGCAAAACCCTAGGTTCTCCTATATTGTTATTGAAATATCTTTTTGGAGAAAATATTTTATTAGGGTTTAAATATAGTTAAACATCCTTACTCCCCTGAGAATTATTTCATATCATTAGAGTGTGTATTTTCATGAGCTTATTGTGTACATTTCAACTTGTATTTTTAGAAGAACTTTAATGTACAAAATGGTTTTTATTGTAACGGTTGGGTTCAGCTAGTGAATTGAACTAGGGAGTCTCAGCCCCCTAAGTGAGACCGGTTCGGTTCAGCCCGAAATTGAACTAGGCAGTCTCAGCCCCACAAGTGAGACTAGTTCGGCTCATCCTAGTAATTGAGCTGGGTTTTCCTCGCCTCGTAAAGAGAGGATGTAATCGATGCTGCTCCACCCGTTTAAGTGGGCTTAGTGGAATCCTTGGGGGGTAAGCCCAAAGTAGGGATGTAGGCTGGTTTGGCCAAACCTTGATAACAGATCTGGTGTCACTCTCTCCCTATCTCATTTAAGTTACTTCACTTTAATTTTCGCATGTGTATGCTTTCATTTATCGTTATTATCTGCATGCTCACCTCTATTTCAAATGAGATATGTTTCACGTGTATGACTGCTTTTATTGTTTTATTAATTTACTTACACACATGAAAATGGGATATGACATGTGGTGAATTGGCGTAAATGTTTAATTTAGTCGAAAATGTTTTAAAAACCCAATCCAACCCCCCTCTTGGGATCACACCAATTCCAACACTGTTTATGAAAATGCAGGTCTTGTAACTAGATTTTGAACTGAAAATTAAAATAACATCAAAACTCTTTTTCAAGATCAGAATTTAAATAAACCTTCAGCTAATAGGTTTTGGGTTGTTAACGACTCAACGTACTCCCTTATGATTTCCGCAAAATATCGATTAACCAACGTACTCCCTTTTGGTTTTCGCAAGCCCAAGAAAAAATTAGGCGTGGGTTTATTTAATTTCCAATGTGCGTTATAATTGAAAGAATTACAACATCTACATAGTTTATATTTTTGCTGAAATTTAAAGAGAGTAAGGGAAAAAAAGTGACACCACAAGTAAGGGAAAAAAAGTGACACCACAACTTTTACAAGGTTCGGCTTACCCCGACCTATGTCCTCACCTTAGGTCAACCACCTAAGGATTTTACTATACCTTGTTCCTTCCGCATGGAACAAAAACCTTACAATAATCACCCTCTTTTTAGGGAAGAGAAACCTCTCCAAGCAACAACCTATGTTTGGTTCAATGATTCAACAATACTTTGAACCATCAAAGATCTAGTAGAAAGGAATGAATATCTGCCTACAAAAACACTCTTAAACATAAAGTAAGTTGTACAAGTTAAATTCCAAATTGTACCTCAAAACCAAAACTAAATAGAAAATGTGAAGCTCAAGTTTTAGAAGTTACCAATGATTCTTCCTTAAAGATTTAGATGTAACTCAAAACCAACCCCTTATTTTCAATTCAGCAATTTCGTAAAGTTTTCTCCTAGCAAAAGGTGTGAACAAGAATGAGCTTTAGGAGAGTTTTAACATACAAATCGTGTATTTCTTCGGTGTATTTTTTCATTGAACAAGGGAGGTATTTATAGAATTTTTAAAGAAAAGTTTCCTCATTTAATACAAAGCATTTAGTAACTTTTCAAAAGACACTAAATCAAAGAATCAATTTTGAAAATCTTCCCGCAGGTTTGAATTTTAAAAATTCTCCGCAAAGTCAATTGGCTGACCAACTCAATTAGGTCATTTTTTGTACTAGTCAGTTAGCTGGACAGGTGGCTGACACCATTCTGTCTCTTAAAAATTAATTTTGATAAATTGTCAGTCGGCTGACTAAACCACGTTCACAATAGTCAGTTGGCTAGGCACTGTAAGTCGATTGGGCGTTTTCATTTCATTTAATGAGTCAGCTGGACAGTTAACTTTGCTGAAGGTTTCTTGTCAATCGGCTGACTGAACCACATTCAAATATGGTCAGTCGCTGGGTACAATCAGTCGACTGGGTATTATCCGTCGGTTGGGTACTTTTAGTTCATCAAGTCAGTTAGTTGGATAGTCATCTCTTTTTAAATATTTTCTATTTTTTTATCCCTTTAAAATCTAGTTTACTTAAAAAACTTAATTATAACTTTTCAAAAACATTTTCAAGAGTTTTTCAAGTGCTGGTCTCTAAGTTTTTGTGTCTTAAGGAGATTCACATATCTAAATAGTAATGACTTGAAGTACTTAAAGGTATCCTTCTAGGCATGATCTCTTTAATCACTAAGTCTTGCAGCCTCTTGAGGTTCACTTTTCACTTCAGGATTTGCTTGGCCTTTAAGCTTTTCATTTTCGTTCATTACTTCAATATACTGAGAGACTTTCACTTGATTGACATTGATCTCTTACTTACTTACATGATTAACCGTGAGTGTCATTTTACTTAGACCTGAAATAGAACCACTCAACAACATATGTTAAAGCATCCTTCAATTTTGTTATCATCAAAACATAATTAAAAAGCCCAGTTAGGCCAACACAAAATAACCTTGGTAAAAATTGTGCAACCCGAGAGGTTCGATTGATTGTATAATAGGTTTAGTCGACTGAGGCATTTTTAAACTGTAGGTTTAGTTGACCAGACATAAGGAGATTTCAAAACTTTCAAGGTTCAGTCAACCACATTGAGTTCGGTTGACGGAACTTGGATATTCAGTGGACTAGGTTAATTTTCTACTAAAATTTTGGTCGACCAAGGCATTGGGATCTCCCCACGTGCCAATTCGGTCGACCAGGACATTGCAGTTCATTTTTGAGATGGTCGACCAACTGGTCAAATTTTTGACCCTAGAAAGGTTCAGTCGACTGAGGGTCTTAGTCTATTTTGGTTCAGTTGACCAAATGGTCAACTATTGACCTGGGGATGTTCAGTCGACCGAGAGTCTCTATAGGTTTAAGTTCGGTCGACTAACCATGTAAGATTTTGTGCATTTAAGTCCCATTTTTCTTTTGAAATCACTCATATTCACATGATAATTATTTCTAATATTTATGGGGGCTTTTTCATGCAACATATTGGGGCCTATAATCATTCTAAGGTCTTTGAGCATGTACCTTAACAATTCGGCGTCGTTCGATCGGGGATCCCTAAGGTCCATTTATGGTCTTGACTTTTCCTATGGTCCTTACTGAGCTTATAGTCCTATTATGTATGTCATGTAATAATTATTACAGACTAAGGATTATAATTATAGAGCCGAATGATGAATATAGAAATACAACTTAAAATAAACGAAAATGTCATACTTTGCTCCTCTGCCATTTCATGGAATGCGCCGAAATATGTGCTCCTTTAATTGCTTCTCATCTTCCATTTCTCATCTATCGTCTGTGCTTTAGAAAGGTAAAACTATTCATAGACTAAGCACACAAATGAGATACTATGGTTTGTCATAATCAAAATAGGAGACAGACTCAAAAAGTCAACATATCCGAAGACCAAGACTACGGTTAATTGAGTAATAATTAGGTGTTCTAACCGCACCAAGGTAAATATTATGTTAGTGCCAACTCCATTCAAATTTAAATATCTAGTATCCCTTGCCATTATAGACCCTTTTCTCCGGGACATTGCAAAAACTTGGCGACTTTGCTGGGGATATGAAGAGTTGAGCCATCAATTAGTTTTAAATTATTCTGAATATGAATTTATTGATCTTTAGATTGCTCCTTGATGTTTTGTCTGTAAATATGAATTGTTGTGTTTTTTTTTTGAATATTTTGCTTGTATATAATTCTTATTTGATTAATTTTTGTATGTTTGGAAATAAACGAATGATCATGTATAGGGATTAATAATATATGGGATTAAGGGAATAGGCTTTTAAAATTTATGTAAGCACACACATTTTCACCATCCTCCTACCCGAGCTTAACCTTTTAGGAATATATAGGAGTGTAATACCATTAGCTCTCACAAGACAAGGTCTTTGGGGGTAGGCAAACCACTCCACTCAATTTGAACCTTGTCCAAGTCCATTGGGTAAGGATAGGGGACATGCTGGGAACCTATTGTTAATAAGAATAGAGCTTGATCCACACGCATTTTAACTCTAGCTTCCTCCCTTAAAATAGAGCCATGGTGAAAACCTATAGGAGATAAATCCACCTGAGGTTGGGACAGAAGCTTAATCCTTATTCACATGACTTAGTCCAATCTTTTTTGTGTTTGTTTGAATTCCTTTGTGTGCTTTCATATACTTTGCATCCATTTTAGGCATACGTGCTACGTAGTCAAAATTTTGGAAAAACCCCGAGTCACTTAATGGACAACTCAATAGTTGTATATAACGAGGAGGAAATAGAGGTTCAACAATATTTTGAAGTCCAATCGAATCATCAAAAAAGTATTTGAATTAAGGGAATTGAGATGATTAAGGAAGGATCTCAAGGACAATCTAGTCAAGTCAGTGCATTTAGCAAATTAATCCTTCTAATCTCTAACCATTATGTCCTAAAGAAGTTCTCACTTCTCTAATGGAGGGTTTATTGTCAAGTCTTGTCTTAATAGGAATGGTACGGCTATAAGGAAAGGTAAGGCTACTAAAGATCTATCAAGGGTTAAATGCTCAGTAGATGGAGAAATTATTAGGAATCGGCAGAGGAAAATAAATTTGCTTACAAGTTGGGGATGACAACCTGAGTCTTAAATTGAGGATTGTATATCAATTGCAAGGTTGAATTGGGAATTTTCATTAGGTGATGAGGTTTTTCCATAAATTCTGGTAAAGTGGTTGTTTAGGTTGCATCACATTCATGCATTTGATGCATAGGCATTCACACATAGTCATAGTTAATAGGTCCTTGCTAATGTTCTAGAGTTGCCTACAAAAGTAGTGTTTCATGGTGGTAGAACTAAGATCCGGGGTTCCAACACTAAGTAGAACAAATCATGGGTGAGCATTTGGAAAACCTCCTGAAGGAACTTGAGCAGAGTCATGAGGAGATCAATCAAGATGTTTAAGAGATTAAGGATTAGAAGGATAAGTTAATGGGGATATTCATCACTATGAACAAGAGAAAAGCTGTGCAAATTTCAAAGCCTGTAATGGAAGAGGATACCATGTTTCCACTAGGGTTTACACCTGTTGAGTCGCCTTTCAGCATAACCAATGAATGCAACAATCGGTCCTAGTCCATGCGCACCACCATTCATCCCAACAGTACTAATGTCAAGATTCCCATCAATGGGGACACCACCAATTATGATTCTTGATACTGGAGAAAAAGGAAAAACTAGGGAAACAGTCATGGAGTGAGCTCCAAGCTTGAAGTTCAACCGTAAATACAAGGTGCTGAAGTAATGCCTAAGGGCAATGGAAGAAAAAAATGTGTTTGGATCGGTTGACAAGTTCGATCTGTGCTTGGTGACCAATGTGATTTTACCACCAAAGTTCAAGGTCTAGGATTTCAAGAAGTTTAGGGGTCCAAATGTTCATTAACTCATTTGAATATGTAATTTCAAAAGATGGTCAAGCTCTGAAAATAACAAGTTGCTTATCCACTGTTTCCAAGATAGTTTTACTGAGGTAGCTATGAGATGGTATATCTAGTTAGACCGAGTAAAGATCTGTACCTAGAAAGATCTAGCTTATGCTTTTATAGCTCAATATCGGCATGTGATTGAAATGGCTCCTGACAAGTTAACTCTGCAGTATATGGAAAAGAAAGTGAGTGAAACATTTAAGGAGTACACTTACCATTGGAGAAAATGGTGGCACAGGTTCATCCTCCATTTGAGGATAGGGAAGCAATTTTTTTTATTTGTCAACACTCTCAAAGATCCATATTTTGTTCATCTTATCAGAATGCACTCCCCATAATTTTTCTGATTTGGTAATCACCAGAAAGCGAATTGAAGGGGCATTTAAGATGGGAAGAATGAGTAATTCCAATATTGGGCAGGGAACTGTGAAAGAACAAATGGACAAAAACCAAGATGACGAGGTGCAAACAGCACAAGGACATCCTTGTAAAGGAGGTAATGCTAGAAAGAAAAAGATTCTCCTCTAATAGAGTTCAATGTTGGGATGGAGGATTAACTAGTTATCAACTTCGGAGGTGAATCAACATGACACATAAGTGATGGTGGAAAATCAGACATGTGCTTAAGTACCTAGTGGTGATAAAATCAGTGAAACCTTCATTCTTTTCAATGAAGGGACAACACCCATGAACTCTTTTATTTTTTTTTTTGGATTATTTTGAATTTAAATAAAATAAAATAAAATGCATTTTAGTCTCATTTCATCACATCCTCTCTTGACTATCACCTTTTGCCAAATTTTGTTTGTTTTTATTTGTGTTTCATGCAGTGATATAGGAAATAACTTTGCCAGTACAAAGGACTTGGAGTTAACAATTGGTTTTGGGAATCTATTCAATAGGGCAAGAAAAAATAAAGGAAAAAAATAAAAATAAAAAGTGAAAAAATAAAAAATGAAAAAAAAAAACTGAAGAAAAAAACCTTTAGACTAATGCTTAGTATGGATCCCACTACAACAATGTGTCCATGGTAGTTTTAAAAGGATGAACTACTCCAAAGGAAGATTTTGACAAGGAACCTCATGGGGAATGAAATTTGAATTATGAGGAGTCTTATCAAGAGAAGTAGATAGAGATGACTTATCAAACTCTATCATATTTTGTACCCCTAATGAGTAAAATTTCTCAACTTTTTATCTAGATTATGGCTTGTACCTTAATGGTATAATGAGTGTATTCCAATCAAATTAGGGGTGGCCATCTTTGGTCGACTAGTATTCCTAAAAGAACCAAACATTGATTTACCATTTGTTAACACTTTAGCCTGAATTCTAAACTAGCTTTTTTCTAAAAAGTCAATTTATCAGAAGTTTAACTAGGGTTTGAGTCTTCTAGTGTTTGAAAATTCATTTGAAGCAATGGTTACTACCACAATGATGGCAGGTCATTTTTCTACTACCAAAAAAAAAAATCCTTTGCTAGCCCTTTTGAACCTGAAAAATCTATTTCTTGAATAACCTATCAAAGGATCACACCCCACACTGGGGCAGTTTCAAAAAAATTAGCCCAAATGGATCCCAAATAAAAGGGGAGCTAAGATTCCTTCACAGAAGAAAAACAAAATATGTAGTGAAAAAAAAAAAGAAATAAAGAAGAAAGAAAAAGGAAAAGGGGCATACTCCATAAGGTGATACTTGACTAATGTTACCTTTGATAAAATTGATAACTTTGAGTCTTATCAAATATTTTCCTTCTTTAGCCAATACTCTTAGCCTACATTATGGTCCAAAAAGAAAGTCAAGACCCGATTGGTATGTGTTAGTACTTCAAATGAATTGCCAAGCTTATTAAAGAGTACGAACTACATTATGACCTGATCCTAACAAGGTACGTAGGTAGCTTTTTCAAATAGCAAGTTCGGTCAACCTATGTCAACATTAAGGGTATGAATGTAATTTTTGGGAGGGGTTTTTAAGCTTTAGTTCCCCTATTCTTGTTAAAACCTAAATCCTTAGCCTATGTTTTGTCCCATGTCTTAAAGTTCACCCTGAGATTGGAATATTGATCACAATACCTAATGAGACACTAATTATAATTCAAGAAAGAAGGTTTGAAATGAGTCATGGAATACAAATTAAGAAGTTATCCTTGCGTGGTGATGCAGTGGAAGAGTTATGTTTATTGCCAAGGAGATTGATTAGAAGTGATGAGGAAAAAAAAGAGGAAAAGGCAGTGGTGCTTGCCTATTGATGTGATTCTCTAAGTTAGCAACAAAGTTACACCCAAATCAAAGTATTGGTAGAGTTGTTTCCTGTTAAACAAGTACAGAAAATCAAGTTAAAGCAAACAAGTTTGAGCATTCTATTCATACCCTTAATAAGATTGTGTTATGTAATTGCATATATATTCATTTAAATTTCAAATTGATTTTAAAATATTAAGAATACAATTCCAAGAAAGTCCTTGTTGAGAAAATTCTAAAAAATGTTTTCAAATTTCAAGATGATCATGATCAGTCACAAGTAAAATAAGGTAGATGACATGTCAAGTTATGGGGCATTCACATTAGATGTTGTGATTGAATTTTTCTACTCATATGTATTGGGGCATCATTGATAAAGCATGAATTTCTTTCCACATTAAGATTCGCAAAGGAAATGGAGACACGCCTGGGCTAAATTTCAAAGGTTCGTCCGTTGATTGGATAAGGCATTGGCATATTTGAAGAGGAAAGTTCATACATCATTATACATTTTATGCATTGCATAAAAAATAAAAAATAAAAAAAAACCAAACAAAACAAAAAAAAAATGTGCATACATATCATTATACAACATGCATCCCCATATTCTAGCATCATAAATAGCAACATGCATAGATATTATCATGTCAAGCACCCCATCATTCATAACATACTTGTCTTATTATAAAGGCTTTGAATATTCATGTTCATCCTTACCTAGTCAAGCGCTTATTCTCTAAATTCAAATTGTCAAAGTTCTACTTTGGGACATAGGGCATCGGTCCTCATATCTAATTTGTTATTGAAAGAAAGTTTTTCAAAGTACTAGGACATCGATCCTCACGTCCAAGTATTTGTTGTGAAAATATTTTTCAATTGTCACAGCATTGGTCCTCAGACCCAAGTGGTTCTTGCCAGAAATATTTTTCAAATACTGGGGCATTATGCTTCCGAAATTCAAATAATCGTTTCCAAGTTGTCTCAATCATCTTGTTCATTCAAGTGGCCTCATTAAAATTGACCCTTTGTGGTCTCATTCAAATTGACTCTTTGCGGTCCCATTCAAATTGACCCTATTGTGGTCTTATTCAAATTGAACCTTTGCGGTCCCATTCAAAATAACCCTTTGTGGTCCCATTCAAATCGACCCTTTTTTTTCTCATTCAAATTGACGCTTCGTGGTCCCATTCAAATTGACCCTTTTTGGTCTCATTCAAATTGACCCTTCGTGGTCCCATTCAAATTGACCCTTTGTAGTCCCATTCAAATTAACCCTTTACGGTCCCATTCAAATTGACCATTTTGCGATCCTATTCAAATTAACCCTTTATGGTCCCCTTCAAATTGACCCTTCATGGCCTCCTTCAAATTGACCTTTTACAGTCCCATTCAAATTGCCCCTTTTGTGCTCACCTTCAAATGAACCCTTTTGCGATCTCATTCAAATTGACCCTTTGTCGTCTCATTCAAATTGACCCTTTGCGTTCCTATTCATACTGACCTTTTGCAGTCTCATTCAAATTAACCCTTTTACGGTCCCATTCAAATTGACCCTTTGTGGTCTCATTCAAATTAACCCTTTGCGATCCCATTCAAATTGACCCTTTGTGGCCCCATTCAAATCGACCCTTTGTTGTCTCATTCAAATTGACCCTTTGTGGTCTCATTCAAATTGATCCTTTGTGGTCTCATTCAAATTCAGTCTTTGCGGTTGTATTTAAATTAACCCTTTGTGGTCGCATTCAAATTGACCAATTTGCAATCCAATTCAAATTGACCCTTTTTCGGTCTCATTCAAATTGACTCTTTTGCAGTCCCATTCAAATTGACTAGTTGTGGTCCCATTCTTTTTTTTTTCTAACCAAACGGCCCAAACTAAACAAGACTAACTCAAACATCCAATTAAACTACATAAAACTAACCGAAAAAAGGACGAAAGAAAAAACATTAACATCTAATGTTAGGGAAGCCAAGACTATCAAGTCTCAATACACCTCTAAGCTTTCTTGGAAGCTCATCCCCCTTCTCAAATTGAAATATCATACCTTCTTCACCTTGACGTGCTAGGTAGTCAACAGCTTGATTACCCTCTCTATAAATGTGTTGAATAGAGAACTGAAGACCTTGATGTTCCAAAAAAATATCCTCCCAAAAATCCCATAAATACCACATTGTGCATTTATCATTCTTGATCCAATCAACATTCAAATTAGAATCATATTCAATAATAATGTTATAAAAACCCAAATCCTTACATAACAACTCCCACGTGCAAAGCACGAAGCTCAGCTTCATTATTTGTACCTTGGCCAAAATAAGAAGGAAAGGCACCTTTGAGCTTGCCAGAGGAATCCCGAATAGTACCTCCTTCCCCACACGGACCCGGATTGCCTCTACAGCTTCCATCTACATTCAACTTCACAAAAGCTATTAGTGGTTTCTCCCAAATAACTGTACACTATATTCTAATGTTATGAGGCACTATTCAAGGAATATCAAATAACTCAAACCCCTCAGATTCAAAATGTAGAACAGAGTGCTCTATCAAAATACGCCTAATCCAAAAGAAAATGGAATGCCTCCTTAGACTCCACTATACCTTCCATGTTGACTGTTTTTAGAATGGTCATATCCAAATGGATCACTTTTGGAATAATCCCATCAAAGTTGACTATTTTCGAAATGGTCCCATCAAAGTTGACTATTTTTGGAATAGTCCGTCCAAGTTGACTATTTTCGGAATAGTCTCATCCAAGTTGATCATTTTCGGAATGATCCCATCCAAGTTGACTATTTTTCAAAATAGTCCTATCCAAGTTGATCATTTTCGGAATGATCCCATCCAAGTTGACTTTTTCATATAGTCTCATTCAAGTTGACCATTTTTGAAATAGTCCCAACCAAGTCACCATTTTTGGAGTAGTCTCATCCAAGTTGACTATTTTTTTTCTCATCCAAGTTATACTAACTAATAACATTCAAAATTCTTTGGCTATCTTAGAGGTTTGTAGCATTTAGAGTTCCCAAATATGAGAAGTCATCTTTATGTTGTATTAATCACTAATACTCCAAGGTTGTTTTGACCATTTTAGAGGGTTTTGGTGTTTATAGATCTCGAATCTAAGAAATCCCCCACTTTGAAATACCTCTCCTAAAAAGGGAACCTGCATTTTCTATCTGTTGCCAACTGGTTTAATGAACCTTGCCATACCTTGTGCTTTCTTTTCCTCAGATTTCTTCTTATGATCTGCAAAGGTGGGCACGTATCTAAGCTCAAAACGATCTCTTGTTCCCAATGGCTATATTGTGGTATGAACTCCCAGTAATTCCTTGCCTAGACCTTTTCCTGGGCAGAATCCTGACCTGATTATTTTTCTTGCTATCATCCGAGAAAAAGCATAAATTCGAGGTTGAGGGATTGGGAACCTTTTAACTACATAAGCAACATTTATTATTTTGAATGCTTGAAAGGAGTCATTGGGTATTTCTTCGGCAACTTCCACATATAGGGTGGAGGAGGGTTTAGTGACCATTAGATCTATTTTCCCATACACATATATCATTTTATCTTCAATCATGAATTTCAACCTTTGGTGAAGGGAAGAGTGGACTGCCCCAGTAGTGTGGATCCATGAACTTCCTAGGAGACAAGTATACGAAGGTTCTATGGCCATTACCTTAAATGTGATATCAAAAGTCATTAGACCGATCTACATAGGCATTTCAATAGTTACCATAGACTCTCTACGGGTTCCGTCAAAGGATTTAACGATTCGATTATTTTGCTACATATATGAAATGCCAATAAGCAACTTCTAAAGTGTGGTCATAGGCATGACATTCAGTGAGGAATCATAATCAATTAGGACCCGGACCACTATATGGTCACGAAACCTTGTGGAAATATGGATTAATTTGTTGTGCCCACGACCTTCTAGTGGAATCTCTTCATCAGTGAATGTTATATAATTGGTAGTTGTGAGACTTCTAATTATATGATTGAAGTTGTCCACACTGATGTTTTGTGGGATGTAGCTTAATTAAGAATTTTTGGGAAGGCTTCCTGGTGTGTCTCTAAGTTCAAAAGTAGAGAAAATATAGATATATGTGCTGGAAGTTTACTAAGTTGGTCTATTACATTAAATTCACTTTGTTTGATTAATTTCAAAAACTCCTTTGCATCTTTTGTAGGGTACCAATTCTTTGACTGCTTTATTGGCTCCCCCTGATTTTTTTTTTTTTCCTATTTTCCTTTTCTAGATGCTCAAGCGTGTAGATTCTTCCACTGTAGCTTATCCAGCTAACCCCCACAACATTGTTAGTCCCATCTTCATTGTTAGCCTCGTACCCTTATTTCCATGCTACTGCTTGGTTACTTTTGTACGGGAATGGCCTGGGAACCAATATCACTAACTAGGCAAGTGTTTAGTTGACTTCTTCTCATATAGAAGATCTTCTCAGGGTAGGAATGAATGGCATGCAAGTATACTGAGGATGTTTATACTTTCCATCTTCTACCACTTGTATCTCGGCATTTTATTTTGTGGTGCATAATCCTATCCATCCGAGCTCCACAAGTTATTATATAACTACTAAGAATTCTAGCATCTCTATACTGACCAACTATCTACTTTTGACAATCACATGATGTCCCTTCAGGGCAAATGACATCCTTTCCAAGCATTCTTTGCTAGGCATAACTTTTCATAAACCAGATTTAATGGGAATCGATCTAGCTCCAACTTCCCACTTTTTTCCACCCATTCTTCTATAGCATTTATGGTTCCTCCCCCATGATTAGGCAAGGGATTGCCTTAGATGTTGGGCTCCTTTTCATAGAATGCTAGTCCGCCCGCATCCCTTAATGCTTGGACTCTATACTTGAATGACCAATAGCGATCAATAGTGTGTCTAGGAGCATTAGCATGGTACATGCACCGAGCATCTAGGTTGCACCATTTCAGGAGGGGAGCATGTATAGGCACTTCAGGAATGGTTGAGATAAGCCACCATTCGATTAGTTCAGGAAACAACTTTAAGTACGTCATACGAATTTACTTAACCCTTATTTGTCCTTTAGGGAATCCTGTAATGACCTGTTTATTTTACCCCCTATTTTTTTTTCCTTAATAATAAAAATCGATATAATAAACCAAGCAGATCATAATCAACCTAAACCCGTGGGTATCATGGATACATTAGAGATACCATACGGAAGCATAAACTCCAGGAAACATAATATTATGTACATTCAATAATATCATTCAACACAATACCAGAGTTGCTATATTCATCATATACATCCCAAAGTAGTCAAAAACCAGCCTTAGGGTCATTGCCCAAAATCCATCTGACCCTATCAAACACTTATCCTTCAGAAAGGGTAGATCAGCTGTAACTACCTCTGCAGAGTCTTATCCGCTCTCCTATCTGGGATTCTTGAAATGTTCATATAATTTGGGGTGAGACACCTCTCAGTAAGAGAAATAAACTAATACCAGTGTGTGACAACATTAGTATTTCCCTGTTACACATAAAAACATACATAAGCATTATTTGTAAAACGGTCTATATCATTTTGGGGAAAACATGTATAATCATAACATGATAGAATATACTAGATTTCCATAAGTATAATCATCTCATATAAGAATAATACAAAAACAACCTTGGAAGGTTAGCTGGCTGGTGTCTTGTTTACCCCCACATGAATGGGTTGTGCAGCCTGAAGGCGGGACCTGACAATGAGTGGCCGACCACTACCCAGTCAAAGTAAATGTTTGTAAGTACGATGGGTCTGCCAGACCTGGTCTGTACACTAGGGGCTCCAACACTTCAATAAACCAAATTGACTATCCATCCTTACACTATCCCATACGACAGCGATAACATAATATCATGATGATCATGAACACATAGCTACAGTACCGTGCAAGTGCAAGCGTAAACCAAGCCAACCACGTTCTGATAACGTATAACATATTTCAAATTATGATACATTGCTATTCCATAATAATAATTTTCAGGTCAATATCATCATATCACATTCCATATATAACGTGAAAATCATCGACCTGTACGCCGGCATATCATGTAAAAAGCTCGGCCCGTAAGCCAGCATATCATATAAGTACATCCTCGGCCCATACACCAATATATCATATAAAACTCTCGGCCTGTATGCCAGTTTTCTATATTAAAACTTTGTATCATTTAGCATTTTCCTAGAAAATAGTAATGCATTATAAATTCTACTCATGTCACACATAATGGGTATTACGTATATTCAAAACATATCGTCATTTACAATAGTATTTCCCAGCATAATGCATACATATATATATATATATATATACATATATTTTCCAAAAACAACTAACTTAGTTTATCCCCTTACCTGATTTTCGAAAAGCCACTAAGATAATATGTCCTGTACCCGCAAGGTTCCCCATTCAACACCCTAGAAATGATATTCTCCAAAACAAAAAATCAGTATTTCTATGCATACTACATTTTCTACAACTGAAGGGAAGGCCAAATACTGAATAAAAGCTTTACCTTGAATTTGGGATGAAATCTAAACTAGCTCCACCGACGATCCAGTCCAACTGATTTGTAGAGATCTTCCTCAGAAGCATTGAGGTGGCTTTGAATCGTCGATCCGGCAAAGAATGGACCCAAAAATTAAGAGAAAAGCGGTGGAAACCAATAGGAGAGAGATAGAAGGGTTCCTGCGTGAAAAATCAACTAAAAAATTGTGTTTAGGGCTATTTATACACTGGCCTTCACTGGCGAGCCACGTCACTTCATCGATGAGGTAAAAAAGGCCATTCGTCAACGAACTCTCACCCCTCATTGACGAAATTTAGAATTACCCAAAACCCCCTCTCGGTATTTTCTCGTCGACGAAACACACCCTCGTCGAACAGCCTAATATGTCATGTCATCGACGAACGTTGCTGTCACTCCCTCTTAATTTCATTTCTCTCCCTCTTTATTATTTAAATACTATAATTTCTCTGGATCACTACATTCTCCCCTTCTTATAAAAATTTCATCCTCGAAATTTGTTATTCGTGTGATTCATCATTCCTTAAAGCAAAACGATTTAATTATTTTATTACTTACCCTCACTTATGGCGGAGGAATATCATGGTTACATTCCAAGTCTTGGGAGATTACATACACAAAATTAAAATTCTCCCAAAACTAAAATACTACTCACAAACTAAACCATTAGATGTACCTGCAAAAGAAACACTACCTACTATTACGCTTCCCCGAATAATTGTGGATATCTCTGCCTTATCTGTTCCTCGAGCTCCCAAGAAGCTTCTTCTATTGCATGATTTCTCCACAAAACTTTCACTAAAGGAATTTTCTTATTATGTAATTCTTGTTCCTTCCTATCCAAAATATGTACTATCACCTCCTCATAAACTAGTGAATCACTGAGTTCTAATTCACCACAATTGATCACATGAGAAGGGCTTGGGACATACTTCCTCAACACAAAAATGTGGAATACATTGTGGATCCTAGACAACACAAGTGGCAAAACTAGCCTGTAGGCCACCAGCCCCACTTTCTCTAGAATCTCAAATGGACCAATAAACCTAGGGCTAAGTTTACCCTTCTCCCCAAATCTCATAACCCCTTTTAACGGAGCTATCTTCATAAATACATGGTCACCAATATCAAACTCTAACTTCCTGCAGTGGTTATCAGCGTAATTCTTCTCTCGGCTCTGAGCTGCACTAACTCTATCTCTAATAAGCCGAACCTTATCATGCGCTTGCTGAACAAGCTTTGGTCCTACATCTTACCACTCACCCACTTCATCCCAAAATAAAGGAGAGCAACATCTCTTACCATAAAGCGCCTCAAATGGTATTATGCCAATGCTGACCTGATAACTATTATTATACGCAAATTCCACCAGCAGCATAAATTGAGTCCAACTACCCCCAAAATCTAGCACGCATGCTCGGAGCATATCTTCTAATATTCGAATCGTAATCTTAGTCTCTCCGTCTAACTGAGGATGGAATTTTGTACTAAAAGATAAATGAGACCCTAGAGCCTCCTGCAAGCTCCTCCAAAAACATGACGTGAAATGCGGGTCTCGATCTGATACAATAGATATTAGCACCCTATGATAGTGATCGATAGCCCTGAAATAAAGTCCATATATATATGATCTCACTTCCACTCTGGAATAAATAGTGGCTACAACTGACTCGCCAACCTCTAGTGCTCCGCTTTTATATGCTAACATGTCAAACACTAGGCTATATACTTAGCAATTTCTTTCTTCGTACCACTTAACCAATAAGACTCTTGTAGATCTTTATACATCTTTGTACTGTCGGGATGAACTGTATATAAAGATATGTGAGCCTCCTCTAAGATAGTTTTCCTAATATCAGCATTAGCACGAACACATAACCTGGAATGGAACCGAAACACTCCATCATCTACAATACAAAACTCCTCCTCTTGACCATTTTGCACTCTCACCAATACCTCTGCTAATTCTAGATTATCTTTCTGAGCAGCTTTAATCTTTTCCCGCAGAGTAGGCTACACCACCAGACTAGGAATACATACTTGAGGACCACCCTCAACCAATTCTACACTGAATTTCTCCCGATCCATTATAATCGGATACTAGATCTCCATAGTTGCCAACGCTGGTCTCATAGACTTCTTGCTCAACGCATCAGCCACCACGTTCGCCTTTCTTGGGTGGTAACTAATAGTGCAGTCAAAATCTTTAATAAGTTCTAACCATCTTCTTTGTCTTATGTTCACTTCCTTCTAGGTGAAAAATTACTTTAAACTTTTGTGGTCTGAAGAAGATTTCGTACCATTCACCATACAAGTAATGCCTCCAAATTTTCAATGCGTGTACCACTGCAACTAATTCAAGATCATGGGTAGGGTAGTTCTTTTCATACTCTTTCAATTTCCTAGAAGCATACGACATGCTACATCAATACACAACCAAGTCCCTTCAAGGATGCATCACTGTAGATAACATAACCCTCACCCCTTTGATTGGATGATCAATACTGTTGTCGTGACAAGCCTTTACTTTAATTCTTGAAAACTCTACTCACAGCTATCATCCCACTCAAACCTGACATTCTTCCTAGTTAGTCATGTCATAGGCCTTGATAATGCTTTGAATCCCTCAAAAAAACTACGGTAATACCCAGAAAGCCCCAAGAAACTCCTAATCTACTAGAGGTTCCTCGGTCTAGCCCAATTCACTGCCGCCTCAATTTTACTAGAATCTACAGAAATACCATCTCTTGAAATGACATGCCCCAAAAACACAACCTTCTCAATCCAGGATTCACATTTACTAAACTTGGCGTACAACTTCTTTTCCCTAAGTATCTGTAGAACTTGCCTCAAGTGTGTCTTATACTTCTCACAACTCATCGAATAGACCGGTACATCATCAACAAAAACAACAACAAACTGGTCTAAGTATTGATGGAAGACTCTGTTCATCAGGTTCATAAATACTGTATGTGCATTCGTCAAACCAAACGGCATAACAAGAAACTTGTAATGCCCATACCTGGTCCTGAAGGCCGTCTTTGACACATCCTCTATTTTCACTTTCATGTGATGAAAGTCTGATCTGAGGTCAATCTTAAAATACACCCGTGTACCCTGGAGCTAATCAAACAAATCATCTATACAGGGTAGAGGATACTTGTTCTTGATTGTCACTTTATTAATCTCCCTATAATCTATGCACATCCTCATAGACCTGTCGTTTTTCTTCGCAAATAGTACTGGAGCTCCCCATGGAGATACACTAGGTCATATAAAGCTCTTATCAAGTAGATCTTGTAACTGATTCTTCGGTTCTTCCAACTCTGCTGGTGCCATTTGGTAAGGTACTTTAAAAATTGTCACTGTACCTAGAAGCAGATCAATAAAAAAATCTACCTCACGATCAGGTGGCAAGCCTGGTAACTCATCCGGAAAAACATCCGTAAACTCCTTTACCACTGGCGTACTATTGAGCTTCAATTCATTCCCTCACATTTCCTTCACAAATGCCACAAATCCCTACCAACCACTCAGCAGCAGTCTCGTCCCCTAAATTCCTGAAACTAACTGAGGTGGGCATTGCACTCGCGATCCTACAAATATGAATTTCACTTTTCCTGGAGGTCTGAATATCACTTCTCGTGCATGGCAATCTATAATGGCAAAATTAGCTGCTAGACAATCCAAAACAAATATTACATCGAACCCATGCATGTCCAACACTATTAAATCAGCTGACAAGATTTTTCCCTGAATATCAACTGAATAGCTTCAGAGCACCCAACTACATCTCACTACTTACCCAGTCGGTGTAGATACGAACTGTTCAATGTTTAACAACTGTGTTTCTAACCCACATAGTCTAGTGCACTTTAGAGACACAAACGAGTTTGTAGCTCCTGAATCAAATAATGCAATAACTTTAAAGGAAAGCATACTAACCATACCTGTCACCACGTCGCCGGTTACTCAACATCACCCAACGTCAGAGCAAATACCCTGGTTGGAGCCATGTTCTTCTACTGGCCTCCACGTGGCACCTGATAACCTCCTCAAGCAGGTCTCAGAGCAGGAACAACATCTGGTGGTGTAGGGAAATCATGCATCAAATGTCTCTATTTACCACAGTGAAAGCAAACAGCTCTCCCTACTCGACACTCTCCCGAGTGTCTCCTCCCATAAGTTTGACAGATAAGAGGACCCTGCACTGTCTGAACCTCACAATCCCCAGTCTCTTGCCTCCGTCCTCTGCCACAGTTTCCTCTCCTTCAGTGACCTTGTCTATGACCCTACTGGTAGCTTGAAGATGCAGATCTCTTCTTCTGTCCTTACCCCTCTACATCCATACACTCACCAATCTCTGCCAAGGCTGCTCTGTTAACCAACTCAGAAAAATCCTGGATCTTTAACACTACCACCTACATGAATATGCTTCGCCTAAAACCTATTTCAAACTGTCTTGTCTTTTTTGCCTCATCAAGAACAACATACGGAGCAAAGCAAGAGAGCTTTATAAATCGTGCTGCATACTATTAGACCGATAACTATCCCTACTTTAGACTTAGGAACACTTCCACTTTAGCCTCCCTGACAGTAGCTAGAAAATACCTCCCAAAGAATAACTCTTTAAATCGGTGTTGACCTTATTGGTCAGACCTGATTTTGATAATGACAAATACTGATATTTGATGATTGTCAAGTGCTTGTGCAGGTTCAAATCAAGATCCCAAGGAAGGAGACTTGAAGAAACAAGAAGGCCGCGAAGACTTGTATTTTGCATTTGTAAATCATATCGGTCTATAATAATTTATATGGGTCTCTAATAGTAACCTAGATTGTGGTTGTATGTTTATCACCTACACATCATGCATACAGGATATAGCGCAAGCTCAATTAGACCATAGCAAAGCCTTAGGTTACAACACTCACACACATAGTATAAAATATATGAGTGTGTTATAATTGTGCTTAAAATTGGACAAATCTGAGCAAGTTAAGAGGATTTGGTCGACTGAACCCTTGGAGTACCAAACTCCTCGGGCGCCTTAACCTTGAAAGTCAAAATGTTAACCAGCCCTTAGGTGACCAAACCTTAAACGCACACATCTTTTCCGGGCGTCCGAGCCCTTCGAAAGGGACGGTTCACCAACTTGGGTGCCCTATGATTTTAGTTCAAATATAACCCCAGGCGACCGAATACTTGTCTTCGGGCCACTAAAGATTTGACCAGGCACCCGAAGTCATGAAGCTTGGCTACTGACTTTGATTCGGGCTGCCGAACCATTATCCAGGCGACCAAACTTAATTGAAAAACTTTTTGTATTGTGTTTGATCGGGTGACTGAACTAAGGTTCAGCCACTCGAACCTCGCTCGGTTAAAATTAGTTTAACCGTGGTAAAACTAGGTTAGTTCGGGCTAATTGGATTTTAATCCTTTGGGACTTTTTTAATAATACCCATTATAGCCCGAACGGTTGTATTTTTTCACCTATCTATAAATATGTCTTCATTTGCATGATTAGAAGGAAATTTGCAAGAAGTGATTAACCAAAAACTCTCTCTACTAAAAAGTCTTCCTTTATTGAAATACTCTCATATCTTGCATCCATTTGATAAATCAGTGAGTGTGAGAGTTTCCCTTGTGCTTATGTGATTATGATTCTTTGCTAATACTCCCACTTGTGTGTCTGCCTGAGATTGATTTTTGGGAGTCTAGCTTGGGTTTATCCCATGGATTTCACCTTTATAAATCTCGTGTGGGATTAAACCAAGAAAGCTTAAGATATATGCATTCCATTGCAAGTGTCCAAGAGCTTTGCTTTTGGTGTGCAAAGATTTTTCAAACAAACAAGTAATCTTTTCAAACTAGCATTGTGCTTATATCATAGAAGAAAACCATTCTGAAACTAGTTTGATTATCTGCTTAATATACTTGAAATATTGACGTGTTGTTGAAATATCTTGTTTAAATTCCAAGTCATTGCATGTATTGATTATCCTTGAGCATCATACTATTTGTATTGTGTTGAATACTCTTGAGCTTCATATTGACTATACTGTGTTGAGTATTGATTAAACATATCTTGCATCACTGAGCTTACACTATATTCATGCTATTGATGCATTTTTTATTGAGCACTTTTGGGTACACATCTACTTTACGTGAAAGCACTTTTCTGTTGTACCATTTGATTGTAAAATCTGAGTATTTCCAGGCATGGCTTGAGGGGGCAGTAATCCAGCCCGGTAAGGATTGTTGTAATAGTTAAGGTCAGCCCCTTGAATTAACTTGGTTTGTATAGGTGCCGCTCCACCCGTTTAAGTGAGCAAGTTATTGTGGTAATCCATGTGCTTATTAGCCAAGGCAAGGATGTAGGCAATTGGCCGAACCTTGATAACATCTCTGTGTGTCACTTTTACTTTACTACTTTCTGGTGTATATGGCATTAATTAAATTATTTTATTTAAATTATGGTATATTTACTTTACTTGCACTAGATTTTCCTTAAGGTTATGAACATGCTGGTGTTAGAACATTCACCTAGGGATTAAATTTAAAAATACCAATTCACCCTCCCTTTTGGGATCATGGTAAAGCTAACAATTGGTATCAGAGCCACGTAGCGTAAACTAGTTGTTATTTTTCAAAAGATCACATATGGCTCATAGCTCTGTGACCCCTTTCCTTGAGGGACCATCTTCCACACAACCTTCTTTTTTTAGTGGTGTTAATTACACCTTCTTGAAAAAGTGGATGCGCATCTACCATCAAAATACTGATTGGAAGGTGTGGAGGATTGTCTCTAAGGGAAACTATGTCCCTACAAAAACAGAGGGTGCAACTAGGGTTCCTAAGAATGAGGATGAATATGATGACGATGATATGAAAGTTGTTACCCTTAATGCCACTGTGATGAATATTTTATACTGTAGTCTTGATGTAAATGAATTTAACAGAATTATGGCATGTTCTACTGAAAAATAAATATGGAATAAGTTAGAGGTCACATATGAGGGTACTAGAAGCATGAAAGACAGTAGGATAGATATGTTGACCAGTGAGTATAAGGCATTTAGAATGACTGTAGGTGAGTCCATTTAGAGCATGTACACTAGATTCTCACATATCATAAACTCATTGCATGCATTAGGAAAGACCTATCCCACATATGAGATGGTTAGGATGATCCTTAGAGGCTTACCTCCTATTTGGGAAGCCAAGGCTATGGCCATTGCTGAGGGTAGAGATCTGAAGGAAATGACCTTAGATGAATTGATAGGTTCCCTGATCACATATGAATTGAGCATAAACGAGAGACTTAATGAGCATAATAGGGCTAAAAAGGTTACTTCATTGAAAGCTTCCACTAATACATCAAGTGAGTGTAGTGAATCTAATACTGATGATGAAATGGCTATGCTAACCACAAAATTCAGCAGGTTCTTCAAAAAGAATAGGAGGCCACATAAAAATATAGAGAGTCCACTAATGAGAAGGGAGAGTCTAGCAAAAGAAAAGAAAATCAAATGCTCCTACGTGCTATAACTGCAACAAGGTGGGGCACATCAAACCTAACTGCCCACTGAAGAAAAAGGAGGCTAAGAAAAAGAAGAAAACCATGAAGGCAGGGAGTTCATGGGAGAAACTCAGTAGCAGAGACTCAAAATTAGATCACAGCTACTCATAGGTCACTAATTTGTGCTTGATGGCACACAAGGATGAGGTATTGTCTTCTAGTTCATTGTCTTCATACTGTTCTTCTGATGATTGTGATTATGATTGCATGCCTACATTTAGAGAATTACAGTTTGAATATATTCGTGTCTTTAAATTGTTAGGAAAAATGACCGAAGAAAATAATGATTTGAAAAATAAATGTGAAAATTGGTCAAAGTTGTTTAATATGGGAAAAACCTCTTATGCATCTATTTTAAAAGAAAAAATATGCCACTATTGTTGAACTTGAGAGAAAATTGGAGGATAGCTCCAAAATCATTTTTAAATCACCGAGGGAAAAAACAATTTTGAAAAACTATTTGGTGCTCAAAGAAACTCCTTAAGTAAAGAGGGTCTTGGTTTTAATGGTGTTGAAAATGTTAGACGATCTAATCTTTACTTAGGACACTTTGCACGTGAGTCAAAATCTCATATTCCTCCTAAAGAGCCTATGTGTAGATTAAGATGCTTTAAATGTTAACAGATTGGTCACATTCAATTTGACTATTCACTTAGGAATAAGCATGCTAGAATTACGAAGGTATGGGTAGTTTAGGGAGATCCGACTACTAACACTCGTGGACCCAACAAAATTTAGGGACCAGCATCAGTCACTTAGCTTATTTTGTAGGTATGCCTAAGGTCGTCCTCCTCCAAGGATAGGTGGTACTTGGATAGCGGGTGCTCATGGCACATAACCGGAGACAAGGGAAAATTCACTTCAATTATTTCCAAGGATGGAGGCTATGTGACGTTTGGTGACAATGCCAAAGGACGCATCATTGGGGTAGGTAAGGTTGGTAAGATCTCCTCTCTTACTATCGACAATGTTTTGTTAGTTGATGTGTTGAAGCATAATCTACTTAGCATTAGTCAGTTGGGTGACATAGGATACAAAGTATCTTTTGAAAATGACAAATTCATAGCAAAAAATAAAATAGATCACAAAGTGCTTTTCATTGCTGATAGATATGAAAATGTTTATACTACCTCTCTTGATAATTTTGCTTCACAACAAGTAAAACGTTTTTTTGCTATAAATGAAGCTAATTGATTATGGCATAGGCGTCTAGGACATGCTAGCATGGATTTATTGTCTAAACTTGTTAGAAAAGAATTAGTTAAAGGCTTGTCTAAGATGTCGTTTGTAAAGGATAAAATCTACGATGCATGTCAAATGGGTAAGCAAACAAAATCTAGTTTTAAAAAAAAAGAAATTTATATATACTACTAGACCTTTAGAGATGCTTCACCTAGTTTTGTTTGGACCCAATTCTGTCAAAGTCTTGGTGGTAAATTTTATGCTTTTGTAATTGTGGATGACTTTTCTAGATTCACATGGGTGTTGTTTCTTGCATATAAAAATGAATCATGTGAACAGTTCACCAAACTTTGTAGGAGAATCCAGAATGAAAAGGGATATAAAATAACTCACATAAGAAGTGATAGAGGCACGAAATTCAAAAATGAAAGCATAGAAAAATATTGTGACTTAGAGGACATATCACATAACTTCTCTGCACCTAGGACACCTCAACAAAATGGTGTAGTAGAAAGAAAGAATAGGTCACTGCAAGAAATGGGTAGAACTATGTTCAATGAGTATAACTTACCTAAATATTTTTGGACCGATGCCATTAATACCGCATGCTATGTTATGAATAGGGTGATGATTAGACCTTCGATTAATAATACCCCTTATGAATTATGGAACAATCGTACGCCTAATATTTCCTACTTTCATGTGTTCGATTGTAAATGCTTTGTGCTTAGGGATAATAAACACTTAGCAAAATTTGATTCTAAATCTGATGAAGGCATTTTCCTAGGTTATGCACTTAATAGCAAAGCATATAGGGTTTTCAATAAACAAACATTGATCGTAATTGAATCTATTCATGTTGTGTTTGATGAATCTAATCCTTTTTCTAATAAGGATGATGAAGATAATATTGATATTAGAAAATGCTTAGAAAAAATGTCTATTAAAAACAATGCAAGTGAAAATCAGGAAGCAAATGAAAAATCACCTCAAGATAATGAAAATGAAAATCAGGAATTCCCTAGAGATTGGAAATTCATTAGAAATCATCCTATAGATCAAATCAAATCATAGGCGAACCATCCCGTGGAGTAGCCACAAGATCCTCCTTGAGAAATATAGTAAATCACTCCGCTTTCTTATCCCAAGAAGAACCTAAAAATATTAAAGAAGTCATAGAGGATGAGTCTTGGTTGATGTTCATGCAAGAAGAACTTAACCAATTTGAAAGAAGCAAAGTGTGGATTCTAGTTCCTAGGCCTAATGATCAATCAATTATTGGAACAAAATGGGTGCATAGAAATAAGAAAGATGAGAATGGGGTAGTAACTAGGAATAAAGCTAGACTAGTTGCCCAAGGGTATAATTAGCAGGAAGGGATTGATTTTGATGAAACATATGCTCCTGTTGCTAGGTTAGAAGTCATTCATATGCTACTGACCTTTGCTGCTTTTAAAAACTTTAGATTGTTTAAAATGGATGTTAAAAGTGCGTTTCTAAATGGCTGCATTAATGAAGAGGTATACGTAGAACAACCAATCGGTTTTGAAAATCATAAAATATCTCGATCATGTTTATCGGTTGTCTAAAGCCTTGTATGGATTGAAACAAGCTCCTAAAGCTTGGTATGAGAGGCTTAGTGGTTTTCTACTAGAAAATGGGTTTACCCGTGGCAAGATTGACACTACACTCTTCATCAAATCCAAAAATGATGATATTCTCCTTGTTCAAATTTACGTGGACGATATCATTTTTGGAGCAACTAATGATGAATTGTGTAATCATTTTTCCAAATGCATGCAAAGTGAATTTGAAATGAGCACGATGGGTGAACTCAGTTTCTTCTTTGGGCTGCAAATCAAACAAGCCAAACATGGAACTTCCATATGCCAATCTAAATATATTAGGGACTTGCTAAAGAAATTTAATATGGAAGATTGCAAAATTCTTGGTACTCCTATGAACTCTTCCATTAAGCTTGATAAAGACGAGCAAGGAATTACTATTGACGTAAAATTGTATCGTGGCATGATTGGGAGTCTTCTATATCTCACTACTAGTAGGCCTGATATCATGTTTAGTGTGTGTATGTGTGCTAGGTTTCAGGCTACCCCTAAGAAATCTCACTTAAAAGCTGTCAAACGAATCCTTAGGTATCTAGTTAGGACTATAGAGTTAGGCTTGTGGTACCCTAAGCATACTATTTTTGAGATTATTAGTTATATTGATGTTGACTTTGCCGATAGTAAGGTTGATATGAAAAGTACTAGCAGCACTTGTCATTACTTAGGACAATCTCTTGTTTCTTGGTTCTCCAATAAACAAAATTCGGTTGCATTATCCACAACCGAAGCATAATATATTGCGGCTGGAAGTTGTTGTGCTCAAACTCTTTATATGAAACAACAACTTGGGGATTTCGGATTGCACTATGAAATAATACCAATTAAATGTGATAATACTAGTGCAATCAATATTTCTAAAAATCCTATCTCACATTCGCGAGCTAAACACATTGAGATTAGACATCATTTCCTTGATGATCATGTGCAAAAAAAGATGTGGCTCTTGAGTTCGTATGCACAAATGAATAATGGGTGGATATATTCACTAAACCACTTCCTAAGGATAGGTTCATTTAATTAAAACGCGAGTTACATCAAATGCACAGCAGAGAAGCTTCTTAGATGTTTCATAGTTTGCAAATATTTAGGGGGAGCTTTCAAGTGAAATTTAACAAGTCTTTGCAACCAATTTCATTGTTGATTTGTTTACTTGCCTTAGACTTTGTGAATATAAATTATTGATTGTGTGCACATATCTTATATCCATAGCATGATCCTATTGCATGTAATCCATATTGCTTACTACTTGTGATGCACAAATCTTTTGTCCACTTCATAATGATATTGAAACATTTACTTGAATTGTTGGACCTTATTGAACTGTTTGAATAGTTGTAGATAAATTGCTAGAAAATTTAAACTCAAACAGGTTACATTTTATACAGGCGATTATTTTGGAAAGTCCGATTTACAAATGGCACTCTGCCGAAATTTTTCTCAATCTTTCCAAAATTTCTAATGTATAAACATAACACTTACCCATTGCCTAGAATCTTCACTCCTATAACCCTTTTTTCTGTTGCCAAAAGGAAGAGATGTAGGGCAAAAACTTGGGTTAAATAAATACATGATGCATATTGTTAGGGGGAGCTTCTTTAAGTTATACCCAATTTTTGCATGGTGTATTTGTCATTATCAAAAAGGGGGAGAATGTTGACCTTATAGGTTGCACCAGGTTTTGACAATGACAAATACTAATATTTGATGATTGTCAAGTGCTTGTGTAGGTTCAAATAAAGATCCAAAGGAAGGACACTTGAAGAAACAAGAAGACCGCGAAGACTAGTATTTTGCATTTGTAAATCATATCGGTCTATAATAACTTATATGAGTCTGTAATAGTAACCTAGGCTATGGTTGTATATTTATCACCCGCATATCATGTATACAGGATATAACATAAGCTCAATTAGACCATAGCAAGACCTTAGGTTCCAACACTCACACGTATAGCATTAAAAATATATGAGTGTGTCATAATTGTGCTTAAAATTGGATAAATCTAAGTAAGTTAAGAGGAGTCGGTTGACCTAACCCTTGGAGTACAAAACTCCTTGGGCGCCTGAACCTTGAAAATCAAAATGTTGACCATCCCTCGGGTGACCGAACCTCAAATGCACACATCTTCTCCGGGTGCCCAAACCCTTCGAAAGGAACGGTTCACCAACTCAAGCACCCTATAATTTTAGTTCAAATATAACCCCAAATGACCGAATACCTGTCTTTGGGCCACTGAAGATTTGACCAGGCACCCAAAGTCACGAAGCTTGGCTACTAACTTTGATTCGGGCTACCAAACCTTTATCTAGGCAACCGAACTTAATTGAAAAACTTTTTGAACTGTGTCTGATCGGATGACCAAACTAAGGTTCAGCCACTCGAACCTCGCCCGGTTCAAATTAGTTTAACCGTGGTAAAACTGGGTTATTTCGGGCGAATTGAATTTTAATCCTTTGAGACTTTTTTAATAATACCCATTATATCCCGAACGGTTATATTTTTTCACCTGGCTATAAATATGTCTTCATTTGCATGATTAGAGAGAAATTAGCAGAAAATGATTAACCAGAAACTCTCTCTACTAAAAAATCTTCCTTTATTCCAATACTCTCATATCTTGCATCCATTCGAAAAATCAGAGAGTGTGAGAGTTTCCCTTGTGCTTATGTGATTATTATTCTTTGCTAATACTCCCATTTGTGTGTGTGCTTGAGATTGATTTTTGGGAGTCTAGCTTAGGTTTATCCCATGGATTTCACCTTTATAAATCTCGTGTGGGATTAAACTAAGAAAGCTTAGGATATTTGCATTCCATTGCAAGTGCCCAAGAGCTTTTCTTTTGGTGTGCAAAGATTTTTCAAACAAGCAAGTAATATTTTCAAACTAGCATTGTGGTTATATCATTGAAGAAAACCATTTTGAAACTAGTTTGATTATCTGCTTAATATACTTGGAATATTGACGTGTTGTTGAAATATCTTGTTTAGATTCCAAGTCATTGCTTGTATTGATTATCCTTGAGCATCATACTGTTCGTATTGTGTTGAATACTCTTGAGCTTCATATTGACTATACTGTGTTGAGTATTGATTAAACATTTCCTGCATCATTGAGCTTACACTATATTCATGCTATTGATGTGTATGTGATTGAGCGCATTTTGGTACACATCTGCTTTACATGAAAGCACTTTTCTGTTGTACCATTTGATTGTAAAATCTGAGTGTTTCCAGGCGTGGCCTGAGGGGGCAGTAATCCAGTCCAATAAGGATTGTTGTAACGGTTGAGGTCAGCCCCTTGAATTGACTTGGTTTGTATGGGTGCCACTCCACCGATTTAAGTGAGTAAGTTATAGTGGTAATCCTTGTGGTTGTTAGCCAAGGTGGGGACGTAGGCAGTTGGCCGAACCTCGATAACAGTGTGTGTCACTTTTACTTTAATACTTTCTGGTGCATGTGGTGTTAATTAAATTGCTTTATTTAAATTATGGTATATTTATTTTACTTGCACTATATTTTCCTTAAGGTTGTGAACATACTGGTGTTAGAACATTCACCTAGGAATTAAATTTAAAAATACCAATTCACCCCCCTCTTCGGATCATGGTAAAGCTAACAACTGATCCCATGTCATCGCTATTGGCGTCATCCTCTCCTACTCCGGAAGTCTCGTAGCAGTCCACCACCTCTCAGCCTCCCTTATCAGTTTATAGGTGGCGAAGAGGATCCTCTGTTCCTCCATACACTGCAATATATCCAAGAATTTCTTGATCTCCTACATCCAATTTTCAGCGGCTGCAGGATCTTCTCCCTATGAAAATGACAGAGGATTCATCTTAGTAAATTTGTCTATGGTGCACCCATGGCTTTTAGACAGACCTTCATGCTCCCTAAAGCTCCTAATGATCTCAGCCATAACCTACTGAGTCACGTTGCGTAGTACTTCATTAGATTCTGTCCCGCCTAGACTCGAGAGTCCTGCTCCCTCATTACCACTCGCATGGGCACTACCTCCTCCTGGATCCATCCTAAAAAATAATAAACGTATCTTATGAACCCTATACTTATAACTTACACACCTAACATAGTTCCCCATCTTAACTTCCTCAACTCATTCATAACTCCACTCCTATATTCAAGGAACACAACCCAACAATAGTTTACTATGGTTTTCCGAAAATTGTCATCCTAGGAAAAATACAAAAAACATCACAAAAGTCCTACTTCTAGACTATAGAACAAAACATTTTCCTATACTTTGGTATCGTTTCCGCTGCACTCTAAAGTCTACAAAACCTACCAACCTAGACTCTAATACCAAACTATAACGACCTGCTTATTTTACCCCTTATTTTTTTTTAATAATAAAAATTGATATAATAAATCCAGCAGATCATAATCAACTTGAACCTGTGGGTACCAGGGATACATCAGATATACCATATGGAAACCTAAACAGTAGGAAACATAATATTATATACATTCCATAATATCTTTCAACACGATACCATAGTTACTATATTCATCATACACATCCCAAAACAGTCAAAAACCAGTCCTAAGGTCGTCGCTCAAAATCCATCTGACCCTATCAAACACTTACCCTTCAAAAAAGGTAGATCAGCTGTAACTACCTATGCGGAGCCTTATCCACTCTCCTATCTGGGAATCATGAAATGTTCATCTAATTTGGGGTAAGAAACCTCTCAATAAGGGAAATAAACTAATACCAGTGTGTGGCAACATGAGTATTTATGTGTTATACATAAAGGTATACATAAGCATATTTAGTAAAACTGTCTATATCATTTCTAGGGAAAACATGTATAATCATAGCATAGCAAAATATATCGGATTTCCATGAGTATAATTCATCTCATATAATAATACTACAAAAACAACCCTGGAAGGTTAGCTGATCGGTGTTATGTCTTACCCCCATATGACTGGGTTGTGTGGCCCGAAGGCAGGACCTAACAATGGGTGGCCGACCACTGCCAAGTCAGAGTAAATGTCTATAAGTACAATGGGTCTGCCAGACCTGGTCCATATACCAGGGGTGCTAACACTTCAATAAACCACATCAACTATCCATCCTCATGCTACCTTGTATGACAGCGATAACACAATATCATGATGCTTATGAACACATAGCTATGGTACCGTGCAAGTGCAAGCCTAAACTAAGCCAACCAGGTTTTAGTAACATATAGCATATTTCAAATTGTGAAATAATTTTTAGTTCAATATCATCATATCACATTCCATATATAATGTGAAAATCATCGGCATGTACGCCGGCATTTCATATTTTATCAATCACAGCCCGTATATAGTATCACATGTCATTAAAAGGCTCAGCCCGTATGCCGACATATCATATTAATGGCTCGACCTGTACGCCGGCATATCATATAAGTACATCCTCAGCCCGTACGCCGATATATCATATAAAACTCTAGGCCCGTACGCCGGTTTTCCATATTAAAACTTTGTATCATTTAGCATTTTCCAAGAAAACAGTAATGCATTATAAATTCTACTCATGCCACACAAAATAGGTATTACGTATATTCAGAACATATCATCATTTACAGTAGTATTTCTCAACATAATGCATATATATATATATATATATATATTCCTGAAGTCAAATTCTATAATATTATACATGTATTTTCATAAAACAACTAACTTAGTTTATCCCCTTACTTGATTTCCAAAAAGCCCCTAAGATAATTTGTCCTGCACCCGCAGGGTTCCCCATTCAGCACCTTGAAAATGATATTCCCCAGAACAAAAACTCAGTATTTCTACGCATACTACGTTTTCTACAACTGTAGGGAAGGCCAAATACTGAATAAAAGCCTTACTCTGAATTTGGTATCAAATCTAAACTAGACCCACCAACGATCCACTCGAGCAAATTTGTAGAGAGCTTCCTCAGAAGCATCGGGGTGGCTTCGGATCGTCAATCTGACAAAGAATAGACCCAAAAATTAAGAAAGAGAAGAGGTGGAAACTGAAAGGAGAGAGAGATCGAAGGGTTCCTATGTGAAAAATCAACTGAAAAATCGCGTTTAGGGCTATTTATGCACTGGCCTTTGTTGACAAGCCACGTCACTTCGTCCAAGAGGTCAAGAAGGCAATTCGTTGATGAACTCTCACCCCTCGTCAACAAAATTTAGAATCGCCCAAAACCCCCTCTTGATATTTTCTCGTTGACGAAGTGCACCCTTGTCGACAAGCCCAATATGTCACGTCGTCGAAGAACACAAAAGCCTACTGTCACTCCCTCTTAATTTCCTTTCTCTCCTTCTTTATTATTTTAATACTATAATTTCTTTGGGTCACTACAAATCCTCTTTCTAGAGTCTGAGGGTCCTGATATCTCTGAACGGAAATTACTTGGGGTCATGCGCATTGTTATGCTACTTGATTAACCATGGGCTAATAGGAAAAATTCTTATTTATCCACCTAACGCTACCCTCCTTGTTAGGGTGCCCCTGGATTATTTGTGCTTATCCTTCCTTTTTCTTTCTGGACCACGTTTTAAGTGGGCCAAGGTTGAAACTTGTACTTATCACTTTTCCCATTTTAAAGGCATTCTCTATTCTCTCCCCAATAGTTACCAAATCTATGAAACTTTGTGGGGTACACTCGAGAAGGTTCAGTTTGTTTACAAATAAAAAGATCGCTTCCCTATATTCCATTAGGGGACATACTTGGGCTACAACTTCCCCCAATCTGTATGCATATTCTTTAAAAGTCTCAGCGGCATTATCTTCCATATTATTTAGGGTCAACCTATCTGGCGCCATTTCCACCACATGGTGGTACTAGGTAATAAATCCGTGAGCTAGGTCCTTACAGGTGTGGATTTTGGCTCGGTCGAGTTGAATGTACCATCTGACTATCACTTAAATCAAACTATCTTAGGAGCAATGTATCAAAAGCTTATCCTCATCGAAATAGGCAGCTATTTTCTAGTAGTACAGGCGAAGATGAGTTAATGGGCATTTGAACCCATAAAACTTTTCAAATTCTAGGACCTTAAATTTGGGCAACAATGTCACCTTTAGAACCAAGCATAAATCGAAAGCGTTAATAGACTCGAACAAGTTAGTCCCATCCATAGCCCGTACGTGTTCCTCCAACACCTCATACCTCCGTTCTATTTCTGTTTTAGAAGTATGCTTCTTATCCATCCCTAGATGGTAGAACATTACCGGGGGTGTCCATACGGCGAGGAATCCCTGAGCTGGCATAGTAGGAACGAATGACTATAAACTCTGACCTGAATCATTTGATACGTAAGTGGGTGGGGCTGAGGTTTGCTCGTGAACTGGAGTGAACCTCAAAGCATGAAAAAGATTTGATTATGTCTCGAGGTTTGGAACTTGTGCGACCTTCCCTTTATTAGCGGTCATTAGCAATTCCTTCATTTTGCTCATCTGATCTCATATTTCCCTAACATTATTGCCCATATCCTCTTGGCCTTGTTCCAGACCCATGACACAGTTCTCCAAATGTTCACTTATGATTTTGGCTTTTCTTCGGGTATGATAGGGATGTGCGGCGGTCTCAATGTTGAATTTTGTTAGCTAAGCCCCTTCTCTATTCCTCTTTCTAAAAAAAAAAAAAACCCTTTTTTTTATGAGAATGTATGTATGAATATGTGCACAATGCATAAATGCTTATTTAATGCAAATTCAATGACCAAATTACCAAAATTATTAAGACAACCCTCATTACTTGAAAAGAGACAAACATGTGTACACAATATTATTGTTGTCGCGACGTCCTGGGAGCACGTGTGCTCCGGGCGGCGAAATAAAAAAATGATTATATTTTCAAGGAAAATTCATGGAATGTCGGAGTTGCCACTAACCTTTTAGTGTGGTTAGAACACATGGTTACTACCCCGTTAAGGGTAGAATGGGTCTATGTTACCAGAGTTAGGCTCGGGAGTTCGGTTACACGAGGGGAAGGTACAAGCACCCCCTACGCGCCCATTCTTACGAACGGTACCTAATTAATTTAAAATTATCCCTAAGTTAATCTAATAAGTCTTTAAATTTCTCCTTTTTATGAATTTATAAATATACATAAATAAATAAACGTAATACAATATATATACATATATTCCCTCAGAGCTTAAAGTACGTGATGCCCGAAGGCTCATACTCCCGCAATAAAATCATAGGGATAGAAAATCGAAAATAATTAATAACGAAAATATCATAATAACAAAATGACAATACATTAATACAAAAAGATAATAATACGATTAAACATACATATAATTTAAAATAGAATAATAATAACAGTAATAATAATAATAATAATAATAATGACAAATACAGAAAAATAATATTAAAAACACTAATGATAATATACAATGATAATAAAAATAATAGTAACAATAAACACAACAACAATAATAATAATAATAATAATAATAATAATAAATGATAAATAATAATAATAGTAATAAATATAGTAATAGTAATAAATAATAAATAATAAATAATACTAGTAATAATACACTCATCAACATATCAATAATATAATAATAGTACCATAAAAATTCAACACATGATAATAAAAATGATATATAATACCTAACACACACTATAATAGTAATAATAAGAAGTAATAATCATAATGATACACTTGTCTAATATCCTATAAATACAACTATACCAATATGGAAATAACTAGACCCTCACGTAAATCATATAATATACACACATGAAAAAAGAAAAAAAAAAAAAAAGAATGAGGTTATGGCAACCCTAAAACTTTACATTATATCAAAACCAATATACGATAGCATGGATTTCCTAAAAATTATTTCACAAGATATACATATGGAAGTAATTAAATACCAACCATGTAAACCAACCCAATGCCTTAAACATAATACACGTAAATATAGACATGAAATCGTTATAACATGCCAACAATGAGGGGCAAATAATGACTTAAACAATACCACAAAAATGCAAATGTGAATATAAATTCAACATTGATAAAAACCATACAATATTAAACAATATGAAACCTACAACAATAATTATACAAAAAAATATTCAACATGTACAACTAATGTAACAAAGGTCGACCTGCAACCATAAAAAAAATAAATTAATTAGTACCTCGGGCACAAAGAAAATATAATCATAGATACATATAAAACAAGTATTGGAAGATAAGACCCCACAATAATGAAATAACCCAAAAAAATGAAAAAGAAAAATAAAAAAGGAAAAACAGTATGTGTGTGTGCTGAGTGTGTGTGGGTTTACATGCCTGATATATACACAGATGCAAATAAAATAAAATAAAAACTTTAGCTTTAATTATTAAAACCTGAACAAAACCAATATAAATATGTATATATATATATATATATATATATAATAGATACAACCTGGATATTTTGCTTGCCTATACAATGAAAACCCAACATTAGATCAAAACAAGAAAATAATCAAAATAGAAAACAGAAAGACAGAAAAAAAATAATAAAAAATAAAAAAATAAATAAAAACTCTATGTGCACGTGTGTGGGTTTGCGTGTGCACAGTGGGGCTTGCAGTGGGTGTGTGTGTGTATGATGTGCAGGGAGGCTAGGAATTACTAGTGTGATGGCCGAAAGCTTCAGCAGCCGAGGTGGGTCTGTGCGAAACGACGGTGGGTTGCTGGGCGTTTGCTGCGGAGGCGATTGTGGCAGTGACGGAGTTTGTGTGGCCGAGGAGAGCTACTGGTGCGGGAAGAGACCTTCGGGAATGGTTCGTGGAGCAGAGAAAGGCCGCGCCTACTGAATGGTGTTCTCTAGCTATAGCTCCTCTGCCTCTCGGCCACACGTACAACTGCAGCTGGAGTGATCGGCTGCCGGGTGGAGCAGAGGATGGTCTCAGGTACTCGGCTGGTTCATGGATGATGGTGGGGACAGAGGTTGGTTGAGGATGAAAGGTGGCCGGTGGAGGTGAGAGGGAGAGACGGGATGCAGCGAATGGAGAAGAGAACAGGGGTTCTTTAAAGAGGAAGAAGACGAACCAGAAGAAGAAGAAGAAGAAGAAGTAAAAAAAAAAAAGGAATCCTCTTTTTATTTTTGGCCTTTTGCTCGGCTGCGCCCCCCTGCTGCTGTGCAGCGCCCCACTGTTATATAAAAAATTTTGAAAACCCTAAGAAACTTTCCTTTCTTGATTTTATTTTTTCTTTTTCTCTTTTTTTTTATGCTTTTATTCTTATGGTAATAATGAAAAAGGAAATAATATTAATAATAATAATCATAATAATATAAATATCAATAAGGTAATAAAAATAATAATACTACTAAATAGTAAATAGTAATAAACAATTATAGTAAAAATAAAAATAATAAAGATAAAATAATAATAATAATGATAATAATAAATAAATAATAGTGATAATAATAAATTACTTATAATAATATAGGAAAATAATAATAATAATAATAATAATAATAATAAATAATAAACAAATAACAATAATAATAATAATAATAATAAAGTATCAATTTTGAATAAAATAATAATAATAATAATAATAATAATAATAAGGTAATAATAATAATTATAGTAAATTAATAATAACAATAATAATAAATAAATAAATAATATAATTATAAGAAAGTAATAATAAAAATACTAATAAAATAATAATAAAAAGGGAACCCCTTGTTCTATTGGCTAGGGCAAAAATAGGGTGTCTACAATTGTCATTAACTGATTTTAGTATATTTTTCTTTGGTTACACTTAGACAAATAAACTCTGGAGTCTGATGCTCCTACTGCATCTTGCTCGTCATTGCACTTGCAGTTTTCAAGATTTTCTTTCACCTTTAGCAGATAGTGCTTTCAGTAATGTTCTATTAATCCGAGTCTCAACTTTAAGTTTTCTTCTCAAGGCTATTATTTCCTCTTCAGCTTGTATACATTTGTTCTTTTTCTATTTCACATTTCTCTATCATTGGAGGATTATTTGTCGTTCTCTTTTCTTGATCATTCTAGCATTAAGCTCTACTTCCATGATTCTTCCTTCAACTCGAGCGTCATCTGTGAGTGCTATTAGTTGGTTCCGAATTTTCTGAGTTCCAATTGGAGGGTTAACCTTGTTTGTGATTCAATTGTAATAATCTTCGTGAACCTGGATCAAGTGCACCCTTGAATCTATTACATAGATGGTCTTCTAAGCGGCCACAAATCTTCCTATTTGCTTGTAGGTCCCCTCTTATTCATAGGCGAACTCTAAATTATTCAACCCATGGATTATACGTATAAACCGACAAGAGTTGACTTGCCTTTTGAACATGAGAGGAGTGTAAGAAATTTCTCCCCATGGGCCTAGCAGTAGGACCCATGGAAAGTCTCCGCACTAGAATATCATATCTGAGTTTCCCATCCACGAAGCTAGCTATGAAAATTCTTTGGTTTCCCAATTGCACATCCTTTCAGCCTATTTATTATTGTTTGGATATTGTACCCATGAAGCTTTTTTAAAATTTTACAGAGGAATGCGAAGACTTGGGAATACCAGAGGAAAACACCCTTCTTTGCATGGAACGTGACTTAATACATAAAGTAGTGGAACACAGCACTTCAATCGGTCTTTTCCTTTAACTCTAGAATGATTCAAGGCTCGGAATGTCTCTACCAAAGTACGGGTACCAGGTTAGCCCCATTCTGAATTTGAGCCAGAAAAGAAGTGGTTCTATGATCAATGGCGTCTATCTCCTTTGGAAAAATCACCAGCCCATAGATAGCAAAGGCTTGTGAACTTTCTCCACTTCTTCCCTTTTTACCATAGTTTCCAAATTTTCCTTGGTGATGTCTTTAGCTCCTTTCCTAACTCATTCATTTATCCTCTGAGCTTTGACCCCAATCACTTTGCATAGTTCTCTCCCGAAAGATGTGGTCAAATTGGGTCCATAGGTCCCATAGGTCTTTGGTAGGTGTAACAAAGACATATACTCCTCAAAAGTGGGAGCCATGTCTATTGCTTCCAAAGTGAAGCTGTGGTAGGAGGGACTCCAGAATTCCATCAAGACATTTATTGCCTCATAGTTGATGACCACATGTAACATGAACCAAATATGACCATACAATCAAGAAAATTGGAGACGTCTTTCAACTGTCCAACTGATCCGAATATTCTTCAACCCTATCAGAATGTTAATTCTACTATCTATCTTGACCCATGCCGCAGCATATCGAGACTATGATTCAAATTGTTCTTGTAACGATTCGGTCCAACTACCAAATATGATTGGACTATCTCAAAATTTTGACAATGTGGTGATGGGGCTAACATACATGCAAATGAATGTGAGATAAATCATTAAGAAAAACAACCAATCATAGCACAGATTTAAACCCAATCATAGAGAAGGAAGAGGACCCTATCCCAACCTAAGTGGATGACTTACTTTAAGTTTTTCAAGGAAGCTCTATATTAAAGGAGGGAAAACTATAGACAAGTATGTGTGGTAAAGCCCTATTCCCTAGTAAAAACAAGCTTCCAATATGTCCTATGTCCTCACCCAATTGGCTTGGACAATGTTTTAACTAAGCGAAGTGGTTCACCTACCCCCAAAGACCTTATCTCATTAGGGCTAACGGTACTGTACCCCTTTCTATCCTTAAAGGGTGAAGCCCAGGTCGAAGGCTCATGAAAGTGTGTGTGAGTCCATAAACTCAATATATTCCCACAAACTTGACATATCACATGCTTATTCTAACATATATACAAACAAATATTCACAATTATTCAAACAATATTCACAAAAGGAGATGGAGTAATTAAAAGATTTATTAAATTCACATTTGGGATAATTCCCAATTAATTAATGGTTCAACTCCCTAATGTCCTCAGCGGAATCGCCAAGCTATCATAACATCCCAGGAGCGCAAGCCCCAAGGCTGCAAGAGAGTAAATATATATATGTTTTTTGAAAATTTTAAATTTGGAGTCGTCACTAAGCAACTTTCCATCATGCGGTTAGAACACTTAATTATTATTAATTTAATTGGTCTCTAGATTAAACATAGGCCAAGGAACCAATAGTCTCAGTCTGCGTATACCAAGATCGAGATCCGAAGTTCGACTGAGGGATTTTATGATATGTGTAAACCTTGTATACATATTAGTGATGGTTTCATCTAGATTCATCCTAAAAGCTTCATACTCACTTGTGAGCATGTCAATTCTATTATCTCTAACATCTATGGTACCTTCGTAGGTTACTTCTAGTTTATCCCAAATTTCCTTTGCTGTTTTACATGCCATAACTCTATTGAATTCATTAATATCAAGTGCACAATATAGGGCCTTTATTGCACTAGAGTTAACTTGCAGCATCTTGTGATCTATTTCGGTCATCTCTTTTTCTTCCTTAGGAATTTCTTTGCCATCGGCAAGTTTTGTGAGAATTAAGTCACCATGTGTGACAACCTTCCAAGTTGTCCAATCCATGGTTTGAATATAAATTCTTATACGTTGTTTCCCAAATGTATAGTTTATACCACAAAATATAAGTGGCCTAGTTCAGGATTGACCCTCTCCAAAAGGAGCTACTCCTACGTGTGTCATATAGATCTTTATGTTGCTACTAGTCAGGATTTGCTACAACCTCGCTCTAATACCAATTGAAAGTAAAGATGTAGTCCCAAGAGGGGGGTGAATTGGGTTACTAAAAATTTCTTTTAATTATTTCAAAGAATTCTTAACTGTTTTTTGATTTTGCAATCACACAAAAACTTAGTTCTTTATTCAATCCACAAGCATACAATTAAACAAAACTTAATCAACCAATCAAGTAGTCAATTCACCAGGAACAAGTTAATGTATGAACTGCAGCACTATCAAGATTGCTTCAATGGTAGATTTTGAATATGAATGCTTTGCCAGATTTAGCACTCAAGATTAAGAATGTACGATTGTTGATAAAAAGTCTTGTATTAATGGATTTGATTCAAACCCTGTAGATAATGAAATTGTTTTCTCAATATGATGCACAATTTAAAATCTAACACTCTTTCCAAAAGGTTAGACTTTAAATAAAATTTTAGTTAAAGAGTCTTTAGGTGTTGACCAATCAACGTACTCCCTTATGGTTTCCGCAAATTATTGATCAACCAACGTACTCCTTTTCGGTTTCCACAATCCCAAAAACAAGTTAAACTTCCGTTCATTTAATTTCCAAACTACGTAGTATTTATGATCATGAAATTTAAAACATTCACGCAGTTTATAAGTATGCTGGAATTTAAAGAGTAAGGGAAAGAGAGAGACACCACGTTTTTTATGTGGCTCAACTTATCTCCAGCCTACATCCTTGACTTTCATCAATACCACCAAAGGATTCCACTATACAATTCATTTCCAGGCGGAACAAACTTTTATAAGTGATATCCCATGCTCAAACACTCCTTAAGTACGCTAGAGCAAGACCTCTCCAAGCTATACCCCACACTCGGTCACTCCTTCAATAGGCTAGAACAAGACCTCTCCAAGTGGTACCCCACACTTGGTCAACGATCCAACAACCAGGAATCATCAAGAAACAAGAAACAAAAGTTGTGTACAAGAACACTCTCATATAGAACATATTAGTAAAAATTCAATCACTATGTACTTCAATATTAAGTATCAATATGAAATATAATGAAGCTCAAGTAAGAATTTCACCGAGTTCCTTCTAGATAAGAATTAGCAACTCAGAACTCAGAAGTAGGATGGATCAGCAACTCAAAAATTCAGCAATTCTGTTTTGCAAAGATTTGAGCAAGAGTGATCTTTACAAAAAATTGCAAGTAGAGTGCTTCAATGTTGATTATATGCTTGGTGTTTTAATTCATTGGGTTAAAAGAGTATTTATAGAGTTTTTAGAGTGAGTTTCCTTGTTTCCCAAGTTGCTTGGAGTGTCCCCCCAAGTTTTTATAACGTTTATATTTGAAAAACTAATTTTTTAAATTTTCTCCTTAAAGTTCAGATTTTAAAATGTCTACAGGATCAGTCGGTTGGATCACTCGCTGGGCCTGTTTTGTATAGGGTTAGCTAGCTGGCCATTTGGCTAAGTCCTTTCTATCATTCCAAAAATTAAAACATTTAATTGTCAGTTTCTGGACAGTCCAATTTGTCAATCGGCTAAGTCCATCTGTCATTCCAAAAATTAAAACATTTAATTATCAGTCGACTGAGTTAACACCGTTCATTTTGGTCAGTAGGTTAAACAGTCCAATTTTTTGGTCGACTAAGTGAACACAGTACATTCAGGTCAGTCGGCTAGATAGTTCCATTTTTCAAAAACTTTCATTTTTAAGGCTTTGAACTTTTGTTGTTTGAAAACTCAAATGTGACTTTTAAAATCATTTTCTAGGGTTTTCAAAAATTGATCTCTAAGTCTATATTGTATCCTAAAGAGCTTCAAAATATTTCATAAGATATTTAAACACTTAAGTCTTCATGCTTGCTTTGTCTTCAATCTTTAATATACTTTGAGCTTTCTCTTTAATATCCATGCTCTCATAATCTTCAAGCTTTAATATATCGTCTTGGAATCCATGCCTTTAAGCTTCTTTTGATCATATTTCTTTGTATTTTAACCTTTCAATGGATCCTTCTGAACACTTGACCTTGCTTTCTCATAGTTAAGTCGTGAAATGTCATCATTTAACCAAATATATCAAGTTCCTTTTGTTTGTTGTCATCAAAACAAAATGTTAAGCCTTGTAAGGCCAACAATCTCCCCCTTTTTGATGATGACAAATAAGGAGTAAAAATTTGAGTGAGCCTTAAAAAAAGACTCCCCCTTACAATAAGCCTCATCTTAACAAACTTAACAATATCAATATTAATTTCAAAAACTCATTTACTATCACGTTTATCTATCAATAAGCATCATTCAAGATCAAATAATTTCATAGTTGAGCCAATATTCATGATTAGGTATGCAATATCATGTTCAATTTCATCATCTTAAAAAACTTAACAATATCAAGATCAAATTCAAAAACTCATTTACTATCATGCTCATCTATCAATAAGCATCATTCAAGATCAAATACTTTCATAGTTAAGCCAATATTCATGTTAAGGTATGCAATATCATGTTCAATTTTTACTCAAAACTTCTCCCCCTCTTGACATCAATAAAAAGGAGTAAGATATCAAGAAAAACATATAAATACTAAGGCAATAAGAAACCATAAGCAAAAGTATAGATCTTGTGAAGGCTCAAAACGTAAATTTTGAATGATTTTCAATGATGAACATAAATCATGATATCAAGTCTAACTCCCCCTAAATGAAGTATTTTATATTCAATAAATTCAGACTTCAAATCATGAATTTGTAAACTTATGTATTCAGGAAGATACCAATTGTGTTTTTAAATCGTGATACCAATTGAGCTTTTAAATTTATCATGCCATGTTTCAAATATTAATTTATTCTATGTAAGTGCTCATGGACATCAATATCAAGAATAATACCAATTATCATATCAATATCAAAACATTCTCATGGATACAAATGTGTTGTCATGCTCAAGTATCAACTATCATACTCATGTATACCAATATATTTCATAGATACTAATACTAATATCATATCAAGTACTACTTATACCAAAAATTTTTAATTCAACTCTTTCTCCCTTCTTTTTATATTTAACAAAATAATTAAACTGGAGGAATTCTTATGCTAAGGTGCTAAGGGCAAAACAAATTTCTCATTTAGATTGTAATACCAAGGTCCATAAGCCAGCTTATATTTTAATCATGATATGTATATCCATTAGTCAATCATGCAAGATATATATAATGTGATCCATTATGAATTAATCTTATACTCATATATTATACCAAGATTCATGCTTCATACCCATGCTCAAATTTGCAATATAGTAAGTTATAAATCATTAATATGAGTTATTTCTTTGGCAATATCAAGATATCATATATGTGGACATTTTAGCATGTAAGTATAACAACATATCATTTAAGCATGGAGCATATTATTATCATTTGTACATTGTGCTACATTTTTTCTTAAGTTGTTCTCATGTTGCTCAAATATCTTTTATTCTTAAATATCTCTCATTTAAATTTAAAATCTGTTAAAACTTGTTTCTTTCAGTCAGTCAACTGGACTTATGGTCAGTCGGCTGACCTTTGCTTTCTTTGTAAAGTTTTGTTCAATCAGTCGACTAGGATTATGGTCAGTCGGCTGACCTTTGTTTTCTTTTAAAATTTATTTCTTTCCACAACCTTTCTACTATGTATCAAATCAAGCTCTTTTCTTATATCAAAATACTCATGTAATAAGTTCAACATGCTTCAAACTTTCTTTTCTTTTGATTTCATATGAACACCCAAAATCCATATTGCTTTCCAAATCTTAATATTTTCTAAGTTTAGCCTTATACAAATCATCCTATGATTTTGGCCAACAATGTCATTTTTGTATTTGTTTCAATGTTCTAGTTGTAATTGAGCTTTTAAACTCTTCTTTGAGATTTTTCATTTCAACTAGTTTAATTTCCTTGATTTGGATTAAGTAGCTTTCTTAATTTCTAAAGGGAATAACTAATCCAAAAATCTTTGATGTCATTGGTTTATGAATTATTCTTTTCATCTTGGTACCCAAACTTTCTTAGGTCCGGATGGTTTAGAAGAAGTTTCATTTACTTTCCAAACTTGTTTAACTTTCACATCTTTCCTCTTTAATGGACATTCAAACTTTATATGTCCCTTATTTTTACATAGGTAGCATATAGTGTGAGTATAGGCATTCGAAGAGGTGCTAGCATAGTTTTTGGATGCTTTCGTAAAGTACCCAATATAGAGGTTCTTTTTCTTTGTATTTTCAATTCCATTGAAACTTATGCCCTCTTTATTTAAAGACATTCTTTATGCACCTATCATTTTATCAAAGCTTTCTTTTCCTCTTGTGAAATTGTAAATTATTTTTGCTTGATCTTCAATTTTTCTTTTAAGATCACCTATTTCTCACTCTAGTATATTTTTACCCTTTTCTTGTAGTTTTTCTTTGTCTTGAGATATCTTGCTGATTTTATTCTCTAGTTCAGAAATATATGTGTCTTTCTCATTTTCCATAGAGAATTGGGATCGAAGATCTTCTATTTCTTTCATCATCATTTCATTCTTGTTTTCTATTTTCTTGATTTTTAGATCCTTTTCTCTTTCAGCAAGATTTTAAGACTCCAATTTTTTCATCACAACTTCATTCTTATTTTTCAATGAAGTATATTATTTTGTTACTCTAACTAGAATCTTATGAACTTTGAATAATTCACTTTGTAGTTCTTCATAAGATTGCATACTCTCATCATTGGATTCATCGTTGCTAGATTCACTACATGATTCATTCAAAGATTTGGACGAGGAGCTCTCATTGTCCCATGACATATAGCAAGCAACTTCTTGGCCACTTGATTCATTATTAGAACTACTTGTACTCATATTGTCCCAAGTAGTGCCTTTCATTGCCTTTTTCTTTTTCTTTTTGGAATCTTTCTTAAGTCTTGGATAATCTGGTTTTAGGTGTCCTACTTTCTTACAATTATAGCATGTAGGTGGTTCTTTCTTTGTTTCTTTCTTATTAGTTTCTTCCTCATTTGATTTAGAGTTTCTAAATTTTCTAGTTAATTTATTCATCTTCTTAAGAATTTTTGCAAGTCTTTTTGATATGAAGGCTACTTAATCTTCATCCATCTCCTTTACATTTTCATTACTAGAGCTTTCTTTTGAGGCTTTAAATGCAACGGATTCTTGGGCTTTGGTTTTTTCACTTCTTTCGTTTATTGCAATCTCATATGTGAGGAGAGAACCTATTAATTCATCTAGGGAGGTGTTTTTCAAATTTCTTCCTTCAGTTATTGCAGTGGCCTTAGGTTCCCAAATTGGTGGAAGTCCTCCAAGGATTTTACGAATCATCTCACAAGTAGAGTATGTTTTTCCAAAGGCATTGAGAGAGTGTATGATATGTGTAAACCTTGTATACATATTAGTGATGGTTTCATCAGGATTCATCTTAAAAGTTTCATACTCGCTTGCATGCATGTCAATTCTACTATCTCTAACATCTATAGTACCTTCATAGGTTACTTCTAGTTTATCCCAAATTTCCTTTGCTGTTTTACATGTCATAACTCTATTGAATTCATTAATATCAAGTGCACAATATAGGGCGTTTATTGCACTAGAGTTAACTTGCAGCATCTTGTGATCTATTTCGGTCATCTCTTTTTCTTCCTTAGGAATTTCTTTGCCATCTACAAGTTTTGTGGGAATTAAGTCACCATGTGTGACAACCTTCCAAGATGTCCAATCCATGGTTTGAATATAAATTCTCAGACGTTGTTTACCAAATGTGTAGTTTATACTACAAAACATGGGTGGCCTAGTTGAGAATTAACCCTCTCCAAAGGGAGCTACTCCTAGGTGTGCCATATAGGTCTTTATGTAGCTACTAGTTAGGATTTGCTACAACCCTACTCTGATACCAATTAAAAGTTAAGGTGTAGTCCCAAGAGGGGGGTGAATTGGGTAATTATAATTTTCTTTTAACTTTTTCAATGAATTATAAACTTCTTGTTGATTTAGCAATCACACAAAAACTTAGTTCTTTATTCAATCCACAATCATACAATTAAATAAAACTTAATCAACTAATCAACTACTCAATTTACCAAGAACAAGTTAACATATGAACTACCGCACTATCAAGATTGCTTCAATGGTAGATTTTGAATATGAATGCTTTGCAAAATTCAGCACTCAAGGCAAAGATTGAGAATGTATGCTTTCTGATAAAAAAACCTTGTATTATTGGATTTGATTCAAGCCCTGTAAATAATGAAATTGCTTTCTCAATATGATGCACAATTTAAAATCCAACACTTTTTCCAAAAGCTTAAACTTTTAATAAACTTTTAGTTAAAGAGTCTTTGGGTGTTAACCAATCAACGTACTCCCTTATGATTTCTGCAAATTAGTGATCAACCAATGTACTCCCTTTCGATTTTCAAAATACAAAAAACAAATTAAACTTTTGTTTATTTAATTTCCAAACTATGTAGTATTTATGATCATTAAATAAACATCCACGTAGTTTATAAGTATGCTGAAATTTAAAGAGCAAGGGAAAGAGTGAGACACCATGTTTTTTACGAGGTTCAACTTATTCCCAACCTACATCCTTGCCTTTAGTCAATACCACCAAAGGATTCCACTATACAATTCCTTTCTGGGTAGAACAAACCTTTTACAAGTGATGCCCCACGCTCAAGCACTTCTTAAGTAGGCTAGAGCAAGACCTCTCCAAATGATACCCCATACTTGGTCAATGATCCAACAACCTGGAATCATCAAGAAACAAGAAACAAAAGCTGCGTACAAGAACACTCTCTCATAGAGCAGATTAGTACAAATTCAACCACTATGTACTTCAATATTAACTATCAATATGAAATACAAAGCTAAAGTAAGAATTTCACCAAGTTCCTTCTAGATAAGAATTAGCAACTCAGAACTCAAAAGTAGGAGGGGTCAGCAAATTAGAAATTCAGCAATTCGATTGTGCAAAGATTTGAGCAAGAGTGATCTTTAGAAAGAATTGCAAGTACAGTGCTTGAATGCTGATTGTATGCTTGGTGTTTTAATTCATTGGGTTATAAGAGTATTTATAAAGTTTTTAGTGTGAGTTTCCTTGTTTCTCAAGTTGCTTGGAGTTTCCCCCAAGTTTTTATAATGTTTAGAATTTAAAACTAATTTTTTGAATTTTCCCATTAAAGTTCAAAATTTAAAATCTTTGTAGGGTCAGTCGACCGAATCACTCAACGAGGCCAGTTTTGTATAGGGTCAATCGGCTGGCCAATCGGCTGAATCCATTCTATCTGTCTAGAAATTAAAATATTTAATTGTCAATCAATTGAGTGAACACCGTTCATTTTGGTTAGTTGGTTGGACAGTCCAATTTGTCAATCGGCTATGTGAATACAGTTCATTCAGGTCAGTCAATTGGATAGTTCAATTTTTCAAAAACTTTCATTTTTAAGGCTTTGAACTTTCGTAGTTTGAAAAACTCAAATTTGACTTTTAAAATCATTTTTCAGGGTTTTCAAAAATTGATCTCTAAGTCTACGTATCCTAAAGAGCTTCAAAGTATTTCATAAGATATTTAAACATGAAATACTTACATAAAGATTTCTTAATACTTCGACATTCTAAACACTTAAGTCTTCATGCTTGCTTTGCCTTCGAACTTTAATAAACTTTGAGTTTTCTCATTAATATCCATGCTCTCATAATCTTCAAGTTTTATTATATCATCTTAGAATCCATGTCTTTAAGCGTATTTTGATCATATTTCTTTGGATTTTAAGCTTTCAATGGATCCTTGTGAACACTTGACCTTTCTTTCTCATAGTTGAGTCATGAAATGTCATATTTAACCAAATATGTTAAGTTCCTCTTATTTGTTGTCATCAAAACAAGATGTTAAGCCTTGTAAGACCAACAAGTTGGTCTTCATTTTGGGTTGCAAGGCTAGATACAATGTTTAGGAGGCAGGGACTAGCTTTTTTTTAGTGTTTTGGGCCACAGGATTTACATGTCTCACTAGGGAGACCTACGTGCATGGATGGGGGGGGCATCCTTCTTTCGACCAAAAAACCTATAATGCATGATAGATTACGGAAGGAGAAGCCAAGTGTATACCTAAGGTCTTCTACTCCTTCGCGTCTTCTTATCCCTGCCTTTGGGTACAGGGAGCATTGGGTTGTGCCTTTGGCTTCTGTGATTAGGGTGAGAGCTTCACCCTTTAATTTCTCTAGGGTTTTTCCCTTCAAGACTACTCTAACCTCAATGCTCACTTTATTGCTCACTAAATGGGTATTTCTCTCTGAATTCGTGTCCTTCTCCTACTGTGAGGCCGCCAATTTATAAGGATTGTGGCCTCAACTAATTTAGGCAGCCTTCCGTCCTTTCCTTTTCCAGTGTTTTCCTTTTAAGCAAAACCCTAGCCTATGCTTTCCTTCCTACTGTAATTGATCCCCCTCTTTATGGAAGTTGGCCAACTCTCCATTTCTTTGAGTCTCTAGCCGAATATATAAGGGATATATCTTAGTAGTCTCTAATTATTTACAAAATTTGCTCAAATTTAGTTTCCTTTGTTGCTTAATCTATTTCTATTTTTGGATGCAAGTATCTTCCAGAGATGCTTGGGATGCTATTGTGTGCAAGCTGCCTTTTCGACCTCTCTATATTTCTATTAATGTAGGGTTTTCCATAATGTATTTCCCTATATTTGTATTTCCCTATGTTTGAATTTCCTTGTACTTTTATTTCTCTGTATTTGTATTTTCCTATACTCTAGTATATTTGTACAACCAACCAATAAATAAAAGAATTTTCCCACATATTTAAATGCAGTAATTTTTAGGGGACCTGATTAGACAAAATGCAAAGAGGGGCTTAATTAAAGGAATGAGACTTAATTAAAGTAAAGTAAAAGGATCTAATTGAATTTAAAAAATGCTATTAACAGGGATTCAAGTTAAAATAAATATGACAAAAAATATTTTCCAAAACTACCCTTAAATTCTGAAAATGAAAATGTTACAAAAGTTGACCTCAAATTACAAAATGGTTACAAAGGACCCCATAGATTTATTTCATTTTTATGAGATGAGGAAAAAAAATAAAGAGATCTTATTAAAAAGAAGTCCAGTTGAAATTAGGATGCCTAAAAGTCCAACACGTTCCTAATATTGAAATGGGCATGCTAGAGCAGGCAACACCCAAAAGGTTTTCTCAAGTTGAAATTAAACATTTAGAACTAAAATGAGTTTAATAGTTTAGGTACTAAGTTCATTTCAAAACTCAAGCGTCCAAACTGGCATACGATGTCCAAATTTTGTTGGGTTAGTTTCAACACATTCATGGCATTGAAATGGATGTTCTATAGATGAGAGTACTCAAAAACTCATCTCAAGTTGAAAATTAAACACTTAAAATCAAAATAAGTTTCATAGTTTAGGTACTTAGTTCATTTTGGAAATCAAATGTCCAAATTGGGCATTCAATGTTCCAATTGATTTGAGTCAGTTCCAATACATTTGTGGCATTGAAGTGAACGTACCGATGCTAAATGCCCCAAAACTTCATCCTGGTTCGAAAAACTAGACACGTAAAACTAACTTAACCTTGTAGTTAAAATTACTTAATAAATTTCATAACTCAAGATACAAAAATCAAACATATGATGTTTGAATTGAGAGGGGTCAGTTCCACCACGTCCATGACATTGAAGTAGACATGACAGAGCTAATAGTACCCAAAAACTCTTCTTGAGTTGAAAATTAGACACTTATAACAAACTTAACCTTGATAGTTAAATTACTTAGTTTACTTCAGAACTTAAGTATCCAAATCAAGCATACGATGTCCAAATTGAGTGGTGTCAGTTCAAGCATGTCCATGACAGTGAAGTGGACATTCTAGAGCTGAGAGTGCCCAAAAATTATTTGTAGTTGAAAATTAAGCACTTAGAACAAACTTAACATAGATAATTAAAATCACTTAGTTTATTTCAGAACTCAAGTGTCCAAATTGGGCATGCGATGTCCAAATTGAGTGGGGTAAGTTCCAACACATCCGTGACATTGATGTGAACATGTTGGAGAAGACAATACCCAAAATATTCACACACTTAGAACCAAAATGAGTTTCATAGTTTAGGTACTTAGTTCATTTTAGAACTCAAGTGTCCGAATCGGGCATATAATGTCTGAATTAATTGGGGTTAGTTCTAGCATGCCCATGACATTGAAGAGGATGTGCCAGAGCTAATGATCATCAAGAATTCATCCCGTTTTACAAATTAGACATGCGAAACTAACTTAAAAATGATAGTTAAAATTATTTAATTTATTTCAGAACTCAAGTGTCTAAATTGGGCATACGATGTTCGAATTGAGTGGAGTTAGCTCCATCACGTCCATCACATTGAAGTGGACACACCGAAACTAACGAAATTCAAAAAATCATCTCAAGTTGAAAATTAGACCTTTAGAACAAACTTAACCTTGATAGTTAAAATTAATTAGTTTATTACAGAACACAAGTGTCTAATCGTGCATATAATGCCCAAATTGAGTGGGATTAGCTCCAACACAACTGTGACATTGAACTGGATGCGTCAGAACTAACAATATCAAAAAACATCTCTCAAGTTTAAAATTATAAACTTAGAACCAAAATGAGTTTCATAGTTTAGGTACTTAGTTCATTTCTGAATTCAATTGTCCAAATTAGGCATATGATATCCAAATTGAGAGGGGCCAATTCCAATGTTTTCGACATTGAAGTGGACATATTGGAGTTGATAGTACCCAAAAAATGCTCTCAAACTAAAAATTAAATATTTAGAACCAAAATGATTTTCAAATTTTGGGTACTTAGTTTATTTTAGAACTCAAGTCTCCAAATTGATATCCAAATTGAGTGGGGTCAGTTCCAACACATCTGTGAAACTGAAGTGAATGTGTTGGTGCTAACTATCCTAGAAAACTCATCCCTATTTTAAAATTAGATATGTAAAAATAACTTAACCTTGACACTTAAAATTACTTAGTTTATTTCGGAACTCAAGTGTCCAAATTAGGCATACGATGCCCAAATTGAGTGGGGTCTGTTGGCCTAATAAGGTTTACAATTCTTATTTTGATGATAACAAATCAAATGATATGTTTAATATGTTTCAAGTAAAAGTTTTCAGGAAAATAACAAAGCTCAAGTGCATAAGAAAGTTCATGGATTACAAAGAGCATGAAGAACAAAGTTATATTGAAAAGCTCAAAGGAAAGATTGCAACTACAAAGATGATGGAAGAACAAGTTTGAAGACTAAACGAATTATACTTTTAAGGATATTCTAAAATGTAAGTACGTTAAAGTAAATCTCAAGTATAAAGTGATTTGAAGCTCATAGAAAGTCAAAAATATGTCTTTATACATATACCCTAAAGAATAATTTTCAAATCAATAAAAAGAAAGGGTTTAAGAAAAGGAAAATTTTTGGAAATAATGAAGGGTGAGGCGACTGCCAGGATGAGGCAGGCGACTGCTAAATTAAATCGAAGGTTTTTTAAAAGTCAGTAGCTAGACAGGCGACTTACTAAACTGACAAGCGCCTGTGTGAACAAACCAGGCAACTGCCTTGGTTCTGGCAGGCGACTGCCTACATTCTTTGTTGGGAGTTGCTTTGTGACAGGCGACTGCCAAGTCGTGGCAGGCGACTCCCACTCAAACGTTGGCAATAAATTTCTCAATGAGAAGATTTTTTGAACCACGTTTTTGAATACATTTATTTCAAAATATTTGGAAATGAATTTTAGAAATCTTTAGGAGTAATGGATGATTTCTAAAGCCTCTATAAATAGTCTTAATCTCAAAATTTTAAATAAGAACAGAAAAGAAAGGATAGAGAGAACATTGATGAGATATTCAAAAGACTTTTGAAGTTGAGCAATCTTCTAAAGTTTTTAGATCTAGTAATTTTCAACAAAGTTTCTGATTCAGAAATGTTCAAAGGCTTTTAGATCAAAGTAAGTTTTCAAAGGTTTTAGATCAACCTATCTTCAAGTATTCAAAATTTTGTTCTTCAAAGGATCTAAAATTATTTCAAGGATAAATCTCTGATCTGAAATTGATTTGCATTTTGAAGCAAAGTTTTCCAACAATCAGAATCTTTCTTTTTCTTTGGAAAATTATTTGGTAATTCATACTAGTTATTGAGCTTAAAATTTCTTATATTTGAATTACTTTGAGGTATAAAGTGAGTTGATCGTTGCACTAATTTACTCTATTGTGAGAGTTCTCGTTTGTACAAAAATTTCCTTATTATCTTTCCAAAGCGATTCAGAGTTGTTGAATCATTGAGCCAAATAAGGGGTTATTATTTGGAGAGGTAGGCTCTAGCCTAATCGAAGGAGTGTGTTGTAAATTGGTATTGTTCCACCAGGTAACGAAACTGATACAGTGGAATTCTTTGGTGTTTTTGCCAAAGGCGAGGACGTAGGCTGTGTTGAAACCAAACCTCGTAAAAATTCTTGTCTCTTTCTCTCTGCCTTATTTTACATACTTTACTTGCTATTGTTATAAGATTTTTTAAGTGCAGGCTGCAGGATCTAAATCGAGAAGGTTATAGAGACACTTGATAAATAGAAAGTACGTTTTGATTAATTGTTTGCAGAAACCCAAAAGGGGAGTACATTGATTAATCTGCGGAAATCTTAATCAAGTAAAGTGTATAATAAAAGGCTACAGGGAAAGCAACGAAAGTCTAAATAATTTTTGATTGATTGATTCCATTGATTGAATTATAATTTTAAATTTCAGCTTTCTTAAGTGTGGTTATTGTTATTATATGATTGTGTTTTCTGGGTTATTAAAATCTGAAAGTCTTAAAAATTATTAAAGTTTAAAAAGAATCCAATTCACCCCCCCCCCCTCTTGGGAAGCTATTCCTCATTTCATGGTCTATTCTAACATGTCTCTTACATTGAACTTGATGTGATAGACCTAACAATACCCAAAACCCTCTCTCGAGTTGAAAATTAAAAAATTTGAACAAAACGAGTTTCATAGTTTAGGCACTTAGTTCATTTCTGAACACAAGTGTCCAAATGAGGCATACGATGTCCAAATTGAGTGGGGCCAATTCTAATATTTTCGACATTGAAGTGGACATGCTGGAGCTTACGGTACCCAATAAATCCTCTCTAGCGAAAAATTAGACACTTAAAACCAAAATGAATTTCATAGTTTAGGTGTTTAATTTATTTCAGAACTCAAGGGTCCAAATTGAGCATACAATATCTGAATTGAGTAGGATCCATTCCAACACATCTATGACATTGAAGTGAATGTGTTGAAGCTGACTATGCTAAAAAATACATACCTACTTGAAAATTAGACATGTAAAACTGACTTAACCTTGATACTTAAAATTGCTTAGTTTATTTCGAAACATAAGTGTCCAAATTAGACATACGATGCCCAAATTGACTAGGGTCTATTCCAACACGCCTCTAACATTGAGCGTGATGTGCCAAAGAAAATAGTACCCAAAACCTTATCTCTAGTTGAAAATTAGAAGCCTATAACTAAAATGAGTTTAATACTTTAGGTACTTAGTTCATTTCCGAACTCAAATGTCCAAATCAGGCATATGTTGTCCAAATTAAGTGGGGTCAGTACCAACATGTTTGTGACATTCAAGTGGTTGTATCAAAGTTGATTGCCCCAAAAATTCATTCTAGTTTGAAAATTAGAGAGGTAAAATAAACTTAACCTTGATAGTTAAAACTACCTAGCTTATTTTGGAACTCTAAAAACCGAATTCATGTGTACAATCTCCAAATTGAGTGAGGTCTATGACATTGAAGTAGATATGATGGAGCTGACGGTACCCAAAAAATCATTTCGATTTGAAAATTAGAATCTTAGAAAAAACATAACCTTGATAGTTTAAATTACATAATTTATTTTGAAACTAAAGTGCCCAAATTAGGCATACGATGTCCAATTTGAGTGGAGTTAGTTCTAACATGTCTGTGACATTATGGTGGACATATTGGAGCATTGAATATCCAAAAAGTTTTCTCGAGTTGAAAATTAGACAGTTAGAACAAATTTAACCTTGATAGTTAAAATTACTTAATTTATTTTAGAACTCAAGTATTTAAATTGGGCATACAATGCTCAAATTGAGTGGGATCAGTTCCAACACGTCCATGAGATTGAAGTAGATGTGCATAACTAATGGTACCCAAAAACTTCTCTCGAGTTGAAAATTAGAAACTTAGAACAAAATGAGTTTCATAGTTTAGTTACTTAGTTCATTTCTGAACTCAAATGTTAAAATCAGATATATGACGTCCAAATTGAGTGGAGTCAGTTCCAACACGTCTGTGACATTAAAGTGGCCCTACTGAAGTTGACTGCCAAAAAATTCTTCTCGGTTTGAAAATTAGAGATGTAAAACAAACCTAACCTTGATAGTTAAAATTATTTAGTTTATTTCCGAACTCAAGAATCCAAATTTTGCATACAATGTCCAAATTGAGTGAAGTTAGTTCCAATACATCCATGACATTAAATTGGACATGCTAAAATGCTGATGGTATGCTAAAACTCCTCTCGAGTTGGAAATTAGACACTTAGAACAAACTTAACCTTGATAGTTAAATTACTTGGTTTATTTCAGAACTCAAGTATCCAAATCAGGCATACGATGTCCAAATTAAGTGGGGATAGTCCCAACACATCTACAAAATTAAAGTGGATGTCTCGAAGCTAATGGTACTCAAAAAATTCTTTCAAGTTGAAAATTAGGCACTTAGAACAAACATAACCTAAATAGTTAAAATTAGTTTGTTTATTTTGGAACTTAAGTGTCCAAATCGAGCATACGATGTCCAAATTGAGTGGGATCAATTCCAACATGTCCATTTCTTTGAAATGGACGCTTAAGAGCTAAAAATACCTTAAAACTCATCTCAAGTTGAAAAGTAGACACTTAGATAAAACTTAACCTTGATTGTTAAAATGACTTAGTTTTTCTCAGAAATCAATTGTCCATATCAAACATACGATTCAAAAAATGAGTGGAGTTAGTTCCAACATGTCCATGAAATTGAAGTGGATGTGGTAGTGCTAACGGTACCCATAAACGTCTCTTGAGTTGAAAATTAGAAACTTAGAACCAAAATGAGTTTCATAGTTTAGGTACTCAAGTGTTCAAATCAGGCTTATGATGTCCAAATTGAGTGGGGTCAATTCCAACATGTCTAAGGCATTAAAGTGTACATTCTGGAGCTAGCAATACCCAAAAAATATTTTTCATTTGAAACTTATGCACTTAGAACAAAATTAACATAGAGAGTTAAAATTCCTTAGTTTATTTCGGAATTCAAGTGTTCAAATCAAGCATACGATATGCAAACTGAGTGGGGTCAATTCCACACATCCATGACATTGAAATGGACATGCTGGCGAAGACAATACCCAAAACCACTTCTCAATTTGAAAATTAGACACTTTGAACCAAAACGAGTTTAATAGTTTAGGTAATTACTTCATTTTATAACTCAAGGGTCCAAATGAGGCATACGATGTCCAAATTGAGTGGGTCAGTTCTAACACATTCGTTAACTTTGGTGTATTCCCAAGAGGGGGGTGAATTTGGTATTCAAGAAAATGTATCCCTAGGTCAACCAATCCAGCAGCAGTATTACACAAACCTAGGGTCTTTCTATTTAATCCTAAACTCAATTAACACATGTACAACATATTATAAATTAAACAAAATACATACATGTGCTGAAAATGAAAGTGCGGAACATAAATTGCGAAGATAAAAAGTACACGCGTGATATGTTATCGGGGTTCGACTAATACTGCCTATGTCCCCACCTTGGCTCACCAGCATAAGGATTCCACTATGGCTCACTTAACCGGTGGAGCAGCACCGATTATAACCAGGTCAATTAGCGGTGTTGACCTCAACCTACACCTTACCAAGATGGTACACCTAACTTTCCTAACCGGGTCTAAGCCAATTCAGAACTATTCCACAAGGTTAGTCTCCCTCTTTAGGCCCACACCTAGACTACAACAAATATATGAAAATTTACGTACATGGAAATGTGCTTCTCAACTAAGTACGTATGTACTACAATACGCACAGTATACTCAATCAACCACACATCAACAATATTGGAAGTTGTAAGCCCAGTGATGTGTATCTTTGTGAAAGCAACACTCAATAAAATGTCATAACAAGTATGCTCAAGAGTGTTCTAATCAAGTTATATCTTTGAAACAAGTTATATCAAATCTTAATAACAAATCAAAGTTTCAAAGATGCTAATCAAATATTCAAACTAACTCGAAATATTTTCATTCAATGAAATAAGCACAAGAGTAGTTTGAAAATACTATAGCTTGGAAAAATATTTGCACAACAAAATCAAAGCTATAGGAATCTTGCAATGACAATGCAAAGATCCTCAAGCCTATGAGTTTATCCCAACACAAGATTTATTATATTCAAATATATGGGATAAACTTTGCTAAACTCCTTAAAATAATATCAAACAATCAAGTCAAGCAAATGGGAGTATGAGCAATCTATACTAATCAATAACGCAATTTAGAACTCACACAAAGCTAAGATTTATCAAGTGAATGAAGATTTGAGAGTGTTTTGAGCAAAATAGGATTCTGAAAATAGAGAGGATTTTTGCTAATGACTTTTTCTAATCTCTTTTTAATCCCCACAAATGAACTCATATTTATAGACAAAGGCCAAATTATGATTGTTTAGGACATTTAGGCAATTATTAGAATTATTTTAAAACAATTTAGTAAATTAACCCTATTTAAAAATTTTTAACCTCGTTAAAAAAATTTTCAACCCCAGAGCACCGATCGACCGAGCCTGAGGTTCAACTGACCAAGTGCCTGTGTTCAGTCGATCGAGAGAAATTTTAACTAAAAGGATGGTCGACCAAACTTGCATGGTTCAAGGGCGAATTTGCAATTCCGTGTGGTTTGGTCGACCAGGTCAATTTGAACTACAGGGTTCGGTCGACCGAGTAGTTGGCAATTCCCACGTGGGGGTTCGGTCGACCAGGGCGTTACCCATATATTTCAGTTCGGCCGACCGAGGGGTCATACTGTTGACCTGGTGGGAGTTCAGTCGACCAAGCTGCGTGAACTTGGTAAGGTTCAGTCGACCGTACTATGGTCAAAATGTTGACCTCTGATCGATTCGATCGACAGAATCTTCTTATACATTCTACTTCAGTCGATCGAACCTGCATTTTTAATGCATTTTGGTTCTAATCCCCTTATACATTAACCCTATTCATATAAGTACATTTGTTTATGCATGCATGTGGGTCCTAAGATCATTATAGGTATTTTTAAGCTTACAATTTATCCTATATGCATGATATGCAGATAATTATTATAGACTTTTTCTCCTAATTACTATTACAAACCCATATTACATAAAATGAATTTAAAATACAACACAAATATGGTTTTCAGGGTTTTCAAGCTCTACTTTATACCTGCACATATCCTTAGATAGCCATCAAATACAACAAGTATTTGTCATTATCAAAACCAGGTGTGACCTATAAGCTAAACATTCTCTTCCTTTTTTATGATGACAAATACACCATGCAAAAAGTGGGTATAGCCTTAGAAGGCTCCCCCTAACAATATGCATTGTGAAAAAGTTTGTCAATGCAAATAATTTTTAATTTAAGTTTAAGTGCAACCCAATTTTTGCCCTCTTATGCATCTCCCCCTTTTGGCAATAGCAAAAAGGGCTATGAAGTTAATAGTCATAGGCATTGGGTATGATGCATTAATATACAAGATAAGTTTGGGAAATTTTAGAAATTTTGGCAACATACCGTTTGAAAATAAGACATTTTCACAAAAATACCTATATAGAAATGACTTGTTTGGAGTTTTAAAATTAACAGTTTATCCATAGCTACTTAACCCAAACAATCTTGTATGATCAACACATAAAACATAAAGATAATTATCAATTATGGTATATATATGAAAAACACGCATTTCAAATGACCACCAAGTTCATAAAGTCTAAAGCAATGACGGGTTCAACAATTAAGCACGCAAACTATATAACAAGTCATTTAAATATTTAACTGACATGAAAAAAGAATTACACCATAAATATGCACAAACCATTGCAATTGAAACTTATCATAAGACCCGTGAAAGATATGAGTTTAAAGCACACGGCATATGATAGTAAATAGTTGGTTTGAATACAAACACAGTCTAACTAGTTCACATGTATTTTCATATGAAGTTATCGAACCAGCTATGCAATTTTAAAATATATGTATACAATAATAACAAGGCAAGAAAAAAATTAGTTTTGAAATTACTTCTTGCCATAAAGTATTACAATAAATATATATGTATATACATATAAATATATCCCCCGTTGATATTTGCAAAAAGTACTGGGAGTGCTTGCTGAAAAAGAAGTTTTAAAGATCAAGAAAGTACAAATTTTATGGTTTGTCAATTAAGCACATACAAAAAAATATATATAACTAGAAAATCACAACCACAATGATCCTAAAGATGTCAAACAATTTGAAACAAGGATCACATGGCAAACACAAACAACATGTGGCAAAGCAATATGTATCAACTTAAGATTTTCACAAAGATCATTTCATTTGAGCACATGCCACAGGTGTTCCAACACACATCTAAGTTGAAAAGTTTGTGAGCATAATATGATAAGAATTTTAATTTAAGATGCTGCCCCTATCAATTTGAGCTATAGCTTAGATGTAATAAATAGCTTATATCAATTAGAGATTTATTTCATTATGCCTAATAGTATAAGCCATCATTTTGAAACTTTTAAACCAACCAAATAGATCATTAATCAACTATATTTATCCTTATCAGTATAGTTGTCCCTATAGACCATTGATGCATTATAAAATGTACATTAAGGCATACTTTAGAGATAATGACCCATGAACATTCCATATCAAATTATAAACCTTTAAGAGCTGGATATAATGTTGAGGGATTGCAGGAGAGCCTCAATATTCAATAAATGAAAGTGATACATATAAGTTTCTTATGGTCTTTTCTAGGTATGGAGCTGAAGTCCTCTGACTATTCGATGATCATGCTTGGATGAAATTTAATATATTCAGTTTCACTCATCCTTTCAAAAAGATCTTAACATTTATTCAATCACAATCATCTTTGGACAAGGTTTTATGTTGAGAAAAATCTTGTCGAAATTTCGACAACATACCATCTGTAAATCAGACATTTTCCCATAAAACCTGTACATGACAGGTTCAAATAAGCAATGTATTATTCAGTTCAAGGTACACAAGAACCTATATCCACTACCAGCATGCAATACACATCACTGCATCTACCATGCAGGAGGCTTCCAATACAAGCATGCAATCCAGTAGTATAATCAACTCAAAATATTCAATATAGCTCAATGGTAGTTCAAGCTAGAAAAATGCATAAACTATCCATTAAAGAGATTATAACCATTCATTGAGTCATGGATAGTGCGGCAATGTTGTACACATATAAGCATAAAGGCATAAACGATATAAGAATATGAGAGCATTCAAATTTATATATATAAAGAGTAAAAGCTCCCCTTGAGTTATGCACTCAACTCATTTAATGTGTTTTTCATTTTCAAGTATTTCAGCCAAGGTTCCTAAGATTTTCAATGGATTTAGACTTGGCATGAATGCATAGGCTTCAACGGACTAAAAAGTCAGAATCAATATTCTTTCAATGTACAAAGCCCATAACTATCTCTTTTCTTATAAGTTCAAAATATGAGAGGCATAAGTTAGAATGACTTTTAAACTTAACTGATCCTGCATAGATTTCTTTCAAATTTCATTTCATAACCTAGATTTGAAATCTAGTGCAAATAATTTTAGCCATTCAACATCATTCTGATAAGGTGAAGCTTTAAATGATTTGATTTAATGTTAGAGAGCTTATGAAGTGAAAAATAAATAAATTAAATACTCTTAAGGATTAAAATTTATGTTAAGTTTGAAGAGTATTCATTTTGAGTGGACAAGATTTAGGATATTTGAATGGAATTGAATATGTCCAATCGCTTAGGCAAAGAGCGTTTATGAGTATATGAATTTATTTGAACGAAGCTCCCTTTTTTTTTTTCTTTTGATATTTCTCATTTTCCAAAAATCAAAGGTATCCTCTGAAGATTAGAGCAAGGATATGGACCACTGGAAGGATAAATCTCTACTGGATATGATCATGGTACGGTAGAGATTTTCTATGGAGGAGATAGTGAACCAAGATTAGAAGATTTTTATATTTTATGCTCAAAGGAAATATTTTATTTGACTAATAAAACTTGGATCCCTTAGTGGTTGCCTCTAATCTTGATTATAGAAAGATGTCTTATGAAAAGCACACTTAATATATTAATCATTTTATGATCAATAGTGCTTTAAGCCTAAAGTGATTGCTAAACATTTTACTAGGCATTTTAGGCTTTCAAGATGAGTTTAGGACAAGATGTTTAACTAGAAGGATTCATTTCCTAAAACTCAAACTTGTGCAATGGACAGAGTATGCTTAATTTTAGATGAACATTTTTAAGCGTGAGTTAAGCAATTTGACTTATTTACCAAGCAAGTAACGCTTTGTCCATTTGGAAGTGGATTTCATTCAAGTATGTTATAACCAACGTTTTAATATTTTTTTCCAATCATTATGATATTTATTCATGTTAAGTTTAGATTGGATATTTTATTTGAGATTTCATATTGACTAGATTTTCTAATGATCTTAGTATATAATGATAGTGTATAATGAATGCACATACTAAGATTTGACATTTTAATCATAGATCACTTCCTAACCTTTTGGTCATCACTACCCCTACCCCTAAGATTTAAGGATGGATTAGATGAAAATGTAATTTAAATGAACCCATTCATCTTTTGGTTCTGAGAGGTTCGCCTTTAGGATTACCCTCATCATTTTCTTATTTAAGCCTGTGGAACTTCGAGATAGATAAGTGTATATTATGTGCTCCTTTCTTTCATTGTAAAAGCATACTTTATGTGTATGTGAAAAATTTTTCCTATTTACACTAGATGAGGCATGCAGACAAATTTTGGTTTTAAAAGATGAACCATTTTTTAAAGAAATAATTTTTTTTACGGCAAAAGGTTTTACATGATTGTTCTTTTCATCTTTAACTTTGGGTCTAAGTTTAGAATAATCATCTATGTCTTCTTCTAAGCAGATAATTTTCAATACTTTCTTAATCTTTCTCTTTTCTAATGTGGCATGATAGTCTTTTAGATTTTCTAATTATGCTGCCAACTTTTTACATTCGTTTTTCAGAAAGATTTTCTGCTTAGACATCCTAACTGCTATCTTATAAGCATTAAGGATTCTTCTTTTCAGTTTCTCGTAAGATGTCCTGCTTCCAAAACTTGATGCACATGATTCAACATAAGATTTAATAAAATCATTTTCACATAAATCATTGCATGCAATTTCAATAGTATTATCCCAAGGAATATTAGATGATTCATCATATGACACAACATAACATTCATCATAAGAATCATCACATGTATCATCAACAGAATTATCATAGTATTTAACAGATGATTCAGCACTTGACATATCAGAATAGTTAATGTAAGAATCATCAATTGAGTTTGATTTAGAATCATATACCTCTTCTTCTGTTAATGTCACTTCCCTATCACTTACCACTCCCTGACCATCTGAGCATGACACCTCTAGAGTGGTGGTCTCCTTTTCCTAGGTCTCTCCATACTTCTTTTCAAGCTTAACGCAAATCTCCTGTGCACTACTACATGTCATAATCTCATGAAGAATATTAGTATCTAAATCACAGTACAATAAATCCATGGCATGTGAATTTGCATGCAATATATTAATATCATTTTCTATTATCATACAAATTCCCTTATCAGTCACCTGCCAGACCCTCCAATTCGTAGATTTTATTAAAAATGCTTATTCGGATTTTCCAGTGAGTGTAGTTTACACCACAAAACAATGGAGGACTGGAAGGTGACTGTCATTCTCCGAATAAGGATACACCAATTTAAATCATTGTGATCTTTTGCCAAAACATTTAAGTCTTGTGCAACGAGGCTCTGATACCAATTGTTAATTTTGGTGTATTCCCAAGAGTTAGGGTGAATTGGGTATTAAAAAAATTTATCCCTAACCCAACCAATCTAGCAGCTGCATTACACAAACGTAGGGTCTTTTTATTTAATCATAAACCAAATTAACACATGTACAACATATTATGAATTAAACAAAATACATACATGTGGTGAAAATGAAAGTGCAAAATATAAACTGCGAAAATAAAAAGTACACGTACGATATTTTATCAAGGTTCAACCAATACACCCTACGTCCCCACTTTGGCTCACCAGCACAAGGATTCCACAACAGCTCACTTAACGGGTGGAGCGAAACCAGTTACAACTAGGTCAATCAGCGAGGCTAACCTCAACCTAGACCTTACCAAGATGGTGCACCTAACTTTCCTAACCAGATCTAAGCCAATCCGGGACTATTTCACAAAGCTAGTCTCCCTCTTCAGACCCACGCCTAGAATACAAAAAATGTATGAAAATTTACGTAAACAAAAATGTGCTTCTCAACTAAGCAGGTATGTACTACAATACACACAATATATTCAATCAACCACACATCAACAATATAGGAAATTGTAAGCTCAGTGATGTGTATCTTTGTGCAAGCAACACTCAACAAGATGTGATAACAAGTATGCTCAAGACTGTTCTACTCAAGCTATATCTTTGAAACAAGTTATATCAAATCTCAATAACAAATTAGAGTTTCAAAGATAATAATCAAATATTCAAACTAATTCAAAATATTTTCCTTCAATGAAATAATCACAAGAGTAGTTTGAAAATACTATAGCTTGGAAAAATATTTGCACAACAAAATCAAAGCTATAGGAATCTTGCGATGACAATGCAAAGAACCTCAGGCCTATGAGTTTATCCTAACACAAGATTTATTATATTCAAATATGTGGGATAAACTTTGCTAAACTCCCCAAAATATTATCAAACAAACAAACCAAGAAAATGGGAGTATGCCCAATCTATACTAATCAATAACTCAATATAGAACTCTCACAAAGCTAAGATTTATCAAGTGAATGAAGATTTGAGAGTATTCTGAGAAAAATAGGATTTTGAAAAAAGAGAGGATTTTTGCTAATGATTTTTTCTAATCTCTTTTTAATTACCACAAATGAACTCATATTTATAGACAAAGGACAAATTATGATTGTTTATGATAAATAGGGAATTATTAGAATTATTTTAAAACAATTGAGCAAAGTTAACCCTCTTTAAATTTTTTTAACCTCGGTAAAAAAATTTTCAACCTCAGAGCACCGGTCGACGAAACCTGAGGATCAATTAACCAAGTGGCTGCGTTCGGTCAATTGGGAGAAATTTGAACTAAAAGGATGGTCGACCGAACTTGCATGGTTTAAGGGCGATTTTCCAATTCTGCGCGGTTTAGTCGACCGGGTCAATTTGAGCTACAAGGTTCGGTCGATCGGGTGGTTGGCAATTCGCACGTGAGGGTTTGGTCGAGTAGGGCGTTGCCCATATATTTCTGGTCGGTCGACTGAGGGGTCAAACTGTTGACCCCGTGGGAGATCGGTTGACCAAGCTGCGTGAACTTGGTAAGGTTTAGTCGACCGTGCTATGGTCAAAACGTTGACCTCTAACCGATTCAGTCGACTGAATGTTTATATACATTCTGGTTCAGTCGACCGAACCTGAATTTTTAATGCATTTCGGTTCTAATCCCCTTATACATTAACCCTATTCATATAAGCACATTTATTTATGCATGCATGTGGGTTCTAAGGTCATTCTAGGTCTTTTTGAGCTTACAATTTATCTTATATGCATGATATGCAAATAATTATTATAGAATTTTTCTCCTAATCACTATTACAGACCCGAATTACATAAAATGAATTTAAAATACAACACAAATATGGTCTTCACGGTCTTCAAGCTCTACTTTATGTGCCATCATTTTTATTTGTCAATTATATACCTGCACATATCCTTAGATAGCCGTCAAATACAACAAGTATTTGTCATTATCAAAACCGGGTGTGACCTATAAGGTCAACATTTTCTCCCTTTTTTATGAGGACAAATACACCATGCAAAAAGTGGGTATAGCCTTAGAAGGCTCCTCCTAACAATATGCATTATGAAAAAGTTTGTCAATGCAAATAATTTTTAATTTAAGTTTAAGTGCAACCCAATTTTTGCCCTCTTATGCATCTCCCCCTTTTGGCAACAGCAAAAAGGGTTATGAAGTTAATAGTCATTGGCATTGGGTATAATGCATTAATATACAAGATAAGTTTGGGAAATTTTAGAAATTTTGTTAGCATACCGTTTGAAAATAAGACATTTTCACAAAAATACCTATATAGAAATGACCTGTTTGGAGTTTTAAAATTAACAGTTTATCCACAGCTACTTAACCCAAACAATCTTGTATGATCAACACATAAAACATAAAGATAATTATCAATTATGGTATATATATGAAAAACACGCATTTCAAATGACAACCAAGTTCATAAAGTCTAAAGCAATGACAGGTTCAACAATTAAGCACGCAAACTATATAACAAGTCATTTAAATATTTAACTGACATGAAAAAAGAATTAGACCATAAATATGCACAAACCATTGCAATTGAAACATATCATAAGACCTATGAAAGATATGAGTTTAAAGCACATGGCATATGATAGTAAATAGTTGGTTTGAACACAAACACAGTCTAACTAGTTCACATGCATTTTCATATGAAGTTATCGAATCAGCTATGCAATTTTAAAATATATGTATATAATAATAATAAGGCAAGAAAAAAAATTAGTTTTGAAATTACTTCTTGCCATAAATTATTACAATAAATATAAATGTATATACATATAAATATATCCCCCGTTGATATTTACAAAAAGTAATGGGGGTGCTTGCTGAAAAAGAAGCTTTAAAGATCAAGCAAGTACAAATTTTCTAGTTTTTCAATTAAGCACATACAAAAAAAAAAAAATAACCAGAAAGTCACAACCACAATGATCCTAAAGATGTCCAACAATTTGAAGCAAGGATCACATGGCAAACACAAACAACATGTGGCAAAGCAATATGTATCAACTTAAGATTTTCACAAAGATCATTTCATTTAAGCACATGCCACAGGTGTTCCAACACACATCTAAGCTGAAAAGTTTGTGAGCATAATATGATAAGCATTTTAATTTAAGATGCTCCCCCTATCAATTTGAGTTACAGTTTAGATGTAATAAATAGCTTATATCAGATAGAGAATTATTTCATTATGCCTAATAGTATAAGCCATCATTTTGAAACTTTTAAACCGACCATAGTGATCATTAATCAACTATATTTATCCTTATCAGTATAGTTGTCCCTATAGACAATCGATGCGTTAGCAAATGTACATTAAGGCATCCTTTAGAGATAATGACCCTTGAACATTCCATATCAAAATATAAAGCTTTAAGAGCTGGATATAATGTTCAGGGATTTCAGAAGAGCCTCGATATTCAATAAATGAAAGTGATATATATAAGTTTCTTATGGTCTTTTCTAGCGATGGAGCTAAAGTCCTCGGACTATTTGATGATCATGCTTGGATGAAATTTAATATATTCAGTTTTCACTCATCCTTTCAAAAAGATCTTGAGATTTATTCTATCACAATCATCCTTAAACAAGGTTTTATGTTGGGAAAAATCTTGTCGAAATTTCGGCAACATGCCATCCGTAAATTAGACATTTTCCCAAAAAACCTGTACATGACAAGTTCAAATAAGCAATGTATTATTCAGTTCAAGGAACACGAGAACCTATATCCACTACCAGCATGCAATATACATCACTACATCTACCATGCAGGAGGCTTTCAATACAAGTATGCAATCCAGTAGTTCAATCAAATCAAGATATTCAATATAGCTCAATAGTATTTCAAGCTAGAAAAATACATAAACTATCCATTACAGAGGTTATAATCATTCATTGAGTCATGGATAGTGCGGCAATGTTGTACACATATAAGCATAAAGGCATAAATGATATAAGAATATGAGAACATTCAAATTTATATATATGAAGAGTAAAAGCTCCCCCTAAGTTATGCACTCAACTCATTTAATGTGTTTTTCATTTTCAAGTATTTTAGCCAAGGTTCCTAAGATTTTCAATGAGTATACGAATTTATTTGAATGAAGCTTCCTCTTCTTTTTTTTGGTATTTCTCATTTTCCACAAATTGAGGGTATCCTCTGAAGATTAGAGCAAGGATATAGACCACTGGAAGGATAAATCTCTACTGGATATGATCGTGGTATGGTAGAGATTTTCTATGGAGGAGATAGTGAACCAAGAATAGAAGATTTTTATATTTTATGCTCAAAGGAAACATTTTATTTGACTAATAAAACTTGGATCCCTTAGTGGTTGCCTCTAATCTTGATTATAGCAAGATGTCTTATGAAAAGCACACTTAATATATTAATCATTTTATGATCAATAGTGCTTTAAGCCTAGAGTGATGGCTGAACGTTTTACTAGCCATTTTAGGCTTTCAAGAAGAGTTTAGGACAAGATGTTTAACTATAAGGATTCATTTCCTAAAACTCAAACTTGTGCAATGGACAGAGTATGCTTAATTCTAGATGATCATTTTTAAGTGTGAGTTAAGCAATTTGACTTATTTACCAAGCAAATAATGCTTTGTCCATTTGGAAGTGGATTTCATTCAAGTATGCTATAACCAATGCTTTAATATTTTTTTCCAATCATTATGATATTTATTCATGTTAAGTTTAGATTGGATATTTTATTTGAGATTTCATATTGGCTAGATTTTCTAATGATCTTAGTATATAATGATAGTGTATAATGAATGCACATACTAAGATTTAACATTTTAATCATAGATCACTTCCTAACCTTTTGGTCATCACTACCCCTAACCCTAAGATTTTAAGGATGGATTAGATGAATATGTAATTTAAATATGTACCCATTCATCTTTGTGTTCAGAGAGGTTTGCCTTTAGGATTACCCACATCATTTTCTTATTTAAGCTTGTAGCACTTCTAGAGAGATTAGTGTATATGATGTGCTCTTTTCTTTCACCGTAAAAGCATACTTTATGTGCATGTGAAAAATTTTGCTTATTTACACTAGATGAGGCATGCAGACAAATATGGGTTTTGAAAGATGAAACATTTTTTAAAGAAATGATTCTTTTTACTCTAAAAGGTTTTACATGATTGTTCTTTTCATTTTTAACTTTGGGTCTAAGTTTAGAATAATCGTCAATGTCTTCTTCTAAGCAGATAATTTTCAATACTTTCTTAATCTTTCTCTTTTCTAATGTGGCATGATAGTCTTTTAGATTTTCTAATTGTGCTTCCAACTTTTTACTTTCGTTTTTCAAAAAGATTTTCTACTTAGACATCCTAACTGTTACCTTATGAGCATTAACGATTTTTTTTTTCAATTTCTCATAAGATGTCCTGCTTCCAAAATGTGATGCACATGATTCAACATAAGATTTAATAAAATCATTTTCATATAAATCATTCATGCAATTTCAACTGCATTATCCCAGGGAATATTAGATGATTCATCATATGACACAACATAGCATTCATTATAAGAATCATCACATGCATCATCAATAGAATTATCATGGTATTTAACAGATGATTCAACATTTGACATATCACAACAGTTAATGTAAGAATCATCAATTGAGTTTGAGTTAGAATCATATACCTCTCCTTCTATTAATGTCACTTCCCTATCACTTACCACTCCCTGACCATCTGAGTATGACACCTCTAGAGTGGTGGTCTCCTTTTCTTGGGTCTCTCCATACTTCTTTTCAAGCTTAACCCAAATCTCTTGTGCACTACTACATGTCATAATCTCATAAAGAATATCGGTATCTAATCAAAGTACAATAAATCCATGGCATGTGAATTTGCATGCATTATATTAATATCATTTTCTACTAGCATACAAATTCTCCTATCAATCACCTGTCAGACCCTCCAATTCATAGATTTTATTAAAAATGCTCATTCGAATTTTCTAGTGAGTGTAGTTTACACCACAAAACAATGGAGGACTGGAAGGTGACTATCCCTCTTCGAATGGGGATACACCAATTTGAGCCATTGTGATCTTTTGCAAAAACGTTTAAGTCTTGTTCAACGAGGCTCTGATACAAATTGTTAAATTTGGTGTATTCCCAAGAGGGGGGTGAATTAGGTATTAAAATAAATTTAACCCTAGCTCAACCAATCTAGCAGCAGCATTACACAAACCTAGGGTCTTTCTATTTAATCATAAACCCAATTAACACATGTATAGTATATTATGATTTAAACAAATTACATACATGTCCTAAAAATGAAAGTGCGGAATATAAACTACGAAAATAAAAAGTACATGCACGATATGTTAACGGGGTTCGGCCAATACTGCCTACGTCCCCACCTTGGCTCACCAACACAAAGGTTCCACTACAACTCACTTAGCGGGTGGAGCGGCACCAGTTACAACTAGGTCAATCAACGAGGCTAACCTCAACCTACACCTTACCAAGATGGTGCACCTAACTTTCCTAACCAGATCTAAGCCAATCTGGGACTATTCCACAGGGCTAATCTCCATCTTCAGGCCCACGCCTAGAATACAACAAATGTATGAAAATTTACGTACACAGAAATGTTCTTCTCAACTAATCAGGTATGTACTAAAATACACACAGTATACTCAATCAACCACACATAAACAATATAGGAAATTGTAAGCTTAGTGATGTGTATCTTTGTGCAAGCAAAACTCAACAAGATGTGATAACAAGTATGCTTAAGACTATTCTAATCAAGCTATATCTTTGAAACAAGTTATATCAAATCTCAGTAACAAATCAGAGTTTCAAATATGCTAATCAAATATTTAAACTAACTCAAAATATTTTCATTCAATGAAATAAGCACAAGAGTAGTTTGAAAATACTATAGCTTGGAAAAATATTTGCACAAGAAAATCAAAGCTATAGGAATCTTGCAATGACAACGCAAAGATCCTCAAGCCTATGAGTTTATCCCAACACAAGATTTATTATATTCAAATATATGGGATAAACTTTGCTAAACTCCCCAAAATAATATCAAACAAACAAACCAAGAAAATAGGAGTATGACCAATCTATACTAATCAATAACCCAATATAGAACTCTCACAAAGCTAAGATTTATCAAGTGAATGAAGATTTGAGAGTGTTTTGAGCAAAATAGGATTTTGAAAATAGAGAGGATTTTCGCTAATAATTTTTTCTAATCTCTTTTTAATCCCCACAAATGAACTCATATTTATAGACAAAGGCCAAATTATGATTGTTTAGGACATATAAGGAATTATTAGAATTGTTTTAAAACAATTTAGCAAAGTTAACCCTCTTTAAATATTTTTAACCTCAGTAAAAAAATTTTCAACCCCAGAGCACCAGTCGATCGAACCCAAGGTTCGATTGACCAAGTGGCTGTGTTTGGTCAACAGGGAGAAATTTGAACTAAAAGTATGGTCAACCGGACTTGCATGGTTTTAGGAATATTTTCCAATTCTGCGCGGTTCAGTCGATCGGGTCAATTTGAACTATAGGGTTCGGTCGACTGGGTGGTTGGCAATTCACACGTCGGGGTTCGGTCGACTAGGGCGTTGCCCATATGTTTCTGGTCAGTCGACCGAGGGGTCAAACCGTTGACCCTATGGGAGTTTTATCGACCAAGTTGTGTGAACTTGGCAAGCTTCGGTTGACCGTGCTATGGTCAAAATGTTGACCTCTGACCGATTCGGTCAACTGAATGTTCTTATACGTTCTAGTTTGGTCGACCAAACATGCATTTTTAATGCATTTCGGTTCTAATCCCCTTATACATTAACCCTATTTATATAAGCACATTGTTTTATACATGCATGTGGGTCCTAAGGTCATTCTAGGTCTTTTTGAGCTTCAATTTATCATGTATGCATGATATGTAGATAATTATTGCAAACTTTTTCTCCTAATTACTATTACGGACCCAAATTACATAAAATTAATTTAAAATACAACACAAATATGGTCTTCAGGGTCTTTAAGTTCTACTTCATGTGCCATCATTTTGATTTGCTAATTATATACCTGCACATATCCTTAGATAGTCATCAAATACAACAAGTATTTTTCATTATCAAAATCAGGTGTGACCTATAAGGTCAACAACATTTGACATTAAAGTGGACGTGCTAGAGTTGTGTTGGCCTAACAAGGCTTAATCTTGTTTTGATGATAACAAATTAAGGTTACTAATTGTGCTTTCAAATTAAATTTCAGGAATTATGTGTTTCACAAAGTACAATGGTTATACGTGGAAAAGATTAAATGAGGCCTAACTTAAAGCTACAAGCCATGAAGAATACGAGCTTATTGAAATGTTGATCAAGCTTGAACAATGATAAAGCTATACGACATGAAGACCTGGGATTTAAATGTATTTAATTTTTCTTAGAGTCTCATGTAAGTACTTCTAAACTTCAATATTGTGACTGAAACTCTTAGGATTTAATCCTAAACTTAGAGACCTGATTTAGAATCTGGAAAATATTTTTCTAAAGTTCAAAATACTTTTCAAAGCTAATCTAAAGAAGTTTTGGAATCAAAGTATGTAAAACACTAAGTTGCATAGTGTTCAGGCATAGGGTTTATCACTCAGGCGATTGATATGATACTGCCAGTGTAAACAAGAAATCATAACAGGGTTAGGTGACTGAACTCTCAGGGTTAGGCAACCGAACTTCTACTGCCAATTCTAGAGCGCTATTTTTAAATAGTTCGGTCAACTGAACGTATAGTTCAGGGAACTGAAGTCTATGTTTTAAACTTTATAACAATACTAATTTCTTTCCAAAATTGAAGGGTATGATTTCCAAACTTGGGGAAAATGGAAAGATTTCTTCCTAATCTATATAAGGATCATTATTTTTGCATTAGGGCATCCAATACTCACGTATGCCCTTTACTCCTAAATGTGTCCTCCAATGCATCTCCAAACTTAGTTCAAGGCCTCTTAACCAGGTTAATGATAGGATGATAGGGGAGTTTTCACCGTATGGTGTCCTCTCCTTTCTCAACCCTAGGCAAGAGACAAAAGCTATCTCTTAAGCCTGTATAGGTGAATGGGAGTCGGTGCTTGCACCACGAGATTGAAAAGTCCATTCAAATTGTTTTTGCCCATGGCCCACGATGAGTTTGGTAAAATTTCAAAATTTTCCTTCTTTGTCAAGCATCTTTCCTTAAAATGGAAACTATCCTTTTTTAAAAAAAGTAAAATCTTTCACACAAATGGTGATTGCCGTAGTTAAAGATACTTTATCCAAAGCATTAAAACCCGATTGACAATTAGAGGGTTTCGTAGTATTCAATTAAGATTTGACTATATTCAAAAGCATTAAAAACTAATTGACAATCAGAGACTTTCAAAGTCTTCAATTAAGAGTTGATTATATCCAATCAATTAAAGACAAATTGTCAATCAGATATTTTTAGAGTCCTTAATCAAGTTGAATCTATCAATGCATTGAAACCCCAATTGTCAATAAGGGATTTTCATATCTTCAATTAATAGTTGACTCAATTAGAACATTAAAACCCTTCTTGTTAATTAGGGATTTTTCAAATCATCTAGGATTGGCTCAATCAAGGGATTCTCTAACCATTCATTAATGATTGATTTCAACCACATTCAAATCCCAATTTCCAATTAAAGGACTTTGAAAAATTCTTTGATGACTGATTTATTTCAAATCTTCATTAAGACCTAATATCAATTAGAAGTTTTTCAACTCTATCGGCATTGAATTCTCTAATTTCAATCATGGGATTGGGACCACAATTCCTACTTATTCAAAATCAAATAAAAAATCTCATCCTATCTCATCCAATCCTTGATTGAAATAAGATATTTTTATGTTTTAATTTCAAAAGGAAGAGTCATCTTTGAATTTAATCATGATAGTTAATCAATTTTTATTTTTTTTTTCATAATTTCTTATCTAATTTCAAAATTTAGGATTATCTGAGGCCCAATTCCCCTTTTCAAACAAGAGCGTATCAGGGCTTTCAACTATATTGTTCGGACTCATTGATAGTGATGTTTCACTGAATAAACCAAAAAGGGAACTTCTTTTCTCTCTGTTCCTTCTTTCTTTCTCTATTAGGACACACACACACACACACACATTGTGTCAACCATTCATGGAATGGGTGCTGGTTGACTAACCACCTTAGAATGGTTAGTCAACCACCTTCCCTACACACAAATGCACTCCTAAACCCTTGTTTTCTATGTTGTACTTCTTTTTAGGGTTTTTTCCTTTGTTTTCCCTAAACAAAAAAATAATAATGAAGGTGGTGGCTCCACATTTTTAACCTTTATATCTTTTCAGAGTCTACCCCACCCTCGATTTAACTATCTTGTTTTGGGGATTGCTATTGTTATGAAAAACAATTGGTGCTCTAATACCCATTGTTGTTCATGAATGCACAGTGGAAGCCCTCACAAACTCATGAATTAATCAACAAACAAGCAGCGCAATCACTCAATGATGAACTATATTAAAGAAATCACTTAGCAATGAGAAAAACGAAAACAACGATTAAATACACAAGATTTACATGGTTCAACAATTTTCCTACATCCAAGGGAGCAGCAACTCTGATTCTCCTTATCAATAATGTCATATAAATTAGGGTTACAAAGTATGATTATATATGAACCCTACACATACAAGAACCTTAGATTCTATCTAAACCATCCCTATAGCAATCCCCGAAAGAAAATCCTCCAATGTACCCAATCTGCTGGTCTCCTAATTTGAATTTCGTGACGTGCGCTGATCGAAACCATTGACACTTTAGGCCAAGTTGTCAATGATTTAAAGCCAAGAAGAACCCCTTGCATTCTGCCTAAAATCGTTGATAGTTTCAATGCAAATTGTTGACAATTATCCCTCATCCGGTAGAATTCTCTCTTACTCTTGTTCTTCACTTCATGAAGCTTTCCCGGTGCATGTGTTCCACTCAAATATGAGCCACATTCCCAACAATCTCCACCTTGGTGAATATTCACCACTTAGGAAATCTAAAAGCATAACCGCTGCTCCACCCAAGACAGTAGATTGGGACTGTCTCCCGTCTTGCACTTGGAAACATTGATCAAGTCTAACAAATGCTTGAACTTGTCCATTATGACCGGTTTCGTTAGCATATTAGCCGCATTGTCAGATGTATGAACCTTCTCAAGTAGAAGTTTTTCTGAAGCAATCAATTCCCTAACCCTATGATATTGCACATTAATGTGCTTTTTCTTCGCATGGTACACCTGATTCTTCGCCAAGTAGATGGCACTCTGACTATCACACTGCAGCCAAACTCCACATTGCTGGATACCTAGCTCCCTGACCAATATCGTAAGCCACAATGCTTTCTTGGTGGCCTTAGCCATTGCCATGTACTCTGACTCAATAGTAGATAAAATTACGAATGATTGCACCATAGAACTCCAACAAATAGGTCCTCCCATAAGAGTAAATAAGTACCTTGTGGTAGAACTCTTATCGTCCAAGTCCCCTACATAGTCAGCATCCAAGTACCCTACTACTTCCAGATTACTCTGTTGTTCACTAAACAGGATGCTATATTCAATTGTACCCCTTAAGTACCTAAAAATCCACTTGACCAGATCCTAATGTTGTTAACCCAGATTCGAGAAGAACTTGCTCACCACACTAGCAGCATGTGTCAGGTCAAGCCTTATACACATCATGACATAAATTAGACACCCCACTACACTAGCATTGAGGACCTTAGTCATAATACAAACCTCATCATCCGTCCTTAAGCATTGGGCGGAAGACAGCCTAAAATGACTCGCCAAAGGTGTGCTCACTGGCTTAGCATTAGTTATGCTAAATCTTTCCAGCACCTTCTCCATAAAGCTGCCCTGAGATAACCATAGTCTCCCTGTAGGTCTGTCCCTATGAATCTCCATGTCAATTACCCTCTTGGCTGCACCCAAATCTTTCATATTGAACTTTTTTCCCAACAAATTTTTCATTCGATTCACCTCGATCATGTCTTTAGCTGCAATTAGCATATCATCAACATACAACAACAGAAATATGAGAGACATATCCTCAAGACTCCTCACATAGATGCAGAAATCGTACTCACGCTTCATGTGGCCAATACGGGTCATATAGGTATCAAACCTCTTGTACCACTGCATCAGAGACTTTTTCTGCCTATAAGGTAACTTTTTCAGTTTGCAGACTAAATGCTCTTGTCCAAGTTGGCTAAACAATAATGGTTGTGTCATGTAAATTTGCTCCTCCAGAACACCATAGAGGACTATCATCTTTACATCCATCTGCTCCAGATGCATATTATGTTGCACCACTAGTCCCAACACTACCTTGATGGAAGTTTGTCTGACCACAGGGAAGTATATTTCATCACAATCTACTCCCTTCCTCTACAAGTATCCCTTTGCTACTAAGCGAGCCTTGTACTTCTTTCTTTCCCTTTCTAAAACGGCTTCCTCTTTCTTGTATACCCACTTGCATCCAATCATCCACTTCCCAGCTAGAAGCTCCACCAAGCCCTATATTTGGTTCTTATGCAATGACTTCATCTCCTCCACCATAGTGCCTATCTAGCTACCTTTCTCCTAGATGTGCACAACATTCTGAAAGGTAGTAGAATCCCAGTGCTAGTAATAAACATATAAGACACCAGATTTTAAAAACCATACTTGGGGGGTAGCCAGATGACGTATCTGGGTCTATCTACAGTTAAGTTATTTGTTAGAAAAGGTGTATTCCCAAAAGGGGGGGGGGGTGAATTGAAATTTAAAACTTTTTCTCCTACATTAATCTATCCAACAACACTATATACACAACCTAGGGTCAGTCTTTGCAATTTCCAATTTTAAAGATAAATATAATGTGGAAATTAAGTCATACGCATCATTCATATAATAACATACACGTGCGGTAAATATAAAGTGAGGAAATATAAAAAAACACACGATATGTTATCAGGGTTCGGCCAACTGCGCCTACGTCCCTGCCTCAAGCTCGCAAGCTCAAGGATTCCACTAATAGCTCACTTAAGGGTGGAGCGGTACCGTTTACAACCAGGTCAAATTAACACAGGGCTGACCTCAACCTTAACCAGGTCAATTAGCGGGGCTGACCTCAACCTACACGCCTTAACAGGACGACGCACCTAACTTTCCTAACCGGGTCTAAGCCAATCCAAGACTATTCCAAGGCTAGTCTCCCTCTTCAGGCCCGTGCCTGGATATACAACAAATGTGTATATAATCATATGGTATAATGATTGTGCTTTCGTGTAAAGCAAATATGTACCCAAATGCGCGCAATAACATACACCACAATATGATTCAATATGTAAGCTCAATGTGGTCTAGATGGTTCAACTCTCAAAAGTATTTTCTATCAGTGTAATGCATAAGTGAGAGTGTCAAACAAGAAATCTTTGTATCACAAGATATTCAGCTAATAAGTTCACACAAAGATCTCAAGTCTCAAGGAATTCAATTAGCAGGTTGTCTCAAGCATGCAAGTATCAATGGAGTATTTGCTTGGTTTGCAATCAACGTGTAATCTTTGTTTTCAGCAAATAATATATGAGTGAGTGAATATTGCAACAAAGATCACTATCACACAAACAAATATCTCTTCAAAATATTTATCAAGATAAAGCACACTAGATATTTGAAGGTGTTTTGAAAATGTTTTTGCAAAACAAATACTATACGATATTCTCAGGATATTGCAATGAAGGTGCAAGCTTAGAAGATCTAACAAAGTCTTCTTAGGGTAGACTTATCAACAAAGTCTCCTAAGAATCGTTAGGTTTTGCTCTCAAATAAAATCGTGTCAAGAAAATAAAAACAAGGAGAGCAAACCTTCCCAAATGATGTACGCACTATTAAATGATAAACATGAGTGAATGGGGCTAAAAAAATGAGTAGTACAGGCTTTTGGATTTTCAAAGAATTTTCCCTTAATCAAAGTGGCTAATCCATCCTAATTTTCTCAAATGATCTCATATATATAAGCATAGGAGAAAATATGACCGTTGGGGACCTATTGGGTATTCTTAGGAAAGTTTAATGATGTTTAAAACATTTTAACCCTATTTAAAAAATATTTAACTGCGGTAAAAATCAGGGCAACCTGAGAGGTCCGGTTGACCAGAACAAGTTCAGTCGACCAAGTCTCATATGCTTCGATTGACCAGGGGACTTTTGAACTGAAGGCTCAGTCGACCAGGAGAGGGCAATTTCTTAATTTTCAGAGGTTCGGTCGATCAGGACATTTTGAACTACCTGGTTCGGTCAACCAGACCGCTGGGATTTCTCTCAAGGACCCTCCGGTCGACCAAATAGTTGGAGAACAAAAGTGCTCAGTCGACCAGATGGTCAAAATGTTGACCAGGGAGGGTTTCGATCGACCAGGGCCTTTTGAACTACCTAGTTCGGTCGACCAGGGCCTTGGTCAACTATTGACTTAGGCCTAGTTTCGGTCGACCAGGCCAAAATGAATTGGCTTGGCTGGTCAACTGAAAGTGCACCATGTGTGCATTTTGGTCCCACTTCGAAACAAACAAGCCTTATTCAAGTTCCTAACAAGCATATGTGTGAATGTGTGTGTCCTAGGGTCACTTGGGGTCCAATTTGAAGACACCAAAAAAGTCCGATGTTGGTCGACCGAAACTCTTAGGTCCTTATAAGGTCCTTTCTTATTCATGGTTTGTTTGAGCTTACATAGTAAATCAGACATGTGAAGTGTGTGAGCTTATTACAAACCAAATACCTACTTACTATTACAGACTAATTAAATATATTATAATATTGAATAAAATTTGGTCTTCGAGCTTTACTTGCTTTGTGCACATCTTTATCTTAACATTCTTAGTTTCTGCACAAAAACTCAAACACTCGTTAGATACAATGAGTATTTCTCATAATCAAAACCGGGCGTGACTAATAAAGTCAACACTATTACTCAGCTCATCTGACCTAGAACTCCTTGTGTTTTGAACACCGACATCTCCACATTAAGTTTCTAACTCCACCTGCACCGCTAGATGATCTCTCAGGCTAGGACTCCTTGCATTTCTGCCCTTAGTCCCCAACTCCACCTAAATTGCATGCTCGTTGCTGCTATGATTTTTTAGCACCTGTTTCTCTATTTCCTCTTGAGTATGTTGCAACATGGTTTTCTTATAAAAAACCATATCCCTACTAATCACCACCTTGTTTGCCACTCGATCCCACAGCTTGAACCATTTCACGCCTTTTTGATATCCTAAAAAGATGCATCATCTAGACTTCACCTCAAGCTTAGATCTTTCCTCACTAGGAATGTGTGTATAGGCTAGACACCCAAATACTCTCAATCCATGGTAGTCTACCTCGTTACCTATCCATGCCTCCTCAACAATGTTACTATCTTGTGATGCCATTGGTGATCTATTTACACTACAAAAAATAAGGTTATTAGTGACGGTTCAATAACGTCACTAATACTCACAAAATCGTCTCTAATAGTATTAGTGACGGTTTTGAATAAGTCACTATATCTGTCGTTACTAATACTTATTAGTGACGAATTTTTCAAACTGTCACTAATAATAGAGTGTTAGTGACGGATTAAAGCTGTCACTAAAAAACCTAAGTCCATCACTATAAATTTTATACTGGCTCGATCAAAAAATCGTCACTAAAGCTGTAGTATTAGTGATTGTTTTAAATTAGTCACTAATGCTTTATTATTAGTAACGATTTGAAAATCGTCACTATTGCTCACAGGCAACTATTAGTGACGGTTTGAAAACCTTCACTAAAACTCTTTAAAAAAAAAAAAAAGGCAATTATTAGTGACGATTTTGAAACCTTCACTAATACTTAAATTGGACAATTAGTAGTGACGATTTTAAAATTGTCACTAATAATTTTAAATTAATTTTTTCCAATTATTAATTCCTGTAAAAATCTATAATTACATTTTCGTATACGTAACATTAAACCATAATTGATAAAAAATTCATAAATTATTCAAAATTCAAATTCAAATACAAATATATTATAAAAATTCAAATTCAAATATAAATATATTATACAAATTCAAATTTAAATTGGACAAGTAGTGATGGTGATGCGAGCTTCGACAGTGAGAGACCATGGCAGCATAGGTGGCTATGGCTTGCTGTAGCGTCATCCTCAAGGGTGAAGTTCTCGAACAATAAGGCTCAACCTGCAATCTAGGGCCCAACTTCAGAATCCTCGACCTTAATGGTGATGGAGCAGACGACGAGATCATGGAGGGTGATGAAGGACAATAAGGCCATAGATGACAGAGAAGGATGATGAGGCCGTGGATGGTGGTGGCTGCATCAATGATTCTTTATCTAGTTTACCTAGAGTTTCTTTTCAAAATTGATTTGAAATGCGATAAGCCTGCCCATGTAGACAAAATGAATTTTAGCCTTTCATCTGATAAGTTGTCTCTTATAGTTAAGGTATGATTTAAATATTAATTTTATTTTTCCTGAATCTTGATAAGGCAAGTGAATGCAATGACCGCAAGAAGGGCATCAAGATTCAAGAGAAATAAAATTAATATTTAAATCGTACCTTAACTATAAGAGACAACCTATCAGATGAAAGGCTAAAATTCATTTTGTCTACATGGGCAAGCTTATCGCATTCCAAATCAATTTTGAAAAGAAATTTCGGGTAAACTAGATAAAGAATAACCACCCACCCCACTATAAGAGTACCTGAACCTCCCGATTCTTACCTCCATGTCCATCATAAACTCCAAAGAATGAAGTGGAAGCATCCAGAATAGGATATGCAGCATGCTAGCAAATCAAACATTCATAGTCAATAACAAAATATTCATTCTATTAGTAAAGAGTTAACACATGCATTATCACACAAGGATATTCAATCTGATGGGAATCCCATCACACTCCCATCTCTTAGATGACTCAAAAAATGGGAAAATGTGACACAGGGATACTACCAATATTCATTAATACTTGAAGAAAAGATCACAATTAGGATGAAATGGCACTGCAAAAACAAAACTACAGCAAATTAGGTAAATGTCAACAGTAGGTGTGCCACACATCTAAAGAGCACAACATTTCAAGCTTAAAGGACCTTGACGTTTCAATGCGAATAAATCAAAGCAAAGATAGTGCGAGTGTGTGCCTATCAAATATAAACCCTAGAACAAATGAATGAGCAAATGACAGTAGAAATTCCCTTGGTGATTCAAATGCTAAGATCACACATCAATGACAAAAGGAGAAAAAATAAAATAAAAGTACCAATATGAGCTACGGCTAGAGAAGAACAAGGGAAAAAGATCCTTACCTTACCTGAAGCTTCAAAGCTTTTAGAGATTAGATAGAGGCCCCACTTTCAAGTGAGCAATTTCAATTTGATAACTGGTTGTGAATTTAGAACTCATAAGTTCCGGTGTAATTATAAAGTATGTGTGTTTATTACTATAAAATTTTATTTGTTTTTTTAAAAAAAATAGCTCCAAATTCACATTCTCAAACACCATATTTTGCTACCAAAAAAATATGATTTTGTATTGTAGTATAGTTGTATATATAGAGAATTTCTAGAGTATTGGTGGATGTAGCGTGTGGTGGTTCCAATCTGTCTTTTACAGCCAACTACAGAGTATGGTTTGAAGAAATTTGACCTACTTATACTGCAGGATCAGGTCAACAATGGCAGAAGAAGATCAACAGTCGAAATTTTTCATTTAAGCAATTCAGCAAACAGCTTGCAGGATTTAGATTTTAATGGCTGCACGGATCCCATTAATATCGGTGGAATTTTAAATACACACAACAAATGCCATATTATTTTGTTTTCCGGTTTTTGAAGCAAGCGAATGGTTCATTAAGCATATTCAGAGCCCTTAGCATAAATTTATGTTTATGGAACCAATAAACCAGCCAAAATGAAAATTAAAATCTAGAAAAGTTGAGACTTTAAGAAGGACAAGATCCATACCTGGAAGAAATCATGTTCGTGGAGATCTAGAATTGAGTGTCGCACCATTCTCTCTCTCTCTCTCTCTCTCTCTCTCTCTCTCTCTCTCTCTCTCTCTCTCTCTCATGGTATGAACTCTCGTAACTGACGACCGAAGAAGGTAGATTTTCAAATCTTCTCGGCAAATTTGGCGCTAATTGTTTTTTAGGAACCCTGCAGTGTAATTATAAAGGAACCATCACTAGGTGAACCAACAATGGAGCTCTCAGCTCCCGGAGAGTCCACGGTCGGGGACAAGTCGGGAACAGATCTGGCAGTTCCAGTGCTGGGTCTCCTCCTGATAGAGAGGTTGAGATCCGAGTTGTGGTGCGGACTCGATTTCGCACCTACGCCTCCATTGTGCATGTTCGCGATTGCCATGGATGCAGAAAGGAGACACTGTGGGCAGTGGCTTGAGATTCAGTGGCGAGAGGAATGCGCTGCGTCTATCGAGGAGCAAAAAGGGAGGGGCAGGAGGGAGGAGCATAACGAAATTTGGGGAAAGAAGAAACCGCAGGAGGGAGAAGGAGGGGGGAGGAGAAAGAAGAAATTTGGGGAAAGTGTGGGAAATTATGCGGGCTAAGGCGGGGATTTCAGATTTTGAGCATCAGTGACGGTTTCAAAACCATCACTAATACCCTATTATTAGTGACGGGTCTCCCAATTCGTCATTAATGTCCTTAACTAAATTTTTTTTTTTATATTTTTTAAATAAAAAACTATAAGTGACGGTTTCAAAACCATCACTAATACCCTATTATTAGTGACGGGTCTCCCAATCCGTCACTAATACCCTTAACCAAAAATTTTTTAAATAAAAAACTATTAGTGACGATTTTGAAACTGTCACTAATACCCTATTATTAGTGACGGGTCTCCCAATCCATCACTAATACCCTTAACTAAATTTTTTTAAAATATTTTTTAAATAAAAAATTATTAGTGACGGTTTTGAAACCGTCACTAATACCCTATTATTAGTGACAGGTCTCCCAATCCGTCACTAATACCCTTAACTAAAATTTTTGTTTATATTTTTTAAATAAAAGACTATTAGTGACGGTTTCAAAACCGTCACTAATACCCTATTATTAGTGATGGGTCTACCAATCTGCCACTAATACCCTTAATTAATTTTTGTATATATTTTTTTAATTAAAAAAACTATTAGTGACGGTTTCAAAATCATCACTAATACCCTATTATTAGTGACGGGTCTTCCAATTCGTCACTAATACCCTTAACTAATTTTTTTTTTAATTTTTTAAATAAAAAACACTAGTAGTTCGGTTTCAAAACCGTCACTAATATCCTATTATTAGCAACGGATCTCCCAATCCATCACTAATACCGTTAACTAAATTTTTTTTATATATTCATAAATATTAGTAGTGGCGGTTTGTTAGTCGTCACTAATAAGTGACTTTTAGTGACTAATTTAATTTTTCACTAATACCCTAGAATCGTCGCTAATACTTTTTCAAAAAAAATTTCGCGTGAAAATTGTTTACCGCGCAATTTTTAGTGACGAAAGTATTAGTGACGGTTTTAAAACTGTCATTAATAGTGTTGTATTAGTGACGACTGCTAAAACCGTCACTAATGCTTTCCTTACACTATTAGTGACGGTTCTTAAAAACCATCACTAATACAATGCTATTAGTGACGATTTTAAAACCGTCACTAATACTTTCGTCACTAAAAACTAGTATTTTTGTAGTGTTACCAAGAAACAAGTCATACTAACTGCCTTAGCTCAGAAATTCATAGCGAGCCCAGTATGCAACCTAAGACACCGAGCCCTTTCAACTAAGGTTCCGTTTATCCTCTCTACCACACCATTTTGTTGCAGTATCTTGTGTAATATAAAATGTCTCATTATGCCATGTTTCTCGCAAAACTCTTTGAAAGTTGAGTTTGTGTATTCAGTCCCATTATCTGTCCTGAGGAACTTAATCTTTCTTCCAATCCGATTTTCCACCTTAACTTTCCACTGTTTAAACTTGGCAAACGTCTCCAACTTGTGCCGCATAAAGTAAACCCAGACCTTCCGTGAGTAATCATTTATGAAACTCATGAAATACACATGTCCCCCTCATGATTCCACTCTCATCGGTCCCCAAACGTTCGAATGAATGTAGTACAACATTCATTCCGTCTTATGCACGACTATCATGAATTAAACTCTATTCTGTTTTCCAAGCACACAGTACTTGTAGAACTCCAGCTTACATTATTTGATCCCCTTTAGAAGATTTCTCTTGTGAAGTTTCTTCTTTCCACGCTCACCCATATGCCCTAAACGTATATGCCACAAAATGGCACTGTCAGACTCACACTTTGCGGATGTAGCTCCACCGACAACAATTGTACCTAGTAGTGTAATATATTCCTTGACAACCTTTTCCCCTTCATCACAGTCAAAATGCCCTTGCTCACATTCATTACCCCACCTTTATATTTTTAACTAAACCCGTTACAATACAAGGAGCCTAATGAAACTAGATTCTTCCTTAACCCTGGTATGTGCCTCACATCACACAATGTTCTCACCACACCATTGCACATCTTGATTCTGACATTCCCCATCCTTATCACTTTGCATATAGCATCATTCCCCAACAAAACAGAGCCATAACTCACCAGTTTGTATGTAGTGAACAGTCCTTGTGGGAAGTCATACAATAAGAACACATCAAACCCAAGATCAAAGAATATGCAATCTCATCTAACCAGATGAAACCGAGAGCATATCATTGTCACCGCTTCCAAAGTCTCCTTCTTCTACTACATTCGCTGTGTTTGAAGATCCTTCTTTGTTTTCATTAACCCCCTTCTTCCTTTCCAAACACTCAAGTTTTACGTGCCCCTTTTTCCCACACTTAAAACACCGCATGTTCTTCCTCTTCCGGAATTTGTACCAGGCCCTATGGTTGCTTGATCCACCCTATAAGTTATTCATCCCACGATCTTGATTCCCCTTTGCCACGAGCGCTTCATCATTTGAACCGTCATCACTAGCCTTCTTCCTCTAATGGAACCTCAACAATGTACCCGTTATGTCCTCCAACTCTCGGGTTTCTTTCCCTCAAGTCAGCATTGTAACCAGATTCTTTTATGTAAGAGACGTTGGTAGAGAATTCAGCAGCATCAATGCTTTATCCATTTCCTTGAACCTCACATCAACTCGTTTCAGATCACTAATGATTTGATTGAATGTGTTGATGTGCTAAGTTAGGTGTGAACCCTTTTCCATCTTAAGCAAATGAAGCTTTTTTTTAAGATACAGCTTGTTCGTAAGTGACATGGATATGTACTGGCTTTCAACTTCCAGCAAAATCGTTACTGACGATTCCTCATCCATGACGTGATACATCACATCATCAACTAAAGGATGTTGGTTAGTGGACACAACTTTTGCTTCCAACTCCTTCCAACTTTCATCGTGCATGCTTTCCGGCTTCTTCCCGTATAGAGCCTTCACCATTCCTTGCTACATTAGCAAGTCCTTCACCATCCTCTGCCAAAGTCTGAAATTCTCGATTCAATTGAACTTGTTAACATCGAACTTCATTGACTTAGCCATTGTGAACCAACAACTCAAATACTAATTTTTGTGCAAAACAATCGGTGCTCTAGCTAATACTAATTGTTGTTCACAGATGTGCAGTGGAAGCCCTCAAAAAATCACATAATAATCAACAAAAATGTAGTGCAATCACTCAACGATGAACTATACTAATGAAGCAATCACATTCAGAAATGAGAAAAATGAAAACAACGATCAAAGACACAAGATTTACGTGGTTCGGCAATTTGCCTACATCCACGAGAGTAGCAACACTAATTCTCACTATCAATAATGTCAAGCTTACTATTGACCTTATAGGTCATGCCGGATTCTGATTATGACAAATACTCATTATATCGAATAGGTGTTTGAGATCATGTGCGGGAACCTAAATTGTCAAGATCAAGATGCACATAGAAAAAGTGAAGAGTCAAGACAAAAATCATTTTATATTGTAATATATAATCCATTCGGGTAATTGGCCTATAATAGTAATTAGGACTGTTTCTTGTAATAATCACACACTCCACATGCATGGTCTAATAGGTAAGCTCAGACTGAAATATAATGGAAACAGGACCCATAAAAGACCTTAGGACACTCACCATTGCACTTGTATGTGTTAGGCACTTGAATAGGGTGATTGTGTAATGAAACAGGATCGAATTACGCAAAATGTGCACCTTCGGTCGACCAACCTATACAGGTCATTTTGCTCCTGGTCGACCAAACCCGGTCTAGGTCAACCAGTTGACCAAGGTCCAGTCAACCAAGCTTCTGAAGCTCATTTGACCCCGGTCGACTGAACCTCCTTGAAGTCAACATTTTGACTTCTTGGTCGACCGTGTTCCCACGTGTGGGAACTCAACGGTCTGGTTGACCGACAAGCTTAGTTCAAAATGACCTTGGTTGATCAAACCTCGCGAAATTGGAAAAATGGCCTCGGACATACATGTCCGGTCAATCGACCTAGCCAGTTCATTTTTGGCCGGGTCGACCGAACCATATGAACTTAGGTCGGCTGAACGTGTTCTGGTCGATCGGTGCTCTCGGGTTGCCCTGCATTTTTACCGTGGTTAACTCTTTTTGAATAGGGTTAAAATAACTAAATGTCATTAAAAATTTTCTAGTAATCCCAACCTTGTCCCTAACGGTTATAATTTCAGGGGAGTTCATATATACCCCGTCATTTGGGAAAATTAGGTATAAGATTAGCAAAACAAATTAAGAATTTCTCTCTCAATCTGAAAAATCTTCTTACTCATTTTCATACTCCAATCACTCATACTTACCCTTTTCTATTGCTTGAATCCTCTGTAAGTTGATTGAGTGTTTGTTATAATAGGTTTGCTCTCCCATTTTTGTTTGGTTGATTCAATTTTAACGAGAGCTAAGCCTAAGTGTTCTTAGGGGACTTTGCTAATAAGTCTCTCCTAAGAAGACTTGTATTAAGCTTCTGAGTATTGCATCTTCGTTGCAATAACTTAGGAAGTTTGTATTTGTTTTTGGGTTGCAAAAACATTTTCAAAAACATTCTCAAATATCTTAGGTGACTTATTTTAGCATATTCTTGAAAAGATATTTGTTTATGTGATATTAATTTTTATTGCAATATTTATTAACTTACACATCATTTGTTGAATATAAAGATTACATATCTTTTGCAAACCAAGCATATACACTGTCTAATATTTACGTGATTGAAATATCCTACTGATTGATACTTTTGAGACTTGCTTAATATCTTTGTGCAAATACGTTGATTGAATATCTTGAGATACAAATATTGCTTGTTGACACTCTCATCCACTCATTACATAAATAGCAAATATATTTAAGAGTTGAAATATTAGACCACACTGAGCTTACATATTAAATCATTTTCTGGTGTATGTGACTTGAGCGTATTTGGGTACATATTTTCTTTACACGAAAGGACAATCATTGTACCAATATTCTTTGATTGTAAAATCTGAGCGTTTCCAAGCGTGGCCTAAGGGGGCGGTAATCCAGCCCGGCAAGGATTGGTTGTAAAGGTTGAGGTCAGTCCTGTGCTAATTGACTTGGTTTGTTTAGGTGTCGTTCCACCTGTTTAAGTGAGCAACTATAGCTGTAATCCTTGTGCTTCTTAGCCAAGGCAAAGATGTAGGCAATTGACCGAACCTCGATAACATTTTTTTTGTGTCACCTTTACTTTATTGCTTTCTGGTGCATGTGTGTTTGAATAAATTGCTTTATTTACTTTCTGGTATACATTTACATTACCTGCACTAGATTGACCATAGCATTGTGAATATACTGGTGTTAGAATATTTACCTAGGGATAAAATTTAAAAATACCAATTCACCCCCCTTTCTTGGGATTATAGTAAAGCTAACAATTGGTATCAGAGCCACGTAGCATAGACTAGCTGTTATTTTGCAAAAAGATCACTATGGCTCATAGCTCCATGACCCCTTCCCCATAGGGGCCATCTTTCACACGACCTCCTGTTTTCAGTAGTGTTAATTACACCTTCTGGAAATAGAGGATGTGCATCTACCTTCGGAATACTGATTGGAAGGTGTGAAGGATTGTCTCTAAGGGAAACTATGTCCCTATGAAAACCGAGGGTGCAGCTTGGGTTACTAAGACCTGGGATTAGTATGATGATGTTGATATGAAAGTTGTTAGCCTAAATGCCACTACTATGAATATTTTGTACTATAGTCTTGATGTAAATGAATTTAACAGAATTATGGCATGTTCTACTACAAAAGAAATATGTGATAAGTTAGAGGTCACATATGACGGTACTAGAGATGTGAAGGACAGTAGGATAGATATGTTGACCAGTGAGTATGAGGCATTTAGGATGAATGTAGGTGAGTCCATTCAGAGCATGTACACAAAATCACACACATCATAAACTCACTTCATGCATTAGGAAAGACCTATCCCGCATATGAGATGATTACGAAGATCCTTAAAGGCTTACCTCCTGTTTGAGAAGCCAAGGCTACGGCCATTGCTGAGGGTAGAGACCTTAAGGTCATGACTCTATATGAATTGATAGGTTTCTTGATCACTTATGAATTAACCATAAATAAGAGGCTTAATGATTATAATAGGGCTAAGAAAGTGAATGCATTAAAAGCTTCCACTAATGCATCTAGTGAGTGCAGTGAATCTGACACTGATGATGAAATGGTCATGCTAACCATAAAATTCAGAAGATTCTTCAAAAAGAACAGAAAACGTTATAAAAAATATGGAGAGTCTACTATTGAGAAGGGAGAGTCCAGAAAAATAAAATAAAAATCAAATGCTCCTATGTGCTATAACAGCAACAAGGTTCAGTACATCAAGCCAGACTGCCCACTGCTGAAAAAGGAGGTTAAGAAGAAAAAGAAAGCCATGAAGGCTGGAACATCATGGGACAAACTTAGTAGCAGTGACTCAAAATTAGACCACAGTGACTCAGAGGTCGCTAATTTGTGTTTGATGGCACATGAGGATGAGGTATCTTCTTCTTATTTATTGTCTTCATATTATTCATCTGATGATTGTGATTCTGATTGCATGCCTACATTTAGAGAGTTTCAATTTGAATATATTCGTGTGTCTAAACTGTTAGGCAAAATAACCAAAGAAAATAATGATTTTAAAAAGAAATGTGAAAATTGGTCCAAATTGTTTAATATTGCAAAAACCTCTCATGCTTCCATTTTAAAAGAAAAGGATGCTACTATTGTTAAGTCTAAGAGGAAATTGGAGGATAGCTCCAAAATCATTTTTAAATTCACCAAGGGCAAAAAAAATTTTGAAAAACTACTTGGTGGCCAAAGAAGTTCCTTAAGTAAAAAGGGTCTTGGTTTTAATGGCATTGAAAATTTTAGACGACCTGATCTTTACTTAGGACATTTTACACGTGAGTTAAAGTCTCATGTCCCTCCTAAAGATCCTAAGTGTAGATTAAGATGATTTAAATGTAAACAAATTGGTCATATTTAATTTGATTGTCCACTTAGGAATAAGCATGCTAGAATTAGGAAAGTATGGGTAGTTAAGGGAGATCCGACTATTAACCCCCGTGGACCAAATAAAATTTGGGGAACAACATCAGTTACTTTGTGTATTTTGTAGGTATGCCTAAGATCGTCCTCCTCCAAGGATCGGTGGTACTTGGATAGCGGGTGCTCACAGCACATGACCAGTGACAAGGAAAAATTCACTTCTATCATTCCCAAGGATGGAGGCTATGTGACTTTTGGGGACAATGCAAAAGGACGCATCATTGGGGTAGGTAAGGTTGGTAAGGATTCCTCTCTTACTATTGATAGTGTTTTATTAGTTGATGGACTCAAACATAATCTACTTAGCATAAGTCAATTATTTGACATAGGATATAAAGTATGTTGACCCTATGGGTCATGCCCGTTTTTGATAATGACAAAGTATTTGATAGCTTTCAAGTTTGTGTGCATGTTTATATTATCATATCATATGCTGGCACATGAGAAGACTTGAAGGCTAAAGACCCTAAAGACTTATTGTTGTAATTTATATTATTTGGGTCTGTAATAATTTATATCGGTCTGTAATAATCTCTGCAAGTCATGCATGTAGGATTTGTAAGCTCAAAATGACCATAGATTGACCATAGGGACCGAATGAATTTAGGGCACCCTTCGATCGATCGACGCCAGGTTTTTAGGCGTACTTGAAAAAACCCTAGGTTCCTACACATTGAGCACAAAGTCCCCATAGTCACTTACATTATCAGGGGAAAGAATTGAATTAAAAATTGGACTTAATAGGCAAATATGTGAGAGGTCGAGCAATCGAAACCCTGGAGTTCAAAACTCCTCGAGCACCCGAACTGTTGGAAAGTCAGCAGTTTGACTTGGGTTCAGGCTACCAAACCAAGAATAAATGTATCGCCCTCGGGTGACCGAACCTCTGTCAGGGTGCTTTTCACCAACTTGGGCTGCCAAACTTTTAATTCAAAAAGGGCTCGAGTGACCGACCTTGTTAGTTCGGTTAACCAAACTTTATTTCAGGCACTGAACCGCATGGCAAATGTTTCTAACTTTTGTTTAGGCAACCGAACCTAGACCCGGGCACCCGAACTATTTAAAAATGCTTTTTTAACTGATTCTATTCGGGTGCCCGAACCTCAAACCGAGCACCCAAACATCTCTGGTTAAATTAATTTTTACAAGGGTTAAAAGTAAGTAAACTGGGTTAATTTCCCTAATTGTTTTAAAACAAATTTCATAATACCCATAAAGTCCCCAACGGTTATATTTTGGTCTTGGCCTATATATAGGATTTCATTTTTGTGGATTAGTGGAAAATTAGCCAAAAATAATTAGCAAAAATCCTCTCTATCTCAAAATCCCATTTTTTCCAAATACTCTCAAATTTTCTATTCCCTTGATACATTTTAGTATTGTGAGAGTATATTTGTTGTGCTAGTGTATATTAAGTATTTCTAATACTCCCAATGTGCTTGTGTGATTGAGATATTATTTTTGGGGAGTTTAGTTTAGGCTTATCCCACAGATTTTCATACTATAAATCTTGTGTTAGAATAACCTAGTAAGCTTAGGATATTTGCATTATTATTGCAAGTGTCCAATAACTTGATTTTTGTTGTGTAAATATTTTTCAAACAAGCAAAACATTTTCAAACTAGTATTGTGCGTATTTCATTGAGGAAAATCTTATTGAACTAGTTTGGTTATCGGATTCATATCTTTGGAATATTGATTTGCTACTGAACTGTTCATTGCTTAGATTCCAAGATACTGCTTGTTTAGAACACTCTTGAGCATATTAGCGATCATATCTTATTAAGTATAGCTTGCACAAAAATACACATCACTAAGCTTACATTTACTTATATTGTTGATGTGTGGTTGATTTAGTATGTTGCGCATATTGGGTACATATCTTCTTTACATGAAAGCATAATCACTGTACCAGTTGATTGTGATAAATACGGTTGTATTTCTAGGCATGGCCTAAGAGGGTTTGATCTAGTCCGAAAGGATCAGGTTGGGGTCAACCTTGTGAATTTGACCTAGGGCCTTTTTTGCCCCGCAAGGAGAGTTTGTAATGGTTGAGGTCAGCCCTGTGCTAATTGACCTGGTTGTATTAGGTGCCGCTCAACCCATTAAGTGGGCCATTAGTGGAATCCTCAGACTTGCGAGCTAGAGGGGGGACGTAGGCACAGATGGCCGAATTTGGATAATATATTGTGTGTCTTTTTATATTTCCACACTTTATATTTACCGCACGTGTATGTTATTGTGTGAATGATGCGCATGATTTAATTTTCGCATATTATTTGCACATTTAGGTTTGTGTATATAGAAAGACCCTAGGTTACCAAATCACATTGACTTCTGACTTAACCCCCCCCCCCCTTCTTGGAAATACACCAAAGCTAACAAAGTATCTTTTGAAAATGACAAATGCATAGTAGAAAATAAATCATATCACAAAGTGATTTTTACTACCGATCGTCATGAAAATGTTTATACTACTTCTCTTGATAACTTAGTTTCACAACAAGTGACATTTTCTTCTTCTATAACTGAAGCTAGTTGGTTATGGCATAGGCGCTTAGGACATGCTAGCATGGATTTATTGTCTAAACTTGTCAGAAAAGAATTAGTTAAAGGCTTTCCTAAGATGTCTTTTGTAAAGGATAAAATTTGTGATGCATGCCAAATGGGTAAGCAAACAAAGACTAGTTTTAAGAAAAAGAAATTAATATATACTACTAGGCCACTTGAGATGCTTCACTTAAATTTGTTTAGACCTAATTTTGTGCAAAGTCTTGGTGGTAAATCATATGCCTTTGTAATAATAGATGACTTTTCTAGATTCACATGGGTGTTGTTTCTTGCACATAAAAATGAATCATGTGAACAAATCACCAAACTTTATAGGAGAATTCAGAATGAAAAAGGATATAAGATAGCTCATATAAGAAGTGATAAAGGCACGGAATTCAAAAATGAGAGCATAGAAAAATATTGTGACTTAGAGGGCATATCACATAACTTTTCTGCACCTAGGACACCTCAACAAAACGGTGTGGTAGAAAGAAAGAATAGGTCACTGTAAGAAATGGGTAGAAATATGCTGAAAGAACATAACTTTCCTATTTTCATGTGTTTGGTTGTAAATGCTTTGTGTTTAGGGATAATGAACACTTAGGAAAATTTGACTCTAAGTCTAATGAAGGTATTTTCCTAGGTTATGCACTTAATAGTAAAGCATATAGGGTTTTCAATAAAAGAACACTGACTGTCATTTAATCTACTCATGTTGTATTTGATGAATCTAATCCATTTTCTAAGAAAGATGATGAAGATGATATTGATATTAGAAAATGCATGGACAAATTATCTATTAAAGACAATGCAAGTGAAAACCCAAAAGAAAATGAAAAATCATCTGAAGATAATGAAAATCAGGAGTTGCCTAGAGATTGAAAATTCATTAAAAATCATCATATAAATCAAATCATAGGTTTACCATCCGGTGGTGTAGCCACAAAATCCTCCTTAAGAAATCTAATGAATCATTCTGCTTTCTTATCCCAAGAAGAACCTAAAAATATTAAAGAAGCCATAGAGGATGAGTCTCGAGTGATGTCTATGCAAGAAGAACTTGATCAATTTGAAAGTAGCAAAGTGTGGACTCTAGTTCCTAGGCCTAATGATCATAAAATTATTGGAACTAAATGGGCATATAGAAATAAGAAAGATGAGAATGGAGTAGTAACTAGGAATAAGGCTAAACTAGTTGCCCAAGGATACAATAAGGAGGAGGGGATTGGCTTTGATGAAATATATGCTCCTGTTGCTAGATTTGAAGCCATTTATATGCTACTTGCTTATGCCGCTTTTAAAAACTTTAAATTGTTTCAAATGGATGTTAAAATCACTTTTATAAATGGCTATATTAATGAACAAGTATATGTAGAACAACCACCCAGTTTTGAAAATCATAAATATCCAGACCATGTTTACCGGTTGTCTAAGGCCTTGTATGGATTGAAACAAACTCCTAGAGCTTGGTATGAGAGGCTTAGTGGTTTTCTATTAGAAAATGGGTTTACCTGTGGCAAAATTAACACTGTACTCTTCATCCAATCCAAAAATAATGATATGCTCTTTGTTCAAATTTATGTGAACGATATCATTTTTGGAGCAACTAATAATGAATTGTGTAATGAGTTTGCCAAATGCATGCAAAGTGAATTTGAAATGAGCATGATGGGTGAACTTGGTTTCTTCTTAGGGCTACAAATTAAACAAGTTAAACATGGAATTATCATATGCCAATCTATATATATCAGGGACTTGCTAAAGAAACTCATTATGAAAGATTGTAAAATTCTTGGTACACCTATAAACTCTTCCATTAAGCTTAATAAAGATGAGCAAGGGATCCCTGTTGACATAAAATTGTATCGTGGCATGATTGGGAATCTCCTATATCTCACTGCTAGTAGGCCTAACATTATGTTTAGTGTATGTATGTGTGTTAGGTTTCAGGCTACTCCTAAGGAATCTCATCTAAAAGTTGTTAAACGAATCCTTAGGTATCTAGTTGGGACTATAGATTTAGGGTTGTGGTACCCTAAGCATACTACTTTTGAGATTGTAAGTTATAATGATGCTGACTTTATCGGTAGTAAGGTTGATAGAAAAAGTACTAGCGGCACTTGTCATTATTTAGGACAATCTCTTGTTTCTTGGTTCTCCAAGAAACAAAACTCAGTTGCCTTATCCACAGCTGAAGCAGAATATATTGTAGTTGGAAGTTGTTGTGCCCAAACTCATTATATAAAACAACAACTTGTGGATTGTGGATTGCACTATGATACAATACCGATTAAATGTGATAATACTAGTGCAATCGACATCTCTTAAAATCCTATCTCACATTCACGAACTAAACACATTGAGATTAGACACCACTTTTTTCGTGATCATGTGCAAAAAAAGAGATGTGGCTCTTGAGTTTGTATGCACTAATGAACAGTGGGCAGATATATTCACTAAACCACTTCCCGACGATAGGTTTATACAAATTAGATGTGAGTTAGGTCTAATGCACAGTAGAGAGGCTTCTTAGATGTTTCAGAGTTTACTTAGATTTAGGGGGAGCTTGCAAGTTAAATTTAAATTTGCAAGTCTTCTCAACTTATATCGTTGTTAATATGTCTTAGTGGATTAGACTTGATGAATTTTGACTATTGCTTGTGTATATGACTCTTATATCTACAGTATGGTCATATTAGCCTTTATGCATATTGATTATTGTTTGTGATTCACAATTTTATTTTATTTTTGTCCACTTCCTGATGATATTAGAATTTATACTTGATTGTTGGATCATACTAAACTGTTTGAGTAGTTGTGCATAAACTATTAGGATATATAAACTCAAACAGGTTAAAATTTATACAAGATTTGTTTTGGAAAGTCCAATCTACAAATGGCACTTTACTGAAATTTTTTAAAATCTTTCCAAAACTTATAATAAATAAATGTAACACACAACCATTGCCAAGATTTTTTAACTCTTATAGCCGTTTTTTCTATTGCCAAAAAGGGGAGATAAAGAGGGGCAAAAATAATTAGGTAAAGTAATTTTGGTTAAAATAAATTGGATGCATATTGATAAGGGGAGCCTTCCTAGGCTTATTCATATATTTTTTCAGGTTGTATTTGTCATCATCAAAAAGAGGGAGAATGTTGACCTCATAAGTCATGCCCGATTTTGATTATGACAAATACTTATTATATCTAAAGGGTGTTTGAGATCATGTGCAGAAACCTAAATTGTCAAGATCAAGATGCACATAGAAAAAGTGAAGAGTCAAGACCCAAATCATTTTGTGTTGTAATATATAATTCATTCATGTAATTGGTCTATAATAGTAATTAGGACTTTTTCTTGTAATAATCACACACCCCACATGCATGGTCTAATAGGTAAGCTTAGACTAAAATATAATTGAAATAAGACCCAGAAAAGACCTTAGGACACTCACCATTGCACTTGTATGTGTTAGGAACTTGAATAGGGTGATTGTGTAATGAAACAGGACCGAATTGCACAAAATGTGCACCTTTGGTCAACTGACCTATACAGGTCATTTTGCCCCTGGTTGACCAAACTTGGTCTGGGTCAACCGGTTGACCACAGTCCGATCGACCGAGCTTCTAAAGCTCATTTGACCCCAGTCAACCGAACCTCCTTGAAGTCAACATTTTGACTTCCTGGTCAACGAGTTCCCACGTGTGGGAACTCAACGGTCCAACAGGCTTAGTTCAAAATGACCATAGTCAACCGAACCTCGCAAAATTGGAAAAATTGCCTCGAAGATACATGTCCGATCGACCAACCTAGGTAGTTCATTTTTGGTCCGGTCGACCGAACCATATGAACTTGGGTCAACCGAAAGTGTTTTGGTTGACCAGTTCTCTCGGGTTGCCCTGCATTTTTACCGTGGTTAACTATTTTTTAACAGGGTTAAAATAACTAAATGTTATTAAAACTTTTCTAATAATCCCAACCTTGTCCCTAACGGTTATAACTTCAGGGGAGTTTTATATATACCCCTTCATTTGGGAAAATTAGGTATAAGATTAGCAAAACAAATTAAGAATTTCTTTCTCAATCTAAAAAATCTTCTTACTCATTTTCATACTCCAGTCACTTATACTTATCCTCTTCGATTGCTTGAATCCTCTCTAAGTTGATTGAGTGTTTGTTTTAATAGGTTTGCTCTCCCAATTTTGTTTGGTTGATTCGATTTTAACAAGAGCTAAGCGTAAGTGTTCTTATGGGACTTTGCTAAAAAGTCTCTCCTAAGAAGACTTGTATTAAGCTTCTGAGTATTGCATCTTCGTTGCAATAACTTAGGAAGTTTGTATTTGTTTTTGGGTTAGAAAAACATTTTCAAAAAAATTCTCAAATATCTTGGGTGACTTATTTTAGCTTATTCTGGAAAAGATATTTGTTTATGTGATATTAATCTTTGCTACAATATTTATTAACTTACACATCATTTGTTGAATACAAAGATTACATATCTTTTGCAAACCAAGCATATACATTATCTAATATTTACGTGATTGAAATATCCTATTGATTGATACTTTTGAGACTTGCTTAATATCTTTGTGTGAACACATTGATTGAATATCTTGAGACACAAAGATTTCTTGATGACACTCTCACACACTCATTACATAGATAGCAAATATATTTAAGAGTTGAAATATTAGACCACACTGAGCTTACATATTAAATCATTTTTGTGGTGTATGTGACTTGAGCATATTTGGATACATATTTACTTTACAGGAAAGGACAGTCAATGTACAAATATTCTTTGATTATAAAATCTGAGTGTTTCCAAGCGTGGCCTGAGGGGTGGTAATCTAGCCCAGCAAGGATTGGTTGTAAAGGTTGAGGTCAGCCCTGTGCTAATTGACCTGGTTTGTTTAGGTGTCGCTCCACCCATTTAAGTGAGCAACTATAGTGGTAATCCTTGTGCTTGTTAGCCAAGGCGGGGATGTAGGCAATTGGCCACACCTCGATAACATTTCTATGTGTCACCTTTACTTTACTGCTTTCTAGTGCATGTGTGTTTGAATAAATTGCTTTATTTACTTTCTAGTATACATTTACATTACCTCCACTAGATTGACTATATGGTTGTGAATATATTGGTGTTAGAATATTTACCTAGGGATTGAATTTTAAAAATACCAGTTCACCCCCCCCCCCTCTTGGGATCATGGTAAAGCTAACACTTACAAATTAGGGTTATAATGTATGATTATATATGAACCCTAAAGCGTACAGGAATCTTTGATCCTATCTAAACCATCCCTATAACAATCCTCGAATGAAAATCCTCGAATCTACTCAATCTCCTGATTTGAATTTTGTGACGTGTGCCAATAAAAACCATCAATGGTTTGAAGTCAAGAAGAACTCCCTCCATTCTGCCCAAATGCCTTTTACTCACAAGTTACCCTACAATCTAGCACAACCCTCCAGGGTAACTTGTGAGTTCCATATGAATTCTTAATATATGCCTCTAAGAATTGCATGATATTGAAACACAAGATATAAAATTTTATTGATGCTAATATCTAGATGTCCTAAGCCAAAGAGGAAGGAAATTCAAGTCAAGATCAATCCACTTTCAAGTCAAGGAGATCCTTCTATGAACAATAGGGAAATTGCCTAGAGGTCGCAAATGCAAAAAGTCTGATCCAATCATTTGATGGATTACACCCTTACATGGTTATCCATTGTAAACTATTTTCTTGTCATTAAGGGCTTAGCCTATAGAAATTAGTGAATTTTTGTAAGCAGATAGTTTCTTCTCTTTAAATTTGAATGATTCAAATATTCTTTCTACTCTTATGAATCCAAGAGAGCCTCTATTGTTATCCATTTACCTATCTTGTACAATAACAATGCCTTCTTCTTCTTTTTTAATCTTTTGCATGCATACCTCTTTAGCCTTTTTTTCTTTTTAACATGGCTATCACCATGCACCATATGATGATTGTAATAATAGAATCTTGAACCATTCCATGGTAGGAGGGAAGAAGATGAATTCTTAGTTGAGCTTCTTAACTAAAAGGGAAGAAAGAAAGATAGTGTCTCACTAATGTTACACCCTAGGATTTCAAGAGGACTGGCACTTTCACAAGATGATTCAATTAAGTATCTTCACCAACAACAGAAGAACAATGCATTCAAAGATCATATATAGTTCCAAATTAGATCAAACAAGTCGTTGGATTTCATTGCTTTAAAATGTGAATCTATGAGGGATGGCCATTTTTGGCAACCACATCATCCAAGACTTACTTCCTTAAAATATGTTATCCTTTGCTAGCCAGTTGAGCCTTTGTGATGAATTTTTTATTGTGGTCCCAAAATTATAATGTTATTTTGGCATGTTCTTCAAGATTTAATTAGGAAAGGATAGGATTCAAGATGATAAGAGGCTCTCATTTTAGCTATCCACATAAAACATCCCTTTTCTTACCCCTTTTTCAGCTTGAATTATCCCTTCTTGAAACCCAACTCAAGGATAAAACATACAAGGATATTCTATACAAAAGCTTTTCAACACTATGGCAGTTTTTCTTTTGATGAAAAGGGAAGAAAAGAAAAAGGAAGGTGAAAAAAGTTTGACAGAAAAAGGGGCTGTAAAAAAAACAAAAGACAAAAAAGCAAAAGAGTAGCCAAAGATCAAAATAAGAACGCAAGGGAAAATAGACCTAGTGATCAAAATCGAGGAAGTGAAAGAAAAGGGTGATCCTTGATCGTTCTCAGTAACCCAAAGTTTTGTTTTGAGCCTGCAATACCTTTTATTGCTCTACCTTAGACCCCAACCTCATTACAATCAAAAATAAAATCCTCTTGAATTGGATTCAAATTTTTTTTCTAATTAAGTCTTGAATGAACAACGTAAGACTTGATCCCATAATAGGTACGTGGGTAACCTATTACTTAATAATAGGTTCAGTCCAAACTATCACCATTTAAGAGAATTGGAGCACATGAACATTGGTGATTTTTTTTAGCTTATTATTCCTTTAGTTTTTAGAGTTTTATAGCCTTTGGCCACATTTTGTCCTATTGCAAATCCATACAAAGATTCATATCTTCTTTTTTCTTTTCTTTTTTTCCAACAGATTTGACATGCTTATCATATGATCAAATTTTTGAATTATAGAGTGTCGTGCAAACATAAGCCAACTCTTGGGGAAAACCAAAAATGGCACCAAGAGGGAATATGGGCACTCAAGAAGGAGAAAAAAAAAATGAAAAATGGGGCAAAGTCGAAAGAATAGGTTCACATCATGACACTAGGTTAGTTTTGTTTTAGTAAGTTTTTAGATAAGCTCAGCCTTATCTAAAATTCATCATATCAAAATAGTCGTTGACAATGTAGATACTAAGACAGTTTGTTTTTTCGATCGGGTTTCACGAAATGCGTGATAGTGATCTTCAACTACTTTCCATCCGGGCTAGGAGATTGAGGAAATGTGATATTATTGCAAAAACTCTAAGGAGACCTTAACCCTGTATTCTCGTTGATTTATCTAAACCGCTAGCTTGACACTTTTTTTTTTTTTTAATGAATCCCCATAACATATTGGCTCATCCTATTTTGAAAAGAAGAAAAACAAAATCATAATTTTTAACTAAACTGAAGTTCATAGCGGACACTAACCTACTAGGGTAATTGGGGGGCAACTGGTTTTGGGCTTTGATTCAAACAATGGACATATGGTCATCAAAGATTCAAAGAATTTTAGAAATATAGAAAAAAAACATTGACAGAAAGCCATGTCCTCTCACGTTTAATCAAGAAATTTTACTAGGCCCTCATAGCTTAGCATTAGAGAAGGCATTAGTTATCCATGGGTAATGATAAGGTTTTAAGCGATGGTTGATAACTCCTTTGGGTTAATTCAATGTCTTCAAATTCTAGAGGTCCATTATTTTAGGGGTAAAATTATTCAAGGTACTCCAATCCCTGATGTAAGTCACCTTCCTTCTAAGGTCTAGGTCATTGAATCCTAAAAGTTCAAGATCATCAAGCCCCTAAGGTTTTTCTTCCTCTTTCATTGGAAATTCAGTTCAAAGTCATCAAATCTCCAAGGTCTTTTCATCTTCATTTATTGGAAATTTAGTTCGGAGTTTGATCCCTAAGGTCTTTTCTTCATCTTCATTTTCATAGGCAAGTCAATTCAAAGTCATCTAACTTTTGAGCTCTATTTTCTCCTTAATGTGAAAGTCAAGTCAAAACTATCAAATCTCCAAAGTCCATCATTGTTTATGGATACGATGGTTCTAATCCTAAAACTCCAACCTATTGCCTTTTATAATTCAAGGTTACAAAAGCCCTAAAAGCAACCAATTTGTGTCTCCTTCAAAAAAAAAAAGGGAGTTTAATATTGTCAAATCTTTAAGGATATGATAGTTTGAGGTTTCCTAGCACTTTACAATTCTTTTCACTCCATTTCTCACCTTGTCACACACACTTTTGCACACGAGACTTGCGTTGGGTAGGTAATGGCTCTTGATGTGATGCCCTGTGTTTATATATATATATATACAGTCAAATACCTCTAATACCATCATAATAATTAACAAAGTCCAACCGGACCCAAGGTGGGGTACTGGGGATACACCTGTCCATATTCATATTTTATCTATGCAGTGGAAAACATAACACAACCAAACTTTAAATACAATACTAGGGTACTACAGTCTTCCAAAAATATACATACCAACCCCCGAAAATCATCAAATCCTCCAAGTCTACATAGACATTTACCTAGTCCCAAAATAAGAACACACCCTGACTAATAATAATCTACTCCTCTATCTCGGAGCTCAGTCCGCCTGACATCCTAGATTTCCCGAAATGTTTAAAATCTATAAGGTGAGACACCACTAAGTAAGTGGGAATAAATTATTATGAGTGTGTGGCAAATGAGTTTCAATGTATCACATCATGTTCATCAAAATATTAATTTAACTGAGGAATCATGGAAAACTATACTCATATTCATATACATACTTATATATATATATATATACTTGTAACCATATACTTTTCTAAAAAATATAATCATACTCAAAAAAATATCTCTTTGTACAAAAATATTATATCTGTCAAAGTACAATTATATGAGTGTATCACATCTGTAATGAGGAACCCATTCATATCATCATCATGTAATTACCCCACATAACCGGGTTGTACGGCCTAAAAGCGGGACCTAGTCGTGGCTAGTCTACCAGGTTAGATCAAAATACTTCGTCTGTAGTACGGTTAGCCCACCACAGTCTAGTCCAGACCCAGGAGCAATCAACATCTCAACCGACTTCCATTACCATCACGCTCCCCAAGTTGTGTGGTTGCACTAACTCATTCACTAGCAATGGTACCGTGCTCTCACATCAATTATCAACCAGGTTCTCATTTCCATCACTCATTATACATATAAATCCATTTCTAAAACTTTCATTTCTCAAACATGCTCAAGCTCATGAGTATCCATGTGTATGTACCACATCTTGTCTGTAACTGATCATAGTTGTTCATCAAAGCCCATGAGTATCCATGTGTATGTACCACATCTCGTCTATAACTCATCGTTGTTCATCATGTCTAATAGTATAAAACCATCATATTTGTATATATCATATATCATCATATCATATTTGCTAAAAACATGTCTATGTAAATCTCATTTCATCATATCTGTATAAGACATGTCTGTTCATATCTCATATCAACATAACTATTTATATCTCAACATAAGCCACATTACATCATATAATATATTCACCAATTTATTTTTCAGTAATCAAAAGCATTTCTCATGCCACACAGATTTTCAATAATATTTAACCATATAATGATTATCCAATAAAACATTAAATAGTTCCAAAACTATTATTTCATATATGCCTGATAAGTCAAAAGATTCACATATAATATTTTCACATCATATTCAATTTAATCAATTAGACTTCCCAAAAGTCCTGACATAATTTATTCCCCTTACCTGATTCCTAGAGATATGCCTGCAGGGATTCTAAAGCAATGCCAGCGGCATTTGCACAAATCCTTGCATTCACACACCCTGGTTTAATCAGCTCAACCTCGGAATAATTACTATCCTAACATCCCTAGGCTCACACGCTCCCGTTTACCGATTAAATTCTAAAGAAAACACGGGTATGATCTACTTTCCATATTTAAATTTAATTTCTAACATATTTAAAAATACCAATATGATCAAATCCTTGCAGTTTAATATAATTCCAAAATATTCCCATAAATCTAATTTAATCAACTCCTAGCAATTTAACTTATTTCTAAAATATTCCCCAAAAAGTTTATTTAATCAAATCCCTACAATTTAACTTAATCCTAAGAATATTTCCAAAAACCTAATATAATCCAATCTCGCAGTTAAATTAAATCCCAAGAATATCTCCAAAATTCTAATATAATCAAATACTACAATTTAGTAATTAAATACTACAATTTAATCGGTTGAATTTTTAAAATAACAAACATAATTTGTACTTCTCACCTTAGCCTTGGAGTGGTGCTTAGGATCCCCAAATCAAAAATCTACTCTGACTGACTTGCTCAGAATCGAAGCCGCGACCTCGTGGTGGCGTTTGATCGTCGATTTGGCTTAGTTTCAGAGTAAAAATTGAAGAGAGAGAGTGGGGGCATGAGGAGAGAGAGTGTGTGTGTGTGTGTGTGTAATGACCCGAAGAATAATGGTATTTAAATAATAAAGAGGGAGGGAAATGGAAACAAAAACAGAATGAGGCAGCAGACTTCATTGACGAGCGCTTCGCATTCGTCGATGACATTGCACTTTGGGAGTAATAACCTAGAAATTTAATGAATGACAGGATAACATAAGGTCTCGTCGACGAGGGTATGTTTCATCAATGAGAAAATATCGAGGGAATATTTGGGCGACTCTAAATTTCGTCGACCAGAGAGATACTTCATCAACGAGTAGCCTTTTTGACCTCGTCGACGAGGTGACGTGGCTCATTGACGAAGGTCAGTGTATAAATAGCCCGAACTTCATTTTTAGGCTAAATTTTCAGCACAGAATCATTCTTTCTCTTCCTCCTTCGATTTATTCCCCTTCTCTCTTCGATTTCGGCCCCGTTAGTCACCGGATTGATGATTTGAGGCCACCACGACGCTTCTGGGGAAGTTCTCTCCAAATCTACCGAAGCGGATCGTTGGTGGAAGTAAGTTGAAATTCATCCCTGAGTTGAGGTAAAGCTTTTATTCGAAATTTGGTCTTTCCACAGTTGAAGGAAATGATGTACTTGAATAAATACTGAAGTTTAGTTATGGAAATTATCATTTTCAGGGTACTGCTCAGGGTTTCCTACGGGTGTAAGACTAGTATTATAAAGGGGCTTTTTAATTACGAGGTAAGGGGATAAATTAAAATATTTATTTTTCATTGAAATTACTATTATTTAATAGTAGAATAACTTTCAGAAAGCATGTGATTATATATGAGTATAATTGAGAAAATGTAAATTTGGAAAAATACTGCAATTGCACAGGAAATGTGATTTCAGAACGGAATATATGGTTTCATTCAATTCGTGTGGCATAAATATTGCTTTATATATATATATATATATATATATATATATATTATACCATGTTAAGTTAGATTTAAAAAATAAAGCATGTTTAAAAATATTTTCAGGAATAACATGATAAACACAGTATATTATGATTTAAGAATATATAATATGCTCGGCGCAAGGCCGTAATTGATGATCGGTGCAAGGCCGCAATTATTCATGTTATTCGGTGCAAGGCTGCATTTATTCATGTTTTCGGCACGAGGCCGTAATTATTATGTTAAAGTAAGATTCAGAAAATGCTATCATTTGATTTACGATAAACAGTATATGTTTATGTACTATATGTTATCAGAACCTGGATGATAGTTTAGTTCAGTTTCAGGAGCACAGTACCGTAACTTATAGATCAGATATCTATGATCAGATTGGTGCTAACCACCCCACGAGGGAGTGGGAGATGGATAGTCGATGTAGCTTTTAGTGTAGAGTTGTAGACGTCCACTTGGCAGTTTGGACCAAGGTGTGGCGGCGGCCCATCGTACTTACAGACATTTTTGACTCGACAGTGGTCGGCCAATCATTGTCGGGTCCCGCCTTCGGGCTACACAACCCATCATGGAGGGTAATACATGACATCAGCTAGTTATGCATCCTGGGTAGTTTTCAGTATTATGGATTATATCAGATAGTACAAGATTTGTATGATTACTTGGAAGTATGGAATTATATGTTTATCTAATCATATTATGATTTATGTTTTATGGTATGTGAAATGTACGGTATCTGTATTACAATATTAAATATTCATGTTGCCACACAACTGATTTTAATTTATCTACCCTTACTGAGAGGTGCCTCACCCTAAGTTTAAACTATTTCAGGAAACCCGAAGAGACCGGCTGGTCAGGGCCGCCACTGAGTGTGTTGAGCTTCCCTGCTAGAAGACTAAGTTTTGATCTAGGATCGAGCAATTTTTGTTGTAAGATCCTAGGTTTATTTTGATGTTTTATAGATTGTATATAGATACAGTATTTTAGGAATATAGTAGACTCTGGTACTATGTAATTTATGGTTGATGAATGTGATTTACATTTACTGCTACCTAGGTTCCACTGTGTATGACAGGTATCCCCACTACCCACGGGTTCAGGTTGACTAATTTATTTATTATGTTTTATTATATATTAAGATAAGCAGGTCATTATAGAGTGTATGCGTGGCGAGGCACCTCTCTAAGATTTCAATCTCAGATTATAAAATTTTGCAAGGATGCTTACTAAAAAAGTTTCCTAATGCTTTTAAACCATATATATAACTAATATTATATTAATATTATATATATGACCCTCATATTATTTAATTTAATTAATTCAATTTAATAATATTTAATTAATTAATTAATAATTAATCTTGAATTAATTTAATTAATTTTTTTTTAATTACTCTTACACACATTATTTTTGGGGTCATTACACTTGATTTCTAGATTTATTCCATATTTTTACACGCAGGTCTTGCCCAGGGCATATAATGGATTCTAACTCACACATTTTTGCACATGGGTCTTTCCTCGAGCATGTAATTGCTCTTAATTTCCAAATTTTTGCACTTACTTTAGGCATGTAATGGCTTCTGACTCACACACGTTTGCACACGAGTCCTACCTCGGACATGCAATGGCTCTTGATTTCCAATTTTATTTCAAATTTTGCATGCGAGTATTGTGTTAGGCATGTAATGGCTCCTAACTCACACACTTTTGCACACGAGTCTTTTTTTAGGCATATAATGGCTCCCTATTTCTAGATTTATTTCATATTTTTGCACGCAGACCTTGCCTAAGGCATGTAATGGCTCCTAATTTCCATATTTATTCTAGATTTTTGCATGCAAGTCTTGCCTTAGGCATGTAATAGTTCCTAATTCACACATATTTCAACATGGGCCTTGCTTCAGGCATGTAATAGCTCGTGATTTCCATATTTATTCTAGATTTTTGCATGCAAGTCTTTCATCTAGGCATGTAATGGCTCCTTATTCACACACATTTACACATGGGTCTTGCTTCAGGCATGTAATGGCTCCCAATTCTGAATTTATTCCAGATTTTTGCATGCAAGCCTTGTAATTAGGCATGTAATGACTCCTGACTTGCACACATTTGCACTCAAATCTTACTTCAAGCATGCAATGGCTACTAATTTCCAAATTAAATCCAATTTTTTTACATGTAGGTTTTGTAATTAGGCATGTAATGGCTCTTGAATCACACGCTTTTGCACATGGGTCTTAATTTAGGCATGTAATGGCTCCCTATTTCAAGATATATTCCAAAATTTTCATGCAAGTCTTACTTTAGGCATGTAATGGCTCCTGATTCACACACTTTTTCACATGGATTTTGCCCTAGTGCATGTAATGGGACCTGATTTTTTTTTAATTATTATTATTTTATGGTTCTCCCTTTACTATGCTACCATATTCATGTTTCATTCAAAGTGGGTCATTAATCCTCATAAGTGATACACCTTTACTTGCTTGTGGGTTTTACTCAAATTTGGTTACTAGGTCAAAATGGTACTCTTTTTCTTTGCCTAATGCCATCATGTGAAGACATTAAGACATTAGTCAAAGAAGGGCAGCTGTCGATGCCCATTTTGGCCCAAAGGTTTCTTACATTAATCAATGAGCCTAGAAGGGGTCTAGTCCTCTCTAGGGACTTTAGTTGCAATTCAATAAGACCTTTTAAGGCTTCATTAGGGGCTCTCAGGGTCCCTTAAAGGATTTCATATGTACCAATTGGTTGTACAGGGCCTCTATGTTCTTCCCTCAACTTCTTTAATCTTTATTAGGGGTTATATAAGGGGCAAGGATGTAATTAACCTTGCCCCGAGGGACTCACTTAGTCTTTTCTTTTTCTTTTTTTTTTTGAAGAAGTGCTAGCTCCTTTTTTTTTTTTTTCTATAAATAGGAAAGAGGGAGATAAGGAAGTGGAGGGGGAGGAAGGTCACATATTAAGAGAGGTTAGGAAGATCACATATTGGGAGAGGAGAAAGAGGAGCTCAAATAAGGGGGAGAGATACAAAGAAGAAAGAGAGAGCTAAAGTGAAAGGACGAGAGAGCTAAAGAGAAAAGAAAAGAAAGAAAGGAGACCTATGACCACCATATCCTTATGAAAAAGGAGGGGTCAAGCTCAATTAAGAAGGACCTTGGAGAGAAGAAAAGAAAAAGAAGAAGGGAATAAGAGAAGAGAGGTTGTGGCTACTCACACATAAAGAAGAGAAGAGAGAAATTGCTAATCAAAACAAGGAAGAAAGAAAAAGACAATTGCTAAGGCTTGAAGATTTGTATTGTTGCAATGCGCATTTGATTCAGCCTTGTATAAGGTAAGCCTTTTTTTATTAATTTGTGCCTTATTAAGAATTGCGTTTTTGCTTTTGTTATTCTTAAGCTTGTATTTTTATGTGATAGAGGGTTTGGGCTTTGGTCATACAACAACAGCTTTCGGTTAGGCTATCTATGATTTGTGTAGTGTTGAAAATTGTTGAAGATTAAACTTGAGAACAGTGGGACGGTGGCAGCAAAAATTTGACTGCAGAAGCTTCATCAACCGGCAGCCCACCTCCATTGAAGTTAAGGAAGATTTGGCCACCAACCTTACCAAACCAGCCACAATCGTTGAAGTTTAAATTCCCACCATTGTTGATTATTTGGTTTCTGTAATTGCTATAAATAGGTGAGTATGTGTGCATTGTAAGTGTGGTGTGTTGAGAGTTGAAAGCCAGTGAGTGAGCGAGAGATTTTGTTGTTTGAATTCCTCTGTATTATTTTTCAGATTGAAATATACTTGTTTGGTATTTATCCTCACTGAGTTTCAGTCACATCCAGTGACTGAGTGTTCCTCTCCACCCATCAGTGGTATCAGAGCGTCTAGGTACGCCGGAATTCGCCAAACAGAGGCGAACAGAGGAGAAATTCAATTTTCTTCCCAGTTTTGAAGTTGTTCCAAATACCAAATTGATCCTGCCATTGTGCAATTAGACTCAAGACAATTCCAACGGTGGAAACTACGTCTCAAATGGACACTGGGAGAGTCTACACGCGCTCCCACGCGCCTCCCACGAAGACAGCGCTCTTCTGGCGCGCTGCACGCGCCGAATAAGATTCCGGCGACGGCGCACGCGCCTCACGCTCCCGCACGCGTCTTCCTCGCTCGATTGGCGAGATCCAACCCGCCCAGCGACCAGCAACCCGGATCCGTACCCGCGCCTTGACCCGCATCCGACCCGCTCCCAGCAGCGACACGCGGCACGCGCAGAGGACGCCACGTGGGGTAACGGAACAGTTAACGCCGTTAAGCGGCCGTTAAGTTGAACCGATTAGTTTAAAAATTCACCAGAATTTCCTATAGCCGGTTCGGTGATTTTTAGACCGGTTCTTTGCAAACCAAAATCGGTTCCTAAGGTTTTTCAATCTTCTGAATTTATTGGTGGCATTAGATTTACCAAAATCAGCCCCCATTTCTCTGTTTTTTATATATTAAATTCGATGGCTAACGATACTATCCAATCGGTCATTCCAAAATTGACCCGAGAGAATTATGACAACTGGTCGATTCAAATGAGAGCCCTTCTAGGTTCTCAGGATGTCATGGATATCGTTGAAGATGGGTACAGAGAAAGCCCATCAAAAGAAGCCGAAGCAGCTATGCCCGAAGCTCAAAGAACGACCTTGCGAGCCGATCGAAAGAAAGATTGCAAGGCAAAATCCATAATCTACCAAGGCCTTGATGAGGCCACGTTCGAAATCATCGCCTCCGCGAAGACATCCAAAGAAGTCTGGGACTCTCTCCATCGAACACACAAAGGTGCAGATAAAGTAAAAAAGATTCGTCTTCAGACATTGCGAGGTGAGTTCGAATCTCTCAAAATGAAGTCTACTGAATCCATTACAGACTACTATACACGAGTAATGGTAGTATCAAATCAATTAAGAAGAAATGGAGAAATTCTCAATGACGAGAGAATTTGTGAAAAAAATTTGCGATCTTTAGATCCAAAATATGATTATATAGCTGTGACCCTAGAGGAGACAAAAGACTTGGAAACAATGTGTGTAGAAGAACTTGTGGGCTCACTCCAAGCCCATGAGCAAAAAGTCAATAGAAGAAGTGATGATAAAGCACTGGAGCAAGCTCTCCAAACGAAGTTGTCCCTCACTACAGATAGATACGACAAAGGGGGGACGTCACAACAAGGAAGAGGACGAGACCGAGGATCTCGTGGAAGAAATTCTGGAAATTTTAACTCCAGAGAAGGTGGCAGAGGCAGAAGAGGTCCCACTAGAGGAGGACGAAATCAACAGAGCTATGTCCCACAAGGCAGAGGACAAGGAAGAAGAGGAGGATATAATAATCGATCGAATGTAGACAAAAGAAACATTCAATGCTACAATTGTCACAAGTATGGACACTATAGCAATGAATGTTGGGGGTGACAACAAGAAAAGGTTTGCGAGGAGGCCAACCTTGCTGAAACTGATCATGCAGATGGAGAGTCGTTGATGCTGATGGCACACAATGCAACTCCTCAGGACCAAAGCGTTTGGTACCTTGATTCTGGAGCCAGCAACCATATGACTGGCAAAAAGAACTTATTCTTTGAACTTAATGAGAAAGTTCAGGGGGAGATCTCTTTCAGCGATAATTCTAAAATCCCAGTCCAAGGGAGAGGAGATGTTTTGATCAAACAAAAGTCTGGAGATCATGCTTACATCTCCAACGTCTACTATGTGCCAGCCATGAAGACTAATATACTTAGTCTCGGACAGCTCGTGGAGAGAGGCTATCGAATTAGCCTCAGTGATAAGCAGATGGTGATAATAGATGCTCGAGGAAAGCTTGTTACTCGAGTTCAAATGGCAAAGAATCGAATGTTTCCGCTTGCCATTCAACATGATACGCCAAGGTGTTTGAGCGCTATCATCAAAGACAAAGACTGGCTATGACATCTAAGGTATGGGCATCTAAACTTTGAAAGTTTGAAACAATTGGGAAGCAAGAAGATGGTGAAGGGCTTACCCAATATCCATCATCCAAATGTGATATGTGAAAGCTGTATTTTGAGCAAGCAACATAGAAACAACTTTGGAAAGCAAACCGACTGGAGATCAACCATGCCGCTCCAGCTAATACACACAGATGTGTGTGGTTCATTAAGACCATTTTCGAATGGACAGAATCGATACTTCCTCATCTTCATCGACGACTACAGTAGGAAGACCTGGGTCTACTTCTTGAAAAGGAAGTCAGAGGTGTTTGACAAGTTCAAAGAGTTCAAAACTCTTGTGGAGAAACAGAGTGGCTTCCGCATCAAGTCACTCCGGTCAGACCAAGGAGGAGAGTACAAAGACGAAGCTTTCCTGGAATTCCTTAGACAACAAGGGATTCAGAAATAGTTCACACCATCATACACTCCCCAGTTGAATGGTGTAGCCGAAAGGAAGAACCGCACAATCCTTAACATGGCTAGAAGCATGTTAAAGGATAAAAATGTGCCCAAGAGTTTTTGGGCAGAAGCAGTGTTATGTGCAGTCTATCTGCTCAATAGGTGTCCGATGAAGAGTCTTGATACAAAGACACCATATGAAGCCTGGAGTACTCACAAGCCCAGTGTGAGTCATCTTAGGGTGTTTGGCTCCATAGCCTACGCCAAGATCCCAGAAGCAAGAAGGACAAAGCTGGATGATAAAGGAGAGAAGTGTATCCTTGTAGGATACGGCGATAGCACCATGGGATATTGACTCTACAATCCCATCAACAAGAAAGTCTTTCATAGCCGGGATGTTATCTTTGAAGAAAATGAATCCTGGAAATGGGACCAGGCTGAATGTTCCAAAGATGCGAAATTGACACTTGAAGGAGAAGAACCTACACAGACAAGAGAAGTGGCTATCGAGCCACAAATTCCTGAGTTGCAGACACCTCCACATGGTTCACCACAGAGGAATGAAGCTCCATCACCAATTGAGCGTGAAATCTCAAACATGAGACCTAGAGGAGCTCGAAATCTAGCCGATCTGTATGAAAATACAAAACCAATGGAAGAATATGTTGCTCTAAACTGCCTGTTGCTAACTAGTGACCCAGTTAGCTTTGAGAAAGCTAACGAAGAAAACAAATGGAGAAAAATGATGGATGAGAAGATTCAATCCATCAAGAAGAACAAGACTTGGGAGTTGACAAATCTCCCGAAGAACCGCAAAACTATTAGTGTAAAATGGGTCTACAAGACCAAGAAGAACACTCAAAGAGAAATCCAGAGATACAAAGCAAAACATGTCGTCAAGGGTTACAGGAAGAAAGAAGTGAAATTGATATCTTGCAGAACGTATGATCAGATTGCTGACATTTTCACAAAACCACTCAGGCATGATATTTTTGCAAGACTGAAGACAATGCTCGAAATGACAAAGTTAGGAGAGTCAAGTTTAAGGGGGGATGTTGAAGATTAAACTTAAGAACAGTGGGACGGTGGCAGCAAAAATTTGACTGCAGAAGCTTCATCAACCCGCAGCCCACCTCCATTGAAGTTAAGCAAGATTTGGCCACCAACCTTACCAAACCAGCCACAATCGTTGAAGTTTAAATTCCCACCATTGTTGATTATTTGGTTTCTGTAATTGCTATAAATAGGTGAGTATGTGTGCATTGTAAGTTTGGTGTGTTGAGAGTTGAAAGCCAGTGAGTGAGCGAGAGATTTTGTTGTTTAAATTCCTCTGTATTATTTTTCAGATTGAAATATACTTGTTTGGTATTTATCCTCACTGAGTTTCAGTCACATCCAGTGACTGAGTGTTCCTCTCCACCCATCAAAAATATGGGGTGGTGACTAAGGTTTCTTGTTTCTAAGGGTTCAAGGATGGATAAGACGGGTTAGGGAAGATCTATGAGGTTGAAACGAGGGGTACTTGGCTGCATTATAACAACAAGAGCTGCTGCAAACAATAGAGCAGCAGAGCAAAGGGAGTTTGGTGTGACAACTAGGGCAGCAGAGGGAAGCAGCGGGGCTGGGGCATCTAGGGGAGCAGCGGCTAGATTTTTTTTTTTTGTTTTTTAAGCGAAAGGCTAGGGCCTTAAGAGGTTTTTTCCATTGGTGGCAGCAAGCACAGTGCTGAAAATAGCAGCAAAAGGGTGAGAAAGGCTAGGGTTTTCTTATATAAGAAGAGATGGGGGTAGGTTCGTTTTTTTTTTTTTCCTAGTTCACATGAACCAATCCCCAAAGTTGTTCTTTATTTTCTTACTTAGAATCATGTATGATTATTATGTTTAATCCTTTGGGTTGATTGAGTTAAATTTTCTTTTAGTCTTGAATGGATGTGAGTCTTTAGCTTGATCCTAATTATTTGATGTGGTATGGCTTTAATTAACCCTTTTATATTCTCTTTTATTTTTTCTAAACTAGTTCCCCTTAAATTTCTCTACTAAATGAATGAAAGGTGTATGAAGGATGGTAGTCTCTTTTGATGAATAATATTCGTTGACTTGCATGAGAATGCTCAAGTACGCCACGGTATGTGAAATATTTTTTATTGAAAGTCGTCACTAGAATGGAATATAAAGCACTTGGTTTCATTGATTGTATGAGGAATTTTGCAAATGTTGAAGGTGTGCATAGTGACGAATTCAAATTGTTCATGGTTGTGTTAAGTATCCCTATTGCTAGTTAATGATTTCATGTTTGCTTATGCATGCTTTTTATTAATGGTCATATTACTCGCATGTGCTCATCAAACCCCTCTTTTGCCTTTAGTTTTAAATGTGTCCTCCAAAGCGTCTCTAAGCTTCATTCAAGGCTTTCAACCTAGCTAATGATGGGATGATAGGAGAGTTTTCACAATATCATGTCCTCCCCCTTCTCAACACTAAGCAAGGAACAATTGCTCCCCCTTCCTTCTTTGTCAAGCATCCTTCCTCAAAAGGGAAACTATCTTTTTTCAAAAATGTTAAATCTCTCTCATAAATGGTGATTTCCATAGTTAAAGATACTCTATCTAAATCTTTAAAACCTGATAGACAATCAGAAGCCCTTAAAATCCAATTTCCCACACAAAACATGAGAAAGAATTTCTTAAAAAGAAATTATGTATAAGTTAAAACAAGTTTTCAACAGAAGCCCTCAAAATCCCAAAGTACTTACAAATACAATAGCCATCAAAACTTTTATCATCAAAAATATGTTTTTTATGTTCATACTAAATAAACATAATATTGTAGTCCACCAAGGATGACCAGTGAGGAAAGAAATGGGGTTACAAAACACAGATAACAAAAATTCGAGTCGAAGGAGTGCTAATAATTCCAAAAATTATTACATATAGTGGAAACAAACCTAATTTGTGATAAATTCATGAAGCAATTGAGGAAAAAAACAAGCCTTGACATTAATAATTTCTTGAAGCGTGGGTTCTTTTTCTTGATCCTCCCATGCATCAGGCGCCGGTGTACGATTCACAAAATGCCTCCTTCTCATTCAACACAATAAGTAAACATAAGAACCCTAAAAAAGTAACGGAATCCATAATAGGGAATGAAAAACTTCTCTCAAGAAACTACCGAAAAAATTTCAACAAGATGAGAAAAAGAAGAAGAAGAAGAAGAAGAAGAACCTGACGAAATGACCTCAGGCGAGCAGTAGGAAGCAACAGCGGCAGGAAGCAATGGCGGTGGGCGTCAGGAAGCAATAGCGGCTGGAAGCCACGGCAGCTGCTATGGTGGCGATAGGAATGGCTGGAGGGGGTTTCAACCTGGGAGATTGGTGAAAAAGGGAGATTTGAAAAGGAGGGAGGGGGGAAAGAAGGGAGAAATATGAGGGAAAATGGAGGCAGATTGGGAAATCGCGAGAAGAAGGTAAATTTAATACGTTAGAGTATTAGTAACGGTTTATAAAACCATCACTACTACTAGACTATTAGTGATGAACCGACTAAACCGTCACTAATACCCTATTATTAGTGACAAATTTTTCAAACCGTCACTAATATTCTTAACTATATTATTTTTATATTTTTTAAATTAAAACACTATTAGTGACGATTTTCATAAACTGTCACTAATAATATACTAATAGCGATGAATCTTGCGAACCATCACTTGTAACGACCTAGAAAATATTAATATTTAAATATTAAAGAGAGAGGAAATGGAAACAAAAACAGAAGGAGGCAGTAGACTTCGTCGACGAACATGACATCGCATTTTGGAGATAATAATAATAAAAATAATTTTAAGGAATTGCTAGGGAATTCGTCGACGAATACAGGGCTTCGTCGACGAGAAAATACCGAGAGTCAGTTATGCTGCTCTGAATTTCGTCGACGAATATAGGGCTTCGTCAACGAAATTAATGAAGGACTCGTTGACGAGGTGACATGTCTCATCGATGAATCTAACAATATAAATGAAGGAAAATCGGGATTTTTACCCATTTAACCGCACCTCTCTCTCTCTCTTCGATTCCGGGCCCGTTTCTCGCTGGATCAAAGATCTGAGGCTACCAAGACATTCCTGGTGGAATTCTCTACAAGTTTGCCAGAGCGAATTGTCGAGAAAACGAAGTTGGATTTCATCCCAAATTCGGGGTAAGGTCTTTTATTGAGTTTTTGACTTTCTGGTTGTTATAGAAAATGATGTAGACTAAGAAATACTGATGTTTTGTTCTGGGACATTGTGTTTTCAGGATGTTGGGTTAGGAACCCTGCGGGTATAGAGCCAGATTTTTATAAGGGCTTTTCAAAGTTGAGGTAAGGGAAATATGCTATGCTAGGAATTTTTATAAAGTTTTCAGAGATTTTATAAACATATATTCCTATCAATTTATTATTTAGTTTATACAGAATATGAGTTCAACGTTTGTGTGGCCTGAGTAGATTTTCATGAGATAAAAGAATTTATATAGTTTTGTGATGTATCATACTATACTGTGTACACAGTTAATAACAGTATATACAGTTTATATAGCTTCTTCCAGTATGTGGGTTTACACAGAATATACAGATATAGATTTATATTCACAGAGAGATGTACATGCATATGCAGCTTTTATATGAATAATTCATGAAACAGATATATACATATATATACATATACATGTATACAGATACTCAGAACGGTATTTTACATTACAATTTTATACAGAACAATATTACAGAGTTATAGTATTCCATGTTTCCTATTACCATAACATTTAGTGTACACAAACAGAGTATATAGACAGAGTATAAAGATAGATATAAAGAAGTAGCATCAAGATGCTACGGATACAGTATATAGAGATTACAGTATTACAGCATAGAAAGATAGAGTTATGGTAATTTTGGAAACATGATGAAGAAAACAGTAAAAGAATATATATGTATATATGTATATAGTATCAGATCCCTGTGGAAAGATTACAAATAGACACAATTTATAGAGCACGGTACCGTTGCTATATTCAGATAGAGTGCAACCACGCATCTTAGATAGTGTGTGGGTACCGTCTAACCGTGCTTGGAGAGGATGCAGCTCCGCAGTACGCTAGGTAGAGGGGGCAGGTTAGACGAGGTAGTAGCCCATCCCGCGCTTAGGAGAGGATGCAGTTTCGCTGGGCTGAGGTAGTGTAGAGTATATTGACTTATCTGGATGGCCAACTAGACAGAGTCTCACCTACGGGCCGCACAACCCTGTCATGAGGGATCAAATCATGACGTACAGAGTCCCAGGGAATAAGTACAGATATATGTATGTATACAGTTTTACAGTATATGATGAGTATAGAATGATATAATATCAGTATGAAAAGTAGAAAACAGATGATACAATATGTTTTAAATAGAGAAAGAAAGATATGCTTGAAAGATATGATTTATAGATGATTTATTGCATTACAGTTCAGTCATTAATTTAAAAGTATTCTTAACTTAGTTGCCACATACTAATAATAGCATATTTCCACTTACTAAGCGTCGACTCACCCCATTACTCTAACATTTTTCAGGTGAGCCAATAAGGCGAGCAGATCAGGCTCGCGGATAGGAGGTAGCTCTGATCACCCTGGTTATAGGGTGACTTTTTGTCAAAATGGTGTATGTTTTTGGATAGATGACACTGGAGGGATATTTTTGTATGGTTTGTATATTCAGGATTCTGGTATTGTACAGTCCATGTATAAATGGTTTTATGATTTATGTTTCTGCTGCGTAGGAATGTTTATTGTGTGTATATATATATATATATATATATATATATATATATATATATTAAAATGTATGAATTTTGAGGTCGTTACATCACTAATATAGTTAAATAAATTGTTTTAATATTTTTTCAATAAATAAAATTATTAGTGACGGTATTAGTGACGGATTTTTCAAACCATCACTAGTATTCTTCACTAAATTATTTTTATATTTTTAAAATCAAAACACTATTAGTGACGGTTTTTGCAAGCCGTCACTAATAATAGACTAATAGCGACGATTTTTTTGAACCGTCACTAATATAGTTAAATAAATTATTTTAATATTTTTTAAATAAAAAAATTTTTAGCGACGGTTTATAAAATTGTCACTACTACTAGACTATTAGTGACAAATTCACTAAACCATCACTAATATCCTATTATTAGTGACGAATTTTTCAAACTGTCACTAATATTTTTAACTAAATTATTTTTATATTTTTTAAATCAAAATACTATTAGTGACGGTTTTCACAAACTGTCACTAATAATAGACTAATAGTAATGAATTTTTGGAACTGTCACTAATATAGTTAAATAAATTATTTTAAATATTTTTTAAATAAACAAAATTATTAGTGACAGTTTATAAAACCATCACTAATACTAGACTATTAGTGACGAATCCACTAAACCATCACTAATACCCTATTATTAGTAACGAATTTTCCAAACCATTACTAATATTGTTGACTTTTCATATTAGTATAATTTTATTAGTGACGGTTTATTAACTGTCACTAATAAGTTCCTTTTAGTGATGCATTGAAATCATCACTAATATACCAAGAATCATAACTAATATTTTTTCAAGATAGTTTCCGCACGAAAAGTGGTTTCCCGCGATGGTTTGCACCGGAAAACTGGGTTTTAGTAACAAAAGTATTAGTGACGGTTTTAATTTTGTCACTAAAATGGTCATATTAGTGATAGTTGTCAAAACCGTTACTTAACTATTAGTGACAGTTTTGCAAAATAGTCACTAATAGGGCACTTTTAGTGGCGAATTCAAACCGTCACTAAAAACCATTTTTATTGTAGTGATACACATATACATCTGAAAACACATGATTATTTACCAATGCATATAAGCATCACTAATGGTCAAAGCGGTAGATGATGAAGACCACATGACTGTAGTTCTCTTCTTCCTTCATCTTCTTCTTACTCTTCATCTTCTTTTCTCAAGAGGAGGATGCGGTTCCCACCAAGATGTAGCAACTAAGCATTTTAATGCATAGAGAGATAACAACTTCAATAAGTTAGTGTACGCAAATGATAATAAGTTGTCATTGTTATTTGAAACTTTAGTATTGTCAAAATTGATATACGAAGAAAAACTCTATTTGTCACAAGTATTTTGAATCAGACATTTCTTTTCACATTACTTATTGAAATTGATTGGCATGAAAGGTTCCAACTATATATTTTTTTACAAATGCCCCATATCTTTCAACTAAGCAGAACAAGAAGATCCCAAGAGAACATTTTAGCTAGTTTAATTGGATCAAAGACTTTAATGTTTGAGAAAATAAAAGAAAAAAAAATAAAAATTCATAATTTTTTCTCTAGCTTAAATATTATTAAGGAAACCTAGTTCTTGTGTGGTTAAAAACTTAAAAATAAAAAATAAATAAAAATAAAAGGTCCATGATGTAAGTAAAATCAAATTTTCGTTCCCTAATTTTCTTTTCACATGCAATGCTTTTCAAATTTCAAAAGGCAAAAGAAGATTGCAAGAAATAACAACTAAAAGCATGAATTAAACAAGAAAGTATTATATATATACACAGATCAGATGTGGTGGAGATACTATAATTCAGCGTTACAGTAGTTGCGGGTGCTAATTTTTCAACACTTTCAAGTAAGATTTTAACCACATATATATTAAGTAATAATACCTTCTTTTGAAGTGACATAATTAAACACCCCCATGACACCATGAAGTAACATTTTAACACGCATGCATGTTCATCTTTTCCGTAATAGTTAACTCATGACTGGGTGGATTTCCAGTCATCGATCGCCCTTTGAAATTGCCGGAAAACAGCTCGCACTCCTAGCTCCTCTTCCTTCCCCACTTGAACTCTTCCTCAACATTTTTCTCATCACCTCAGCTTGGTACAGCACTGGATAAGTCCTCTCAACCCTAATAAACCTGGCACACTCCTCCATATGCTCATTCAAAGCTTCTTGTATTTTCCCTCCGTTCTTCCCCATCTCTTCCTTCACCGCAGCGGCGCACAGCCCGCAAATCAACTTCCCCGAGAACTTGGTGCGCTCTCGGCTGATGTACTCAGCCGTGCACTCCTCGCACAGGCCGCAGCACTCGCACTTGGCATCTTCAACCTGGGATATCACCGGGAGTTTACCGTTAACGGGGGCGGCTTCTTTGCTCATCAGTTCGGACGAGATATCCGAAACTGTTTTGTGGAGAGTTTCCGTTGCAGAGCTTGGGGGCTTACTAGGGCTATCATCGTTCTCGCGGTAGGGGGCAACTAGGGTTTCTAAATTTGGTGCCATGAGAACGATGAACGTCAAAAGCTCAAAAAATAAATGGTGTAACCCAGTTTGTATTTCGCAGGTGGGGAGAAAATGAAGTTGGGAATTTGAAGTTTATAGTGACATTATATAAATGAGAGTTGAAATTAATATGGTGAGGGAGGGAATTGGATCGATGATCATCAGTCTGCTCGATCTTGCAGGTTGAAAGGAAGGCATGCTAGCTCTCAAATTTATAGTGTGTTCCAGAGTTTCTGGAAGCTTAAGAGCTTATGTACGTGGACTATACATGGAGGATCTTTCCGCAACAACCGATACAGGAGGCTGGATTTTTCGTGAAAGTGCCATGTAGAGAGAGAGAGAGAGAGAGACCTTGAATAGCCTGGATTCTCTCATGATGTTTTTAAGATGCCGTGCAGTTCCCTTTTTTTATTGAATTTTTTATCCATGGAAAAAAGGAAATTTTTTATCCGTGGAAGAAACCTTGGAAAAAAAAAATCATTTTATTCTATATATTATGTAGAATGAAATATTTTTCAGTGGACGAAAGAATGCTTTTCATATTTATGCAACAGAAGAAAAACAACTATTTTGTTCTATATACTACTCTATAATAGTAATTGCTTCTTTATTTCAGGTGATACGATGCTTTTTGCGCCAAATTAACTGAATGGGTGTTCACGAGTATACGATACACAATTAGGTCTTCCGATTTTCGACGGATCTAAAGAAGCTGACAGTTAAATGGTTTTGCGACAAAACCTCTGATTAAAAAAAATCAACGTCACGGGAAACGGACAGGGAGATTTGCTCTTAAGGAAAAAAGATGAACCAAACTTGCATATTTATTTATTTGTGAGCTCACGGGTTTCTGGGAAAAGGGAAGAAAAAGTGCTTCCGCTGTGCCCCTATAGTGTCTCTCTTATGTTGACAACTAAAATATCTACCTTCGTCCCTATAAAAGTAATAATATTGAATTGCTTTGTTCAAAGAGCAAGCCTACTTTAATATAATTAGTGTATATGGGATCCATTGATTAACACAACAATGAATCATGATATTATGAATTATGAGTTCATTAAATTTGCACTTTGTGAAATATTTCATCGGGTTTTTTTGCTAAAAATTTAATACCTTTTAAGCAATTGTGTGGATTTAGATAAGTCGATGATGAATTGGCTGTAAATGAACTCGTTATTTCAACTATCATTAAAAGTACTATAATAAAAATAATAAGAATTGTAAAAATCATAGAAAGAGTGAGAAAAAAGAAGGTTAAAAGGAACTGAAACCTATATAGCATTGGGCTATTTCAGTATGTGTGCTAAATTGAGTTTGAGATTCTTACAAGATAGGTCATACGAATATTTATTCGCACCTCTTTGAGGTCAAACCTACATCTAAGGTTAAAAAGTCATATATTTAAATAATAAATTCTAATAGTAGAGGATGTTTCTAAATATTAAAGTCCAATTGAAAATTAGGGTCGTTTGGCATGCTTACCCATGCTTATATACCTCATCACTTAACGACTAGGCGAGCCCCAAAAGATTGAGCAAGATTTGTGATCCAACGACTGGCAACCTCCACAACCTAGGTGGCTATTTGTGATTTCCTTAGATGATTGAGTGATGAGTACCTGACTTGGGGACCTTTTCGTTCCATCCCTAAGGCAACTTGGTAATAACTCACTTGCTTTGCCTGGAAACTAGACAAGCATCCATTGTATTTCTTTAAGTGATGTTACCATAAGTGATTCGCCTTACTTGCCATGTGCCTAGGAGAAAGACAGCCAAACAATTGTTACCATTCAAGAACGCATAAATATTGCACAAACAATGCCCTCCACCATTAATTGTAATGTTTATAAATGAGCAGCTATAATGCTATTAATTTTATTAAAAATTTTATTCATTTATATTTTAATCTTCAATCATGAAGAATGTATTATCTTCACTATTTTCCTAGGCCAAATAATTTCCTAATCAGTCAAATTATTTTATGAGCAATGCTCAAAATATGTTTTGGCCAACCAATAATGTAGGATAAAAAAAAATAATTGCCTAATATTAGATCTAGTCAGACCAAGGGATGATCCTCGCCTAACTCAAAACTTTTGTCAACGAGCTTGTCAATCTCTAGACCAAGCTTGAAATCATCCTTGACTCAAGATCGCCTTGCCCTTAGGCAAACTTTAAATTCTTGGTCGAAAAAGAATTCTTAAATTCTTTATGCTTAGCCGAGTTAGTGTCTCCCTCCTCCTCAATGTATTTGGTAACTAATAATTCTTCATGATGTTGACCGATGATAGGATTAGCCTATTCATCTTCTTCTATATGATCAACCAATAGAGCATGCTTATGATCTTCATAGCTGATACTACACTACAAAAAAATTGGTTTTTAATGACGAAAGTACGAGTGACGGTTTGAATTTTGTCACTAAAAGTGAAGTATTAGAGACGGTTTGCACGAATCGTCACTAATAGTGTAATTATTAGCAACAGTTTTAACAACTGTGACTAATAGGGCATTTTTAGTGATGAAATTAAAATCATCACTAATACTTTCGTCACTAAAAACTAGTTTTTCCGCTTAAACTATCACGGGAAATCACTTTTCGCGCTTAAACTATCTCGAAAAAATATTATCAACGTTTTTTAGGTATTAGTGATGTTTTGAAATCATCACTAATATGCCCTTATTAGTAATGGTTCATGGACCGTCACTAATATTGCATTATTAGTAACGGTTTCCATATACCATCACTAATAGAGTATTAGTCACCATTTATAAAACCGTCACTAATATTGTATTTGTTGACAGGGAAAGGTTAATAATATTAGTGACAGTTCTTAGAAACTATCACTAGTAGTTAATTATTAGTAACGATTTCCATAAACCGTCACTAATAGTCATGTATTAAGTCACGATTTATAGAACCATCACTAATATTCCTTTTGTTGACTAGGAAAAAGTTAACAATATTACTTAGAAACTATCACTATTAGTCAATTATTAGTAACGATTTTCAAAAATCGTCACTAATAGTCTTGAATTAGTCACGATTTTTTGAACTGTCATTAATAATGTGTTTACAGACTGGGAAAAGGTCAACAATCTTAGTGATGATTTTTATAAACTGTTACCAATAGTGCATTTTTAGTAACGGTTCCCAAAAACGTCACTAATAGTCTTTTATTAGTCACGGTTTCTAGAACCGTGAATAATAATGCGCTTGTTGACTACCGAAAGGTCAACTATATTAATGATAGTTCTTAGAAACTATCACTAATAGTCTATTATTAGCGACGATTATTCTAAATCGTCACTAATAGTCTTGTATAAGTCTTGTATCTGTATTGAAGTTTTGCAATGATAGAACTGATTTTTTAAATGCAATAGAGTTTCAGAGATCTTTTGAAGTTGTTCATCACAATAAAAAGGAATGGGATATGCACGAAAAAGAAATAGTGTGCTTGGTTCAAATATATATGGGTGGGTTGCTTGTGAAGATGATTACAATTTGGAAGGGTCGGTCAGTCGGAGACTAGCTTCGTAATAGTGAACAGATAAAAACAGTTGCTGATATTGTCTAAGAAGCAAAACATGATAGAATTAATGTGTTATATGTGGCCGCTAATCTAGCCAATCTGACTAACACCAGTACTACAAAATTGTCATTAATAATTAATGCATTTGTTGACGGGTCGGGAAACTGACCTAACTAATTAGTCAGACCAAACATGTCGCCATGGACTAGGATTTTTCTTAACATAGTGGACGAAAAAAATGGAAGAGTTGTCATTGATAGTGAATATTGGTTGAAAAGATTCTCTAAATTTAAACCTCTTCAAGGTCATACCTTTTAATCTGCAATGATTGGACTGATTTTTCAAATACAATAGAGTTGGAGAGATCTTTTGAAGATGTTCATCATCATGTACAATAAAAAGGAATCGGAAGCATGAAAAAGAAACGACACGCTTTGTTCAAATATCTATGCATGGGTGGGTTTCTCGTGAAGATGACTACAATTCAGCAAGTTCAGTAGGCTAAGAGGCTAGACAGATAAAAACAGTTGTTAATATTGTCCAGTAAGCAACTTGACACCACAAATGAGAATCTGGATGAGTTGAAAATAAAATACAACGAGAAGAGCATATCCGATCCTTAAGTAGAATGCTTGAAGAAAAAGACTGACGATCACTAATATTCTTATATATATTACTCATGAAGATGATTACAATTTGGAAGGACATACCAGTCAGAGACTATCTTCGAAGTAGTGGACAGAGAAAAACAGTTGCTTGTATTGTCTAGAGGAAGCAAGACGTACATGATAGAAATAATGCATGTTGTGACACACCAAGCCAATCTACCTACCACCACAAATGAGAATCTTGATGAGTTAAAGATAAAATACAATGAGAAGAGCATGTCCTTAAGTAGAATGTAGGAAAAAGAAATAGTGTGCACGCTTTGTTCAAATATCAAAGCTGCTCATAATGTTGCTTCTGAAGATGATTACAATTTGGAAGGGCTGGCCAGTCAGAGACTATCTTCAAAGCAATGGACAGAGGAGAACAGTTGCTTATATTTTCTAGGAAGCAAGACGTACACAATAGAAATAATGTTGTGGCACACCTAGCTAGTACTCTAACTAACACCACAACCGAGAATCTGGATGCGGTGAAAATAAAATACAACAAGAAAAGCATGTCCCTAAGTAGAATGTAGGAAAAAGAAATAGCACGCGCGCTTTGTTCAAACATTAGCCGCAGACAAGCACAATGCGCATACTCAACAGCTTTTGAGTAATAATTGTTTATTATCTATAAGTATAATGTAATAAAATAAATTAATATACAAATAATTTTATAAAATAAAATAATTTTATATGAATACATGAAATTAATGAAAAGAACTATGAATTTTTTTAGAAAATAATATATTTTTTATGAATATATGAAATTAATAAAAAAAAAAAACTATTAATTTATAGAAAAATATCATTTTAGAATACTTGTCGACGGTTATGAGATAAAATGGCAAGATAACATAAAAATGATATTATCATTTATTTATTATTGAAAAAAAAAAAAAAGTGAACAAATACAAAAAAGAAAAATTTAGGCAAAACCTCCTTCCAGGTTCTTCTTCTTCTTCTTCTTCTTCTTCTTCTTCTTCTTCTACAAATGGTTGTGTGTGTGTGTGTGTGCGCGCCAGTGTGTGTGAGTGTGTGTGAGGTTGGATGTTGTAATCTTGGTGACTATGAATTGGGTTTCCATGGTTTGCTCAACTTAAGCCTTCAACCTAAGTCTAGGTATTGAACTATTGGTCCATAATTTTAAAAATGCAGCACTGGGCTGAAATATCTATGTATAATTATGTTTCTTGTTTGATTTTAAGGAAGCAAGTTGGCAATGACATGCTGTAACTGAGAAGATATTTGAATTTAGTTTGTTTCTTGATTGGACTAAAGTGCAATATGATTTGGTGTGAAACTTGATGTTAGTGAATTTCCTAGTTGTTGCCTTTGGCGTGATGGAAGCACATCTCTTTAGTGTATACACAACTAGGGTATAAAAAAAATTATCAATTTGCATTTGCAAATTGAATTTAGACAAAACACTCTAATATGAATGGGGGAGGGTTTGAATATTAAAATTTAGAAAAAACACTCTAATCTTATTTTGGGCCTTGAATATTGAATTTATTTAGATTTAAATAAAATGTAACAAAATTATATGTAATTTTGTTTGAATTCATATAAAGTTAAATTTGGAGCCTGAAATTGATGTCCTAAGCACAACCTCAGGTAAGCTTAAAAGGTAATCATGTGGCATATGTGGATATTTTTGTAAATGATAATTGACTTCTGTTTTCTTTTCTATTGTTTGCCTTCACTCCTTAAGCCAAACAATGTACCAAGCGGTATTTCTTTTCCTCCACTATAATAAGGGTTTTTTTTTCCTATGTCCATTTCTCTCCAAACAAACTAACAAAGGTATGCTAAGCAATTTTAGCCCAAAAGTGTAAAAATATTTCTCTTCTCTAGGAAGTGTAAATTAAAATAAACTTAATTTAATCTAGCTAATATGTAAACAAGTCAATAACCATGATTAAACATCTAAAAATAGTCAATAATAATAATAATAATAATAATAATAATAATAATATATATTCAAATAGCTTTATTGGACATCATATGAATCATCTATTGAGAGACAATCTAATTATTTCTATCATATAATTATTTCTGTCACCCTAATTAAATATAAAAATGTTAGTGAATTTCACTTATATAGGTATACATTGTCACCTTCATGATTGTCAAGGTAAATTTGAATTTCATCTAACCAATAATAACTCATTTGAACCTAACCTACTGTTGCTTCACATAAATGTAAATTACTTGGCACCCACCTTTGAAGAGTACACTTTCTTACTAAACTTGAAGTTGGAACAACCACACAATATGTATTGCGTCAATGAAAGTTTCAAGGTTCAATGACCAATTTGGCATTAGAAACCTTAGTCCAATGGGTAGATTAGTCAAAATTCATTTAATAATTCTAGCATATGACATTCTTTTAAGATTTAATCAAACTTAAAAAAAAAATGAATTTTTTTAATGCTTAATTATTTGAATAACACTTAACATGAAAATATAATTAATACTTATTTAATATATATAGTATTTGTATCAAGTGATTAAACATCACAACATCTATTTAAATTTTTATTTATGCATTTATCTTCTATAACTTTTTGAGACAACATTGACGGATGGTTAATTTACTTAATGATTATAGCATTAATTGTTCTTTGGACATACTGATTTGAATGATATGCCTTTTGATTAACTGTTATATATAAATGAGCATCAGCATGCTTGATGCAAAAAATGTTGTTTCTGTCTTTAATTGCTGAATATACAAACGAGCATCTGCATGCTTGATGCAAAAATGCAGAAATTGAAAATTACATGCTAGATAGATGACTAGGATATTTCTTGCTAGTTGAGTTGAATGCATCTACATGCTTTTTGCATAAATTGTGAAATGCATGCTACTTAGTTGACTAAGATGTTACATGTCAATTAATTGAACAAATTGAGAACTGCATGCTAATTAGTTGATACTAGGTTGTTGCATGATGATTAAGCGTTGTTATGTTGAACTTAGAACATTGAATACATAAATGGAATTCATCCATTATATAAATTGAAACCATGCCCACATAGTATCACTCACCAATACATAAGCCTTACTTTGGATCTTGAATATCTTAACATGTCTTATGTAAAACTAGTCGAGTGTCCTAATGGTTTATGGACACTTTTTGGTCTCACCTTGTTTAAAGCTTCTTTGTGAACTTAAATGAGTGATAATATTATGAAAGGGAGTTTATCAAATTCGAGAGTTGTTGTTTAAATGATAATATTAAAATCCAAACTTCTTCGTTTATTGGCACTTACAATATTACTGATACCTACCATTTTTTTTTTAATCTAATACTCCTAAGGTCATGCTCTGTCTATTAGTTGCACCAATAGGTTCAAAATAATGCGGTGGCATACATCCAAGTCCATTGCCAAATAATAGGAACAATATAAGGAAATCCTACTTATCACGGGCTCCTTATGCAAACAAAACCGACACATACAAAATTATTAAATTTTATACATGCCTATAGTGTGTCTTCTTGGTGTGGTGGGAAACGCAAATGTTTGAGATTGTGCATGGTTAGAACCCCTTCAGAACAGTAATGTGTAAAAGACCAGTGAAAGGCCAAGAACTGAATCTCATATGAAGTAAAATGTCAAATTAATTACTTTCATTTCATGTGTTCATTGAAGCTTACCCATTCAAGAATGGTTGCTATACATTCATGCCTCATAATACATGTGAGACAAATCAATTATTAAAATTCAATTGATTATTAGTCATACTATGTAGACTAATAATCAATGGAACATGTTAATTATTCATTTCATTTACGATTAATGATGCTTGTATTTCAACCATTCTTGAATTGTTCAATGTGAATAGTTTAGGAAGTTGTATTTGCATTTTTGTCATCATTCACGCTTTGTTAATTGTCATTATATATTTCGAGCGCGTCTCTACTTGTGTTATCTAGATGCATAATTGGGTGTCGTGACAATTTGTTAGTGATGGAAAACTAGCAACATGTTCACTTCCCCCATCTCATGTACGTAGAGAGCCATGGGGAGATGCTGCCAAAATTTAGAATGACTATGACAAAGGAATTTGAGTGATTAACTACAAATAAAATGCAACATTCCTGAATGGGATAGAATCCGTACCCTTTAGATTGAAGGTGGTTGATTTTAGGATTCACAATGGATGCATCATACACATTACGAGAATGTAATCAACACCATTTACTTGAACATGTTATGGGTTAATTAATGAATATTGATAAGAGGTAGATGAAGGCTCGGGGTAGGTTTTTTCCAGAATATGTGAATGGGATACATGATTTTATAGAATTCGCGGGTCCTCATGCAGAAAAAGTCAATAGAATAAGGTGTCCTTACATGAAATGCCAAAACATAACATTTTGACACATTGACATAGCTCATACACATTTATTAGACTTTGGAATAGAGAGAAGGTACAAAACATGGGTGTTCCACGATGAAGATTATATAGTTCAGAGCAATGATGATAAAGATGAGGGAGAAAATATAGTAGGTGGTGATACACATTCGGAAGGGCTAATTGAAATGTTAGGTGAATTGCAAAGGGGGATTGCAGTGGACACAGACGATGATGTCAATGTGTCGCATGCTGGTGATGAATTTATTTCAATAGGTACCATACCTTACGATCTTAGTACGTTAAATTAACTCGATAAACCATTTGATAATCTCGTGAGGGATGCACAGGTGCCCCTATACCCAAACTGTACAAAGTTCTCAAAATTGGAGTTCTTGATAAAGTTGTTTCATGCAAGGACAATGCATGGGTTATCTTAAAATGCATTCAACATGCATTTAAACCTCATTAAGGCGGCACTACCTGATAGTGAAATACTTCTAAAGTCCTTTTATGAGGCGAAGACATACATGCGTGAATTGGGTCTCAGTTACATTGCAATACATGCGTATAGGTATGATTGTGCACTTATTTATGGTGAACTTAAAAATGTGAACGAGTGCCCAGAATGTGGTGAACTGAGGTATAAAACTAATCAAAAGAATGGTAAAAGGATCTCCCAAAAAGTTTTGTGATATTGTCCATTAATACCACGGCTGCAACGATTGTACATGTGCAGAAAGACTGCTGCACATATGAAATGGCATAAAAAGAAACGTAATCAAAAGGAAAATACCCTTAGCCATCCAACAGACTCGGAAGCTTGGGCCAAGTTTGATAAATTCATGGTTTTCTAGTGATCCTCGCAACATCAGACTTGGCCTTACTTCAAATGGGTTTAATCCTTTCAATAACATAGACAACCCATATAGCATATGGCAAGTTATGATGATGTCATACAATATGCCGCCATGGTGATGTATGAAAGAACCTTTCATTTATATATCTCTGCTTATTCCCAGACCGAGGGCACCTAGTAATGATATTGATGTTTACCTAAGGCCATTAATTGATGAGTTGAAAGAACTATGGGAAAAAGGAGTGGAGACATTTGATGTGGAAACTGGGATAACATTTCGAATGCATTCTACATTTTTGTGGACAATTAATGATTTCCTCTCTTACAACAATCTATCGAGCTGGAGCACAAAAGGTTGCTTAACATGCCTAGTGTGTAATAAGGATGCTAGATCCTTACCCTTTAAATATGGACTCAAGTTATGCTTTATGTCTCATCGTCGTTTTCTAAGACCTAGACATCCTTGGAGGACTCATGGTGTCAAAAGTTTTAATGGAAAACCTGAACGAAGGTTGTAGCCAAACTAACTAAGTGGGAAAAAGATATTAAACCCGCTTAAGTTGATTAGACATGTGAAATTTGGGAAATCACGAGTAGTAGAAAAAAGAAATGTGCTGAATGGGAGTTAAATTAGACACACGACAAGAAAACTGGTTTTTAGTGACAGAAGAATTAGTGACGGATGAAATTTCATCACTAAAAGTGCAGTATTAGTGACAATTTTTTAAAAACGTCACTAATAGTTCGATTATTAGTGACAAAATTTCATCCATCACTAATATTATACTTTTAGTGACAAAATTTTATCTGTCACTAATACTCTAGTTTCCCTGCACAAACCAGCGCAGGAAACTACTTTTCGCGCAAAAACTATCTCGAGAAACAATTAGAGACGATTATTTGAGTATTAGTGATGATTTCAATGCGTCACTAAAAGGAACTTTTTAGTGATGGTTAATTAACCATAACTATTATTATTGTATTAATAAATAAAACAAATTTATTTTTCACTAGTAGTGATGGTTTGGAATATTCGTCACTATTAGTCCATTAGTAGTGATGATTGGGAAGCTTCGTTACTACTAGTTCTTTTCTTTTAATAAAAAAATAAATTTATTTTTCACTAGTAGTGACTGTTTAAAATATTCGTCACTATAGTCAATAAGTAGTGATGGTTCGGATGCTTTGTTGCTACTAGTTCTTTTCTTTTAATAAATAAACAAATTTATTTTAAACTAGTAGTGATGGTTTGTCAAATTCATCACTATTAGTTGATTAGTAGTGATGGTTCGAATGCTTTGTTACTACTAGTTCTTTTCTTTTAATAAATAAAATAAATTTATTCTAAACTAATAGTGACGATTTATAATATTCGTCACTATTAGTCCATTAGTAGTGATGGTTCGGATGCTTCATCACTACTAGTTCTTTTCTTTTAATAAATAAAATAAATTTATTTTAAACTAGTAGTGACGGTTCATCATATTCATCACTATTAGTCCATTAGTAGTGACGGTTCGGAAGCTTCGTCAGTAATAGTTCTTTTCTTTTAATAAATAAAATAAATTTATTTTAAACTAGTAGTGACGGTTTATCATATTCGTCACTACTAGTCCGTTAGTAGTGATGGTTCGAATGCTTGGTCACGACTAGTTATTTTAATTTTTAATAAATAAAACAAATTTATTTTAAACTAGTAGTGACGGTTTGGAATATTCGTTGCTATTAGTCCATTAATAGCGACAGTTTAGAAGTTTCGTTACTACTAGTTGTTTTTCTTTTAAAAAAAAATTAATTCATTTTACACTAGTAGTGACGGTTATAGGATTCATCATTACTAGTTCTTTTATTTACCGGATTTCGCCCCAATCTTCCTCATTTCCCTCCTTTCCTTTATCTCTTTTCTGCCTCCTCTCTCGATCCTCTCCTCCAGATTCTCCTCTCTCCGTCGTAGCGTCGTCGCCATCTGTCGCACCCTGAGGACCCGTCGCCATTCATTCGCTAACCGTTGCAGCCGAGGGCCCGTCGCCATTCGTTCGCAGAACCTGTTGCCATCACAGCCCTCGCCTTCGCCATCACCAGGGAGGTCAGTATTTTTTCTCCATATTTTTATTTCAATTTATTTTCATTGCTAGTATAAATTAGATGCTTGTTTGGCTTTTATCTGGTGTTCATAAAAATTGTTTTTGAGCAAATAAATAAATGCAAATCACCATTGATGAATGTTTCAAGGAAAACAATGATACAAAAATGGCATTAAATAAAATTTCAATAGTCAAATCACACTAAATTAGGACGAGAGATTGTTGTTCTATTCTCTTTGAAGATCGAATCATAATAGAGGATTGCTCTTCAATATTTGTTATTTGCTTAGTTTGAATTAAGTTCCGAAATTCTTTTATTTCAAGATCAAAGAATTTAATCTCATCTTTCAAACAAAAGGTAAGTAATTAATGCTATTTTTTTATGGGAATTGATGGTTTTTATTTGCTAGAAATTAATTGTGGGAAAATAATGCTTTATTGGCATCATTTATTATCATATTTTATTGTGACATTTTTCACTTAGTAATATGTTAACGTGCATCGAATTAATATGAAAATAAATTGGGAAATTGACACTTCTCCTAATGTAATCTCCTCAACATAACTTCTCAAATTTATATTTTTGAGTTTGTAAGCCTTGATCAAGCAAACAGAAATAAATCACGTTCCTTCAAACAAACAAAAATGAAATGAAAATTGAATATGCCTTCCCGAGTACTAGGACTTCTTCATTAATTAACCCAACATCTGGTTCACGGAATGTCTATTCCTAGAAATAGAGTGGTTATAATAGGCTAGTTACAATTAGTTATACAAAAAAGCTACTTCAATACCATAAAGCAAATAAAAATGTAAAACTTTTTATGAATTCATAATAAGGAATAGAGAAGGAATAACTAATCTCAAATTTCACCATTTGATTGTATATTCCTTTCTTATTAGTGTATTGTTTACCATATAAGTGTTGTGTTAAGACTTTCTGCTCTTATTGAAATTATATTGCATCTTTTGTGAAATACTGGATTGAGTTGTCATACTGGTTGTGAATATGTCTTCTACATGGCTGATGCAGATTTGTGTATCGTATGCTGGTAGTGAATCTACGTTCTCACATGCTCTAATATATGAACTCTTTTTCAGTTAAAAATTTTTTTGGAAACATTCACTTTACAATCGGCATGCTGATGAAATTTTGTTAAAACTTTTCCAAAATATGAGAAAATAGGTGTTGAAGTATATAATTGTATAAGTACCAAATGAGATGAGTAATGTTCTTAGAACCACAAATAGCTATTACTTGTTGGAAATCAAGCTCAAAAGGGGAAACTATGTCCATAATTTTGGAAAATTGTCCATTTAGTGTTAAGAAATGATACGATATAAGAAATGCAACCTCATTTAGGGTTATTTTGAGAAACAGTCATTGCAAAATTTAAATGGTAAAGACGTATATGAAAAAAAAATATTAGTGACGGTTTTTTGATTAATAGTGACGGTTTTGATCCTTCACTAATAACCTCATTTTTTGTAGTGCGACTTTTAACATACTTTACTTATTTAGTAAATGAGTTTTAAAATTAAATTTATGTTGAACTATTTTAATAAGCAAGAGTGAATATTTTCTCATAATGTTATTGTTAAGTATGCCCCTCTAAAAAAAATTTGTTCTCAACATAAATCTTAGGGTTTTGTCTTTCCTGGCCAACGCCTCCGTGAACAAAGCCTCAGGCTGCCTCAAAGCACGACCAATCGCCACAATGCACTGCCAAGCGGCAAAGAGTCCAAGACCAGCCAAGGGGGAGAAGTTTTAGGCCATAAAAATGGAGCATGATATTAAAAATTTATGAGCATGATATATATATATATCAAAAGGAGAATAAGTACTTGATGTTGATTGATATTGATATCAAATAATGTGATTTTGATATATGAGCATGATACGTGAAAATATTTTTTAAATGATGCTTATTGAAAGGGGGAGCCTTTTTAAGGCTTACTTAAATTTTTGCTCCTTGTTTGTCATCATCAAAAAGGGGGAGATTGTTGATCTTTCAAGGCTTAAAATCTTGTCATCTTATTTTGATACTAACAAACAAGTGGAATTTAACATATTTGTGTGAGTAATGTTGTCTCAGGGCTCATATATGAGAAAGTAAAGTCAAAGTGCTCACAAGGATCAAATAAAGTTTAAAAGAGTCAAAGTATGGATTTAAAGATGATATATTAAAACTTCAAGAATATGAGAACATGAATGATTTGTCGAAAGTCAAGGAATGTTAAAGTCAAAAGAACCAAAGAAAAGCAAATAAGAAAGCCCAAAGAATATTAAAACTTGAAGACCAAGAAAGAGTCAAAGCAAGCATGAAGACTTGAGTGTTTAGAATGTCAAGTCTTAGAAGTCTTTATGTAAGTACTTTAATGTTTAAATATCGTTTGAAATATTATGAAGCTCTTAAGTTAACTTCTTGGATTTAGATACCTTTTAAAATACTTGAAAAATATTTTCATAAGGTCAAAATATATTTCAAAAAGGTTAAAATTATTTTTGGAATGAAAAGCACCAAAAGGAGGTTTTTCCAAATGCTGTCAATTTTTATACATCCGCATTGAGGTACATTTTTTTCTCTATCTAAAACTCCTTATTTTAAAAAGTGTTCAACATGAAAGTTGTAGGATTTTCTCTTAGCTTTCTTTAGACACCAAGAACACCTAATTTTTAGTTATATAGAAAAAGTTATGGGCAAAATAAGGAAATGGGGTCACAGTTGTCAGCTAACTAAACACTGTTCTCAAGAGGAACTTCAGCTGACTGAACAGCAGACAAAGCCACTTCAGACGATCGAAGTGTAACTTCAGATATCTGAAGAATAACTTCAAATGACTGAAGATTAAGTTCATTCATCTAAAGATTTTTTGCTGAATTTTTTTTAGAGGCAGAACCACCTCAGATAATTGAACCCAAGACTTCAATCATCTGAACACCGTTAACGGGCAGAAATTTCAAAAATTTTATTTTTTAATATTATTTTCTTGGACTCCAAACTTTCTAAAAACTTGGGAAACACTCTACGGAAACTTTAACAACATGGAAACAAGTCTAATTGCCTATAAATACATGGTTTTCCAAATCAAAACTTAACAATGAATTGAAAAATCTGTTTTCGAAGCTGAAAGCACTCTTGTTCTTCCAAAGCTCTCTTGTTCTTCCAAAGCTCTCTTGTTCACTCATTGCAAATCTCTTTTTCTGAGATATTCTGAAGTGCTAATCTTCCTTCTCTGAGTTCCTACTGTTAATCCTCATCTAAGAAGAATATTGGTGAATTTTACGCTTAAGTTTCATTGTATTTCATATTGATATTTTACATTGAAGTATATAGTGCTAAACTTGTACTAACTTGCTCTTTGTGAGAGTATATTTGTACACATATTATATCTTGTTTCTTGTAGTTCTTTGACGTTCCAAGGAGTGTTTGGATCGTTGGCTAAGCAAGGGGATTTTGCTTAGAGAGGCGGGCTCTAGCCTAAAGGAGTGACCGAACGAGGGGACATCGTTTGGAGAGGCGGGCTCTAGCCTAGTGAAGGAGTGTTTGAGCGTGGGGTATTGCTTGTAAAGGTTTTGTTCCACCCGTCAATGGAACAGGTTTAGTGAATCCTTTGATGGTTTTCCAAAGGCGAGGACGTAGGCTGGGTATAAGCCGAACCTCGTAAAAATCTCCGTCTCACTCTCTCTTTCCCTATTCTTTATTTTCAGTGCATATTTAAATTGCGTGAATGGTTTAAATTTGAAAATCATATAAACTACGTATATTTGGAAATCAAGTAAACCTTAAAATTTGATTTTCATTTGGGTTGCGGAAACCGAAAGGAAGTACATTGGTTGAACCATTCTTTGCAGAAATCATACGGGAGTACGTTACTTGACTAAACATCCCAAAGATAAACTAACTTAAGAGTTTATTTGAATTCTAAAGTTTGGAAAGAGCAATTGGATCTTATATTGAACATCACATTGAAGAAGCATTTTCATATATATAGGGCTTTGTTCAAACTCGCATTTACTACAAGACTGAACACAATACAAAAGCTGAAAGTTACATGTACCATTAATATATTGTGATTGTATGGTATAAAGTTTGAGATTGAGTGAACTGTGTTTATATTTCAGAAAGTGTTAAATCTTGGATGATTTCATCAATCTAATAGTGATGAAGTGAATATATATTTGGCAATCAAATTGGTTGTTGGTTTGAGCAGTGTGGTTGATAGGCTTGACTAGTTTAATTATTTGCGTGGTTGAAGATTGAATGTTTTATTAGTTGTCTTGTTTATTGTTTAAGAGAAATCAAGTTATTGTTTGATTGAAAAAATAGATAAACAAGTCAAAGAATTGGTTAAATATTAAAAGAAGTTAGGGACTTTAAAAAAGAACTAAAAAGAAAGTTTTAAAAGGCAATTCACCCCCTCCCCCCTCTTGGGAAGCTATTCCTAATTTCAGTTTTCCTCCTCCCTTCGGTCATCATCAATGACCTTTTTCCTTGCTCTCCTTTCCCTTTGTGTTGTCCTCCTTTATGTGGCCGTGAGTACTCCCCTTTCCCTTCTCACTTTGCTTCTTTTTTTCTTTTTGTGTTCTCCACCTTTGTGTGGTCATGCTCTAGCCTCTCTCCTTCCTCCTCTTCCTCTCTTTATCCTCTTCCTTTCTCCTCTCTTCTCTTTTTATTTTGGCTATAGCCTCCTTTTTCTTTAGGGTTTCCCCTCTCCCCTTTTCAACTCTATGTGCACTTCCCCATCTCTCTCTTTTCTTTCCCTTTTTCCCCAGCTCACTTTTTTTTTTTTTGGGACTCTCATTTTTCTTTCTAGCTCACTATCTTCTCTCAATAAGTGAGCTCCCCCCTTTTTGCCCCTAGCTCTCTCCTTATTTATAGGCAAAAGAAGAGCTATGATTACCCTTAAAAACAAATATGCCAAGAGTGCCCCCGAGGGCAAGGTTAATTGCATCATTGTCCCTCGAGCTTAAAATGTATGCTTTTGGGCCCATAGGCCCTACTGGATTTATTGAATTTGCAAGGGGCCCTTCTATAACCCTCAATGTGGACTAGAGAAGCCCAAAAAAAACCCAAAGAGGCCCCTGTAGGCCCAATAAGGCCTAGTTAAGCTACAAGGAACCCCTAAAAAGGTCCTACAAGGCCCTAAAATTCCTTAAGAGGTCCTTTAGGACTCTTAAGACACAAATAAAACCCTAAAAGGCCCTTTGAGGGCCTCCTGAATTGCATTTAAAGCCCCTAAAGGAGCCCAGACCTTTTTAAAGCCCATTGACTAATGTAAGAGACCCTCAAGTCAAAATAAGCATCAACAGTAACTAAGGGGACAAGAAAGTGAAAGAGAAAGATAAAGAAATAAGAGGGATAAAAAGAAATAAGGCCTATTTAGCATTGTGCTATTGCAATATGAATGTTGAATTGAGTTGGAGATCCTTGTAAGATAACTGGTACACCCATTTATACATGTTTAAGGTCAAACTGTCATCTAAAGTTACAAAATCAAAAGTTCAAAATATTAAATTTTAAGAAAAAATGAAGTTTTCCTAAACATTAAAAATCTAATCATTAATTAGGACAACTTCTAAACATTAAAAGTCTTATTGTTATAGTTGAAAAGAATTTTCTTATAGTTGACATGCTTGCCCATGCTTATTTGACTTGAAGCTTGATAACTAGATAAGCCCCAAATGACCAGACGATGTTTGTCATATGATGACTATGTGACCTCCATAGTTTGGGCAGTCACTTGTAATTTCATCAAATGGTTGAGTCGTGCCTACAATCGCAATTTCTAGAAATTCAAAAAAAAAAATAGTCTTAATGAAAAGAACAACATAATCAAAAATAAATAAATAATAATAACAAAAATAACAAAGGGTTGTTTGGTCCTTTCCATTTGTTTAGCCACCATTGACTAATGGGTACAAAATGATCAATGTAAATAAGCTAAATCTTCAATTTGGTCATTGATATCACACATTTGTGCACAAAATATAGGCAAAAGGAGCTTAGCCTAACCAAATCTAGTCAAGACATCAAAACAAATAAAACAAATATAAGGTGGTATTTAATAATTGTGAATCAACTCTAAGAATCGGAATCGAAATGGTTGATTCTCATTTTTAATTTTTTTCTTAAAAAAAATAATAAATAACTTCATTCCAATTCTCATTCCATGTAAAAATGGGATTCCCCCTTGTACCTACACTTTGATTCCTAACTTGTACTCTGGAGTCAAATTTTGATTCCTAAAAATACAGTATTTATTGTAATATGATAATTTATATTAACATAATATAGTATATATTATATAAATTTTTAAAATAATATAATATTATGATATCATTATTAGTATATAAAATATTATAATATATTTTAAGATAAATATTAAATCATTATTATTAATATTTTTTATTATATATAATAATGTTATAGCATATAAAAATTAATAGAAAAATACTAAGTGTTGAATTTTATGATATACTTGTATGATTATTGATTTATTATAATATCATTTTTAATATATTAAAAATAAATAAATTATTATTATCATCAAATATTTATATAATAATAAAATTTAGTAATGGCATAGTATAGAAAAATATTTTATAATATAATAAGATAAAAGTAATAGGATAGTATTAAATTATAAAATATGATATAATTGTGGTTATTACTATATATATATATATATCCTTTAAATAAAATTAATTATTAATTATTAATATTATTAATTTAAAAATATAATAATAAATTTTAATGATGATATAATATATAAAAAAGAATAAAACACTATTGTGTAATAAAATATAATGTTACGATGGTTGTTTTACTACATCATTATTTTATATTAAATAATAAATTATGTTTTAGTGTTATAATAAATGAGATTTTTGTTTACATTTAGTAAATTACATATTAAAAAATAATACTTATAAAATAAGATAAAATATAATATTAATAATATGTCTAAAACAAAATAATAATACTAATACTAATAATACTAATAAAATATAATATACAAATTATAATCAAGTACATAATTATCAAAATAATTTTATTGTAAAAAATATTTATTGTATAACTTAATAAAATAATAGTATGTAATAATTACATATTTATAATGTTATTATTCTATATAAAGTTAATTAAATAAAAAAAATTATGCTATAATAACATAAAGCTATAACTTTGGAAGAGGGTAAATTCGTCCAAATATACACAAAATTTTATTAAAGTATAACTTACTTTTCAAAAAGCCAACCGACTTATAGAGTCCATATCAACGTATAACTTTTGAAGAAGGTAAATTGACTTTTGATTATATAACAAAACACTATTGCCAACCCTCCTCTTGAATCATTTTGCCGCTCCCCACGCCGCACATCCTCCAATAATCCCACCACACCACCGCCGGCCCCCCGCCGGCGGTCGCACAGCACTTTCCACCCCACTTTGAACCCCACATCCCACAATTTTTCTCTATTATTATTAAAATTTTCTTATTTTATAAAAATAAATTAAAAAAAGTTAATGATATACAACATAAATATACTAATTAAAATTAATATTGATATATATTTTCAAAAATTAAATTATGCATAATATGAAATATAATGTTTTTAATCTTAAAGTAGTAAATAATTTTATATTTTAGAATTTTTTAATATCCACTTCAAGAGGTGTGATAACAACAGTGTTTTAATGTTTCCCAAAAATATTAATTTTTTTATTATAAAAAGTTCGTACTTTAGATTTCCATATAAATGACTTTATCGTAATTCAATGGCTCCAACATGAACTAAATTTACCAAAGTCAATTGGCATATTGACTTTTTAGCTGTACACTTTTGAAAAGTCAAATATATTTTAGTATAATTTTGTATGTATTTGAATAATTTTTTACATTTAAATTTTTGAAATAAAAATTTATTTTTAAAAAAAACTCAGCGTAATTAATAGATGCAAGAAAATTAGACCCAAAAAAATAAAAATAACCTTCATTTGGAGTAACTTGAGAAATTAATAAAGATGAACATAAAGATGTGTGATTGCATTCAAAAGTAGAATTGGCTCCTAAAATGCTCGAGATTGAAATGGTAGGTCTCACTTAAGTCGAACTTCCAAAATTTAATGAAAAAATACCCTTCATTTCCCAAAAATGAAAATATTGACCTTACAAATGCATGATTGCATTCAAAAGTACCTAAATGCACTACTTAAAAGTTAGGGATTGCAACAGATGACCTAACTCAAGTTTGAGTCAAAAAAAAAAACATTCATGTTGTAAAATTTTGGTATGGGGGTATGACTAAGATATATGTGGTTGCATTCAAAAATGCTCAACATACTATCAACATACATGTTCCTCTCCTAACCTTCCTTAATGCTCGGCAAAAAGGCAAATCTCCACCATATTTGGCAAAAAAAGTAAATTAAAAAGAAGATGAGCGTCTCAAAAATCAATTGTTAAAAGAAGTTCATATAATTTTTGAAACCTCAAGAGAGATATGCTTTCTTTTGCCAAACCTTAAGAGAAGTCGTGTGACTTTTAAATTTCAAATGAGATTTGCATCTTATTCTCAAATATTAAGAGATGTTTTACCCTCATTTTTAAGAGAAATAGTGTAAGAAATTACTATTTTTCAATTGAAATGAGATGGCATAAAATAGATACTTTTGCTGCATATGATTTGAAACAATGTCTTCTCTGTTCCCAACAACTTTTACAGTCATTCAGCTTATAACACCACCTTTTTTTCTATATATACAGTGGTTATATGTATAAACAACCATTTGATTCCTCCCTGTTCCATTTTGGAAACCAAATGTAACATGAATTTCATTTTTAGTTTATTCTATCAGTAACCAAATGCAATCGTACCTGAACTAAACTTTCTTTAGAAAATCTCCAACACTCGTTTTCCAAAAAAGAAGCAACTCTTGAAGCCAATTTGAAACCAATCATTTACCATTATCAGTAAGCCTTGTAACAATGGTAATGGTGAAGATGGGTCAACCAAACAATCTCCCCTGTACAGTCCCCTCTTAATAATCAAACCCCCCAAACACAAAACCTCCCCCAAAATCCCATACACGCTCCAAAAGATTGTATAAGAATCAAAATTCAAGAGTATGTTGACTGAATTTTTTCCCTTGTCTCAAAACAAAAAAAAGTTCTACTTTTTAAAAAAATGGAAACATATATTTACTATTTTGTTTCTGTGCAATGAGGAACAGCTTGTCACCAGACAGTAGTTGCAGAAATGATTGTGAAGTTCCCAACCCTCGCTTTTTGGGGAAAATGATGCAATGAGAATTGTTGTCAAACCACAAACAAGAAAGCAACTCAAATTTCCAACCAAGAACAAAAATGATGCAACACAAGAATAGATCAGATATAAGTTGTGGAAAACAAAAAATCTCTTCAAAGTTAACATCGCTTCGGGATGTCAAAACAGCATATTCATTTCCACCGACCCCTCCATTTTTCTTTGTTTTCAAACTATTCTATGCAAGGCAAATCATTATATATTAAATCGACTGCATGGCCACATTAAGTTTAAAAAAAAAACAAACTTGTAAGATATATTTCATGGTTGAAAGGAAACCAATATGGCACAGTCAACTAGTCCACCATCTTCTCTTGTGCGTTCACAGTGCTCGTTGCCTCCATATAAGAAACAGTGGTCACTATGTTGATTGCAAGCCTAAGTAATTGCAAAAATTTAGCATATGTATAAGATAGGAAAAGTACAGCAGGCAGTTTCTTTCGAAAATGCTAAAAACCAGATTTTCCACCCAAGTTGAGCGCAGAAAATGTTGGGCCGCCATCTGTGAAATTTTTCCGAATCTAATGGCAAGTGATTCAGATTTCCTGCCACTTGACACAAGACTGGCTTCATCAGACTGCATGATCGGCATTCATTTAAAAGCTCGGCAATCAATTGGTTAAGATCAAAGAAATTTGTAATCACAATTTGAGGTTGGAAACTCCAAAACCTTCGGCTTTGCAGATGACCAGAATTTTGCTCATGGTGATCATGCTTCGGCAAAAAGCACAAACAATGGTTAAAATACTATCCAAACAATGAATTTAAAATAACAAGCATTTCAAATTCAGGAATTTAAAATGTAAGTATTTAAAATACACATGCCAAATACAAATTCATGTCCCCAAATGCAATTTAAATCTCTTTTGCGTTTTCTCAGGTCTGCAAGGCAACTCCAAAAATCTGAGTTACTTAAATCAGGCATCACGATTTTGGACATGTAAAGGATAATCCAGATTCAAGAGATTTCAAAAAGCTGCCTTGCTTTCGTCACAAAGAAAATGAACAAAGCTGATTGTAATCTTTTCACTGAAAATATCTCATCAAAGATCTACAACTAGACTCACAAACATCTCACTTATAGGCTTCAACTCATTAAATATGTTTTGCTGTGTCCACTGTTATTTCATGCATGGAACTGAGACAGAAGTCCTTGTGAGAAGGCAAATGCCTGGAACTCAAGAAGTTATAAAATAGGGTGGTCAAAAGTCTACAAGCCTTTTTCAAAAGATGGCTCGAGACTAAGGGGGCATTTATTTAATTTGAATGACCACTTAATGGAGGCGATGTCTGAATTGGTTCCCTAATAAGTGAATTGGTCAGGCATCATACCGTTTGACCGCAACTCTGAATTTTCTTAAAATTTCTTTGGTAGAATCAGACTTGGAAACAAGTCTAATTTGGTAAGTGGGAAATTCAAAGTTTTCTTCCAATTTTATCCCTTTCTAAAAATTGAAAAAGACAAAAAACTCAAGATCTAAGTGGTTAAATTTAAAAGAATAAATTTTATTTTTGTATAAAAATATATTATATTATTTCGATTTATAATGGTTGACTAAACATATGACAAGATAATATGGTTTATATTAAATTAAAAATTTTAGTTTATAAAATTGCTTGTTAATTTCATCAAATATTTATGATCCTAATAGTTGAAGTAATTCAGTATTCTAGCATCAGTTAACAGTTCAAACTCAATTCAGAAGTGATTCACAAAATCAAATTTGGATTCATTACTCAACACTAACTCTTAATTTAACCAAGCGCAACGACACACCACCCCCCCCCCTCCCCAAACGAAAATCTGATCTCTGATTGGAATGAGATTACAGCATATGGATTGTTGTGGAATATCTGCATTTCTTTTTCCTCCTCTCTGGGTTAAGCAAAAAAAAAAAAGCTTGTACACCTAGAATAGGGCCCTTGAGCCCTTGAGGCGAAAGAAACTACGAATGATAGTTGTTTTAATACACCTTAGGCAATTGAAGCAACACATCTTTCTATGGAAATTAGCATTCTCTAAGCCCTCTAATTGTCAAATTGGTTCAAATATATCTACTGAGCTGGGTTTATCTCTGTTGTGGAAATCGAGTATAGGATGCCCAACAGAATAATTAAATTTGCAACAAATGATGAAGCACAAAGAACACAAATTCATACACAACCAGTAAATCCGAAAATAAGTAAAGAGAACAACATGAGAATATACGTGGTTCGGCAATGCCTACATCCACGGGAGCAATCCGGCCAATATTGCACTATGAAATTGAAAGTTTCACAATACAAAGATACAATGATCTCACTCTTGTCAAAATATGCCCAAAAGGACCTATTAACAACCCAATGGAAGGTTCCCTCCAAATGCCAAACCGTCCCGACGTTCCAACTCAAAATTTGAATTCTTCCTCGCAACCCAAAACACTTGTAGACGAAAACAAAGCACTCGTCAACGAGAGAGAGAAGGCCACTCATCGACTAGTGAGTCCACTCGTCAATAAGTCTTTGAGTTTTTGATTTCCTGGTCTCAGTATCTCAGAACTTCTGCAATTTTTAGCCTCTCGGTATCTACTCGTCAACGAGTCACCGCTGTAATCTTCAAAAATTCAACCCATATGCTATTCATCTTCTGTTTATAAGCCCTAAGTATAAGAGCCACACATACAAATACAAAAATCTCCATCTTGGCAATTATACGTCCCTTAGGACAACCCGAAAAATATATCTGACTGCTCCACCTTAAACTTAGAATGTTCGGTTGGGTTTGTCTCTCTTCTATCACTTGGAGACATGGAGTAAGTTCAAGCAACGCTTGAACTTTTCTCTAGTGACCGACTTTGTCAAAATATCCGCTGCGTTTTCAAACGTGTGAACCTTCTCTAATACAAGCTCACCCGAAGTAATCAACTCCCGAATCCTGTGGAACCTCACATCAATATGCTTGGTTCTAGCATGGTATACTTGATTCTTTGCTAAGTAAATAGTACTCTGACTGTCACAATGCAGCACAACTTCGTCTTGCTGTAAGTCCAACTCTTTGACCAAACTGGTAAGTCATAAGGCTTCCTTTGCAGTTTCGGCAACTAACATATATTCAACTTCAGTTGTGGACAATGCCACCAGAAATTGAACCATGGATCTCCAACATATAGGTCATCCTACAAGGGTCAAAACATAACCCATTGTAGACCTTTTGTCATCCATATCCCTTGCACAATCAACATCTATAAACCCCATAACTGAAGGACTACCCTGTTGCTTGCTGAACATGATGCCATAATTCGATGTACCCCGTAAGTATCTGAATATCTATTTGATGGCTTCCCAATGTTGTCTTCCTAGATTAGAGAGAAACTTACTCACCACACTCACAGCGTGTGCCAAATCTAACCTCGTACACACAATGGCATACATTAAACTCCCCACAGCGCTTGCATAGGGAACCTTTGACATGTCCCAGATATCCTTATCCGTACTTAGGCAATTTGCAGTAGACAACTTAAAATGACTCGCTAGAGGTATACATACCGGTTTAGAATCAGTCATGCTAAACCTATTCAACACCTTCTGCACATAACCGCCCTAAGATAGCCATAACCTCCCTGCAATTCTGTCCAGGCGAATCTCTATCTCAAGTATCTTCTTATCTGAACCAAGATATTTCATGTCAAACTCTTTATGTGACAGTTCCTTTAATTGATTTACCTCAGTTAAATATTTTGCAGCTATCAACATGCCATCGACATACAAAAATAATAAAATAAGAGAACTATCATCAAGCTTGCTCACATACACGCAGCAGTCATACTCACATCTTTTGTAACTAATTTTCATCATATAGAAATCAAATCTTTTATACCATTGCCTTAGAGACTGTTTCAGCCCATAAAGAGATTTCTTCAACTTGCAAACTAAGTTTTCTTTCCTTGGTTCACTGAATCCCTCCGGTTGTATCATATAAATTTGTTCCTCCAAATCACCGTGAAGAAACGATGTCTTCACATCTATTTGTTCCAAATGAAGATCATAATGAGCTACCAACCCCAACACTTCCCTAAAAGAAGTGTGTTGGACCACAAGTGAAAAAATCTCATCATAGTCTATTCCCTTCTTTTATGAGTACCCTTTTGCCACTAACCATGCCTTGAATTTTTCTCCTTCCTTTTCTAAAATTGCTTCCTTCTTCCTATATACTCATTTGCAACCTATCAGTCTCTTCCCACTTGGAAGCTCCACCAAATCCCAAGTTTGATTTTTGTGTAATGATTCCATCTCCTCAATTATTGCACCCATCCACCTACCTTTCTCCTAGCCGTGCACTATCTCTTGAAATGTAGTTGGATTGTTGCAACTGGTAAGGAAAGCATAAGACACTACTAACTCTTCAAATCCATACCTTGGCAGAGGTCTGATAGTGCGTCTAGATCTCCGTATAGAAAGATTGTCAACTTGCTAGTTTCCCGAGCTAGAATTCCCTACAACCAAAGGACCATGATCATTGTCGTTGCCCTAAGCTTCCAACTCCACCTGCACAACATGTTCATCGCTGCCCCAATTTTCTAGCTCCTGTTTCTAATCTTGAGTACGCTTCACCATAACCTTCTCATCAAAGACTACATCTCTAATGATCATCACCTTGTTTGTCACTAGATCCCACAACTTGTACCCCTTCACCCCCTTTTAATATCCCAAAAAGATGCAACGTCTAGATTTTGGGTCAAGCATAGACCACTCCTCACTAAACACGTGCACATAGACTGGACACCCAAATACCTTCAATTGGAATAATCTACAACATTTCCCGTCCATACCTCTTCTACCACTTTACCCTCTAGTGATGCCTTTGGTGATCAGTTTATTAGAAAACAAGTCATACTGACTGTCTCGGCCAAGAAGTTCTTTGGTAGCCCTGCATTAAGCCTGAGATAGCTCTTTCAGCCAGAGTTCGGTTCATCCTTTGTACCACACCATTTTGCTGAGATGTTCGGCGAACGGTAAAGGGTCTCTTAATGCCCTACTTCTCACAAAACTCCATGAACCTAGAATCAGCGTAGTCGGTCCCATTGTCTGATCTCAAACATTTGATTCTCTTCCCTATCTGGTTTTCCACTTCAACTTTCCACAACTTAAACCTAGCAAACGTATCAGACTTGTGTAGCATGAAGTATACCCGAACTTTTCATGAGTAACCGTATACCGGACTTTCCGTGAGTAATCATCAACAAAACTCACATAATACACATGTCCACCCCTTGATGTTACTCAAAACGGACCCCAAACATCAGAATGCACATAATCAAAAATACCTTTCATCTTGTAAGCAGCTTATTTAAATTTTGCCCTGCTTTGCTTTCCAAGAACACAAATCTTGTAAAAATTCATCTAACATGATTTTATACCTTTCAAGAGTTTTCTCTCGTATAGTTCCTTCATACCACGTTCCCTCATAAGCCCAAGACGCATATGCCATAAGTCAGTTACATTAGATTCAGTATCTACGGCTACAGCTCCACCCACAACAATAGTTCTCTGCAGTGTGTAAATATTCCCATCTAAATTTTGCCCTTTCATCGCCATTAGATTTCCTTTCCATACTTTCATAACCCCACCTTCGAACTTGTAATTGAAACCATTACAATCCAAGATGCCAAGTGAAATAAGACTCTTCCTTAACTCTGATATGTGTCTTACATTACTCAAGGTTCTCACAGCACCATCAAACATTTTTATTTTAACACTTCCTATGTCAATGATCTTGCAAGAAACATCATTACCCATAAGAACTGAACCTAAGTTTACCAACCTGTAGGTGTTGAACCACACCTTGTTTGGAGTCATATGGTAAGAGCATACCGAATTAAGTATCCTTGAGTCCGTAAGGCGATCCATTCCCGACGAAACCAAAAGGACATCACCATCACTACAAACTGAATCTCCTTCTTGAACCACATTCACTGATTTTGAAGTCCCCTCATGCATTTCAGCATTTCCTTTCTTCCAATCCGGACATTCCAGTTTCACATGCCCCTTTTTACCGCACTTATAACACCGGATATCCTTTTTATTCTTGGATTGAGTCAGGATTTTTGACTCAATCCATGTTTAGATTTTCCTCTCCCACGGTCATAGTTACCTTTCACCACAAGTCCTTCTCCTTCGTCACATATTTTCAACTTTTGATGAAAATTCAGTAAGGCACTTGTCACCTCTTCTAAAATAAGAGATTGTTTTCCCCAAGTACCAGTGGTAACTAAATTTTTATAAGTATGAGTTGCTGACAAGGAATTTAGTAACATCAAAGTCTTATCATCTTCATCAAACTTAACATCAACACGCATCAAATCACTTATGATTTGATTAAAGGCATTGATATGTTGATTTAAGTTTGATCCATCAACCATCTTAAGCCAATAAAGACATTGCTTAAGAAATAGTTTATTAGATAGTGATTTGGACATGTATCAGCTTTCTAACTTTCGCCATACAGCTGCTAGAGAATCCTCCTCCATCACATGATAGAGAACTTCATCGGCCAAACACAAGCGTATTGTAGAAACAGCCTTTTCCTGCAATTCTCCCCAAGTTGCCTCATCCATATTATCCAATTGAACACCATGTAGAGCCTTCACAATCCCTTGTTGCACAAGTGTATCTTTAACTCTCCTTTGCCACAAATCGAAATTCTCGGTTCCATCAAATTTGACAACATCAAATCTTGCAGAAGAAGTACCCAACGCCATGATAACAACGCTCTATTACCAAGTTGTTGTGGAAATCGAGTATAGGATGCATAGCAGAATAATTAAATTTGCAACAAATGATGAAGCACAAAGAACACAAATTTATACACAACTAGTAAATCTGAAAACAAGTAAAGAGAACAACACGAGAATATACATGGTTTGGCAATGCCTACATCCACAAGAGCAATTCGGCCAATATTTCACTATGAAATTGAAAGTTACACAATACAAAGATACAATTATCTCACTCTTGTTAAAATATGCCCAGAAGAACCTATTTAACAACCCAACGGAGGTTTCCCTCCAAATACCCAACCGTCCCAACGTTCCAATCCAAATTTTGAATTCTTCCTCGCAGCCCAGAACATTCGTTGATGAGAATAGGGCACTCATCAACAAGAGAGAGAAGGCCACTCGTCGACTAGTGAGTCCACTCGTCGATGAGTTTTCGAGTTTTTGATTTCCTACTCTCGGTATCTCAGAACTTCAGCAATTTTCAGCCTCTCGGTATCTACTCGTCGACGAGTCACTACTGCACTCTTCAAGAATTCAACCCATATGCTTTTCTTCTATTTATGAGTCCTAAGTATAAGAGTCACACATACAAATATAACAATCTCCGCCATAGTCGAGTTCACATATAGGCATGAATGAAAATGGCCTAGAAGATAATTTTGAAGAATTGACAAAATAAAATAAAGATTTATGAATACTCCCAGCCCTGCTTCTAAGGACAAGATCCTTTTGGCTCGTACAGCAGCGGGTGTGTTCCCCCTCAGCTTAGCCTAGACTTGCTTCATAGAAAAATACATACCAATTGGATGGCTCTCTGTCTAGTTCAAGTACAACATACCTGGGGATGCCTTCATACATTGGCTTGCTACTCAACTCTTGACAAGCTGCCAACCTTGAGGAAGAACAGCAATTCGAGATGTATTTTCTACAGTCAATGTCTTGAAACCAGAAACCATCTCTTCTTTGACCGAACTTCACCAAAGATGTAACGGTTAGTCATTTTAAAAGGCTAAAGATCTACACTTGCCGGGAAAAGTTCAATTGGCTGACCTATTAGCCTGCTTGATTCTTCTTCTCTCTAACAAATAAGCTCATCCCAATTGACATGCTTTGACTTTTGCTCCGGAAGAACAATATCTTAGCGCAGTGGGAAAAGTACAATACAGAAAACAAGTTTATAGCAGCCTACTCAGCTTAGTGAAGCCAAATCATCTGTATTTTAAAATCAGGAAGGATACAATGACAGATAGAATTAGAGCTGTAAATGGTTTTTCCAAAACACAATTGCATTTCTTTCCTTCCAAGACGGTAAATAGAGGCTGCCTAAGCAATAGATGATTACAGCCAAGCTCATGACTACATGGTATACTAGAAGGAACTGATTCTTAATAAAACAACATCATGTTGTCAACATACTGCTAGATTCTACTTTTAAAAAATAAAAAATAAAATAAAAATAACTACTGCGTATAATTTAAAAGTTGTCTGGGAGCATGGATTCAATCCTATACTTGGATTTGTGTGAATTTGAACACAAGTCAAGACAATTTTGTATTGCAGTACAAATCCAAGGTCCAAACTTAAAGCTCCTAAACATGGGGGTTAAGAGTTCCACCAAGATAATATATCAGAGGCTACAGCCTGTATACAGAAGGAAATTGTCTTGGTTTTGCAGCCAGCATAAAAATTATGCCAACAACTCTGTTATGAACCTCTGTTCATTGTAACTTTGTTGAAGAAAGCAACATAAAACCCTAACGCACACTAGCACAGCTTTATTTACGAAATCAATTTCTCATATTATATTGTAATTAATTAACATCGATGAGAAGCTTCACACTGTTTCCGCTGCTTCTCCCCAACCCACCATCCTGCAGCATGTAGCTGGTTCTAATTTTCACAAAGAAGGGCAGTGCTATTCCAATCATTAAACAAGAAGTTCAGAACAGAAGCCTTGTCTTTTAATGTTTTTTTTAACTTCTACGATAGAGATGGTCTTCAACACCATAAATTTTATGAGTAAAACAACAAATCCATACGTAATAGAGAAAGCAACCTAAGTTAATGGCAATGTGCAGCAATATATGATCTCTTGCAAAAATCTCCACACTGAAATGAAGTGTTTGCAAACAAAATAATGACTTCATAAGGTGTGTTAAAGCTTGATTTACATTGTTGACCAACAACCTAACAGTTTAAACATAAAGTGGTAATCTAATTTAGTATCAAAGCCAAGTTACTAGTAGGTCTTGGTTCTAGTCTGGTTGCCAGCATTTATTATTAATGTTTAAAAAATATTGTATTCCATGTAATGGAAGTTACTTATCATTTGTTTCTCTCTACATGCTATCAGGCTGCACGAGCGGGAGAGCGCTAAAGCTTACCTAACAACTTAAACTTTTAGGTAAAGTAGTAATCTAACATGGTGCACTCGTGAAAAAATCATGCTCACTCAATAAAGAATTATAAATTGAAATCCTACCCCATAACACCTCATAAATTTTTTTTATACTCAATGAAGGACGTACAGAAGGAGAATTTATAATTATTAGAGGCCTGAGGTGTTGGGTGTCCCTCCTTATGGGGCCCTTGGCTTGAAAGCTATACCACTCTTTAATGTTTGTTGGATTCCTGTAAAAGCAAAAAAGTAGAGTTGTTCTTGAGCTTCCAGCCCAAGCCTCACACGCGGTTATAATAACCCCTTCATCTCCTTTTTACTTTTTTGGCTCCATTTTTCCAGCAAGCTGCCATCTCTCCCTTTTTTCATTCATTTTGTTTCCTCTCATAAAAAACCTTACCCAACTCCCAACACTTGCAGCTACCAGCGCCTGTAGCCAGCACTTGCAGCACGCCCACGCACCAACGCAGGTCATCTTCTTCATTGCAGCAAGCTACTGCTGCTTCTTCTTCATGTGTCTCTAGCTGCATATTATTTACAACATATTAGGATTTCTTTTATTATCGTCTTTTTGTTGGTTCTTCAGAATATTTTGTGAGACATTTCCATCTTGCTACATTTGTTTATACACTCTAGTGTATTTGTAAGGCATATGCCTTTTGTATCCACTTTGTACAACATATTTGGTGATAGTAGATTGGGACCACCGTGCCCCATGGACGTACCTCAACATTTGAGGGAACCACGTTAAATTTCTTGTGTCTCAATTTTTATTGTTTGCATTACTCCATTGATTTACTTGTGGGAATTAGTTCATATATAATATTTTCCCTAACAAGTGGTATCAGAACCGTGTTATTTGTACATATTAAATTTGTGTAAATCATGGATGGTAATGTTGGCCGTATAATTAGTTTCAATGGAAGCAATTGGGTAACTTGGAAAAAAAAAATGCAAGATCTTTTATTTTGCAAAGATTTGGATGGGCCTATTGAGGGTGTTAGCCGAAAGCCTAAAGACATGAGTGATGATGAGTGGAATAGGCTTAATAGGAAAATCGTTGGTGTTATCTGTCAATGGATTGATTATAGTGTTTTTTATCATGTTTCTACAGAAACTTCGGCACATGAATTGTGGAAAAAATTAGAGGGTCTTTATGATAGAAAATTGGCTACAAATTAAGCCTTTCTTTTCCGAAAGTTGGTGAATTTGAAATATAAAGATGGTAGTCTTATTACCGAACATATGAATGAGATGAAAAATATTATCAATCAACTTGCTACTATGAAAATAGTTTTTGATGATGAATTGTAGGCCTTAATGCTTCTTAGCTCTTAGCCAGAAAGTTGGGAGACTTTGGTTGTGACTGTTAGTAATTCGGCTCCCGATGGAATTGTTACTATGAACCAAGTAACTAGCACCTTGTTGAATGAAGAAATTAGAAGAAAATCAGTTGGCTCTTCTCATTTAGAGGCACTTGTGACAGAAAACCGGGGGAGAGGCAGAAGTAAAAATAGATATTCTCACTGTAATGATAAATCAAGAGGTCGGTCCAGCTCAGTTTCAAAAAAAGATATTGAGTGCCACTATTGTCATAAAAAGGGGCATATGAAGCGGGAGTGTGGAAAATTGAAATTTAAGGAGCAAAACAAAGATAAAAATTTTAAGAAAAAGCATGAAGACACAACTTCAGTTGCATCTGATGGTGATCTCATGGTTGTTTGTGATCTGCATTAATTTGACAAGTTAAGAGACTGATTGGTTTATTGATTCCGGTGTGTCATTCCATGTCACTTCTCAGGGAGATTTCTTCCCTTCTTATTCCAAAGGAAATTATGGAGTTGTTCGGCTGGGAAATGAAGGTCTATCAAAAATTGTTGGCATTGGAAATGTTTGTTTGGAAACAAATTTGGGATGCAAGTTGGTGCTTAAAGATGTTAGACATGTACCTGTTATTCGACTAAATTTGATATCTACCGGAAAGCTTGATGATGAAAGGTTTGACAACCATTTTGGTGATGGAAAATGGAAGCTCACAAAGGGTAATTTGGTGGTGGTTAAAGGCAAGAAAACCGGTACACTTTATATGATGCAAGGTAAAATTGGTAATGGTGTTGTGAATGCAATTGAAAGTCACTCTTCCACCGATTTGTGGCATAAGCAGCTTGGGCACATGAGTGAAAAAAGAATGCAGTTTTTCTTCAAAAAGAAGCTCCTATTCGGTATGAAAGGTACCTCTCTTAAAACTTGTGTTCATTGTTTGGCCGATAAGCAACATAGAGCTCCTTTTCGTGCAAAGTTTGTTACTAAAAAATATAATGTTTTAGATTTGATACATTCAGATGTATGTTGTCCTTTGAAAGTTAAATCTCATGGTGGTGCACTTTATTTTGTTACCTTTATTGATGATTGTTCAAGAAAAGTTTGGGCTTACACTTTGAAGACTAAAGATCAAGTCTTAGATGTGTTTAAGCATTTTCAGGTTAAAGTTGAAAGGGAGACTGGAAAGAAGGTCAAATGTGTGCGCTCGGATAATGGTGGAGAGTACATTGGCCCATTTGATGCATATTGTTACAGCCAAGGAATTAGACATCAAAAGACCGTTAAGAAAACCCCTCAACAAAATGGTATTGTTGAAAGGATGAACCGCACTATACTGGAGAGAATGAGATGTATGCTCTCTCATGCAAAGTTGCCAAAATCATTTTGGGGTGAAGCAATGAGGACGGCGGTGGACTTGATTAATTTGTCCCCTTCAACTCCTTTACTTGGTGAAGTTCCTGAAAAAATTTGGAAAGGTAAGGATGTTACTTATGATCACTTGAAAGTGTTTGGTTGTCGTGCATTTGTTCACATTCCAAAAGATGAAAGATCCAAACTTGATGACAAGACAATGCAATGTATTTTTCTTGGCTATGGGCATGATGAATTTGGATACAGATTGTGGGATCCGGTTGACAAGAAATTTGTTAGAAGCCGAGATGTTGTATTTTTTGAAGATCAGACAATTGAAGATTTTGACACGGCTGAGCAACCACAATCTAATGGGAATGATTTTGTTGACTTAGACTTACCTTCTCCACCTTTGGCAAATGACGAAAATATGGAAGATGTTCTTCCACCTCTTGAAGATGTTGGAAATGATGAAATTCCTAATGATATTGAAGATGAAAATGAGAGGGAGCAACAAGTTCAAGAGCAAGCTCAATTGAGAAGGTCTTCAAGAGAGCCAAGACCTTCATCTAAATATCCATCAAGTGACTATGTTACTCTAACGGATCAAGGGGAACCCGAAAGCTATCAAGAAGCCATGAACCATGAAAATAAAGTTGAATGGGTGGAGGCTATGCGAGAGGAAATGAATTCCATAGTTGACAATCACACTTATGATTTGGTTAAACTTCCTCCTGGAAAGAAAGCTTTGAAAAATAAATGAGTGTTTAGGCTGAAATATGATAGAAAGAATCTTCGGTACAAGGCTAGGCTTGTGGTAAAAGGCTTTGGTCAGAAAAAGGGAATTGACTTTCATGAAATATTCTCACCGGTTGTAAAGATGTCATCTATTCGGGTTCTTGGCATGGCAGCATACTTGAATTTAGAAGTTGAGCAACTAGATGTGAAAACCGCTTTCTTACATGGTGACTGGGAAAATGAAATTTATATGGAACAACCAGAAGGCTTCAAACAAAAAGGGAAAGAGAATTTAGTGTGCAAATTAAAGAAAAGTTTGTATGGGTTGAAGCAAGCACCACGGAGATGGTACAATTAATTTTATTCTTTCATGATTGATCATGGTTACTCAAAGACCTCTTCAGATGATTGTGTGTTTGTGAAAAAAATTTCGGATGGTACTTATATTATTCTTTTACTCTAAGTTGATGATATGCTCATTGTAGGACAGGACTTCTCCAAGATTGACAAGTTGAAGTTGGAGTTGAGCAAGTCTTTTGCTATGAAAGACTTGGGACCAGCAAAATAAATTCTTGGCATGAGAATTGTTCGTAATTGTGAAAAAGGGCAAATTTGGTTGTCTCAAGAAAGTTACATTGAAAAAGTACTTGAGAAGTTCAATATGGACAAAGCAAAACCCGTTGGTTGCCCACTTGCTAGTCACTTCAAGTTTAGCTCAAAACAAAGTCCTACAAGTGAAAAAGACAAGGAAGAGATGAAGAAAATTCCTTATGCTTCGGCCGTTGGTTCCTTAATGTATGCAATGGTTTGCACAAGACCGGATTTAGCTTATGCTGTTGGAGTTGTTAATCGGTTTCTCTCTAATCCAGGAAAAGAACATTGGTTAGCGGTAAAATGGATTCTGTGATACCTTAGAGGCACTTCAAAGGCGTGCTTGTGCTTTGGAAATGGTAAATCTATGCTCCATGGATTCACAGATGCCGACATGGCCGGTGATGTTTATAGCCATTACGGAAGCTTGCAAAGAATTACTTTGGTTGAAGAGATTCTTAAAAGAGTTGGGCATGGAACAAGAAAGATATGTTCTTTATTGTGATAGCCAAAGTGCAATTCACTTGAGTAAGAATTCGATCTTCCATTCAAAGTCAAAACATATTGATGTTAGATATCATTGAATTCAGGATGTGTTGGATAAGAAATTATTGCAGCTTGACAAAATTCACACTGATGATAATGGTTTGGATATGATGACTAAAGCATTGTCAAGAGACAAGCATGTGAAGTGTCGAGTTTTGGCCGGATTGGTGGAGTCGTTCCCATAAGTCGGGAGGGGGAGATTTGTTGGGTGTCCTTCCTTGTGGGGCCCTTGGCTTGAAAGCTGCACCACTCTTTAATGTTTGTTGGATTCCCTGTAAAAGCAAAAAAGTGGAGCTGTTCTTGAGCTTCCAGCCCAAGCCTCAAGCGCAGTTATAACAGCCCCTTCATCTCCTTTTTACTTTTTTGGCTCCATTTTTCCAGCAAGCTGCCGTCTCTCCCATTTTTCATACATTCTGTTTCCTCTCACAAAAAACCTTACCCAGCTCCTAGCACTTGCAGCTACCAGCGCTTGCAGCCAGCACTTGTGCTGGTCATCTTCTTCATTGCAGCAAGCTACTACTACTTCTTCTTCGTGTGTCTCCAGCTGCATATTATTTACAACATATTAGGATTTCTTTTATTATGGTCTTTTGGTTAGTTCTTTGGAGTTTTGTTCAGAATATTTGGTGAGACATTTCCATCTTGCCACATTTGTTTATATACTCTTGTGTATTTGTAAGGCATATGCCTTTTGTATCCACTTTGTACAACATATTTGGTGATAGTGGATTTGGACCGCCGTGCCCCGTGGATGTACCTCAACATTTGAAGGAACCACGTTAAATTTCTTGTGTCTCAATTTTTATTGTTGTATTACTCTATTGATTTACTTGTGGGAATTAGTTCATATAATATTTTCCCTAACATGAGGCACATGCTATTCAAGTGAAAAAAAAAAAAAATCAAAGACAGCCAAGACACCTATTTGATGAGCCATTGGTAAGGAGACCCAATTCAAATAATAAAGATCCAGATGACCAGATGATGAGCAAATCATGAGATGATAAACCAAATACTTAATTAAATAAATCAATAAACAAAAAGAAAAGTGAGAAGTAGAACATTTTAAATGCCTACACTTAGTGCTAATCAGGTAATGATGGGCACTCCTTGTACATAATACACCACAAGTTTACCATTTAAATTTCATGTCCCCAATATGTTGAATCATTCAATGTAGTCACAGTCCAACTCTTCAAGTACCTTAGAGAGCATGATTAAGCTTGCCTTGTTTCATCCAGCGATGTTTTATTGGCTAATTCTACATTGTAGTTTATTCAAAATTTATAACGTCTTCATTGAAAATTATATTCTTTTTATTATTGATTTTTCATTGGATATTGCCACAAAAACATGGTGATTTCCCACAAGCAAGACCATGAGATTGTGATAGTAGCCATGATGACCGGCTGTGCTAGCCAACCTTAGATTCCATTCCTAGTGACATTGTGCCTTACATTTAACAAACCTTATGGCAGCGCTGTAAGCCATACACATGAACAGAAAAGCATTAGTGGGTAAGATTGACAGAAAGCTAACCACAGCTTCCTCACCAACAAAAAGAAAATGGTACAAAACTTAGCTTGGCAATACACATTTGAAAACCCAAAATGGTTTGGATAGTTTGGCCTATATAATAACATAATCCAACAAAAACAGATGGTCTGCATCTTTTTGGCAAACCTCAAAGTAAATCAATGTCTTTTGCCATCTAATTTAATAGAAAATATTTAAAATATTACTTAAAAGTGTTAATTAGAAAATATTTAAAATGTTAATTAAAATATTAATTAGAAATTTTTAATTAAAAATTTTAGTTTATTGAATAATAATATTATTAACATAATGTATTAATTTAAGTGATATGTAATAGATTCATACAGCACTTATAATAAAAATGAGTGTCCAAACACCGCTTGTTTTACTAGTTCTTATAAACAACACTTATTTTTAGAAACAATGAAACCGTACTTATGACTTTCAACACTTTTTCAAATTATTACTTATGATCAGCACTTGTCAAGCCAGTACATTCTTCATAAAAGTACTTTTGGATAAGTAGTTCCAAACAAGAATCCCTTAAGGATTCTTTTTTTTAAATCCAAACAATACACCAACAATTACTCCCTCCAAAAAGTTACTCCATATAGACATCCTAAAGATCATATGGGAAAGACATTCTTCACATCAAAGGCCAATGGCAAGCAATGGCTAAAGAGATAAAAAGATGAACCAAGTTTGGCAAGCGAGGAGAATGTGTCAAAGTAGTCCAAACCACACACCTAAGTATATCTTCTGGCAATAAGGCAAGCAACAAAACCATCAAGATTGACCTCGTCACTGAGTGAAATCCCCCACGGACTTATTAGCACAAAGTGGCACAAGCTCCCCAGTATTATTTTCTTATAAAGCATGCATCTTCATTCATTGGAGCTCGCCACCCAGAATAAGATGAGGCTTAAACACCAACTTGGGAAGGGAAATAAAATAGACTAAGTTAAAACCATGTGCATTTACCTTTTTGAACAACAAAAATGAAGGTCAACATAAAGGGCGACTGGATCATCAGACAAGAAAACTAAAGGCACAAAATTAGGATTTGGAGGAATCTCTCCTCTTTTAAGTCACTTTCATGTATATACATAACAACAACAACAAAACCAAGCCTAAATCCCAGTCGGCTATATGAATCATTTTCCGTCAATTTATGCAATCATGGACCATTTCTTTTGATAGATTCAATGATATTAAATCTTTACTCACTATCTCCTCCCAAATTATTTTAGGTCTACCTCTACCCCTTCTACTATCCCCCCCTCCCCACAATAACTAAGTCACTCTTCCTTACAAGTGCACTATAAGGCCTACATTGCAAGTGTTCATACCATCTAAGTCGTCTCTCCCTTATCTTATCTTCTATAGGAGCTACACCTAACTTACCATGAATATGTTCATTCCTTAATTTATCTTTCAATGTTATACCACTCATCCATCTAAGCATCCTCATTTCGGCAACTTTTACTTTTTGGATATTATGTTTCTTCGTCGCCCAACATTTCAATCCATATAGCATAGATGGTCTTATAGTTGTCTTATAAAACTTCCCTTTCAATTTTAACGATATTCTACGATCACATAGCACACTTGAAGCACTTCTCCATTTTACCCAACCTGCTTTAACTTTATGCATTACATCATCTTCAATTTCTCCTTCAGCTTGCATAATAGAACCAAGGTATCGAAATCTACAAGTGCTATTTATTTCTTCATCATCAAGTTTAACTTTGTCTCCAATATTCCTCCTATCATTACTAAAATTATATTTCATATATTCTGTTTTATTTCTACTTATCCTAAAGCCTCTAAATTCCAAAGTTTCTCTCCATAATTCTAACTCAGTCTCTACTTCATCCCTAGTTTCGTCAATTAATACAATATCATCTACAAACAACATACACCATGGAACCTCCTTTTGAATACTCTTAGTCAATTGGCCCATCACTAAAGCAAAAAGATAAGGACTCAAAGCAAATCCTTGATGTACACCTTTGGTAATTGGAAATTCTTTAGTTTCTCCATCTATAGTCTTTACACTAGTCATTACTCCATCATACATATCCTTAATGACATCGGTATACCTACAACATATACCCCTTTTTTTTTTCTAAAACCCATCATAGAACTTCCCTAGGTATCCTATCATATGCTTTCTAAAGGTCAATAAATATCATATGCAAATCCCTCTTCTTTTCCTTAAACTTTTCCATTAATCTTCTTAAAAGATAAATAGCTTCTGTGGTAGATCTCACAGGCATAAAACCAAATTGATTTTCTGAGATCTTTGTTTCTAACCTTAATCTTTGTTCAACTACTCTTTCCTACAGTTTCATCATATGACTCATAACTTTAATTCCACGATAGTTATTACAATTTTGAATATCTCCTTTATTTTTGTATATAGGTATTAAAGTGTTTTTCCTCCATTCATCTGGCATTTTCTTAGTTTTTACAATTGTATTAAATAAATTAGTTAACCATATAATTCCGTTATCACCCAAGCATTTCCAAACTTCAATTGGGATGTTATCTGGTCCCATGGCTTTCCCAGTTTTCATCTTTTTTAGTGCAAACTTAACTTCGTTAACTCTAATTTTGCAAATAAATCTTATATTTTTAGTCTTTTCCTCATTTGACAATTCTGAGTTTAAGCCTTCTATTTGGTTTTCGTCAAACAACTTACTAAAGTAACTTCGCCATCTTTCTTTAATATCTTCATCCTTAACCAAGACAATATCATCTTCACTTTTTATGCATTTTACATTTCCTAAGTCCTTACTTTTCCTTTCTCTAGCTTTAGCAAGTTTAAATATATCTCTTTCTCCTTCTTTTGTACCTAATCTATCATACAAACTATTAAATGATCTATATTTAGCTTCACTAACGGCCCTTTTCACATCTTTTCTTGCCTCCTTATATTTTTAAAGTTATCTCTATTTTTACATTTTTGCCACGTTTTATACCAAATTTTTTTTGTCTTTATGATTTTTTGTACATCTTTATCCCACCACCAACTTTCTTTGCTATTCGAGAATCTTCCCTTTGATTCACCTAAAATCTCTTTTGCTATTTTTCAATAGAGCTAGCTAATTTATTCCAAAAAGTATTTGTATCTATCTCATCCTCTAAGGTCCAATCCCCATCTTTGATCATTTTATCTTTAAATTTTATTATATTTTCTATTTTTAGGTTCCATCATCTAGTTCTCCTACACTAGTTTATTTTATCATTTTCCTTCCATTTTTTAATACATATATCTAACACTAAGACTTTATGTTGTGTGGTTAGGCTTTCACCTAGAATAAGTGTTTTTAAGTGTTTTTAAAGGTTATTAAGTGTTTTTCTCTCTTCTTAAAGCAAGTATTCATTATACTAAAATCATATGACATAGCAAAGTTTAAGATCATCTCCCCAGACTCATTTTTGTCTCCATGTTCATATCCTCTATGTATACTCTCATAATTTTTATTATCTTTTCCAACGTGTCTATTCAGATCTCCTCCTATAAATATTTTCTCCGTCCCTGATATGCCTTGTATAATATTATCCATATCTTCCAAAAATTGTCTCTTAAGATTTTCTGCTAAGCCAACTTGAGGAGCATAAGCACTAATAATATTTATTATCTCTTGTCCTAATACCATCTTGATTTTTATAATTCTATCCCTTACTCTAATTACATCCACAACGCTATCTTTTAAGTTTTTGTCTATAATAATGCCTACTCCATTCTTATGTTTTTCTTTTCCAATGTACCAAAGTTTAAATCCTGATTTATCGATTTCTCTAGCTTTCTCCCCCACCCACTTAGTTTCTTGAAGGCAAATTATATTAATTCTTCTTCTAATCATTGTATCCACAATTTTCATGCTTTTACCCATAAATGTCCCTGTATTCCAACATCGACAACTGATCGGAAATTGCACTTGTAAAGAATCCAATTTACCAGGAAAAAAGCAAACATATTGATACTCGGTATCATTTTATCAGGGAGTATGTCAAGAAGAAAGAAGTGGAGTTGATATCTTGCAGAACGTATGATCAGATTACTGACATTTTCACGAAACCACTCAGACATGATATTTTTGTAAGACTGAAGAAAATGATCGGAATGACAAAACCAAGAGAGTCAAGTTTAAAGGGGGATGTTGAAAATTAAACTTGACTGGAGATGGCTGGCAACCTACCTCTGTTGAATTTGGACTGGAGTTGGCGGCAACCTCACCAAAATCTCACCAACTTCAGCCACCATTGTTGATTATATTGTTCTATCCTTGCTATAAATAGATGTGTGTGCGTGTGTGTAATGTAATATGTGGTGTAGAGAGATATTAACTAGTGAGAAGAAGTGTTTGTGTATTTAAAATTCCTCCATAATTTTTTCATATTGAAATCAATTGAGTGTTTTTGTTTTTTTTTTTTTGTGAAAATTGAGTGTAATCCTCATTAAGTTTTAATCACAACCAGTGATTGAATGAGTCCCCTCCACCCATCAACTTAGACTCTTAAAAACTACTATCGTGACGTCCCAGGAGCAAGATGCCCCGGGGAGGCGAATGAAAAATGATAAGTTTATTTTCATGAAAAATGGATATTAGAGTCGCCACTAACCTTTTAACGTATCCTTAGAACACATGATTACCACCCAATTAAGGGTGAAATCGGTCTGCATTACAATGATCAAGATCAAAACTTTGGTTATGTGAAGGGAAGGTACCAGCACCCCCTACACACTCATTCTACGAAAGATACTTAATTAAGTAAAAAATGATCCCCAAATTAAATTTAATAGCTATTTATTTTACTCCCTTTGAAGAATTACAAAATACCACTAAATCACACAAGTATTCACATTTTGTTTACATAGTATATTTATAATAATTATTCCCTCATAACTAGGGTACGTGAAGTTTAAAAAGCTTATATCCCTTTTCTTGAAATCATAGGGATACACCCACACAACAATTAAGAGAATCATCAAAAGTAATTTTTAAAATATTCCCAAATTGTTTAAAGTCTTTGTAGAGTTTTTTTTTTTTTTTTTTGGCTATTTTAATATTTTTCAAAACAAATTCTTGGGATTTTTCTAAAAATAATAAAAATAAACATAGTAATATAAACATAATAATAAAGATAAAAATAGTAATAAACTAAAATACTAAAGAAACCATATAATTAAACAAAAATACTAAAGATACCATAATATTAAATATAAACATGTAATATACCATAATGTAAAATATACAAAATATAATATAAACCAAAATATTAAACATACCATAAAATACTAATATAAACTAAACATACCATAATGCTAAGATACTAATATAAACTAAAATACTAAACATAACATATATACTAAAAGTGATCATTTTATATATAAATATAATAATAAACTAATAATAAACAAAAATACTAAAATATAAAAACACATGATGAATTAAACATAATAATAATAATAATAAAATAAATAAATAATAAACTTAATATAAAATATAAAAGGAGTAATACAAAACAATACGAAAACGATCAACAAATATAACAAGCATGTATATAAATAAAATATACAAAACAACATAATACAAGGATCATACACAAATATAGAATAAAAAGAAGATATATGCAATAAAATTCAATAAAAAAATGAATGAATAATCACAAATAAACTTAAAAAAAATATAACAAGAAAATATTGGGCATATTGGCCATATAACATGATAAAATATACAATGCAAAAGACAATACATATTAATAAATTAACAATTTAATTTATAATATTGAGTAGCAACAAATTCATAATATAAAAATAGTAGATAGATAGCATCATGTCAATCATGGGTTCTGACTTTTATGAAGGCTAAAGCATACAAGGGGTATGAGCTCCAAAATGATATATTATAATATACATAATATAATACGTATTATAACATTATAGTATACAATATACATACACACTGTGATATACATACAAAACATCAGACCCTTTCTTAGGTTGTGTGTAATGACCTGATTTTTCATGCCATTTATTTTTTACAATAGTAATAATAATGCTGACTGAAAGAAATAACCTATTCTCTGATATCTTGCAACATATTTATATACCTAGGCAGCGGAAAATATAAAGTGTACAACCAGAAACACAATACCAGAATTCCTTACCACTTATATACATCACTTTAGTTTCAAATGCCAGATCCCTTGGGATCTATACAAAAATCCATCTCTCCCAAAATCTACTTACCCTATGAATAGAGCAGAATAGATATCTCCTCTATCTATGAGCCTGGTCAACTCATCTAGTTGGATCACCTAAAAAATGTTAAATTATTGAGATGAGATAACGATCAGTAAGATAAAATATGCTATTACCAGTGTGTGGCATATGAGTTTCTGTACAAATTATATATATATATACTGTAAATAACTAAATCTGAAATAACATGTAAATAATAATATACAATGTAACTCACACCTATGCATTCTTAAAATACATCTGTTACTGAACCTTCTATTGAAAATACTTCTAATAACTATAAGTATCTCTACTGTTCTCTGTACATATATAATAGCTGTGAAAAACTTCCCTGGATGGATAACTGTATGTCATGATTCAAATCCCCTCATAACAGGGTTGTGCGGCTCGTAGGTGAGACTTAATCCTAGTTGGTCCTCCAGCATAAGTCAACTATAACTCCGTTGAGGTACGATTGGCCCCTGAACCTGGGTCTGTCCAAGGAGCACTGCAATCTCTCCCCTCCACCTAGATCATATTATCAGGGAGTCTGCAATCTCTCCAATAGCACAATCGATCATAAAATGCCACACTCTATCTAAGATGTGTGGTTGCACTCTCTCCACTGTATAGCTACGGTACCATACTCTGTAAACTGATTTGTAATGATCCATCAGGGTCTGGTAGTGTATATATATATATATATATATAATACTCTTATATATACATGTGCTTTACTGTTTACCATGATTCTGCTTCTACTGTATTAGCCATAACACTGTAATAATTATTCTGTATAAACTATACTGTCTGTTCTGAACATATACTGTAATAACTGATCTGCATAACTGTATAATTGTTAGTTATGGCTCTGAAATCTGTATATCATGGTATTCTGAAAACTATTCAACTGACCTTTGTGAAACTGTATATAACAAGCTAACTGTAAAACTGTACATTATGCTTTTCTATTAAACTGTATTAAACTGCATAAATACATAATTCTGTAAAATACTAGATAGCCATAGCTCTGAAATAAGTACTATATATTCCACTTTGTAAATAACTGTATATTCTGTATACCATAATTCCATAAAGCTATATATCTATTCATGAATCTGTAAAAATTATATAATTTCAATACTATACTCACATTACTCATGTCACACAATAGTTAATAACTTCTTGAATATAATTTGCATAATTGTGTAATATTTATTTTGAAAAACATCCATAATTTTATACTATCTTCACTGAAAAAAAATTCTAATTTATCTGGCATAGCATATTTCCCTTACCAAACTGGCTAGGAGGCTCACCTCCAACTCTAATCTCATGCTCACGACGTACTATCTCCAAAATCCTAAAATAATGCACAAAAACAAATTCCCCAGTAAAACACTGAATTCCCAGAAAATCATCACACTCATATTTCCTAAACCCGCCTATTTATAATTTCTTAATTATAATTTACATAGGCTCTTAAAAAGATATCTACTGGGGTCCTAAACTCATGCCTGCAGGGTCTCAAAAATATCCCAATCCCTAAAAATATAACACCATAGTTTTACTTCACAAAACCCCAGTATATTCCCATACAACACAAAATCTAAACTTAAATAAGCCTATTAATACTGAAAATACCCAAATAATCTACTTACCTTGATTTTGGGATGGTGCCCAAGTTGGCAAAACCAACAATTTACTCCAGCAGACTTGTAGAGAATCTCCCCATGATCAACATGATGACTTCTAATCATCGAAACGGGGAGAAACGGGGCAAGAAATCTAGAGAGAAGGGGAGAGAAACTGAGCAGGAGAGAGAAAAAACTAAAGAGAAATTTCTCACTGAACCGTCCTTTTTTTCTATTTATAGACCTTTGGCCACGTGGCCTCGTTGGCAAGCCACATCACCTTATCGACGAGTCCAAGAAGGGAGTTCGTCGATGAACACTTATCTCTCGTCGATGAATTTCAGGCCTTGAAAACACCCCTCTCGGTATCTTTTTGTCAATGAGACACGTGTCCCCATCGACATTACAAACAAGCCACTTGTCAACGAACTCTCTACATTCGTCGATGAGACCCTGCTGTAGGGGTGAGCAAACGGTCGATTCAGTAAAATTTGGTTAATTAACCAAACTAACCAAAAATTTAGGTTAAAAAATACTGTTAATCGAACCAATTGAACCGTTGGGCCTCATTGAACTGAATCCGATCGAATTTATATTTTGGGTAATTCGGTTAACTGATTTTAACCATGAAACGAGGGAACTAAGAAGGAGGGAAGGTGTACTAGTGTATGTGTATGTGTATCCAGACTGAAATGAGGGAAGGTGGGGGAAGGTTGAAGCCTTGAAGTCCTGAGTCACCAAGTGTAGATCCAACACCATGCCTATGTGAGGGAAAAGCCGATCGAAGAGGGATTCGAGATCGGGATGGGTCACGAACTGGGAAGACTGGAAGAGGGGCTCAGGCGAAGCCAGGAAGAGGCGATTCGCGAAGAGGGAGAACCAGAGAATTGAGAAGTTGAGACTGATGTAGAGGAGAGGTGGTTGTTTAGCGAGACGATTCACAATTAGTCTCGGGCGAGCTTGATGCCAGTGAGGAGGAGCTAGGGTGGTTCTCGGTGAACTGCTCTGTGCGTGAGACTGCGAGAGAATAAAAATGATAATAAGAGGGAGCTTGTGTGCTGGTGACGATGGCCGGCGACGACGATGGCGATGGGCACAGGCGATAGCATCGCGTGAAGATGGTGGTGCGAACTATGGTAGACTGAGCTCGGGTGAGCGAGAGAGAGGCAATAAGGGAGGGCCTTCTGACTTATGAGTTTCTGAGAGCACTGAGAGTGTGAGACTGAGAGGGAATAGAAATATAGAATAACAGGATTTTCATTTACTAATTTATATTTAAAATTTAATTAGTTATTAATTCGGTTAATCGGTTAACCGAATTAATGTTTTCTATTCATCGAACCAAAAATCGATTCCCCAAAATATTGGAATGCATAACCGAACCGACCAAATCGGTTTTTTTAACCGAACCTAACCGACCAATTTCAATCGGTTAATTTGATTAATTCGGTCTTTCCTGCATTATGCTCACCCCTACCCTGTTGTACCCCCTTGAAAAATTTCTCTTGTCTCTCTTTTATTAATTATTTAATTCTATAATTATCTAGGTTACTACATTGTGGCTTCAACTAGAGCAATGACGGCCATAGAGAGACCAGCGGTGGCGGTTTTGCAAAGCGCCAACGGCGATGGATATTGGTTGCAAGGAGAGTTCTAGTAGAGCTAGTGGTCAAGATGGGTGACCTAAGCAAGGGGTGGCTTGAACTATTGCGGCTCTGTGAGAAAGTGGCCATGGGTTGGCTACCGAAGATGGTGCACAAAGTTACAGTGAGACCGTGATGGAGGTGGCTGCTATGTTGAGGGTGAGAGAGCTGCTTGGTTAAGGGGGATGCACGGATATTAAGAAAACAAATGAGAGCAATCCAGTCTTGATAATGCTTAGCTCTCCTCCTCTTCTCAATTTTTTTCCTTCTCCTTTATAGTCTTGGATAACGTTGGAGGAGCAGCATCAACGGCGCCAATTTCCTACGTGGCATCGGTTGAGAGTTGTGGTGTATTCCCAAGAGGGGGGTGAATTGGAAATTTTAAAAATTCTTCCTAGGTAAATTTATCCCCATTTTAATTGCACAGTCAGTATAACACAACCTAGGGTCTTTCTTAAAAAGCATAAATCCAACAAATAATAATGTATACAATTATTTAAAATAAATATAACATTCAACACAAATTGAACATGAGCATACAAGTACAGAAAGTAAAGTACGAAAATTAAATAGAGTAGGGAAGAAAAATGCAAACACGATATTTGTTATCGGGGTTCGGCCAATCTCGCCTACGTCCCCGCCTTGGGCAAACCACCCAAGGATTCCACTATTCCGCTCCTTAAACCCAAGCGGAGCTTCCCATTAAAATTCATTGCTTACAAGAAGCACAACTTCCTCATAATCCGCTGCTTACAAGAGACACGACTTCTTCCTAATCCGCTGTTCACAAGGCATAACTACCTCACTCGGTTCACAACCCGAACCGTAAATACAAATAGTATGAAAATTTGAGTACAAGTAAATGCTTCTTTACAAGCTGATTTGTACAATGTAAGAACCTTAATGCACTCTCAAATTATTTTCAATTTGAAGCTCGATAGAGTATAATAAAACCTCTCAAAAATATTTTGTAATTAATTTAGTGAGAGAATGGAAAAATGATTTTCTCAAAATGATTGACCTTATCAAATATAAGAAGTCTCCAAGCAAGAATATATGAGTGAAAAATATTGCTTAAGGCTTTCTTAAAAAATTCAAAGAGTTTTCTCCAAAATATATATTTTCAAAAGAAAGGAGTAGGAAAAATGATTTCTTTCAAGATTGGCCCCTTAGAAATAGCAAGAAGGCTTTTCAAGCAATATATATTATAAATATATGCTCAAGCTCAAGTCTTGCTTGTTAACCCCAAAAAAAATTTCCCCAAAAGAAATTTCAAGTAGAAGAATAGGAGAAATATAACCTTGATCTTCAAAATGGAATATAAAAATATGTTTGGGATGAAAGAATATGCAAGTATGCTTACCAAGAGTTTTTCTAACATTTTTCAAGTGTTTAGGCATGTATTTATAGACCAAATTGGAGATATAGTTGTTTTATAGCCGTTGGGGTATTAAAATATAGTTTAATTTGAAAACTAGTCATTTTTCAGCTGTTGGGGTGCTTTCTACGATAACACTCTTCAGTTTTTTAGTCATAATTTTTTATATATAACTCTAAATTGGACGTTATTGGTATCAATAGAAAGCTAAGAAAAAATTCCACAACTTTTATGTTAGACACATTTTAAGATAAGAAGTGATTGATTGATAAAATCATTCATCAAGGAAACAGAAGAAACATAAAGAGAATTTTTTTTATTGCGAGCACCCTTTAGTGATTTAGACATAACATTTTCTATATAACTTCAAATTGAATGTGTTTGATATCAACATAAAGTTAAGATAAAACCCCACAATTTTCATGTTGAACACCTTTCAAAATAATGAGTGTTTAATAGTAAAAAAACTCATTAATGCGACCGAAGAAACATGAAGGGTTTTTTTTTTTTTTTTTTTTAAGAAACTTGTTTTGGAAAAATATTTTCATGAAAAATTTATGTGCCCTAAGGTCAAGTTTGAGCTTCAAATTAAATCATGAGATGCATGCACAATAAAACCTAATTAATTATTACAAGTTAAAAATAAATAAAGTCTTCAAACTTGCTTTCCTAATTCTTGTAAAATACGCCGATTGGTGCAAGCTTGATGTGCATTTACGACTTCCATTTTGCATCCTTCACTTGTGATTTCAGAATTATAAACATGTATATTCACTAAGTACACAAGTGAAATATTGTTATTTGTCATAATCAAAATAAAGATTAGACTCAAAAAGTCAACATCAGCGGCACCAATTTCTGCCCACTTTCTTTCCATTTTTCTTCCCCTTTAAGTCAACAATTTTGAAAAGCTTTTGAACTGGAACAGTGGACGACCGAAACTCTCTAGCAACAAACCAACAAAACAACAACTGTTTTTGAATTTTAAAATTGCCACACGGGTCACCAACTTCAATCAAAACCCAGCTTCACATTATTCGCTACAAATTTTTCAAAGCTGGATTTGAAAAACAAGGATTGAATTTGAATTTGAAATGTCATGAGGTAGAAAAGGCAACGAAGACCAAAATGCAGGAGAATAAAGTGGCCGACACCCTTCCTTTTAAATTTGCATGGGCTACATGGCCCATATTTATTTAAAACCATAGCCCATTGTCCCCATTAATTTGCCTAATTTTAGAAGAAAACGCCTGTAAAAAAGTAAACTTAAATTCCTGGAAATAAAGAGGATTCAGACTAAAAACGATTGGGACTTGATTTTGAAATACTTGAGACTCAAAAATCGGAACTAAAATTTTTTAAAATGTCGGAACTCAGTTTAAAATACGAGGACCCAGTTTAAAATACCAGGACTTAGTTTAAAAATAGCGGGACTCAATCAGGACTCATTTTAAAAATTAAGGAATTCAATTTTGAAATTAAATGATTCAATTAAAAATAACTGGTACTCAAATTTGAAATAAAATGACTCGATTTTAAAATAAGTGGGACTCATTTTAAAGACTTAGGACTCAATTGGATTTTTCACAAAGGACTCTCCCATATTCGGGATATAAAGTCGACTTTTTATTACGCAGGGTCTACTTCAAAAGGCCTAATTAAAAAAACTACCTATATATTTTTTCAATCGACAAAGCTTCAAACCAAATTTCAAAATTAATACTCCAAGCACAAATGTAATAAGATAAATGTGGTATATGTAATGTTTTTAAATTCAAACAGTTTCATAGCTGCCAAGCAAGTAAGGTATTTGATAGACATAATGGGAGGCACTGCTAAGGCAGTATTCGAATAATATAAAAACATATTTATGTTTGATTAGCAATAAAAATGAACCATTTTAGATTATCATTTTACTTTATTTGTCCATATTTTGCAAAGGTGGTATTGTAACTTTTCAAATAATCTCATTCTTTCTTGAAAATTTCAAGATTATACCCAAATATCTCGACCGACTCCCAACAATTTCCTGTAATGGCTCATTTCATCAAACTAGGAGATAGTGCTAAGGTTAGAGTTTCTCCCTTCCTTATATCCCCCAATGCTTGTACAATTTTCTCAATTTTTGATTTCTAGATGTTCGTTTGGCCGATGATTTTGAAAATGAGAAGAATATTGAGCCTCTATTGTCAAATTTTGTTGCATATGAGTTTTGACTCAAGATTTTAGACATTTCACTTACCAATATTTATCCCAATTGTCTTAGCTTTATTTGAATTTTAGTTTCTTTGAAGTTCTAATCTCGTATATTTGCCATGCAATGATCGCTTGCTTAAATTCTTAATTCATATTTTATTTCATTCTCAGCTTTACTAAATGATTTATGTTAACATTTTGCATTAATGGAGTTCCTATTTTCCTTTGCACATTTTTCTTTTACTATTATTTTTTATTGTCATTTTTTTTAATTGCCTTGAGAGATTATGTATGTAATAACCCAAAAAAAAAAATGTGTAAAATAATATTAATGGTTATTTAGTTAGTATTAAAACGAAAGTGTTTCTCTGTTAGGATCATTGATTCCATGTTTGATACCTAAAAAAGATTTTGTTTAAGTTAGTGCTCAGAGACAATTGTGACTCAGTCACTCCCTAGAGGTCGATTTGGTCAAAATGAAATTTCATAGGATAAAATAAGGTAGATGTTATTTGTATACGCAAATAAGTACATAAAATAATGTTTTGATTTATATAATTTGTAAAAATATATAATAAAATAATAATAATAATATAGGTATCCTATGTAGGGCCCACAACACCGTGTGGGGCACACATGAGTCCTGAAGTTGTTTGAGGGTCCACATGAGTCTCGTAGCTGTGTAGGAGTCATAAAACCGTATGAGGACCATTCGAGTTACGTAGGACACACTTGGGTCTCAAAGTTGTATGGGGCCCACAAGACTATGTGAGACCCATATGAATTTTCGAAATTCGAATTTAATTCTTTTTTTAAAAATATATATATAACTTAAAAATAAAAACAATGATAATAATGATGATTTTTTTGTAAAAAAAATTTTTAAAAATTAATTAATTAAAAATTAATTAAATGGGAGTGTCGGCAAGCACTCTCATTTCTCCCACATGATTTCCATTTTCATCCCATACTCAACTCATACCTAACCCATCACATGTCTATTCTTTAATTTTAAAAAAATTATAATTTCACCTCTCTCTTCATACTTTTACAAATTCTATTTTTTTCCCAAAAATGTTTCTATAAATAGGAAGCTCTCAACCTTCATTTTTCACAAAAAATTTCTAAGGAAGAGAAGGATTAGTGAGTGAAAAAATTAGTGATAGAGAGAGAATTTTTGAGTAAATTCTCACTCACCCACTCTTTCCGATCTTATTTTTTAGAGATATTCATTGTGTTCATAGCACAAGGTAAAAGAAAAAGTAAGTAAATTTGATTATGTTAGGCTTTTTATTTAAATTTTATACCCGAATTTATTTGTAAGTAAATTTGATTATGTTATATTTTTATTTTAAATTTATACCCGAATTTATTTATAAGTAAATTTCGATTATATTACTTAGTTTCATAAAATTTCCTCTGAGTTTATTTTTACGCATATTTAATTATACATGTTTTAATATTTAATATTCTTACATTTATTTTTAGGTTAAGAAATGTTTTAATCCATTTGGGTAATTTTCAACATTTCTTTCTATTCAAAAAATATATTTTTTTTTAACACAAAAATTGTGTGGCATGAGTTTATTTTTACGTTGCATGTTTCATGAAAATATGAGTAAATATGAGATTTTTACGATATTATTTTAAATTGCATAAATTATAATAAGAGGGTTTTAAAACCCCTTATGGTAAAGGAAATTCAAAGTTACAGATGTTCGGTACCGTAGCTTAAAGTTTAAACGGATTAGAGTACACCCACACTGTTTACAGAGTGGTTTTATATGTTAGTGGATTTCTCTTGAGTGCACACCTGGTTCCGGACTAGGACTTAATAAGGAAAACTTCACTTAATGAGTATGTACGTTGATTTAATTTGGTCGGCCAGCCAATTAAGTCTAGTTTTCGGACCGCACAATCCAGTCATGGAGGTAAACATGACTTACGACTAACAGGCCTAAGAGTGGTTTTTACAATATATGTTTATATGTATTTAGTTACGTGTATAGAGTTATTGATGATTTGAAGGAAAAGTATATGTTTATATGGAAAGGGGCATTCTTGTGCCTAAATGATGATCTAAAGGAAACGTAGAAGAAAAAGTATATATATATATATATATATATATATATATATATATAATTAAATATTTTTACAGTTTTAAAATTAAAAGTTTAATTTAACAGTCACAGTATATGGTTATTAAATTTTACTGTTATAGTTGATGGTAAAAGTTTTATGTAAAAATTTTTAAATTTACATTTATTTTGGAAGTAGTATTAAATATTGTTTTACGAAATTTTAAAAGCTCATTTGGTCACACACTAATAATAATATTATTTACTTACTGAGCATCATCTCACCCCAATCATATTTTACATTTCAGATGACTTTGAAAGGTATATCAGAAATCAGACATAGCAAGCATGCGGGTGGGGATAGAAAAATAAGAATTTATTAGAAATATTTGTATGATGTCAGATGATTATTTATTGTGTAATTTTTCTTCTTTTGAAAATAAATTATTATAATACGGTTAATTAGCGCTCTGATTTAATAATAATTGAATTTATTTACTTCCGCTGTAAATCAATGGTAAAAAGAAAATAACCCAAATCCTTCGAGGTTGGGGTATTACATTTGGTATCAGAGAAATAGATTATAGGTTCTGTAGACTTTAAAAAATAATTTTATTAGAGTATAGACATAAACCATGATGTGGGTAAGATCGGGTAAACTAAGAAGTTTTCTTTTGCCTATAACTTTGATTAAACTTTAAAGATAAGGTTATGATTTTAAAATAACTCTAGTCCTTTCCTTTAGAATGGACTCGAAGAACAACAATGTGAGTGTTGAAGGAAACGAGAATAATGTTGGGACTTGCAATGGAGAAGACATCAATGCTACTATGGTGTTGCGTGATATGGCACAAGCCATGGCGGAACTTCTGTGGAACTCCAAGGAACCGAATGGTCCACCAACCTATGAAGGTTGTACGGTAGAACAGTTCAATCAAATGCACCCTCCGACTTTTGAGGGAAAAGCTTATCCAATTGCTGCAGAAGATTGGATGCAATCAATGGAAGAAATACTATGAGTCCTTCATTGCACGGACGAACAAAAGGTGTTATATGCTGCCTATAAAATGACTGGTGAGGCAAAATGCTGGTGAAACTCGAAAAATTTACTCCTATAGGAAGGACCAAATCCAACAATCCTTATGTGGGAGCATTTTAAGGAAATTTTCTTTGAATGATTTTTCCCCAAAACCACCAGAGATGTTAAGGCTAGGGAGTTTTTGGAGTTAAAACAAGGAAATATGAACGTACAACAATATGCAACAAAATTCATTGAATTATCTCGGTTTGCATCATATTTGGTTCCAGATGAATCAAAGAAAGCCCAAAAATTTGAAGAAGGTTTGAACTCAAGGATTTATGAAATGGTAACAGTATTCGAGCTCGAAAACTTCTCCAAATTGGTAAACAAAGCAACGAAGGCAGAAGAAAGTCTACAAAGGAGTGTGGAAATATCCGACTAGAGAAAGACGTCCATGCCACAAGGGTTTCACTCTAGTAGAAATCAAAGACCTTGGAAAAGGAGCAACAACAACAACAATAATGTGGGGCAAGGGCAAGGGCAAGTAGCGAGAAATCCAAATAATGCATACAGCACCCCTTGTCCAAAATGCAACAAAATACATGGGGGTGAGTGTCGAGCCGAATTAAGGGTCTATTATCGGTGCGGTAAACCTGGTCACATGCAACGAGAATGCTAACAAAACAACTCCTACAACCCAAATCAACAAAGAGGAGGCAACTAGGCACCTCAAAACAACAATTGATAGAATACCGCTCAGTCGCGTGTTTATGCTCTCACTCCAGGAGATGCAGAAAATACTAATGATGTGGTGACAGGTATTATTCTCATATTCTCCAAGAAAACAGTAGTATTATTTGATTATGGAGCCACACACTCCTTTATATCTATAGTTTATGTTAAAATATGTGGGGTAGAGACTTAGCCATTAGAAACTGAGTTATCTATGACTACACTAACGGGAACCTTGCTAGTATGTAGAAAAATACTTAAAGGTTACCCAATTTGTGATGAGGAAAGAGTACTATCGGCTAACTTGGTAGTATTTAGTATGCACGAGTTTGACGTAATTCTTGGGATGGACTGACTAGCTTCTAGCTATGCTAGTATAAATTGCTATAATAAGGAGGTGGTGTTTAGACCTCCCAGAGAGCAAGAATACAAGTTCAATGGAACTCATGTATGCCCTTCACCACAAATATTGTCGGCTATCCGGACAAAGAGATTACTCTTGAATGGATGTCAGGGCTACGTAGCATGTGTGGTGGAGGCACCAAGAGAAGAATTAAAGCTTGAGGATATCCTAATAGTAAGGGAATTCTAAGATGTATTCCTTGAGGATTTTCTTAGGCTACCTCCTGACCGCGAAATTGAGTTTTTTATCGACCTACTACTAGGGATGACATCGATATCCAAAGCTCCATATATAATAGCACTGGTAGAATTGAAAGAACTGAAGGAAGAATTACAAGAGTTTCTGGAAAAAGGATTCATCAGACCTAGTGTGTCACCATGGGGAGCACCGATACTATTCGTTAAAAAGAAGGATGGATCGATGAGAATGTGTATTGATTATCAGGAAATAAATAAAGTAAATTAAGAACAAGTACCCAATACCTCGCATAGATGTTTTGTTTGATCAACTCCAAGGAACACAAGTCTTATTTAAAATTGACCTCCGATCAGGGTACCATCAAGTGAAAATCAAATCAGAAGATGTTCCAAAGACTGCATTCCGAACTCGATATGGTCACTATGAATTCTTAGTCAACCATTTGGACTGACCAATGCTCCTGCAGCATTTATGGACCTTATGAATAAGGTCCTTCATGAATATCTAGATCAATTAGTGGTTGTCTTCATTGATGATATTTTAATTTATTCAAAAAGTCCCTAGGAACATGAGAACCATTTGAGGCTAGTACTCAAAATACTAAGAGAAAAGAAACTCTATATCAAACTTAAGAAATGTGAGTTTGGCTAGAAAGAGTTGCATTCTTAGGGCACGTGATATCTAAGGATGATATTTTTGTAGACCCAAGTAAAATAGAGGCAGTAGTGGATTGGGAGAAACCGAAAAATATTCATGAGATCAGGAGTTTCTTAGGTCTGGAAGGATATTATCATCGATTTGTGGAGGGGTTTTCTAAAATATTTGATCCCCTGATGAGATTGACAAGAAAGAATGTGAGGTATGAGTGGACTGATGAATGTGAGCAAAGCTTTCAATAATTAAAGCAACGACTTATCACTGTCCCGGTGCTAACAATTCCATCAAGAGAAGATGGTTTTGTGATTTACAGTGATGCATCTCAGAAAGGGCTCGGGTGTGTATTAATGCAACAGGGGAAGGACATTGCATATGCTTCTCGACAACTCAAAGAGTGCGAGAAGAATTATCCAACACACGATTTGGAACTGGTAGCTGTGGTATTCACACTAAAGATCTGGAGACACTATCTGTATGGTGAAATGTGTGAGATTTTCACAGACCATAAAAGTCTCAAGTACTTCTTCATTCAAAAGGAATTAAACATGAGATAGAGAAGATGGTTAGAATTAATCAAAGATTAGGTTTGCACCATCAACTACCACCCGAGAAAAGCCAACGTGTAACAAATGCATTAAGTCAAAAGTCATTGAATGCATCAGTCTCAGCAATGGTGACCCAACATCAAATCATAATGGACCTGGAAAGATTTAGTGTGGAAATAATCGAAGGAAATCATCAAGCTCTCATTGCTAATATGGTAATCCAACAGACCATGCTGGAAAAGATTAAGGCTGCACAGATAGAAGAAGCAGAGCTAGTGAAGATTATGGGTAAAGTACAAAGTGGACTGAAGGGAGACTTTAACATCTCTGACGATGGAGTTTTGAGATTTCAAACTAGATTGTGTATGCCCAATGACAAAGATATCAAAAGAACAATCTTGGAAGAAGCTCATCAATCTCTTTATGTAATGCATCTGGGAAGCACGAAGATGCATCGGGACTTGAGAGAGTCTTTTTGGTGGAACAATGTGAAAAGGGAGATTGCACAATTCATAGAACAACGTCTTACTTGTCAGCAAGTAAAGGCTGAACATAAGAGACCAATAAGACCACTGCAACCACTCCACATTACCAAGTGGAAATAAGAGCACATCTCCATGGATTTTGTAATTGGGCTACCTCCAGCACTCCATGGACAGAATACCATTTGGGTGGTTGTTGATCGTCTAACAAATACCGCTCACTTTATTCCGATCAAAGTTAACTACTCTATAACCAAGCTTGTAGAGTTGTATGTTCAAGAGATAGTTAGACTTCATGATGTGTCTGTGTCTATCATATCAGATTGAGATCCACAATTCACATCACAATTTTGGAAGAGTTTGCAAAGAGCCTTGGGATCACGACTTACTTTCAGCATAGCATTTCATCCTCAAACTGATGGGCAATCGGAGAGAACCATTCAGATATTGGAAGATATGTTGAGAGCTTATGTACTGGATTTCAAAGGAAGTTGGATTTAGTATCTTCCATTAGTTGAGTTCGCCTATAGCAACAGTTTTCAGTCCAGCATAAAGATGGCAGTGTATGAAGCGTTATATGGTCGAAAGTGTTGATCCCCATTATATTGGGATGAGGTTGGCAAACAAATACTGTTAGGTCCCAAGATTATAGAAAGGACCTCTGAAAAAATTAAGCTCATCCGAGACAATAAAAACTACTCAAAGTCGACAAAAGTGTAACGACCTAAAGAATAATGGTAGTTAAATAATAAAAGAAAGGGAAATGGAAATAGAAATAGAAACAGAAGGAGGCAGTCGACGACGTTGCATTTTGGAAGGGATAATCCCAAAAAAAATTTCAGGCCTCGTCGACAAACATAGAGGTTTTGTCGACGAGGGTTCTTCAGGATCTTGTCGACAAAGTAATGTCTCGTCGATGAGAAGATACTGAGAGAGGATTTTTGGAAGTTTGAAATTCGTTGATAAGGGTTGAGGTTCATCGACGAGTCTTCTTCTTGGCCTCGTCGACGAGATGATGTTGCTCGTTGACGAAGGGCACGGTTTAAATAGGCCTTAAATCCATTTTTGGCCGAAATTTTATGCACAGAATCTCTCTCTCTCTCTCTCTCTCTCTCTCTCTCTCTCTCTCTCATCCTTTGGTTTCTTCTCCTTCTCTCTAAGTTTTTGGGCTGGATTTTTGCCGGTTCGACAATCTGAAGCCACCACGACGCTTCTGGGAAAGTTCTCTGCAAGTCTGCCAGAGCGGATCGTCGGTGTGGCTGAGTTGGAAAACATCCCAAATCCAGGGTAAGGCTTTCTACTCAATATTTGCCTATTTGAAAGTTGTAGAAAGTGTAGTATGCGTATAAATACTGAACTTTAGTTATGGGGAATGTTATTTTCAGGGTGTTGAGTAGGGAACCCTGCTGGCACAGGAGTGTTTGATTTAGGAGCTTTTTAGGACATAGGTAAGAGGATAAACTAAACTATTATTTTATAAAAAATATTTATAATATTATAGCATTTGATTTCAAGAAAATAAATATATTTATATATGATTTATATTTGGAAAATACTGCTAAAAATAATGGTATGTTAGATATATGAAAAACCTATTTCGTGTGGTATGAGTAGAAATTGTTATGAAATACTGTTTTCTGGGAATGTGTTAATAATATGGATTTTTATAATGGAAAATTGGCGTACGGGCTGAGATTTTGATATATTTGCCGGCGTACATGCCGAGTTATGGAAATGATCCAGCGTATAAGCTATGCTATGGATATGATTTGCCGGCGTACGGGCCGAGCTATGGTAAAATGTGAAATACCGGTGTACGGGCCAATGATTTTCATGATATACGTATATATGCAAAATGATATGATTGATTTGATAATTAATGATATGAAATATCCATGTATCATAGTTTTAGTATATGTACTATGATATCAGAGCCTAGGTTGCTATGGAAATGATTTGCCAGCGTACGGGCTGTGCTATGGATATGATTTTCCGGCGTATGGGTTGATGATTTTCATGATATATGTATATATGCAAAATAATATGATTGATTTGATAATTAATGATATGAAATATCCATGTATCACAGTTTGAGTATATGTTATATGATATTAGAACCTGGTTGGCTTGGTTTGGGCTAGCACTTACACGGTACCATTTCTTTGTGTCCATGGTCATCATGATTATGATATTTGTGTTGACGTCGCCGTACGGAGTGGTGTGAGATTGGATGGTCGATGTGATTTTTAAGAAGTGTGTGAGCGCCCCTGGTGTACGGACTAGGTCTGGCAGACTCATAAGACTTACAGATTGTACTTTTGATTTGGCAGTGATTGGCCAACCATTGTCAGGTCTCGCCTTCGGGCCACACAACCCAGTCATGTGGGGGTAATACATGACAACAACCAGCTAACCTACAAAGATTGTTTTTGTATTATTTTTTATATGAGATGAATTATGCTATGGAAACCATTATGTTCTGCCATGTTTGATTATACATGTTTTTCCCATGAATGATGTATATACTGTTTTACTAGTATGTTTATGATTATATGTATATCATAGAAATGCTCATGTTGCCACACACTAATGTTAGTTTATTTCCCTTACTGAGAGGTCTCTCACCCCGAATTTCATAAACATTTTAGGAGCCCCTGATAGGAGAGTGGGTAAAGCCCCGCTGATCTAGTACGGTTGATCTGCCCTTCCAGAAGGGTAAGTGTTTTGATATGGTCGGGTATATTTTGTGGATATAGCCCTGAGACATTTTTTTTTGGGTTATGTATTGTGTGTGTGTATATATATATAAGGTGATTTTAGTAACTCTGGTATGGTCATGTATGGTATAATGAGGTGTTTATGATTTATGTTTCCTACTACATAGGCTTCCGTGATGTGTTTCTGATGTATCCCTGGTACCCACGGGTCCAGGTGGATAATGATCTGCTGAGTTTTATGATATTGATTTTGTTATAAAAAAATATGGAAATTAAGCAGGTCGTCACAGTTTGGTATCAGAGCTTAGGTTACTAGGTTCTGTAAACTTTAGAATGCAGCGGAAACAATACCAGAGTATAGGAAATGATTTAAGGTTTTATTCTATACTCTAGAGGCAGGACTTCCGTGGTAGTTTTTGTGTTTTTAATGGATTGACAATTTCAAGAAAACCATAGTAAGCTATTGTCAGGTTGTGTTCTTAGAATGTAGGACTGAGGATTAGGAATGAGTTGAGAGGTTATAAGGATAAAAGTTCTAAGTTGCATTTGTTGTTTTCAGGATGGATCCATGAGGAAGTAGTGCCCATGCGAGTGGCAGTGATGGAGTAGGGCCGTCAGGTGCAGCTAGGACCGACTCTGACGTGGTATTACGTAGCGTGGCTCAGCAGGTTATGGCTGAGATCACTAGGAGCTCGAGGGAGCAGGGTGGTCCGTCAGTTGGCCATAGGTGCACTATCGAGAAAGTTTACAAAGATGAATCCTCCGGCCTTTTTAGGAGGAGTTGATCTTGTCGCCGCTAAGAACTGGATGCGGGAGACTGAGAAATTTTTGGCGGTGCTATAGTGTATGGAAGAATAGAAGGTCTTCTTTGCCACCTATAGACTGACAGAAGAGGCCGAGAGGTGGTGGACTGCGGTGAGACTGCTGGAGCAGCAGAGGGCGACTCCGATAGCCATGACTTGAGATAGGTTTAAAGAATTGTTCTTTGATAGATATTTTCCAACTACTGTCAGAGAGGCTAAAGTGGAAGAGTTCTTGAGTCTGAAGCAGAGACAACTATCTATCCAGTAGTATGCGGCACATTTCATTGAGCTCTTTCGTTTCGCCCCTTACATTGTCCCTAATGAAGTGAAGAAGGCGAGGAAGTTTAAGAGATGCTTGAGGCGGAGTATATTCAATCAAGTGGTGGTGTTACGGATCCAGGATTTTGCTGAGTTAGTCAATAGAGCAGCCTTGGCAGAGATTGGTAAGCGGCTGGATGTAGAGGAGTAGGGACAAAGGAAGAGATCTGCATCCACAAGTTATCAGTAAGGTCATAGACCAAGTCAGTGGAGGAGAGGTAATCATGGCAGAGGGCGAAGACAAGAGATTGGAGGATGCGAGGTTCAGGCAATGCAAGGTCCTCCAGTCTGTCAGACTTGTGGTAGGAGGCACTGAGGGAGAGTGTCGAGCTGGTGGTGTGGTCTATTATCGCTGCGATAGACTGGGGCACATGATGCGAGACTACCCTACCCCACTAGATGCAGTTCCAGCTCCTAGACCATACCGAGGAGGATATCGGGCACCACGTGGGGGCCAGCAGAGGAATACGACTCCTGCCAGAGTGTTTACGTCGATGCCGGGTGACACTATGACTACAGGTGACGTGGTTACAGGTAATGTTATTATGTTTTCTTTTAAAGTTATTACATTGTTTGATTCAGGAGCTACACACTTGTTCGTGTCTTCGGGGTGTGTTAAATTATGTGAGGTAGAAACGCAGTTGTTAGATATTGAACTGTTAGTGTCTACACTGACTGGATCTATAGTGAGATGTAGTAAGGTACTTCGGGGTAGTTCAGTTGATATTCAAGGGGAAATTCTATCTGCTGATCTGATAGTGCTAGACATGCACGTATTTGATGTTACATTTCGTATAAATTGGCTAACAGCTAATTTTTTCAGCATAGATTGTTGAGCACAAGAAGTGATATTCATACCTCTAGGACGAGTGGAATATAAGTTCATAGGATTGCAGGTGCAATCCTTGCCTCAGCTAGTTTCAACTATCCAGGCCAAGAGACTACTGTTGAGTGGTTGTCAGGGGTTTGTGGCAGTTGTGAAGGAGATGTCAGAGAATGAATTGAAACTTACTAGCACGCCTGTTGTAAAGGAATTTAAAGATGTTTTCCCAGATGAGTTACTAGGCTTGCCACCCGATCATGAGGTAGATTTCCTTATTGATCTACTTCCAAGTACAACGCCGATTTCCAAAGCACCTTACCGAATGACACCAGCAGAATTGGTAGAATTGAAGGATCAGTTGCAAGATTTGCTTGATAAGGGTTTCATATAACCTAGTGTATCTCCGTGGGGAGTTCCAATTTTATTTGTGAAGAAGAAAGATGGGTCTATGAGGATGTGTGTAGACACTATAGGGAGATTAATAAAGTGACAATCAAAAACAAAAATCCTCTACCCCGTATCGACGATTTGTTTGACCAGCTCTAGGGTACACGGGTGTATTCGAAATTGACCTCAGATCCAGCTACCATCAAGTGAAAGTGAAAGTAGAAGACTTCTCGAAGACGACCTTCAGGACCAGGTATGGGCATTATGAGTTTCTTGTTATGCCGTTTGGTTTGACGAACGCTCCTGCAGTATTTATGGACTTGATGAACAAAGTCTTCTACCAATACCTAGACTAGTTTGTTGTTATTTTTATTGAATATGTACTGGTCTATTCGAGGAGCTATGAGGAGCATGAGACGCACTTGAGGCAGGTTTTGCAGACGCTTCGGGAAAAGAAGTTGTACGCCAAGTTCAGTAAATGTGAATTCTGGCATAAGAAGGTCGTGTTCTTGGGGCATGTTGTGTCTAGAGATGGTATTTCTGTGGATCCTAGTAAGGTTGAGGCTGTAGTGAATTGGGCTATACCGAGGAATGTCCAAGAGATCAGGAGTTTCTTAGGGCTAGCTAGGTATTACCGTCGTTTCGTTGAAGGATTCTCAGCTTTATCAGGGTCATTGATATGATCGACGAGGAAGAATGTCATATTTGAGTAGGACGATAGCTGTGAGTAGAGTTTTCAAGAACTAAAGCAAAGATTAGTCACAACACTAGTATTGGTCATCCTGTCAGGGGGTGAGGGGTATGTCAGTTACAGTGATGCATCCTTGAAGGGACTTGATTGTGTATTAATGCAGCATGGAAAAGTAGTGATGTATGCGTCCAGATAGTTGAAAGAATATGAAAAGAACTACCCTACCCACGACCTTGAGTTGGCTGCAGTGGTACATGCATTGAAGACTTGGAGGCATGACCTGTATGGCGAGCGGTGTGAGATCTTTTCCGACCATAAGAGTTTTAAGTACTTTTTCACGCAGAAGAAATTGAATATGAGGTAAAGAAGATGGTTAGAACTTATTAAAGACTTTGATTGTACCATCAGTTATCACCCAGGGAAAGCAAAAGCGGTAGCTAATGCGTTGAGTAGAAAATCCAGAAAACCAATGTTGGCGGCTGTGGAGATCTACTATCCGATGATGATGGATCTGAAGAGACTCGACATTGAATTAGTTGAAAGTGGTTCTCAAGCTCACATTGCCAGTTGTCGCGATGTCCCGAAACCCAACAATGATGTGGGTTCGGCTTGCGAACAGGGAGAAAATGATGGAAATGTGTGATTTTGAAAAATATATTTTCGTGAAAAAGTAATGTGTGGTGGAGTCGCCACTAACCTTTTGAAGTGCGGTTAGAACACTTGATTGCTACCCCGTTGGGGGTAGAATCGGCCTGCATTACCAGAGGGTTAGGGAGTACGGTTACGCGAGGGGAAGGTATTAGCACCCCCTACACGCCCGTTCTTTACGAACGGTACCAGATTAATAAAAAATTATTCCAAAATAAATCGAATAAGCCTTTTAAAATTACTCTCTTTCAAAAATCAAAAGTATAAAAATACTATATAGGTATTTCCTCAGAACTGGGGCAAATCAATACTCCAAAGAGCCCATGCCCTTTGTTGCAATCATCGGGAAAGAAAATCGAAAATAGAGTACAAAATACTCTCCCGGGGGTTTTTGAAATCCGTAGGTTTTTCTAAATAGGAAAATAGTATTCCGGGAGGTTTTAGAAATTTGTTCGGGATGAAAATGATTTTTTGTGCCTAAAATAATATTTTTGTGATTTTTCCTAAGTGTGAAAGTATTTTTGTGATTTTTTGTGATTTTTCCCGAACTTAAAAAATAATACAAATAAAATCAATAGAAATCAAAGTATGAAAATGTTTGTGGGATTTTTGAAAATTTTGTGATTTTTATGAATTTTTTGAATATCAATAATAAGGAGCAAATGAAATGGAGAAAACCGGCGTGAACCGGTTCGGAAGAGGACGAATCGGTCAAACATTGACCGATTTGGGGAAAACCAGTTTAAGGTCTTGGTTGAAACCAATAGTGGATTTTTGGAATTTTTTAACATTTTTTCAAAGTAATTAAATAAAGAAATTAAAGCCAAATCCGTAAAAATTAAAAATAAAAATGGGAAATAAAATGGAAGACTGAACCGGTTTCATACCGATTCAGAAGACCCAACCGGTTCGATGAAGAACCGATCCAAGAAGGGTCAATCCATTTTAGGCATGGTCAAGGCCAAGTCAACACGCGGTGCCAAAGGGCACACCAGTTAACGTGTGTTTTAGTGTGTGCATGGAGTGTGTGAAAAATGGGTGTGCATGGAATGTGAAACATGTGTGAAAGATGTGGAATATGAAAAATATGTGCATGTGGGTGCATGGTACGTGTGAGTGGGATGGTAGATCAGTGTGTGTTTATGAGAGTGTGGAGCGTGTTAACAGTGTGCATTTTCATGTCTGTGTGGCAGCGTGTAGTGAAACAATGTGTGTTTATGTGTGCGTGGTAGTTTGTGTATTAGTGGGTGTTTTAGTGTGTGTAACGGCATGTGTGTGAGTTAGTGCATGAAACAATGTGCGTGAAACTGTGTGTGTCTAGCAAAGAGTGTTGTGTGTAGTGCAGACCATGAGGTGAGAGTTGTACGTGCATAAGAAATGTGTGTGTGAGTAGTGCATGTGAGAGGGTGTCTGAGTGTGTGTTTAATGTAGCAGAAACCAATTTAAAAACCACTCCACACAGCAAACAAATCCAGTTCACCATCAGTTATCAAAAACCAACTACCACCATAGCAATGAACCAAGATACCAAACTGTTGCAAACAAATAAACTGAACATGATGATGAAAATGCGCAAGGTGACCCAGTATAAACAAAATTCTATAACAATAAAGGAAATACAATACAAAGGTGGTTGGATGTGCGAATGCGCATGGGTGTTCGGCTCTGATTGTGTGCAGCAGTATGATAAAAGGGCTTTTTAACTGCAAGATTGGATCAAATCAGCAACTAGAACAGCCCTGCTGTGTATACTATATCAACCAAGAATTTGAATGGCTAGTTAAAACCCCACAAGGTAGTACTGAGCACTAAAGGCTCTAGCTGGTGCCAAAACCAAAACAAAACGAAAAAGGATTATGAGCAAAAGATCAAACGAACCTGCCCAACTTGCGGCCCTTGGCTGGCACCGAAGAAACAAAGGCAAACCCCGAGGACATAGATGCTTAATCAAAACAAGAGACTGGAAGACGGACAGTGAGGACACGGGTGCCGCAGCCGTGGTGACGGAGCAGAAGCATGGTCATTTCAGTGAAGCAGCCCCCAACTAAACTCAGAACACCGGATCTGTGAAATGTAGACAGAAGTTCGGAAGGCCAGAGAAAGGTATAGAGCAGGGCGAGGGCAGGGGAGTCAGAGAGTTTGGGAGAGGGTGAGATGCCGAGGGTGATAGCGAGGTTGGGAGCTGGTTTGAGCAGCGGTGCGAGGGAGACTCGAGAACGAGGGTGGTGAGTTCATAGTGGGGCGGCTGGACATCTTCTGTGGGTGAGCTCGTGGCAAGTCTCCTCAGGTGTGGCTGGACTGTGTGGTTGGAGCTGGTGGAGGACTGAGGGTGATCTGAGGAGATGGCCGAGGGATTAGAGCCTGCTGGGTGCTGGTGTGCTGGTGATGGTGATCGGAGCCGAGGGTGGTGAGAGTGAGGAGCAATGCGAGAGAGGTCAGGGGTGTGGCTGTGCTTGCAGGTGGGAACTGGTGGTGGGAAAGGTTAAGGAGGCTGCGAGGGTGGTGTTGCTGGGGCTCGGGATATGGGAGAGAGCTGCAGAGAGTTGGTGGTGGTTGTGAGGCAGAGGGGAGGTGCTGGAGATGGCCGAGATGAGGGAGTTGGGTGTTGAGTGTGGTGATGGATCTGTGAGAGAACCGAGAGGTGGGAGAGAGAGAAGGAGATGAGGGGAGCTGCTGGTATTGCTGGGGGTGGAACCGAGAGGTGGTGGGAGCTATAGAGGTTTGGGCGAGGATGGCTGCTGTGACTGTGTGTGAATGGGGATGCCGGAAGAGGATGGGTGATGGCCGGAGTTGCTGGTGGTTACTGGTGTTTGGTGGTCGCGATTGGCCATGGGACGGGATGAAGGAAAGGGTTGTGAGCCTCGGCTGGGGACTGCTGTTCTGGCAGGTTATGGAGATGGGAGTGGAGCAGAGGATGGTGGTTGCGTGGGAGATGGTGGCTGGTTGCTGGGCAGTGGAGGTAGTGGAGTTGGTGAAGGGAGATAGTGGAGGATATGGAAGCTCACGAATGAGGGTGGTTTTGGGCCAGAGAATACCGTGAACAGTGGAAAAATGCTCCCCCCTTTGTGTGTGCCAGTGAACTGTCCCCCCCCCACCCCCCTCCTTGCTCTTGTGCGAGAGGCTCTCTTTATAGAGTCTGTGGGTGGACAATCACGCACATACAGGCACGCGGGGGCCAAAGAAAACATCCCAATGGAAAATATTCCCCCCTTCCCTGCTGCGCGTGATTTGTTGGAACCGTTTCTCCAACGTGTCATGCTCTTTCTTGTTTATTTTTTTCTTTTTCTTTGTACCTTTTCATTTAATTTCATATTTAAAATGAGAAATCCAAATTAATAACGCTTGATTCTTGGAAATTGGAAGGACCTGGACTCGGTAATACGACTTGATAAAAAAAAAATTAAACGACTCGACTCCTAAAAATTTAAAAATTTTAAAAAAACTCAATTTAAAAATTGAAAAATGCTCAAATTGAAAGATTCGATTTTAAAACCAAGAGAGACTTGTTTTTGGAAATAACGGGACTCGGTTTAAACAACAGGACTCAATTAAAGATATCAAGACTAAATCAAAGGTGCCGGGACTCTGTTGACCTTATAGGTCACGCCCGGTTTTAATTATGACAAATACTCATTGTATCTAATGAGTGTTTGAGTTTTTTGTGCAGGAACTAAGATCGTTAAGATCAAGATGTACACAAAGCAAGCAAAGCCTGAAAATCAATTTCTATTTAGCATTGTAATACATTTCATTTAATTGGTCTGTAATAGTAACTAGGGCTCTGATTTATAATAAGCTCAAACACATCACATGTATGATAATACGTAAGCTCAAACAAACCGTGAATGAGAAAAGACTCTAGATAGACCTTAGGGTTTTCCCTTCGGTCGACCGAAGGTCAACCGACACCGAACTTTTTCGGTGGCTTCAAATTGGACCCCAAGTGACCCTCAGACACACATATTTGCACATAGGTTTGTTTGGCACTTCATTAGGGTTTGTATGTCTCAAAATGGGACCGAAATGCACACTTGGTGCACTTTCGGTCGACCGAACTAGGCAGTTCATTTTGCCCTGGTCAACCGAACCAAGCCTGGGTCAACTGATTGACCAAGGTTTTGGTCGACCGAACCAGAATAGTTCAAAAACCTCCGATCAATTGAAACCCTCTCTGGTCAACATTTTGACCACCTGATCGATCGAACCAAGTAGTTCAAGAACTCCTGGTCGACCGAGACCTCCCTAGGTCAACTTTTTGATCATCTGGTCGACCAATCCATTTTTGTACTCTAACTACCTAATCGACCGAGGGTCCTCGGGAGAAATCCTAACGGTCTGGTCAACCGAACCAGCCAGTTCAAAATGGCCTAGTAAACCGAACCTCGAAAATTTGAGAAATCTCCCTCTCCTGGTCAATCGAGTCCTCAGTTCAAAAGTCTCCTGGTCGACCGAACTATATGAGACTTGGTCAACCGAACCTATTTTGGTCGACCGGACCTCTCAGGTTGCCCTGATTTTTACCACAGTTAAATATTTTTTAAATAGGGTTAAAATGCTTTAAACATCATTAAACTTCCCTAATATTACCCAATAGATCCCCAACGGTCATATTTTCTCCCATGCCTATATATATGAGATCATTTGTTAAAAAGCAGCATGATTAACTACTTTGATTAGGAGAAAATCCTCTAAAAACCTAAAAATCATATACTACTCAGTTTTTAGCCTCATTCACTTAAGCTTACCCTCTATTAGTGTCTGAATCATTTGTAAGTGAATTGAGTGTCTGTTTGCAAAGGTTTGCTCTCCTTATTCTATTTGATAGATACAATTTTATTTGAGAGCAAAACTTAAGGATTCTTAGGGGACTTTATTGATAAGTCTATCCTAAGAAGACTTTGATAGATCTTCTAAGCTTGCACCTTCCTTGCAAGATCTTGAGAAGATTGTATTTGTTTTTGGTTGCAAAATATTTTCAAAATACCTTCAAATATCTAGTCTGCTTTATCTTGATAAATATTTAAAAGAGATATTTGATTGTGTGAAAAAATCTTTGTTGCAATATTCATTAATTCATATCTCTAGTTGAATACAAAGATTACACATCTTTTGAAAACCAAGCATATGCTTCATTTGATACTTGCATGCTTGAAACATCCTGCTGATTGAAATACTTAAGACGTGGCATTTTGTGTGAAATTATTGGCTGAATATCTTTTGATACAAAGATTGCTTGTTTGACACTCTCACGTATGCATTACACTGATAGAAAATACTTTTGAGAGTTGAACCATCTAGACCACATTGAGCTTACATATTGAATCATATTGTGGTGTATGTTATTGCGCGTATTTGGGTATATATCTACTTTACACGAAAGCACAATCACTGTACCATTTGATAGTAATACACATCTATTGTATTTCCAGGCACGGGGTTGAAGAGGGAGACTAGCCCTAGAATAGTCCCGGATTGGCTTAGACCCAGTTAGGAAGCTAGTTGCGTCGTCCTGTTAAGGCATGTAGGTTGAGGTCAACCCCGCTAATTGACCTGGTTAAGGTTGAGGTCAGCCCTGTGTTAATTTGACCTGGTTGTAAACGGTGCCGCTCCACCCTTAAGTAAGCTATTAGTGGAATCCTCCAGCTTGCGAGCTAGAGGCGGGGACGTAGGCACTTTTGGCCGAACCCCGATAACATATTATGTGCCTTGTCCATATTTTTGCATTTTATATTTACCGCACATGTATGTTATTGTGTGAATGATGCGCTTAATTTAAATTTCTGTATACTATATTTATCAGCCCATTTGGAATTGCATAGAAAGACCCTAGGTTTGTGTAATACTGATTATAGGATTAGTTGAACCTAGGAAGAAAGTTTAAAATTCCAATTCACCCCCCCCTCTTGGGAATACACCTTTTCTAACAAACTCGACTTAAAGACACCGGAACTCGACTAAAGCACTAGGACTCAAATAAAAATGCTGGGACTCAAAAGGAAACACTGATAAAATACTGGGACTCAAATTAAAATACCAGGACTTGGTTTTAAAATACCAAGACTCAATTGAAGACATCAGGACTCAAATAAAAACACCGAGCTTTTCAAAAAAGGTCCTCCAATTTCTAGGATTCAAAGTTAACTTTTACCACACCAGGTCTTCTAAGGGTAGTGGTGCAGCCTACTCTACAGGAAAGAATTAAAACTGTTTAGAAAGAAGACCTAGAATTAGTAGAGGTGATGGATTGAGTACAAAATGGTCAGGGGGAGGAATTCAGTGTTGCAGATGATGACACTTTGCAGTTCCATTACAGATTATGTGTTCCTACCGATATGGATATTAGGAGGACTATTCTCAAGGAGGCTCACAGATCTTTGTATACAGTTCATCCAGGTAGTATGAAGATGTACAGAGATCTGTGAGAGTCGTATTGGTGGAGTGGGATGAAGAGAGAGATCGCCGAGTATGTAGCCTAGTGTCTGACGTGCCAGTAGGTAAAGGCTGAGCACTTGAGGCTGGTAGGGCAGTTGCAGCCATTATTTATCCCAGAGTGGAAGTAGGATCATGTATCCATGGATTTTGTGTCAGGACTACCGATGACGTTACATGGCCAGAATGCCATCTGGGTGATTATTGATCGTTTGACTAAGAACGCCCACTTTTTACTTATTAAGATCAACTACTCCTTTAACCAGTTGGCGAAGATCTACATTCAGGAGATAGTACGTTCTCATGGGGTTCCAGTATCGATTGTGTCAGATAGAGACCCGCGTTTTACATCACGTTTTTGGAGAAGCTTGCAGGAAGCTCTAGGGTCTCAATTATCGTTTAGCACAACATTCCATCCTCAGTAAGAAGAGCAGACTAAGAGGACGATAAAAATATTGGAGGATATGCTCCGAGTGTGTGTGTTGGATTTTGGGGGTAGTTGGTCTCAGTTTATGCCATTGGTGGAATTTGCATATAATAACAGTTATCAGACTAGTATTGGCATGACACTGTTTGAGGCTTTATATGTAGGAGATGTCATCCTCCTTTATTTTGGGATGAAGTAGAGGAGCGGTGAGTAGTGGGGTTAGAGCTTGTTTAGTAAGTAAGTGATAAGGCTCAGCTTATCAAACACAGGATTGGTGTAGCTCAGAGCCAACAGAAAAGTTATGCTGATAATCACCATAGGAATTTGGAATTTGATGTGGGTAATCATGTGTTTTTGAAGATAGCTCCTTTGAAAGGGATTATGAGGTTCGGCAAGAAGGGTAAACTTAGCCCTAGGTTCATCGGTCTGTTTGAAATTTTAGAGAAAGTGGGACCGGTTACCTACAGGCTAGTTTTGCCACCTATGTTGTCCAAGATCCATGACATATTCCATGTTACTATGTTGAGGAAATACGTCCCAGATCCTTCTCATATCATCAGTTATGGAGAATTAGAGCTCAGTGATTCACTGGTGTATGAGGAGGTACCAGTACAGATTCTAGATAGGAAAGTACAGGAGCTATGTAACAAGAAGATTCCTCAGGTAAAAGTTTTATGGAGGAATCATGCGATAGAAGAGACTTCTTGGGAGTCTAAGGAGCAAATGAAGTATAAGTACCCACAACTATTTCAAGAAGGTTAAGTAGTTAGGTAATATTTCCTTTGCAGGTACATGTACTGGTTTAATTAGTGTAGCATTTTAGTTTTGGGAGAATTTTCCTTTTGTATATGTAATCTCCTAGGACTCGTAATGTAACCATGGTATTCCTCCGCCATAAGTGAGGGTAAGTAATAAAATAAGTAGACCCTTTTTCCTATTAAGAGATGATGAGTTATGTGAGCAGTAAATTTCGAGGATGAAATTTTATAAGGAGGGAAGAATGTAACGACCCAAAGAATAATGGTATTTAAATAATGAAAGAAATGGAAATGGAAATGGAAACAGAAATAGAAGGAGGCAGTTGACGACGTTGCATTTTGGATGGGATAATCCCAAGAAATTTTTCAGGCCTCGTCAACGAACACAGGGGTTTCGTCGACGAGGGTTCTTCAGGATTTCATTGATGAAGTGTTGTCTCGTCAACAAGAAGATACCGAGAGAGTATTTTTGCAAGTCTAAAATTCGTCAACAAGGTTTGAGGTTCGTCGACGAGTCTTCTTTTTGGCCTCGTCGATGAGATGACGTGGCTCGTCGATGAAGTCATTTAAATAGGCCTAAAATCCATTTTTGGCCAAAATTTTCTTCGCAGAATCTCTCTCTCTCTCTCTCTTTCTCTCTCTCTCTCTCTTTCTTTCTTCGGTTTCTCCTCCTTCTCTCTAAATTTTCGGGCAAGATTTCCACCGGTTCGACGATCTGAAGCCACCATAATACTCTTGGAAAAGTTTTCTGCAAGTTTGCCGGAGCGGATCGTCGGTGGGGCTAAGTTGGAAAACATCCCAAATCCAAGGTAAGACTTTTTACTCAATATTTGCTTATTTGACAGTTGTAGAAAGTGTAGTATGTGTAGAAATACTGAACTTTAGTTCTGGGGAATGTTATTTTCAGGGTGTTGAGCGGGGACCCCTGCAGATGCAGGAGTGTTTGATTTAGGGGCTTTTTAGGACACACGTAAGAGGATAAATTAAGTTAGTATTTTATGAAAAATATGTATAATATTATAGCATTTTATTTCAAGGAAATAAATATATTTATATATGATTTATATTTGAAAAATACTGCTAAAAATGATGGTATGTTAGATATATGAAAAACTTGTTTCGTGTGGCATGAGTAGAAATTGTTATGAAATACTGTTTTTTGGGAATGTGTTAATAATATGGATTTTTATAATGGAAAATCGGCGTACGGGCCGAGATTTTGATATATTTGCCGGCGTACGGGCCGAGCTATGAAAATTATTTGCTAGCATATGGGTTGTGCTATGGATATGATTTGCTGGCATACGGGTCAAGCTATGAAAATGATTTGCCAGCATACGGGCTGTGCTATGGATATGATTTTCCGGCGTACGAGGCCGATGATTTTCATGATATATGTATATATGCAAAATGATATGATTGATTTGATAATTAATGATATGAAATATCCATGTATCATAGTTTGAGTATATGTTATATGATATCAGAACCTGGTTGGCTTGGTTTAGGCTAGCACTTGTACGGTATCGTTGCTCTGTATCCATGGTCATCATGATCATGATATTTGTGTTGACGCCGCCATACAGAGTGGTGTGAGATTGGATGGTCGATGTGGTTTTTAAGAAGTATGTCAGTGCCCCTGGTGTACGGACCAGGTCTGGTAGACCCATCAAACTTACAAACTGTACTTTTGATTTGGCAGTGGTCTGCCAACCATTGTCAGGTCTCGCCTTTGAGCCACACAACCCAGTCATGTGGGGGTAATACATGACAACAGCCAGTAACCTACCAAGATTGTTTTCGTATTATTTTTTATATGAGATGAATTATGTTATGGAAACCATTATGTTCTCCCATGTTTGATTATATATGTTTTTCCCAGAAATGATGTATATATAGTTTTACTGGTATGTTTATGATTATATGTATATCATAGAAATGCTCATAGTGCCACACACTAGTGTTTGTTTATTTCCCTTACTGAGAGGTCTCTCACCATGAATTTCATAAACATTTCAGGAGCCCCTGATAGAAGAGTGGGTAAAGCCCCGTTGATCTAGTACGGTTGATCTGCCCTTCTAGAAGGGAAAGTATTTTGATAGGGTCGGGTATATTTTGTGGATATGGCCCTAAGACATTTTTTTTTAGGTTGTGTATTGTGTGTATATATATATATATGGTGATTTTAGTAACTCTGGTATGGTGATGTATGGCATAATGAGGTGGATTTATGTTTTCTGCTGCATAGGCTTCCGTGATGTGTTTCTGATGTATCCCTGGTACCCACGGGTCCAGGTGGATAATGATCTGCTGAGTTTTATGATATTGATTTTATTATAAAAAATATGGAAATTAAGTAGGTCGTCACAAAAGGAGCTATGCGAATACCCGTCGACATGAGTTGGAGTTTGAAGTGGGGGATAATATATTTTTAAAAGTCGCTCCAATGAAAAGAATCATGAGGTTTGGGAAGAAGGGCAAACTAAGTCTCAGGTATATTGGACCATTCGAGGTATTAGAGAATATTGGTCTAGTCGCTTACAGAATTGCCCTACCTCCTGCATTATCAAGAATTCATGATGTAGTCCATGTATCAATGTTAAAGAAGTACGTTCCAGACCCTTCTCATGTGATAAGTTATGAGTCATTAAAAGTTAGTGACACTCTATCATATGAAGAAGTACCAATCCAGATTAAGAAGGATCAGGAGTTACATACGAAGAAGATTTCATTGGTAAAAGTGCTCTGGCACAACCATGACATTGAGGAAGCATCATGGGAACTAGAAGTAGAAATAAGTCAGAAATACTCACATCTTTTCGACGATAGTAGAATCGGATAAAAGCATAACATTATACAAGGTACTCATTTTAATTTTTGTAAATTTTGAGGACGAAATTTTTATAAGGAGGAGGGGATGTAATAACCCAAAAAAAATAATTGTAGAATAATAATAATGGTCATTTAGTTAGTATTAAAACGAAAGTGTTTCTCTATTAGGATCCTTGATTCCATGTTTGATGCCTAAGAAAGACCTTTTCTAATCGAGTGCTCAGAGACCATTGCGGTTCAGTCACTCTCTAGAGGCCGGCCTGGTCAAAATGGAATTTCATAGGATAAAACAGGGTAGATACTGTTTGTATATGTAAAATAATAATAATAATATAGGTATCTTATGTGGGCCCCACAAGACCGTGTAGGGCCCACATGAGTCCCGAAGCCGTGTGGGGGTCCACATGAGTCTCGTAGTTGTGTAGGACTCATAAAATCGTATGAGGACTATTGGAATTACGTAAGACCCACTTGGCTCTAAAAGTTGTGTAGGACCCATAAGACCATGTGAGGCCCACATGAGTTTTTGAAATTCCAATTTAATTCTTTTAAATATATATATATATATATATATATAAAACTTAAAAATAATAACAAAGATAATAATGATGATTTTTTAAAAAAAAAAATTTAAAAATTAATTAATTAAATGTGAGTGTTGGCAAGCACTCCCATATCCCTCACATGATCTCCATCCCCATCCCATACTCAACTCATACCTAGCACATCCTATGCCCATTCTTTAATTTTAAAAAAATTATAATTTCACCCCTCTCCCCACATTTTTACAAATTCTATTTTCTTCCCCAAAATGTTCCTCTAAATAGGAAGCTCTCAACTTTCATTTTTCACAAAAAATTTTCAAGGAAGATAATGATTAGTGAGTGAAAAAATTAGTGGTGGAGAGAGAATTTTTGAGTAAATTCTCACTCACCCATTCTTTCTGATCTCATTTTTTAGAGATATTCATTGTGTTCGTAGCACAAGGTAAAAGAAGAGGTAAGTAAATTTGATTATGTTAGAATTTTTATTTAAATTTTATACTCGAGTTTATTTGTAAGTAAATTTGATTATGTTAGGATTTTTATTTAAATTTTATACCCGAATTTATTTGTAAGTAAATTTGATTATGTTAGGATTTCTATTAATACTCGAGTTTATTTGTAAATAAATTTGATTATGTTAGATTTTCATTTAAAATTTATACCCGAGTTAATTTATAAGTAAATTTCGATTATTTTACTTAGTTTCATAAAATTCCCTTGAGTTTATTTTTACGCATATTTAATTATACCAATTTTAATCTTTAATATTCTTACATTTATTTTTGGGTTGAGAGATGTTCTAATCCACTCGGGTAATTTTCAGCATTTCTTTCTATTCAAAAAATATATATTTTTTAACACAAAATTTATGTGGCATGAGTTTATTTTTACGTTGCATGTTTCATGAAAATATGAGTAAAAATGAAATTTTTATGATATTATTTTAAATTACATAAATTATAATAAGATGATTTTAAAACCCCTTACGGTAAAGGAAGTTCAAAGTTACAGATGTTTGGTACCGTAACTTAAAGTTTAAATGGATCAGAGTGCACCCACACTATTTACAGAGTGGTTTTATATGTTAGTGGATTTCTCCTGAGTGTACACCTGATTCCAGACTATGACTTAATAAGAAAAATCTCACTTAATGAGTTTGTACGTTGATTTAGTTTAGTTGGCCAGCCAGTTAAGTCCATTCTTCGGACCGTACAACCCATTAATGAGGGTAAACATGACTTATGGCTAACAGACTTAAGAGTGATTTTTACAATATATGTTTATACATATTTAATTACGTGTACAAAATTATTGATGATTTAAAGGAAAAGTATATGTTTATATGAAAATGGACATTCTTGTGCTTAAGTGATGATCTAAAGGAAACGTATAAGGAAAAGTATATATATGTATATAATTAAATATTTTTACAGTTTTAAAATTAAAAATTTAATTTAACAACCACAGTATATGGTTATTAAATTTTACTATTATAGTTGATGGTAAAAGTTTTATGTAAAAATTTTTAAATTTACATTTATTTTACAAGTAGTATTAAATATTGTTTTATGAAATTTTAAAATGTAATTTTGGTCACACACTAATATTAATCTTATTTACTTACTAAGCGCTATTTCACCTCAATCATATTTTACATTTCAGATGACTCTAAAGGGCATATCGGAAATCAGGCATAGCAAGCATGCGGGTGGGGATAGAAAAATAAAGATTTATTAGAAATATTAGTATGATGTCAGATGATTATCTATTGTGTAATTTTTCTTCTTTTAAAAATAAATTATTGTAATATAGTTAATTAGCGCTCTGATTTAATAATAATTGAGTTTATTTACTTCCGCTGTAAGTCAATGATAAAAAGTATATAACCCAAATCTTTCGAGGTTAGGGTATTACAATGTCGGGATCATCCTCACTATGCTCTCTATGAGTTGAAAAATGCTATTTATTCCACCTTAATTTTTTTTTCTTTTATATTTTTCTTTTTTTATCTCTCAACATTTGGTGGGTCCCACTAGGTAAATGTGCTGCGACCAAAATTTCTTTACTTGATTTTTTTACTCATCTTTTTGACTTTCCTTCTCTCTCTTCATTTCTTTTCTCCCCATTTTTTTGGTTCATTTTTCCCTTTTCCTTTTCGGTCTCTCTATAATGCCCCAACCTAAGTCTGCTAGGGAGCACTACATCTCTCATCCTCCACCTGGATCAAACGACAGGGGGCTGGCCTTATCGGACTAATGACTGGTCCCACAAATCAACACGTGTTATTTTCAGTGTGTTTTGTCCTCACTCACACACTTCCTAAGAAAACTTCCCAGGAGGTCACCCATCCCAATATTGCTCCAAGCCAAACACATTTAACCGTGGAGTTCTTAGGGAAAAGATCCCGAAAATAAAGGTGCACCTTGTTGATAACATCTAGTCTTTTAAGTCTTTCATCCATGGGGTATCACATTCTCCCCCACTTATAGAATGTAACGTCCTCATTGCGAACCCACATTTCCAAACCCAGGCAATGTGAATCTCATCACACTTCCAGCTGGATGTTGTCTCTGATACCATTTGTAACGACCTAACCTGGGTCTGCTAGGGAGCACTGCATCTCTCCTCCTCCACCTGGACTAGACAACAGGGGACGAGCCTTATCGGACTAATGACTGGTCCCACAAATCAACACGTATCCTTTTCAGTGTGTTTTGTCCTCACTCACTCACTTCCTTAGAAAACTTCCCAAGAGGTCACCCATCCCAATATTACTCCAAGTCAAGCACGCTTAATTATGGAGTTCTTATGGGAAAGCTCATGAAAAGAAAGGTGCACCTTGTTGATATAGATAGTAATATCTAGTCTTTTAAGCCTTTCATCCACGAGGTATCACACTCTCCCTCTCTCCCAACACCTATATACATTGATATTTGCGTAAATTTATTATCAAACTAATACAAATTATTGTCCTCCACTTATTATCTTTTAATTACATTTACATATATTAAAATTACAAAATTAATTTAAATTAAAAAAATGTAAAAAATGTGTATAGCATGTTACATTTGTATTTATACAAATTAAAATTATAAATTCATTCTAACTATTAACAAAGATATATAAATATGTAAATCAAGCATGTATGTACACTAATAGACTTTTAAGAAGATGTAGTTTGTATTTATATCCTATTTTTTTAAATAAGAAAATAAAATATAATATGTCCCGTTAATGTTTGACTCCATTTTATAGTGTGAAAGTATATGGGTTGTGCATACTTATGTTTTAATATGTCAAATATTTAAATGGTATCTATAAAAAAAAATTAGCTATAATTTTTATGGATAGACCATTTCTTAAACTTCATAGAAAATCCACTATATTGTGCATTAAAATTGAGATTCAAAGTACTTACTTAGGATATTAGAATGAATGCATCATATTTTTCCAATTCTCATTAAATATTAATGTGATATATATTTTCATTTTATTTTTCTAAATTAATTTTCTTCGTGTGGTTTATGTGGACTTCACCACCATTACCATGTTTATTATTATTTTACTATTTTTAAATCAAAAGTGCCTTCGCTAAAAACACTTTACTCCAAGGGTATGTCCCCTTGCAACCCGACATCATCCTCTCTCTCTCTCTCTCTCTCTCGTTCTTCCTACTTTGCTTCCTTTTTTTTTTTTTTTTTTTCTTTTAGGAACTTTTCTTTTTCTTCTCAAAACTACGCAAGTGTTAACCTGCTTTCCAAAATTATCAATTACAAACTCAAGAGGGGGGGGGGGGGGTAAGAAGGCATTAATCTTTGCTCCAATCTTTAGGTAGCAAAAAAAAAAAAAATGGTCTATTGTCTTTTCGATGCTCAACTTTTATCTCAATTAAGTTGTCATGTAATAGGGTCAAACTGAAGGTAAAGTTTTGGCAAGTGACTTAAAAGTTATTTGACTTGAAATTTGAAGTTCAAAATACTAGCAAGGGATAACTCAATGCATTACTTGCTTAGGGGATAGTAATCATCCAAAAATGGCTAGCTATCATATAACTAGAACCTCAAACAATATGCCGAAATAAAAGAAAGCATGTATCAAGGACACAATAAGAAGAAACTTCTTTTACTGATTTCTATCAAAGAGTACGCATTGCATAGTATTTGGTAGGGTTTGATAAGTCATCCCTACTCATATAGCATATATGCTAAGATTAATGCTCCTCCATGATTTGACAGCATGTTACAATGTACATTAAATTCCTTTAGATTTTTGAAATCAAACCAGTTTGCATTTTATAATGCGCATACCTTTTGCTTGAACGACCAATAATTTTCATATCCTATCGCCACTACTTGATATTCCTAATTGGCTTTGGGATACAGAGGTTGCATAAGGAGCCATAGGAACCAAAACTGCTAGTGGATCCTCAATTACTAGGGGAATAATTTCGCACACAAGATAGGCATAGGTTGTGTTGAAGTCAATTTTTTGTCCACTATGTGACGTGGCGAAGATCAAATGAAGGGATAAATGTTGGGGTTATCTCACATCGGTTATGGACGGGGCTAGTGGTCAGTTTTAAGTGTAAGAGGGAGATTGCTGAGAATTCCACTTGTGAACTTGTCCCATATTGGAAAATTTGAGTAGATTATGGGTGCTTATATGCATGGTTGGGCCCAAGACCCAATAGGCTTAAGCTTTTGGGTCAAGTTGGTGTTCACCCATGTGTATCAAGCCCACCTATGGGCTCCTCCGGTCCTAACAATAAAACATGACAAAGCAGAGCTGTCATTTCATCTTTTGGGATAGGGAGAAAATAAAGAAAATCCTAACAATTTATTAAATTGAGAGTCTAGTTATGTGTAAGGAAGATATTAGACACTTTAGGACATTTGTTTTAAGATTAGTTGTCATTGTTGATTGAATGTTTGTGGTAAGAAGCTAAATTAGAAAGGAAATAAAAAGAATTGAGCAATGGAATATCTCCTTTGTGCGCCCAAATCATGCACCAGTGATGGTGTGGTTTCAAGATAGAAGGGGGTGGCCCATGAGGCCTTCCATTTTAGCCCCAGACTTTAAATGAAAGTGATTCAAAAAGGATTAAAAAGGGGTATATTTCTCTTGATTTCTAGAAACGAACACAAAGGATGGTGTGATCTAGGATGGAAAGGACACTCATTGCTTCTTATTCTATATATCTTTAGGCTTTTGTTAAAAAGGGGAAAGATAAAAATTATAAAGAAAGTGAGCTTAGAATCCCTAAAAATAAAAGAGGAAGATTTTATTTCTAAAACTTGAATTTAAAATGAAAGAAAAAATTGAATGTGGTTTAAAAGAGATTCTAGGTTGAAATTTGGAAAGGAAAGTGAGATATGATTTTAGATTTAAAGTTCAAAACAAAAATGGAAACTTGAAAATTGATTTTTATTTTTTAAAATGATCATGCCATATAGAAGGAAAGAAAATGCTTAAAATGGATATGTAGAGACTCGAAAAATTTATAGTAATTAAATAATAAAAGAAAAGGGAGAAAAAGAAATTTCAAATGGGACTCAGTAGGGTCTCATCGACAAATGCCGAACATTCATTGACGAATAGCCTACTTGGGAACGTCAATGAGGACACATGTCTTATCGACGAAAAGATATCGAGAGGGGTGATTTCAGGGCCTGAAGTTCGTTGACGAGGGTAATGAGTTTGTAGACGATCTCACTTCTTGGACTCATTGACTAGATGATGTAACTCGTAGACGAGGTCACATGGGCAAAGGTCTATAAATAGCACAGTTCAACAAGAAAATTCAGTCTCTCTCAGTTTTCTCTCTCTCATACTCGGCCCTCCCTCATTCTCTCTATGATTTCCACCCCATTTCTCCCCGTTTCGATGATCAGAAGTCGTCACGTTGAACCTAGGGAGATTCTCTACAAGTCTACTAGAACAGATTGTTGATTAGGGCAACTTGAGCACCATCCCAAAATCAGGGTAAGTAGATTATTTGGATATTTTCAGTTTTATCAGACTTATTTGAGTTTAGATTTTGAAACATAAGAGAATATACTAAAGTTTTGTGGAGTAAAATTAGGGTGTTATGTTTTTAGGGTTAGGGTGTTTTTGGGACCCAGCAAGCATGGGTTAAGGATCCCAGCAGGTGTCTTATCAGGATCTTAGAGAAATTACAAATAAATTATAGTTTAGGAAATTACGAGTTTGTAGATTCAGGAAATATAAATGTGATGATTTTTTGGGGAATCCAGTGATTTATTGAGGAATTAGTATATATGTGTTATTTCAGGATTTTGAAGATAGTATGCCGAGGGCGTGAAAGTGGAGTTGGAAGCAAGCCTCCCATTTAGTTAGGTGAGGGAAATAAGTTATGCTAGGAACTTCAGAATGTATATATAAATTATGTGTTTTTCAGATTATTACTCAGTTTACAAATTATTAGTATATCAGAAATACAGTTTTTAGTTTGGTATCATTTATATTATCATGCAGAGATATGTTTTCTTAGATTCTACAAGAATATGAATTACAATGTTTATACAGACAGATATTTTATAGCATATGCAGATTACCATAATTTTCAAAATACTAAAGCCATAACACTATGATATTATAGTTTATACAACTCAGATAATACAATATTTCATATCAGTTTCTGGTGTTATGGTTATTTTCCATAACGCTATGGTATTACAGTTTATACAGTACAGATATTACAGTATTTTCATTTTAGCTTTCGATGTTATGGTTATTTTGGAATCATGATGAAACAGTAAGATAATTATATATATAGTAGTATTAATACAGTATCAGATCCCTGATGAATTATTTTAGACAAATTTAGTTAGCAGAGCAGAGTACCATTGCTATTACAAATCAGAGTGAACCACACATCTTAAATAGTGTATGGAAGGGTTCCGTCAACTGTTCCTGGAGGGATTGCAGACTCCCCAAAAGTTTGGGTTAAGGTGATCGGTTTAACGAGGTAGATACCAATATCGTGCCAAGGAGAGGTTACAGATTGGTCGAGCTGAGGATTGTTAGAGTTACAGTTGACTTACCTAGTAGGCCAACCAGAGTTAAGTCCCGCCTACGAGTCGCACAACCCTGTTATGAGGGGTTAAATCATGACGTATATTTTTCCAAGGTATTTTCACAGTTATGTATATATGTATATAGATTTATAGAATATCGGTAGACATATTACAATACTAGAAGTATAAATAAGTAGAAACTTAGATATTATAGATGTATTTTAAACTATGATAGATATGAAATGTATTATACACGGTCTTATCAGCTTTCACTCACTACAAAAAATAAGGTTATTAGTGATGGTTCAAAATCGTCACTAATACTAAAAAAATTGTCACTAATAGTATTAGTGACGGTTTTGCGAGTATTAGTGACGATTTTCAATTAGGCGTTATATCTGTCGTTACTAATACTTATTAGTGACTACTTTTTGAAACTGTCACTAATAATAGAGTATTAGTGACGGTTTAAAACCGTCACTAAAAACCTAACCTCGTCACTATATATTTTAAATCGGCTCGACCAAAAATCATCACTAAAAGCTAGTATTAGTAACGGTTTCAAAACCGTTACTCTTGCTCTTCAGAACCGTCACTAATGTTACATTATTAGTGATGGTTTTAAAACCATCGCTATTACTCTGCAGAATCGTCACTAATACTGTAGCTTTAGTGACAGGTTTATGTTTTAGAGAAGGTTTTAAAACAGTCACTAATACTATGGCTTTAGTGACGGTTTTAAAACCGTCACTATTACTTTCTAAAATCGTCACTAACACCATAGTATTAGTGACGGTTTGAAAACCTTCACTAAAACTTTTAAAAAAGGTTTATTAGTAGTGTCGGTTTTGAAACTGTCACTAATACTTAAATTGGACAATTAATGTTAAATTAATTTGTTCCCCAATTATTAATTCCTGTAAAAATCTATGATTACATTTTCTTAACATTAAACCATAATTGCTAAAAAATTCATAAATTATTCAAAATTCTAATTCAAATTTAAATACAAATACAAATATATTATACAAATTCAAATTAAAATACAAATATATTATACAAATTTAAATTTAAATACAAATACATTATACAAATTCAAATTCAAATACATTTCATCTGTTCAGATAACAAAAAAAGTCAAAAGCTGCATCCGTAGTGCACGACATCGTGCTGACATTGTCTCAGCAAACCCTACAAATTAAGAAAGTTAAAAAATTTAGTTTAGTTGAGTGGGTGGGTGGGGAAAGAACAAATAATGCAATAGCTTGTTGCCAGAAAAGTAGATAAAAAAATCATGGGCAGAAATATCAAGAAATGGAGAACTTGAGCAAACGAGGTATAAATTCTAAATCTGGAAAAAAGAATGTTCAAAATTAAATTCAGTTCATTTCAAATTATTATCTTTCACGTTTTGTTTCTTGCACTGAAAATATGTTGTTACAAGGCATCATTGATACGCATGATTGCACCTTAAGCGTCCTTCTAACACAACAAGCTCTCTTGATTGCGGAATAAAAAATCCATTTGTGTGTTTTTAACAGTACCTTAGAGAGTTCTCTATAATTTCCACTTCTTTTGGGCTATTTATATAATATTTACTTATATTTTTATAAAATTTTTTCTAGTGTTTACGGCTTTACGCTCCCTAGTCTAGATTCAAATCATATAACCAAAAATTTAATACTGGATGAGTTATTTCTATTACTTCATAACATAATCTGATGTAGTTACCTATATTCTTGAATTTCATTTTATCCTATGCATGCATGACTGGGGCTTGTTGATTTTTTTTTTCTCCTAATGAAGAAATATGTTGTAAAAAAGAATGTTAAAAAAATGGAACAAGTATTATTTTTTCTTTTACAAAATAGCAACGTGTGTGACTACTAGAGTGGCAGCCACCTCATATGGCTGAAGACAAAAAATAATCACAACCGAGTACTAGAACCTGAAATGTTTAGTAACAAGTCAGAAAATTTGGAGTTACAATCATTAGAGAGTGATTTGGCACACATGTTCTCAATCTAAAAAGCATAAATCTAAGTTAAATCTGCTCATGCAACACAAACAGAATTTTAACGAACAAAAATCCTACATTAAACCTTCTTTTAGCATAGCTCTCATATATATATGTGTGTGTGTGTGTGTGTGTGTGTATGTGTCCCTCCATTGTTCAATGTGATAGTTGCAAACACTACCAGTACCTTCTACTTTTTTTTGTGAGAATTATGAATCTAAAAACTCAAAACCTCTAATTATCCATCATCCATGCTTCTTTTGCAAAGTTCATGCATGCACAGCAACATAATAGCTGGTTTCCAAAGGCGATATATATTTAGTATAAAATGTATATATATATATATATATATATATATATATATATATATATATATGCAAGGACAAGAAATAAGCACTTTTAATATAAACACTTCAGTAGTAATAAGAACTTAATTTTAAGTGTTTTCAAACAAGCCCTTAGTTGATAGGGATAATATAAAAGGCAAGACCTAGAAAATAAGTTTTAGGATAAACTGGAGTTGTGCACTCCAATAGTAGGGTTGTAATGCAGTTGGGGCAATTGGGTTTTCATCATTTGGTTGGGGTAGTTGGGTTCTCATCATTTGGTTCTATCTTCTTTAGTAATGGGCACCTCTCCAGTAGGTTTGGTCTTCTTAGTTTAATTTTTCTTTTTTCAATTTTATTTTTTCTTGAGGAATGCTTGTCTTTTTTAGGATGCAGCCTCTTTTCCTCTTAGTATATCTTCTTTTACTATCTTTTTTTTTTTTTAGGACGAGGTATGTCCACAATCCAATTTCGGTACAATAATTTATGGAAGTGACACTTTGGGGTTTAAAGAATAGAAAGATATTATGACACTTTGGGGTTTAAAATAAAATTCCTAACAAAATTTGGGACAACTTGTGGGCCTCCCTTTGCCGCACATGCTGGCAATTGCAATTCCATTGAACAACTGCTATTTTTGTATTGAACTAATGTGTGACATGAATCAAAGGAGGAATATGCAACTAAATGGTTTTCCAACTTGTCCAGGAAAGAAAAGTAAAAAGGTCATCAATCATTTTCTCTTGATCTTGAAGGTATAAGACAAAACATGTTCCCAGCTTTTTCGAAAGGAGGGTAATGATAATGAAGAGGAGGGGATAGGATTACTCACATGCCATTGACCCAGATAACTCCATAATGCAGCAAACTCTTTGGGCCCTGCAACAGTAGAATTAGCTTATAGATCAGTTTCATACCAAGATGCTAACTTGTTCAATGCAAAGGGCACATGATTATAATTGTGAAGGGAAACAGAGGCCCTTTACAGAGCCAACATACTCAAAAATAGACGCCCCAAAAATGAGAGACAGAGAGAGAGAGAGAGAGAGAGAGAGAGAGAGAGAGAGAGAGAGAGAGAGAGAGAGAGAGAGTATAGCATCAGCAGAAGCAAAAGAAAAAAAACAACAGAACTTTTATAAAAGAAAGAAAGAAAGAAAACATTATACATATGATGACTTAGTTTTATAATATTTACGTAACACTGTATATTCAAAAAAATTCTCAATATGTCACTTCTATCATAAATGTAGCCAAGTGTGTAATAATTTAAATGTCATTCTTACAATTAATTTTTTCAATTTACTATAATTATTTTATGAAAGAAATAAACTGGAAATACACTAATTGTGTTTAAATTAAGTGTGTTAAAGAACATTTAAGTTTGCGTGAGCCATCAAGCCATGTTTGGAAGCAAAATTTGATATCACATTTGGATATTTGAAGAAGTCTAAACTCCCTAACAAGTTACAAGTTAAAAAATGAATATTCACCATAAATAAACTTTTCGAAAATGGTTAATGAATTTAGAGTTGATAAATGATGGTTCTAATTTGTCCTGGATTTTGATTTTTGTTACTAAAAATCTGCATTTGATTTTTCAATAGAAAAGGATTGATAGGTGTTTCACTTCATCAAAGTAAAATTAAATAAATTTAGTTATAACACATATGACAATGGCTACTACATATATGCTTTGCAAAATTTGATTTTTCCAAATGCTTCCTCAATCTTCTCACCAATGTCCTGAATGAAATCCTTTACCTTTTCAATGAAACCTTCCTTCCCTTCTTCCTTTTCATCTTCCTTGTGATCTTTCTCCTTAACATCCCTTTCAATTATATCCAGCTTATCAGATGATGCCATACCTAACTAGAAAGACAAAACTAATATTGAAAAGGTCAGGCTGTACAATAATTGGAATTTTTTTTAAGACATGCACACAAAGAAAGACAAAGGAGATGTGCAGGTAAATAAGACTGGACAGAAGTCCAATCACAATCTCTCTCGGAATAGACCAGACTTTGCTAAGCATATATTTGTTACAGGGTGGAATTTTTTTGTCATTGTTGTTTCAAATTCATCACCTTTTGTTGACTCATCTTCCAATTATTAAGCTAACAAAGAGTATCCAGGTGTAATTAAGCAGATTATAAATGACGATTACTAACGCCCAAATAGATTCTTGAAGGTAAACAATGCAAACCCTAGGGTGGTTCTGTATCTTTTTGAACTGGTTGCGAAGCATGGCATAAAGTAGCAAGGGGAGACCCTCACAAAGCTTCCCCTAGGAAGGATGCATATAGCACCCCGTAAGTTTCTAAATTTTTTTTTCTTTAATATTATCATACTACAAGTATAGTATAGAAATTTTGCATGTTAACTCAATTAAAATATAAAAAAATATCCTTTGTCAGTTGTCGCAACTGACTGATTAGACACACAAAAATGAAGTTGTATGGAAATTTGGATAATCTTTTTTAATATCTTTAGAACAATTTCTATATCAATCTATAAAGGTTTCAATAAAATTGAATGGCTGAAATCACACAAATAAAGACAATTCTAGTGTACAATACTACAATTGACCTAGTGAGCTCAAACTAGTAAATTAAATTTTTTAAGTAATTTTAGATATAGGATTACAGTACTTTAGTAGGTTCAGCATCATTGCCTCATAATCCAATGCAACCATCTATTTGCTTTCCTATTTGATCTAGTTGTTATTAGACAAGACAAATATCTAGCAATCCGCTTTGACAATATTTAGTCCTCCACAACAAATTAGATTATTAAGATTATGCCATATTAGTCAAAAAGAAAACAAATATGATCCAACCATATAATGGCTTTATTAATAAAAAATACTAAAAATGGAACTTTGAGATGAATTCAACAATTCAGTCAAGTCCCATGCACAATGAGTTGACTTTGAAAATATTTGGATGAAGAATCATCCACTAAAGTTGGAATTTTGGGATTATTTTTCTAAATCAAAGCTTGCCTCGCAAAATGAACTCCATTCTACTACGTATGACTCTAAAATAATGAATTCTAAAAAGTCAAATAAGTACAAGAACATTAAAAGCTAAATAAACTCTATCTTAATAACCGAAGTAATATAACTTGCTATTCAATAGAAAACGTAAAAAAAAACACATCCACACAAGCTGCAAGGTTGATCAAAAAGGAAATGAGTGGAAAATATAGCTGATAAAAAGGCTTAATGTCCACTTGGTTTGGTTTCTGTCTAGGTGATAATCCTTTTTAAACTCTCTCCCCCACAAAGAAAGAACAAAGCTTCCCTTGAGAAAATTGGCTCCACCACTTATGCAAAGAACCACATCCACAGATTCTGCACATGCACATCCCAACAATATTGGCTTTTTGATTTGTTGGAGCCACATATACAAGTTAATTTACAAAAATAAATGCCATGCAAGCTTTTGTTTGATCTACATAGTGTAAGATGCATTTAAATTGTTTGTCAACCAATCCAATCAATGCGTTCGTAGGCAATCTGAAATAATGTCCACTTATTCCCATTGCAGAGTAAATTTTGATTATTGAAAAAAGAAAAGAGAAAAGAGTCTTAAGTTGACTGTTGTTATCTACTTGGAAAATCTGGATAAGAAAGACTTCAGAAACATCAATTTGCATCATCAGTTTTCATGAAACTAAAAGCAGCACAAAGTAAGCTGTTAAAAGATAATTGCATGTTTACTATTTATATCAGAGGAGGCAAACTAGAAAAGTACCTCACCACTACAATATCCTTGGCTTCAGCAGAGAAAAGCCCAGAGACAGCTTTAGGAACACTTAAAAATGGTCCACCAATGTTCATCATAGCCTTTATATGCTTAGCACACCAATCAGGTCCACCCCCACCACCCATTGGAGCTGGCGCCTCAACCCACTTCATGAAATGCAGAAAATACAGAACACCCATTGAATGTGGAATAATAACCGCCTTTCTCCCTCCATTAGTAGCAACCATTGATTCTATGTTACTTTTTATGCGGCTTAATGTTTGGTCCCACACCTAATCAATCTAGTTCAACACAGAAATATTAAATCCAAATAAAGTAAATCACAAATGGTCAGTACAAAGAGAATTGGTGCTCTCTCAATGAAATTGCAGAGATATTAAATGGCAGCAAAAGAGACGTCTTACTAAAAGTTTAAAATGGTACCTCAGTATTCTGAAATGAGAGCCTCCAATCATATGCAACCATATACATGGATTTCTCCTCACAACCAATGTGAGCAAAGTTTACAATCAGAACTGCCCAAACAAAATAGCTAGCAGTAAAGTAATTTGTAGCTACTAGTCCACTGACAGGTCTAACACGTATACTTGGAGGATCCAATCCAGTTTCATTGTCTAGAGACATGTGCTCTGCCTGGTAGGATGGTCTACAAAAAATTCAAACAAACAAGGGGAAAGATCCGCTAAATATTTCACTAGGTCGCAGAAGTCAAACTCAAGCCTCAATAAGTTTAAGAAACTAGAAAGAAGAATTTAACACAAACAATGCCAGGACAATGTAAGAAACAATAAGCACTATCCATGGCAGGTCCTATAGTACATAAGGACATAATTATAAACAAAGTTTTTTTTCCCCTATTTTGATAGCTTAAAGGGTCCGAGGACAAATGATCATGCACCTTAAAGCTATGATTAGCTAATAATTTTCTATGAACCCAGAATTAGCATTCTACATATTGATGTCAAAGTATTGTGTGAATGGCCAAATAGTTTGGCCTTGAGTTTTGTATATTATATATAGACTTTATAAGAATGCTATACATGGAAAGCAAATAAGTTCCAGCATGATTCTAGCCCTATACATGTAAACTATAATTTGTCAAGCCCTATACATGTAAACTATAATCTGTCCAAAATATATGCTAACTGTACAGAATAATGAATGGAGAAATAAGGAAATAATTGTGGGCTGAAATAAGGAAAGTAAGTGTGGACAGCAAGGCTGAAAGAAGTGTGGACAGAAAGGCTTTTGCTGTTTGCTGTTCCATTGACAGCCTCCCCCCCCCCCCTCCCTTCTTCAAATTGATGCGGGTTGATCAACAAGCATCAATTTCCTAACCTTATTTCAAAAAAAGAAGAAGAAGAGGGGAAAAGCAGATTGATGAATAGGAATCATACAAATGATTGAAAAGCAAGTGCATCAAAATATAAATAAATATAAAAATATATAAAATACAAACACACATTCAAATGTGAAAGGAAAATTTATCTTGATGGTGTTGAAAATTTGAAAATCCCCTTCCCTTTATGAGGATCATACCCTGAAAAAAAACAAAATAAAATATAGATTAGGATAAAAATAAAAAAGAGAAAAGCAGGAAATGGGAGCAGATTCGTAGGGATATGCAAAACCTGAAAATGAGGGAGAAGGAGATGAAGAAGGAGAAGGAGAAGGAGAAGAAGAAATAGAAGAAGAAGGAGGAGGAGGAGGAGGAACAAACCTGCAAAAATCGAGAGAGCGAGATGAGAGCGAGCAGGGAGCGATGGAGCCACGACCATAAGGCTAAGAGCCGAGCGAGAGAGCAAAGAGGGTGAGGTCGAGAGGCCAAGAGCTAGGACAAGAGCCATGGCCGCCAAATGCGAGCAGGGAGCTAGCCGAGAGAGAGAAAAGAAGAGAGGGAAGAGAGAACAACGACACGAAGTGAAGGAGGGAAAAGAGGGAGGATTGGGGGGAAATGAGGAAAATTTGGGAACCAGAGCAGGTTTGACAATGGGAGACTATTAGTGACGGTTTCAAAACCATCACTAATACCCTATTATTAGTGATGGTTTTCCCAAACTGTCACTTATACCCTTAACTAATTTTTTTTTAATATTTTTTAAATAAAAATACCAATAGTGAGGGTTTCAAAATCGTCACTAATACCCTATTATAAGTGACGATTCTCCCAAACCGTTACTAATACTTTTAACTAAATTTTTTTTTTAATAAAAACACCAGTAGTGACGGTTTCAAAACTATCACTAATACCCCATTATTAGTGACGGTTCTCCCAAACCGTAATACCCTTAACTAATTTTTTTTATATTTTTAAAATAAAAATAATAGTAGTGATGGTTTCAAAACCGCCACAAATACCCTATTATTAGTGACGATTTGGGATAACCGTCACTAATACCCTTAACTATTTTTTTTAAAAAAAATAAAAACACCAGTAGTAACGGTTTCAAAATCGTCACTAATACCCTTTTATTTGTGATGGTTCTCCCAAACCGTCACTAATACCCTTGACTAATTTTTTTTTTATATATTTTAAATAAAAACACTAGTAGTGACGGTTTTGAAACCGTCACTAATACCCTATTATTAGTGACGGTTCTCCCAAACCGTCACTAATACACTTAACTAATTTTTTTTAATATTTTTTAAATAAAAATACTAGTAGTGACGGTTTCAAAATCGTCAGTAATACCATATTATTAGTGACAGTTCTCCCGAACCGTCACTAATACCCTTAACTAATTTTTTTATATATTTTTTAAATAAAAACACCAGTAGTGATCGTTTCAAAATCGTCGCAAATACCCTATTATTAGTAACAATTTTCCCAAACCGTCACTAATACCCTTAACTAATTTTTTTTATTTATATTTTCATAAATATTAGTAGTGACGGTTAGTTAATCGTCACTAATAAGTGACTTTTAGTGACGAATTTAATCCGTCACTAATACCCTATAATCGTCGCTAATATTTTTTCGAAAAAATTTTTATGCGAAAATTGTTTATCGCGCTGTTTTTAGTGATGAAAGTATTAGTGACGGTTTTAAAACTGTCACTAATAGTATCGTATTAGTGACGACTACTAAAATCATCCCTAATGCATACACTATTAGTGACGGTTCTTAAAAACTGTCACTAGTACCAACTTTTAGTGACGAAAATGAATTCGTCACTAATACTTTCGTCACTAAAAACCAGTTTTTTTATAGTAACTGTTTCGATTACTTATCAGTATAGTATTATGTAAGCTCAGTTGCCACACACTAGTAATAGCATATTTCCTCTTACTGAGCGTTGTCTCATCCCAGTGATTTAATATTTCCAGGTGATCTAGTTAGGTGAGCGAATCAGGTTCGTGGATAGAGAAGGCGACTACACTACCCTGTTTGTAGGGTAAGTGTATTCAAGAGATGGTATTTTTGAGTGAATGATACTGGGGTGATGTGTAAATATGTATGTATAGTTTGGGAAGAGTTACTAAATTCTAGTATTGTTTATATGGATGAATAGTTTTATGTTTTTCCGCTGCATAGGTGAGTAATATAATCAGGCTTTCCTCAGTGCTCGCTTAGGGTCTAAGATTTTATAGCAGATTATACAGGAATATCATAATGTTATATTTTGCAGTTTATTTTATATTAAAATTATTAAAAAAATGGTATAGATTTTTGGGCCTTTACAAGATATACTAAAAAGAAGGCAACTAAATTTCAAGAGTTCCGAACCCCCTAAAGGAGTATCTAAGAACTTAATTACTTTTTTTTTTTTCATTTTTTATCTTATTTTCTAGAATTTTTCCTTTTTCTTTTGGAATTTTTAAAATATATTTATATTTTGGAAATTTTCGACAATTTTTGCAATAAATAAATAAAATAAGTAAAGGAAGGAAAACTCAAGCCATTAAGGATAATAATAATAATAATAATAATAATAATAATAATAATAATAAAACTAGAAAAATCGGCTTGCGTTTGTTGGTAAGCATAAATATGTAATTTGGTAAATTTTTATAGAAAAACGTTGACATAGTGCATGTCATGGCTAGCTTTAATAATTTGAATTTGAAATAATTTTATAATTATTCATGTATGTAAATAGAAACGTAACATGGTGTGTGTGTGTGTGTATTTAATAATTTAAATCTAAATTAATTCTATAATTTTAATGTATGTAAATATAAACAAAAGATAAAGAGAATGAAAACTAAAATTTAAAATTAATTTTACAATATAAAAGTATTGAAAAGAAAAGTGGTTGACGTGGACCAATCAAATGAAGAGAGAAGAGAGAGAAAAGCCAAAAATAAAAAGATAATAATTTAGTGCTACCCATTCATATGGGAGGGTTTTTAAAAAATATTCCCATATGAGAGAGAGAGAGAGAGAGAGAGAGAGAGAGAGAGAGAGAGAGAGAGGAGAAAAAAGGTGGATGGGAAAAAAAACACCACCAATTGTTACAAGTTGAGTATTTCACACCTTTGTGAAAGGTCATATGATACTAGTTAAAATACTCTTTCTTCACTAGTTAGCTGAAGTTTGCCATGATTTACCAACATACCATTGATAGCAATATAAGAATAAGAAATGAGCAATTCATGAACGTATAGACAAACAAGCGGTAAACATTAAAAAATGCAATTCACTAATTAACACCTCTGTTAACAATGTGCATTTAGTGAGGGAGACAAGTACGCCAAACAATCACAAGGACTAGTGAGTATTATAAGATTGATGAACACTCACAAGGACTAGTGAGTTTTATGAGTTTTATACTAGTATTTACATTATGGTAACTCATCACACGCACATGAGACAAGTGGTCACACACAAGCATAATGCCCTAAACAAGCTTGGCTCGTGATGCTCCTCCACTTATGCGATCAACATCTTTGTAGACTTTGATGTTAGATACTCTTTAACTTTGTCCATGAATTGTTGCATGTCTTCTATAGAAATCTAGTTGTTTTCTTTATTTACAAGGTCTTTCCACTTTACTAAGAACTCGTACCGTTTTTCCCTTGATGATATGAACTTCCATCTACAAGGAGGACTTCAACTTCTCTTCTATCAAGTTTCATATTCGAATTTTAAGCCAAATTAAGAATCTAAATAAGGTTTCAATCATATATTATCAAAGTTACAAATAAGCATTGTTTAAAACTGATCCAAAAATGTAAATAAGTTAAGGTAAAAAAGAATATGAATAGTCTGTTTGTGCCCGTGTAATATTTCCAATTTCCTATATATCCTCAATTAGGAGATTTTCAAAAATATTTATAAAAAAGGAAAAAAAATAATACTTAAACCCATTACAAATGTCCCCTTAAACTTTTAAAAGTGATGCTTATACCCTTAAATTACCAAAATAAATAATGCAGTTGACATTTGTTCAGTAAAATAATAAAAATATTTTAACAACTTTTTGAGGACAATGATCAAATAGACATAAGAGTTCTAGACCTCAGAGATTTTCTTCGATTATGTGCAAAAACTACACACCACACTTCCATTTTCATGTAGTGGTTTTTGAACTATAGAAGGCTTGTTTGGGAAAAATTTATTACTCAAAACTTATCTTGAAATCTTGTAAATTTAATTTATTGCTATTAGCATTTTTTTGAAGGTGGTTGAATTAGTGGTTTTGGGACTTATTACTTTAGCTCAATAGTAGCAAAATAATTGAAATTAGACAAAAAGCAAATAGAATTTGCCAAGAGGCTTTATTTGAGAAGAATTGGACTCAAGGGCGTTTAAAAGGAGAGGAAAAATAAAGGTAGATTATTGATTACTCAAAGTGAATATGAACAAAATTGAGTGTACATAGACACACGCTTTAGCAAAACTTTTTTTGTTTTTGATATGATTAATAGTATAAATTGACTGTTGCTTTTGAAAAATTCATAGGTGACAATTATGATGTGCTAAACCTTGGCTAGTTTTGAAATAGTCAATGGGGGGTTTCATAGAAATTATTATTCTAAATTAAAGCATTGAGATTTTGAGTATCTTGAAGATTTTCTTCTAGTGAGTCGCTACAAGAATTAATAAATAAAGATACTTTGAAGAGTATTTTGTAATCTACTTTTGAATTTTCAACATATTTACCTTGAATTTTAGAAGAGGGAGAAGGATTTGGTTGCGCCGAAAAAAGAACTTTATTGTTGATGAATCCACTAGACAATATTTGAAGCATCTAGTGGATATGTTGGGATTTATCATGTGAGCACACCATTTGATGTGGAATTGTGTTTGGCTCACAAGACTGTAAAATTGAATTCTTTTATAACTTTGAATATAATCCTAATATAAAATCTATGAGATGTTTAGCTTGATGAAGAATTGATAGACCCTACATATAAGTTCGTGGTTATAAATTAAATATTGCTGATATTTCTAAAAACTGTCTTCAACAAAATTTAGAAGAAATTGGGGAATGGCTCCAAAATAAACCCATCGCTCGTAAAATCATTTTGGGACCAATTTTGAAATTTAATTTTAAAATGAAAAATCGTGAAATAAATATGAAAAAATAAATAAATAATGACTAGTGCAAAGATCAAGAGTGAAAACTCAAAAATCATGTTTGGTCGAATGTCTATTTTTAAGAATATTTATATTATAATATAAATTTTTGATAATTTACAAAAAAAAAAAAAATACTTTTGTTATCGTAAAATAAATGATAATATAAAAATTTTTATGCTTCAATGACAAAAGATTTTTAAATTTTAACATGGATTGAATAAAAAATGATTGTTTTTAAATTTTATGGTGAGAATTCATATTCATACTGCAGTTCATTGCCACATAATAAGTGACTTTTCAAAAATAAGTATTTTTTTAACATACCATTTATTTTTTTCATTGCTGCATAAGTGACTTTTGAAAAATAAGTATTTTTCGAACATACCATTTATTTTTAGCAGTGTCCCAAACATACGTCTCTAATATCTAATAAATAAAATGTCTCTAGCAATTATAATAACCCTAAAATGAACATACCATTTATTTTTAAAAATAAAATTTTTAACCACACATGTGAACACCTCATTTTTTTTACTATAAGTATATTTAATTAATTAATTAATTTCTTAATAAATTATAAAAAAATATATTTCTATTTCGTTGTCAACCACCTTATTTATCGTACTAACCTTAGGATAACTTTATTTACTTAAATTTATAATTAAAACCTTAGTTGCTTTTTTTAACCTTAGGATAACTTTATTTACTTAAATTTATAATTAAAACCTTAGTTGCTTTTTTTACAAAGTTTTTAAAGGTATAATTAAAGATTTTAGAAAAGTTAAAAATTAAATTAGAAAGAAAGAAACCCACTAAGCCCCTATTTAAGCATCTTAAAATGTAAGTGCTTATTATGAAAAATATTTAAATTATATGCATATGTCAATTATTAGTGCTTGATTCAAATTAAGTACTTTCAAAAATATTTTTCTAAACTATTATGAAAAATATTTAAATTATATGCTTATGTCAATTATTAGTGCTTGATTCAAATTAAGTACTTTCAAAAATATTTTTCTAAACTATTTTTTAAAATAAAATAAAGTATTTTTTGAAAAAAATTATATATATATATATATATATATATTTGAAAAAAGTACTTGTCTAATCAACTACTTCTAATGAGTAATCCCAAACTATTTTTAGATAAGTAATTTTTAAATAAATATTTTTTTTAAAAAAAAATACTGATCTATAAGTGGTTCCGAATAATCCCTAAACTATTAAATCATGCTATTAAAAAGAAATCACTCTATCTAAGGACTTAAAAAAGTTAATCTATAAATTATTAAATTCTAGAAAACTAAGTCATTGACTTGCGTAAATTCATTCAAACACGTAATTGCCTCCTAAGGAACTTACATTTTCCATACATTAATGACAATGTAATAAAATATTGTTGGCATCTTGGGCCCCAATGCATAACAAAATTGCAGTAAATAGTTATTACAAATAAATTTTATATTAATAAAAAAAAAATCATCTGATGAGGGCATCGTCTATGATGGAAACGACCCAATAACAAAGTCAACATCTTTGTCAAAAATTTTTATTAGCCTTAGGCTTAACGTTTGAAAAGTTGAGCTTCTAATATATAATTAATTATTAGGAGATATATATGGAATAACCATGTCATCATTTGACTTGATGTCACTTAAAAATCTCAATTCTCAAAGAATGCATCTAGAAGTTACTTAGGTCAAATTAAGGACTTAAATAAAGTTAAAACCAATACCATGAAAGTTACAAATGTTAGAAAAAATAAGCATCGAAAATTGATCGGGGAAAAGAATGAGTTAAGGCAAGAGGAACATAAATATTACCTTTGTACTTGTACAATATTTTCAATTTCTTGTGTATCCTCATTTAAGAAATTCTTAAAAATAATATGACGATAGTCAAGAAATGATATTTAATAGATACCCAAAACGCTCATGCCGATTAATTATAAATCACATTTTCAATTCATAAATAGTAATATGTAAAAGGAATTGAAAATGAATTCAATTTGAAAACATTTTTTTTTTTTTGGTTTTATTAGGATTCTATATGCAAGTATGAAAGAATTTAATGTTAGTTAAAACAAAATAAAGCAAAACAATAAGAAAATTTAATGCAATATAATTGCTACTTAGTGAGTTTTACCAAGATACATTTAAATTTTAGACAAATAATTAAATCCTCAAATAAAATGTTAATTAATGATATTTTATATTTGATAAAAGATAACCCAATAATAAAAAACATGACTAAAACTCAATCTTGACTCTAGGACAAATAATTAAATCCTCAAATTTAAAGTTTTTTGTTTGAGTTCGATTCATTTCGCGTATATATAACTCGATTTGGACTCTAGGACAACTCGACTAAAACTCGTTTCACATTAATAAACAAGTCGAGCTCGAGCATAGCTCAAAAGCTCGAGCTCAGACTCAAACTCAACTCAAATGAATATTGTTTCAAACTAATAAATGAATCAAGTCACTAAACAAAATTAAATTAATAGATAATAATAAATATAATTAGAGAAAAATATATTTTAAAGTAAAAAATTTAAAATAAAAATTTGATAAAATCAATATCGAGTTAGTTCGCAAGCTACTAACGAATTAGTAAACAAGCTAATAAATGAGTCAGCTTGCGAGCTTTTAAAGGAGCCAACTCGAAAGCTATCAAATGAGTCAGCTCGCAAGTCTAACAAGTCGACTCAATTATTTAGTTGACAAGTTCGAGTGAACCATCATCGAGTCAAGAACCGAGTAGCTCATAAGCGACTAAGCTCATTTGCAATCCTTAACAAAGCTCAATATAATTTCGTGTTACATTTCTTTGAGATCCACACAAATAGAAATTTAAGATCTCTCTCAAACACAAGATTAATTTTTGATATGCCCAAAATATATTCGTTAATAAAAGGAAGTCAACATCTAACAATCACTCCCCAAGTCAAACCTTCTGGCGAGAACAATCAGCTCCAACTCAATAAAGAGGGGAGAGATCCACGTTGGCGCCTTAAACACTCGGAGTGACACATGCTGGCGCTTTATGACCCGGGAGTGATCCATGCCCCCACGTCATAATGACAAATCACCTCAAAGGTCAAACCTCGCCACTATAAAGAGGGGGATGCAAACAAGCGAAGGTATCTTATTCTTAACTCACCTTTACTGTTGCATTCAACTTCTTTGAAACATTCCCCTTACTTAGGCACCAGAGTGATCCCCTAGAGTGCACCTTGGGTCTTCCAAGCATGTTTTGCTTTCACCCTTTTTAGGTCATCGGAAGTCGGAGAGCGGTCTTGCAGGTCATCGCCATTTTTATCCAGCAACAGTTGGCGCCGTTTGTGGGAACCACTTCTGAGTGGTGCTCATTCTGCTCCCGACCTCCGACACTCAAATAATGACAACCACTCACGGCTCAAGCTCTGGCCCTGTCGTCGGAAAAGAATCACCCTAGTCTATTCAATCCACACCCGTAGAACATTCGGGGGTCACCAAAGAGGAATTTCTTGCCTTCCAAAAGAAAATGGAGGATATGTTCAACCTACTCTTGCAGCGAAAGAGTCAGGAAGAGCATGTCCCCCAAAGAAGTGTTGGAGGTCCTTGGAGCCGCCATTCACCAAAGAAGTGATAGAGGTCCCGCTGCCCAGAAAATTCAAAATGCTGACCTTTGAAAGGTACGAGGATTTGACCAACCTGGTCGATCATCTGGACACCTTCAAGGTGTTGATGCAATTGCAGGGCGCACCCGATGCCATCATGTGCCGGACATTTGTAGCCACCCTTAAAGGTAATGCCAGGGATTGGTATCAAACCCTACGACTTGGATCAATCGACTCCTTCTTGGAGATGAAACAGCTATTCACCGGCCATTTCCTTAGTAGTCGAAGAATTGGAGAATTGTCAGCTAATCTGATGAGCATGGTTCAGGGAGAACGGGAGACACTAAAAAAGTTCATGCACTGTTTCCTCACCGCGACCTTAGAGATCTGTAACCTAGACATAGGAGTGGCTTTTGAAGCTCTGACCGCGACCCTTCATCCGTGAAATTTCCTGTACTCATTAGGGAAGAAGCCACCAGCTGATATGGGAGAACTGGTGGCCAGAGCACAGAAGTATATCAGGCTGGAAGAAATGATGGATACCAGAGAAAATCAGATCGAGTTGAAAAGGAAGGGTAATAGGGGGATTGGCGAACCTTCCAAACCTATGAAGAGGCAGGAGAATAGCACGCTGCATGCCAGCTCTAAGGCGAGAGGACAAACTAGTAAGTTCCCTACTTATACTCCCCTAAACGCACTGCGAACCGATGTGTTGATGCACATAAGAAAGAAAGAGTACGTCTCCTGGCCCGAACCTATGCAAACATCTTCATATAAACGGAACATGTCATAATTTTGTCAATTCCATAGGGATCACAGGCATGATACAGAAGAGTGTATTCAACTGAAGAATGAAATTGAAGCCTTGATAAAAAAAAAAAAAGGCCACCCGTTGAGGTTCATTAAGAAAGGGGGTCGTTAAAGGGAAGCTCGTGAGCAGAAAAGGCCAAACAAGGATGACAAAGAGGAACATATTGTAGGAGAAATCGTTGTGATCTTTGGAGGATCCGCTAGTGGCGGAGACAGTGGAGGTGCTCGAAAGAGGTATGCTAAGCAGGTACTCTTAATGGAGAAAAGGGGGCCAAATGGCAAAAGACAAAAACAAGACGATGTTATCACCTTTGATAGCGAAGATGAAGAAGGAGTACAACAACCCCATGATGATGCTTTAATAGTCTCCCTTCTGGGGGCTAACTACAAAGTGAGGCGCGTGCTAATAAACAACGGGAGCTTGGCCAACATTATATTATGGTCGGTGCTCAAGGGAATGAAGATTGACAGGGAACGCCTCAAACTTATCTCCACCCCCTTGGTCGGATTTGGAGGAGACACAGTACATCCCATGGGAACAATTACACTCCAAGTAACAATAAGGACAACCCCACAGCAAATCACTTTGTTGATGGATTTCCTGGTGATCGATCGGCCATCATCCATAACATCTACGTATCACTTAAAGATGAAATTCCCTACTCCACAAGGGATAGGGAAGGTCAACGGAAATCAAGCAGCAACTCGGAGTTGCTACATAATGGCATTAAAAGGTAAGACGGAAGCAAGGGAGACCTTGACCGTAGAAGACCTGGAGGTGAGGGGAGAGTACCCTCAAATTAGCACATTGGATGATGACCTCACACTTATACCCATAAACGATAATCAGGAGAAGTGCATGCAGATCGAGAGTTTCCTGCCCGATACTTTGAGAGCAGAACTAAGTGAGCTACTAAACGAATTCGCAGATGTGTTTTCCTAGTCAGCTGAAGATATGCCAGGGATTAACCCTACAATCATGGAGCATAAGTTGCAAGTAGACCCCAACCATAAGCCCGTAAAGCAAAAGAAGAGGAGCTTCGCAATGGAGTGAATCAAAGTGATAGATGAGGAAGTGACGAAACTGGTACAAGCCAAATTCATCAGGGAGGTCAACTACCCAGAGTGGTTAAGCAACGTAGTTCTGGTAAAGAAACCAAATGGAAAGTGGCGAATGTGTATTGATTTCACAGACTTGAATAAGGCATGTCTAAAAGATAACTTTCCCCTTCCTCGAATTGATCAGCTGGTCGATTCGACATCTAGGCATGAGCTCATGAGCTTTATGGATGCGTACTTTGGATATAATCAAATCCCAATGCATTGAGCAAACGAGGAGAAAACATCTTTCATCACTGAAAAAGGGCTCTATTGCTATTGAGTAATGCCCTTCGGGTTAAAAAAAGTGGGGCCAACATATTAGAGGCTGGTGAACAAGATATTCAAAGACTAGCTTGGAAAAATGATGGAAGGGTATGTAGATGATAAGCTGGTGAAAAACCTAAAAACAGAAGAGCATTGCAAGGATCTGAAGGAAACATCCGAACTACTGCGCAAGTTTCAAATGAAATTGAATCCTTCAAAATGCATATTTGGTGTCTCTGCAGGGAAGTTTCTAGGTTTTATGGTGATGCATAGAGGGATAAAAGCCAACCCTAACAAAATAAGGGCGCTGTTGGAGATGAAGGCCCCTTGAACGAAGAAGGAGATCCAAATCTTGACAGGAAGGATAGCCTCCCTCAGCAGATTCGTCTCCTATTCGGGAGACAAAGGTCTACCTTTCTTCAAGGCGCTGAGAAAGAAAGTGGGATTTGAATGGGGGGAAGAGCAAAGTAAAGCCTTTCATCAGCTCAAGCAGTACCTTGGCTCCCCCCCACTACTAACAAAGGTGAAAGTAAGAGAAGACCTTTACCTATACATGGCTTTGACTCCATATACGGTCTGCTCGGTCTTACTTAGAGAAGAAGAAAAGTAGCACAAACTCATATATTATACAAGCAAAGTGTTGAATGGGGCCAAGAAGAATTACAACACAGCAAAAAAGGAATCATTCTCCATCATCTGTGCCGCTCGAAAGTTGAGACCCTACTTTCAAGTGCACAAGATAATTATGCTGAAAAACTTACCATTAAGACAGATCCTCCAGTGGCCAGAGAGTTCAGGAAGATTGATGAGATGGTCAATTGAGTTAGGGGAGTTCAACATACAATACCAGCCAAAGCTTGCCATCAAAGCTTAGGTACTACCTGACTTCACGACCGACCAATCCTACGAAATGGCAGAGAAATCAGAAGTGTGGGCATTGCATGTTGACGAGTCACCTAATGTAGCCGGAGGGGGAGCATGGCTAATCCTCACGACACTAAACGGTTCGGAGACACTATATGCACTGAAATTTGATTTCTTAACAACAAAAAATGATGTAAAATATGAAGCCCTGCTAGCAGGGCTATGCTTGGCGGAGGCACTGGGGGTAGCATGAATATAGGCAGCAAGTGATTCCCAATTGGTGGTGGAGCAGGTGAAGGGAGAGTTTGAGATTAGGGATCAGAAAATGAAGAAATACCTAGATGAAACCCAAGAACACATCAAAGCATTCACTCATTTTGATATAGAGTGCGTGCCATGAGCGAAGAATGTGAAGGCTGATGCGCTAGCAAAATTACCTTAGCTACGAAGCCAGAATGGAAGAACGCCATCTACTTGGAGCAAATTGGAAAACCTTCATACGAAGAGGTTAGTGTTAACCTAGTTGTAGCTGAAGTCAACGAAGGGGATTGGAGAGCTCCTCTGATGCAATACCTCCACGAAGGATCCCTACCAGAGGACAAGAAGGAGTTTTTAAAGGTAAGGGGGAGGCTGGCAAAGTACACACTCATAAACAAAAAGTTGTATAGGCGATCCCTAACATTGTCATACTTATGGTGCCTGCGTACCGAAGAGGGAGAATATGTGTTAAGAGAAATTCACAAAGGAGTATGCAAAAAACATTTGGCCAACAGAGCTCTAGCCCACAAGGCCTTATGACAAGGGCTTTACTAGCCCACAATGAGGAAGGACGCGATCGAGTTGGTCAAACGGTGTGACAAGTGCCAATGGTGCGCGGGGATACCACACATGTCGTCCAGTTTTCTCTCCCCCCTAACCAGTCCTTGCCCTTTCGCTCAATGGGGACTGGATATCTTGAGGTCACTACCTCAAACAAAATATTTGATAAAAAAATGTTTATTAATATTCAAAGGATGAAAACCTTAGGAGCCTTTGAAAATACAAATTTGGAGTTTGTAAAATTGAACCTTTATTGAACTTGAACAAAATTGCATATAATTTTCACATGTAATTTTATTTAAACTACCCCATTTTGAATTGGCGGTCCAATTCATATTTTCAAACCCAATCTAAAGATAATTAAGATAAACTTTTATATTACTTATTAAGAATTTATCAACTAGTCTTTAAAATTAATTTTAACAAGTATGTCTATATTAGAGAGTATAAATTTTAAATTTCAATTTCAATTATATATTTAAATAAGAAAATAATAATTCTATAATGCATTTTACCTAAATTTTAATGAAATGATATGTCTATGTGATAAACTAATATAATTTTATTGTCTATAATTATTTTGAATTAAATTTTAAAAGCATGTTGAGGTAGGGATAGGTTCTGTAACCTATAGTTAGTGAAATTACTTGGAGTAAACATTTAATTAACAGTGTAAACAACAAAAAGTAGAGTTGAACTCTTTTAGCACGTTGCAATTTTAGAACAACTACTTCTTAGCTATTAAAAGATAATAAAAAAAGTCAAAGAAAAAAAAATTCTTATCACATGCACTGTTCTTGTATTAGTGAATATAGGTTTTAGATTCTAAATTTCAATTTATGTAAATCTAAATTAATAAGAATAATATAACTGTGCTCTTTATCTAAAATATAATAAATTAATATGCATGTATGATAAACTACTATAATTTTTTGATATAATTTTTTTATTAAAATTTAAAGCATGGTGAGGTAGTTGAAATCTTCGTAATCTATGATTAGTAACATTACTTGAAGTTAAGATTTAGGACATTTATTTAATAGTGTTAACGGGGCAAAGTCTAGTCGAACTGTGTAATATGTTGAGAAAAAATATATATGAACGATTCTCACAAGTAAATCAATGGAGTAATGCAAATAATAAATAAAAACAAGAAATTTAACGTGGTTCCCTCAAATGTTGAGGTACGTTCACAGGGCACAACAGTCCAAATCTACTACTGCCAAAATGTGTTCAAAGTGGGTACAAAAGGCACGAGCCTTGCAAATATACAAGAGTGTACAAACAAATGTAGTAAGATGGAAAGATCTCACCAATATTATGAACAAAGCTCCCAAAAGAACCAACCCAAAATAGCACAACCAAATATCCTAATATACAATTAGTAATACACAACCGGAGTAACAAGAGCAGCAGCCTATAGCAGAGAAGACGACCGGCTAGAGAGAAGATCGAGCAGCACTGGTTGCAGCCTGCAGGCAGAGGGAGTGTTATCTAAAGAGAAAATTCAAAATGGAGATACTACTATTTGGAGCGGCTTGCTGCTATTGGCGGAAATTCCGAATGAAAATAAAACTTGGGGGCGACCATTTGCTGTTGTATTCAATGCTGCGGCTGAAAAAGACTCACCCAGAATACCAAAATTTTGCTCCACTGGGAAGCTAACAAACCCAATTAAAATTCACCCATTTTCAATGCATCAGTCCCCATAAGGAGGGAAAACCCAACAAATCTCACCCTCTCAACTTATGGGGACGACTCCACCAATCCGGTGAATACTCGACATTTCACATGCTTTGTCTTTAGACAATGCTTTTGTTATCATATCCGAACCATTATCATCGGTGTGAATTTTGTCAAGTTGCAACAATTTCTTATCCAACACATCCCGAATCCAATGATATCTAACATTAATATGTTTTGACTTTGAATGGAAGATAAAATTCTTGTTAAAATGAATTGCACTTTGGCTATCACAATAAAGAACATACCTTTCTTGTTCCATGCCCCAACTCTTTCAAGAATCTCTTCAACAAAAGCAATTCTTTGCACGCTTCCGTAATGACAAAAAACTCGGCTTCTGTAGCAGATAGAGCAACACATTTTTGTAATTTTGATTGTCATGCCACATCTCCCCCTACAAAAGTCATCAAATAACTCGAAGTTTATTTTCTAGAATCAACATCATTGACCATGTCGGCATCTGTGAATCCATGGAACATAGATTTACCATTTTCAAAGCACAAACACACCTTTGAAGTGCCTTAAAGGTATCGGAGAATCCATTTTACTACTTACCAATGCACCTTTCTTGGATTCTAGAAACCGACTAACAACTCCAACAACATAAGCTAAATCCGGTCTTGTGCAAACCGTTGCATACATTAAAGAACCAACGACCGAAGTATAAGGAACTTTCTTCATCTCTTCCTTGTCTTTCTCACTTGTAGGACTTCGTTTTGTACTAAGCTTGAAGTGACATGCAAGTGGGCAACTAACGGGTTTTGCTTTATCCACATTGAACCTCTTAAGCACTTTTTCAATATACCTTTCTTGAGACAACCATATTTGCCCGTTTTCATAATCACCAACAATTCTCATTCCAAGATTTTGCTTTGCCGGTCCCAAGTCTATTATAGAAAAAGACTTGCTCAACTCCAACTTCAACTTGTCAGTCTTGGAGAAGTCTTGTCCTACAATGAGCATATCATCAACATAAAGTAAGAGAATAATATAAGTACCATCTGGAAATTTTTTCACAAACACACAATCATCCGAAGAGGCTTTTAAGTAACCATGATCAATCATGAAAGAATCTAATTTCTTGTACCATCGCCGTGGTGCTTGCTTCAACCTATACAAACTTGTCTTTAGTTTGCATACCAAATTTTCTTTCCCTTTCTATTTGAAGCCTTTTGGTTGTTCTATTTAAATTTCCTTTTCCAAGTCACCATGTAAGAAAGCAATTTTCACATCTAGTTGCTTAACTTCTAAATTCAAATTTGCTGCCATGCCAAGAACAACCCGAATAGATGACATTTTCACAACCGGTGAGAATATCTCAGCAAAATCGATTCCCTTTTTTCTAACCAAAGACTTTTACCACAAGTTTAGCCTTGTACCGAAGATTCTCGTCATTTTTCAACCTAAGCATCTTTTTTTTTTTTTTCAGAGCTTTATTTTTATGAGGAAGTTTAACAAAATCATAAGTATGATTATCAACTATGGACTTCATTTTCTCTTGCATATCCTCCCTCCATTCAGCTTTATTTTCATGTTTCATGGCTTCTTGATAGCTTTCGGGCTCCCCTTGATATGTTAGAGTAACATAATCACTTGATGGATATTTAGTTGAAGGTCTTGGCTCTCTTGAAGACTTTCTCAATGGAGCTTGCTCTTGAACTTGTTGCTTCCTTCATTTTCATCTTCAACATCACTAGGAAGTTCATCATTTCCAACATCTTCAAGAGGTGGATGAACATCTTCCATATATTCATCTTATTCCAAAGGTGGAGAAGATGACTCTAAGTCAACAAAATCATTCTCATTTAATTGTGGTTGCTCAACCATGCCAAAATCTTCAATTGTTTGATCTTCAAAAAATATAACACCTCGACCTCTAACAACTTTCTTTTCAATCGGATCCCACAATCTATATCCAAATTTATCATGCCCATAGCCAAGAAAAACACATTGCATTGTTTTGTCATCAAGTTTGGATCTTTCATCTTTTGGAATGTGAACAAATGCATGACAACCAAACACTTTCAAATGATCATAAGTGACATCCTTACCTTTCCAAATTTTTTTGAGAACTTCACCAAGTAGAGGAGTTGAAGGAGACAAATTAATCAAGTCCACCGTCGTCCTCATTGATTCACCCCAAAATGATTTTGGCAACTTCACATAAGAGAGCATACATCTCATTCTCTCTAGTACGGTGTGGTTTATCCTTTCGCAAATTCCATTTTGTTGGGGGGTTTTCTTGACGGCCCTTTTGATGTCTAATGCCTTGGCTATAACAATATGCATCAAATGGACTAATGTACTCTCCACCATTATCTGGGCGCGCACATTTCACCTTTTTTCCAGGCTCCCTTTCAACTTTAACTTGAAAATGCTTAAACACATCTAAAGCTTGATCTTTAGATTTCAAAGTGTAAGCCCAAACTTTTCTTGAACAATCATCAATAAAAGTAAAAAAAATAAGGTGCACCACCATGGGATTTAACTTTCAAAGAATCACATACATCAGAATGTATCAAATCTAAAACATTAGATTTTTTAGTAACAAACTTTGTACAAAAAGGAGCTCCATGTTGCTTATCGACCAAACAATGAACACAAGCTTTAAGAGGGGTACCGTTCATCATGGGTAGGAGCTTATTTTTGAACAAAAATTGCATTCCTTTTTTCACTCATGTGCCTAAGCCGCTTATACCACAAATCGGTCGAAGAGTGACTCTCAATTGCATTCACAACATCATTACCAATTTTACCTTGCATCATGTATAGTGTACTAGTCTACTTGCATTTAGCCACCACCAAATTACCCTTTGTGAGCTTCCATTTTCCATCACCAAAATCGTTTTCAAACCCTTCATCATCAAGCTTTTTGGTAGATATCAAATTTAGCCGAATGTCAGGTACATGTCTCACATCTTTGAGCACCAATTTGCATCCCAGATTTGTTTCCAAACAAACATTTCCCATGCCAAAATTTTTTGACAAACCTTCATTTTCCATCCGAACAACTCCATAATTTTCTTTAGAAGAAGAAGTGAAGAAATCTTCCCGAGAAGTGACATGAAATGACGCACTGGAATCAATAACCCAATTAGTCTTTTGACTTGTCAAATTAATACAACTTTCATCACAAACAACCTGTAGAGACCCAGAGAATTATAGCAAATAAATAATAAAAGAAAGGAGAGAAAAGGATTTTCAAAAGGGGATTTAGTAGGGTCTCGTCATCGAGTGCAGAGTGCTCATTGATGAACAAACTTCTTGGTCTTGTCAACGTGGACGCGTGTCTCGTCGACGAGAACTTACCGAGAAGGGTTTAGAAGATCTTGAAGTTCGTCGACGAGGGTTATGAGTTCATCGATGAACTACCTTCATGGACTCGTCGACGAGGTGACGTGTCTCGTCAATGAATCTACGTCTTATAAATAAATGGAGCTCGGTTGTTCAGCGAGAAATTGCATGCAAATTCCCTCTCTCTCTAGAATTCCAACTCCTTTACCTTCTCTCTAGATTTTTGGCTTCGTTCTTTGTTGGTTCGACGATTGGAAACCGCCACGCTACTCCTGGGACGATTCTCTTCAAGCCTGCTGGAGTAGTTCGTTGGTTAGGCCAAATTGGGCAACCATCCCACAATCTGGGTAAGTTGGTTATTTTAAGTTATATAAGGTATTTGGTATTTTTGGAGTGAGGAAAGTGTAGAAGATGGAATAATACTGAAGTTTTTTTTTGGGAAAATATAAATTTCAGGGTGTTGAGCTGGGAACACCATGGGTATAGGTTTGGATTAAATTGCGAGCATCTTAGTAAGTTAGGTAAGGGGAATAAATTATAACAGATATTTTTATGAAATACTAGGTGAATTATATGTGAAACGAATTATAGTATTTTCCCTAAAATTATTATGATATGATTAATAAATGAAATTTGTGTGGCATATAATTATATGAAAATGATGAAATGTTAATTTTGATTTTTGGATAATAAGGAAATGGGATAAAGGATGTATAGAAATGATTTTTGTGAAAACAGTGAAAGTATGAAATGCTGATATTTGTGAATCTAGAGAAATGTGGAAATATGTGAAATATGGAAAGGGTTTTATGAAATTTTTTGGGGGGGGGGGGGATGTAACGACCAACTTATTTAACCATTTTTTTTATAATAATAATCATTATGATAATTCTAGAAAATCATAACCCACCTGGACCCATGGTATAAGGGGTACACCTGAAATACAGTACTAATACCTAAGCAGCACGAAACGTAATAACATACACATATCAATTTTCCATTCATCACAATACCAGAGTTTACTACCACCATCATCTAAATACACACGACCCAAAATAACCAAAAGAGTCCTAGGGTCACCATCCCAAAAATTCATCTGACCCTAGCAAAAGACTTATCCTTCAAAACATGGTAACACAACTGAATACTAACGCTGCAGAGTTTTATCCGCTCTCTTATCTAAGGCGCCTAAAATTTTTATATAATTTAGGGTGAGACACCTTTCAGTAAGGGAAAATAAAGAATATCAGTGTGTGACAACATGAGTATTTTCGTGTCATACATATAATAGTACATAAACATACTTGATAAAACTGTCTATGTCATATCTGTGAAAACATATGTAATCATAACATGATATAATATACCGAATTTCCATATATGTAATTCATCTCAAATAACTATACATAGAAAACATTTTGGATGGTTAGCTAGCTGGTGTCATGTCTTACCCCCATATGATTGGGTTGTGCGGCCTGAAGACGGGACCCGACAATGGCTGGTCGACCACTGCCGAATCAAAAGCAAAAGTCTATAAGTACGATGGCTCTGCCTCTCCTGGTTCATACACTAGAGGGCGCCAACACTTTAATAAACCACATCAACTGCCAATCTCCCACTGCCCTGTAAGGTAAGCGCTAGCACTAATATAATCATGATCGTAATCATATAGCTACGGTACCGTACTTTGTGAAAGCCTAAACCAAGCCATCCAGGTTCTGATAACATATAACATATTTCCAAATAGTGATACATGACTATTTCATAATAATAACTGTCAAGTTAATATCATTATATCATTTTGCATAACATATCCTGAAAATCTTCGACCCTTACACCGACATTTTATATTTTATATATCACGGCTCGTACGCCGGTATTGCATATCATAAAACCTTCAGCCCGTACACTGGTATTTTATTTAAAACCCTCGGCCCGTACGCCAGCATATTATATAAAAACTTCAGCCCGTACGCCTCTATATCATATAAAAACTTCGGCCCTTACACCAATATATCATATAAAAACCTCTGTATCATTTTAACATTTTCCTAGAAGTAGTAAAAACATAATATCCTATCATTATAATTTTTCATGGTAAATCTTACTCAAGCTACACAAATTAGGTATTAAACATATTTCTATTCAACAACATTATTCCCAACATTATTTTACAATATACATATTTATCTGAAATTAAATGTTGTAAAATAATATATATACATTTCCATAAAAATCCTGACCTAGTTTATTCCCTTACCTGATTTTTGAAAAGCCCCTACAATGTCTAACCTTACACTTGTAGGGTTCCCCGTTCAACACCCTGAAAACAATATCCCCCTGAACAAAATTTCAGTATTTCTTTGAGTACTATATTTCTTACAACTATAGAAAAGCCAAATATTGAATAAAAAGTCTTACCTTGAATTTGGGATAAAACTCAAGTTAACCCCAGCAACGATACACTCCAGCAGACTTGAAGAGAACTTTCCCAGGAGTATCGTGGTGGTCTTGGATCGTTGAACCGACAGGAATTCGGCCCGAAATCTTAAAAAGAAAGGGGAAGGGATAAATAGGAGAGAGAGAGAGAGAGAGAGAGAGAGAGAGAGAGAGAGAGAGAGATTTTTCTTGAAATTTTCTCCAGAAAAATTGAGTTTAGGCTATTTATACACTAGCCTTCGTCGATGAGACACGTCACTTCGTCAACGAGGCCACAAAGGAAGTTCGTCGACGAACACCTATTCCTCGTCAATGAAATTCAGAACTGAATATAACCTTTCGGTATCTTCTCGTCGACGAGACACGTGTCCTCATTGACGAGCCCAATAAGCCACTTAGTCGACGAACTCTTCGTGTTCGTTGATGAGGATCTGCTGTAACCCCCCTTTATAATTTCTTTTTCTCCCTTTTTATTATTTAAATGTCATAATTCTTTGGGTCACTACATTCTCCCCTCATAAAAATTTTGTCCTCAAAATTTGCTATCCATACGGTTCTCCATCCCCGAAAAGGCAAACACTCTACATATTTTATTACTTACCCTCACTTATGGCGGAGGAATATCGTGGTTACATTTAGAGTTTTAGGAGATTACATGTACAAAATAAGAATTCTCCCAAAACTAAAATACTACTCACTAACTAACTACTACATGTACCTGCAAAAGAAATACTACATAATCACTTACACTTCTCTGGTTATGACTGAACCCTATGGAACAATTGTGGGTATTTCTGCTTTATCTGTTCCTTGAGCTCCCAAGAAACTTCTGCTATTGCATGATTTCTCCACAGAACTTTTACTAGAGGAATGTTCTTATTACGTAATTTTTGCTCTTTCCTGTTCAAAATCTGTACTAGTACCTCCTCATAAACTAGTGAATCACTAAGCTCTAATTCTCTATAATTGATTACGTGAGAAGGTTTCTGGAACGTACTTCCTTAACATAGAAACGTGGAATATGTCGTATATCCTAGACCACACAGGTGGTAAAGCTAACCTGTAGGCAACTAGCCCCACTTCCTTTAGATTCTCAAACGGGCCAATGAACCTAGGGCTAAGCTTACTTTTCCTTCCAAATCTCGTAACCCCTTTTAATGGAGCTATTTTTTAAAAAACATGAGTGCCAATATCAAACTCCAATTTTCTGTAGTAGTTATCAGCATAACTCTTCTGTCGGCTCTGAGCTGCACTGATTCTATCTCTGATGAGTCAAACCTTTTCATACGCTTGTTGTACTAACTCTGGCCCCATAACTAGCCACTCACCCATCTTATCCCAATATAAAGGAGAATGACATCTCCTACCGTAAAGTGCCTCAAACGGTGTCATGCCAATGCTGGCCTGATAACTGTTGTTGTACACAAACTCCACCAGTGGCATAAACTGGGTCCAACTACCCTTAAAGTCTAGCACGCATGCTCGAAGCATATCTTCTAATATTTGTATCATCCTCTCATTTTGCCCGTCTGACTGAGGATGGAATGTTGTGCTAAAAGATAATTGAGACCCTAGAGCTTCCTGTAAGCTCCTCTTAAATAGTGACGTGAAACGCGGGTCCCGATCTGACACTATAGATACTGGCACTTTGTGAGAATGGACTATCTCTTAAATATAAATCTCTACCAGTCTGTTAATGGAGTAGCTGATCTTGATGAGAAGGAAATGGGTAGTCTTAGTCAAACGAACTACTATCACCCAAATTGCATTCTGGCCATGCAATGCCAACGGTAGCCCTAAAACAAAATCCATAGATATGTGATCCGATTTCCACTCTGGGATAAAAAGTGGCTGCAACTAGCCTACAGTCTCTAGTGCTCAGCTTTTACCTACTAGCACGTCAAACACTGTGCTACATATTCAACAATTTCTTTCTTCATATCACTCCACCAATAAGACTCTTGCAAATCCCTATACATTTTCGTATTGTCGGGATTAACTGTGTACAAAGATCTATGAGCCTCCTCTAAGATGGTCTTCCTGATATCAGCATCAGTAGGAACACATAATCTAGAATGGAACCGAAAAGCCCCGTCATCTGTGATACCAAACTCCTCTTTCTGACCACCCTGTACTCTGACCATTACCTCTTCTAATTCTGGATCATCCTTCTGAGCAGCTTTAATCCTTTTCTATAGAGTAGGCTGCACCACTAAAATAGCAATACGTGCCTGAGGATCACTCTCAACCAACTCTATGCCAAATCTCTCTAGATCCATCATGGTCGGATACTGAATCTTCATAGCTGCTAGAGCTAGTCCCACAAACTTTCGACTCAACACATCAGCTACCACATTTTCTTTTATTGGGTGGTAACTGATAGTACAATCAAAATCTTTAATAAGATCCAACCACCTTCTTTGCCTCATGTTCAGTTCCTTCTGAGTGAAAAATTACTTTAAACTTTTATGGTCGGAGAAGATTTCACATCGCTCGCCATACAGATAATGCCTCCAAATCTTCAATGGATGTACTACTGTAGCCAACTCAAGATCATGGGTAGGGTTGTTCTTTTCATACTTTTTCAACTGTCTGGAAGCATACACTACCACCCAACCATGCTGCATCAATACACAGCCAAGTCCCTTCAAGGATGCATCACTGTAGATAACATAGCCCTCACCCCCTAACGGGATGATCAGCACTGGTGTCGTGACAAGTTTTTACTTCAATTCCTAAAAACTCTGCTTATAGCTATCATCCATTCAAATATGGTATTCTTCCTAGTCAGTTATGTTAGAGGCCCTGATAATGCTGAGAATCCTTCAACAAAATGGTGGTAATACCCAGCTAGCCCCAAGAAACTCCTGATCTCCTAGACGTTCCTTAGTCTAGCCCAATTCACTACCGCATCAATCTTACTAGGATCCACAGAATTTCCGTCCCTTTAGATAACATGCCCCAAAAACATAACTTTCTCGAGCCATAATTCACATTTTCTAAACTTGGCGTATAACTTCTTTTCCTTGAGCTTCTATAAAACATGCCTCAAGTGCGTCTCTTTTTTCTCATAGCTCCTCGAATAGACTAGTACATCATCAATAAAAACAACAACAAAATGATCTAAATATTGGTGGAAAACTCTATTCATAAAGTCCATGAATACAGTAGGAGCATTTGTCAAACCAAACGGCATGACGAGGAATTCATAATGCCCATATCTGGTCCTGAAAGCTGTCTTTGAGATGTCTTAGGCTTTCACTTTTACTTGTTGATAGCCTGATCTGAGGTCAATCTTTAAATACACCTGCGTACCCTGAAGCTGGTCAAATAAATCATCTATACGGGGTAGAGGATACTTGTTCTTGATTATCACCTTGTCAATTTCCCTATAATCTATACACATCCTCATGAACCCGTCTTTCTTCTTCACAAATAACACTGGAGCTCCCCACGGAGATACACTGGGCTGTATAAAACCCTTATCAAGAAAATCTTGCAACTGATTCTTTAATTTTGCCAACTATGCTAGCACCATTCGGTAGGGTGCTTTAGAGATCAACGCTGTACCTGAAAGCAGATCAATAATAAAATCTATCTCTCGATCAAGTAGCAAGCATGGTAACTCATCTGCAAACACATCCGTAAAATCTTTTACTACTGCCATTGTAACGACCTGCTTAAATTCCCTTATAATTAATCACATATAATATATAGTCAACCCAAACCCGTGGGTAACGAGGATGCACTTGTCATACATAGCAGAAACCTAAGCAGTAGTAAATATAAATTACATTCTCCAAACCAAAAGGTACGTAATACCAGAGTAAACTACAATCCATCATAGTAGTGTGTTATATACAATCCCCAAAACATCCAAAAATATATCTAGGATCCTGTAACAAAAATCTCCTGATCCTAGTACAAAACTTACCCTCCTAACGGGATAGCACCAAACTAACTCAACGGCGGCCTCGATCCGCCAATCTTTTTGGGTTTCCTAAAAATTTATTTAAGCTGGGAGTGAGACACCTCTCAGTAAGGGAAAATAAACTAAATACAGTTGTGTGGCAACATGAATATTTAGTGCTATAGTAGATATACAGTACATTTGACATGCTTAAAAATACTGAACATCACATGATTGTGTAAACATATAATTTCATAATTCTAATAAATCCTACTGTTCATGAGTTGTCTGATATAACTAATAATATTGTAATTTACCTAGGATGTATAACTAGCTGATGTCATGTATTACCCCCCCCCCCCATGACGAGTTGTGCAGCCCAAAGGCAAGACCCAATAATGGCTGGCCGACCACTGCCAAGTCAAAAATGTATGTAAGTACAATAGGCCCGCTGCACCCTGGTCCGGATTTCTAGGTGGATGTCTACAACTCTACACTGAAAGCCACATCAACTATCCATCTTCTCCCCCTCTACTAGCAGGGGCGGTTAGCACAAGTCTGAATTGTAATAATATGATTTGTATAGTTATGGTACCGTGCTCCTAAAACTGAACTAAACTATCATCCGAGTTCTGATAACATATAATACATGATAATATAGTGTTTAACATAAATGGATTGATAGCATTTTCTATAATATCATAAATACATATGACCTTGGGCCATTTACCTTCATATCTACGGCCTTGTGCCGAAATCATACATCATACATGGCCTTGCGCTGGCTATCAATCACGGCCTTGTGCTGAACATTTCATACATATCAATCTGAATAAATAATTTATTTATCATGTATTTTAAAATCATAATGTACTGTATTATTTTATAATCTCTGAAAATCACTGAAATATACTTTATTTGAAAAATTACCTTAACATCATATAGTTTGCGTAAAAATAATATTCATGCCACACAATGCTAAATAAAATCATACTTTCTATTCTAAAATCATCTCTTCTAGCATTTTATACTAATAATATACATTCCATCGTAATAGCAGTATTTTCCCAATTACACCTTTTCTCAATAATACTCCCATATAATACATGCTTTCTGAACATAAATCTACTAATAATTTCGTATTAATTTTGATGGAAAAATTACTGCTTTAATTTATTCCTTTACTTGATTTCCGAAATGAAACGCCCTAAAAAATATTGGTTTTGCACTCGCAGGGTTCCCCGTTCAATACCCTGAAATCAATATCTCTCATAATTAAACTTTAGTATTTCTTCATGTACAACACTTCCTATAACTATGGAAAGACCAATATTTTGAATAAAAAGCCTTACCTTGAATTTGGAATGAATTTCAAGGTAGCCCCACTGACGATCCACTCCAGTAGATTTGTAGAGAACTTTCCCAGGAGTGTTGTGGTGACTTCAGATTGTCGATCTGGTGAGAATCCGACTCGGAATCTTAGAGAGAAGGGAGGAAAACTGAAAAGGAGTGAAAGAGGGAAGCTTTTTCATGATTTTCTACTGTAAAACCAGAGTCTAGGCTATTTATACACTTATCTTCGTCAACGAGACACGTCACTTTATCGACGAGGTCATGAAGGAAATTCGTCGACGAACACTATTCCTCGTCGACGAAATTCAGAGCTGAAGAAAATAGCCTTTTGGTATCTTCTCATCGACGAGACATGTGTCCCCATCAATGAACCTAATAAGCCACTCCATTGATGAACACTTTGCGTTTGTTGATGAGGACCTGCTGTGACTCCCTTTACAATTTCCTTTTCTCTCTTCATTCTTTTATTAAATTACGATAATTATTCGGGTCTCTACAGGTGTACTAGTGAGCTTTAATTCATTTCCTGTCATTTCCTTCACAAAGGCCACAAATCCCTAACAACCACTCAGGAGTAGTCTCCTCGCCCGAATAGCTGAAACTAACTGGGGCAAGGATTGCACTCACGACCCTATAAGCCTGAATTCTGGTTTCCCTAGAGGTTTGAATATTACTTTTTTCAAACGACTGTCTATGTTGGCGTAATTAGCTACCAACCAGTCCATAGCGAATATTACATCGAACCCATGCATGTCTAGCACTATAAGATCAGCAGACAAAATTTTCCCTTGAATATCAACTGGACAACCCTGGAATCCCTACTACACCTCACTACTGACCCGGTCGGTGTAGTTACTAATAATTTAGTGTCTAATAACTGTGTTTCTGCCCCACACAATTTAATACATCCCATAGACATGAACGAATTTGTGGTTCCTGAATAAAAAAAAAAAAACAATAACTTTAAAGGAAAGCATGCAAACCATACTTGTCACCACGTCGCCGATTGTCTCAGCATCACCCGATGTTAAAGAGAAAATCCTGGATGGAGCCATATTCCTTCACAAGCCTCCATGTGGCGCCTGATAGCCTCCCCGGTATGGTCTGGGAGCAGAAGCAACATCTAGTGGTGTAAGGCAATCTCGCACCAAATGTCCCTATTTACTGCAACGATAGTAGAAAACTCTCCCAACTCGACACTCTCCCCAGTGTCTCCTCCCACAAGTCTAACAGAAAAGAGAATTATGCACCGTCTGAACCTCACGACCTCTAGTTTCTTGTCTCTGTCCTCTACCATAGTTTCCTCTCCTCCACTGACTTTGCCTAGGACCCTGTTGGTAGCCTGAAGAAAGGGATCTCTTCTTCTGTCCCTATTCCTCTATGTCCATACGCTCACTAACCTCTGCCAAGGCTGCTCTATCGACTAAATCAAAAAAATCCTGTATCTTTAGCACTACCACCTGCTTGTATATGTCTTGCCTAAACCCTTTCAAACTGTCTCACTTTATTTACCTTATCGGGAACAATATACGAAGCAAAGCGAGAAAGCTCTATAAATCGCGCCGCATACTACTGGATCGGCAGCTGTTCCTACTTCACATTCAGGAACTCTTCCACTTTAGATTCTCTGACAGTAGCTGGAATATATATGTCAAAGAATAATTCTTTAAATCGGTCCTATGTCATAACTATTGGCGTTGTCCTTTGCTGCCCTAGAAGTCTCACAGCAGTCCACCACCTCTCGGCCTCCCCTGTCAGTTTATAGGTGGCGAAGAGGACCCTTTGTTCCTCCATACACTGTAATACGATGAAGACTTTCTCGATCTCTTGCATCAGATTCTCAGCGGTTGTAGGATCAGTTCCTCCTGAAAATGTCGGAGGATTCATCTTGGTAAACTTCTTTATTGTGCAACCATGTTTTGTAGATGAACCTCCTTGCTCTCTAGAGCCCCTAGCAATCTCAGCCATAACCTGCTGAACCACGCTACTTAGTACCGCATTAGAATCAGTCCCGCCTGCACTCGAGGGCCCTACTCCATCACTACCGCTCATATGGGCACTACCTCCTCCTAGGTTCATCTAGAAAAACAATGAACGTAACTTAGAGACCCTATCCTTATAATTTACTCTCCTAACATAATTCCTTATCTTAACATCCTCAACTTATTTCTAGCTCTAGTCCTAATTTCTAGGAACACAATCCGACAATAGTTTATTATGGTTTTCCTAAAATCGTCACCCTAGGGAAAAAATAGAAACAACCATGGAAGTCCTACCTCTAGACTGTAGAGCAAACCTTCAAATCTTTTTCCTATACTCTAGTACCATTTCTGCTGCACTCTAAAGTCTACAGAACCTAGCAACCTAGGCTCTGATACCAAACTATAACGACCATCTTATTTAATCATTTTTTATAATAATAATAATCAATATGATAATTTTGTCAAATCATAACCCACCTGGACCCATGGTACCAGGGGTACACCTGAAATACAATACTGATACCTAAGCAGTAGGAAACGTAATAACATACACATATCAAATTTCCATTCATCACAATACCAGAGTTTACTACCACCATCATCTGAATACACAAAACCCAAAATAACCAAAAGAGTCCTAGGGTCACCATCCCAAAAATCCGTCCGACCCTAGCAAAAGACTTACCCTTCAAAACAGGGTAGCACAACTGAATACTAATGTTGCGGAGCTTTATCAGGTCTCCTATCTGGGGCTCCTGAAATTTTTATATAATTTGGGGTGAGACACCTCTTAGTAAGGGAAAATAAACTAATATCGGTGTGTGGCAACAAGAGTATTTTTGTGTTATACATATAATAGTACATAAACATACTTGATAAAACTCTCTATGTCATATCTGGGAAAACATATGTAATCATAACATGATATAATATACCGAATTTCCATATACAGAATTCATCTCATATAACTATACATAGAAAACATCTTGGATGGTTAGTTAGATGGTTTCATGTGTCATGTCTTACCCCCACATGACTAGGTTGTGCGGCCCGAAGGCGGGACCCAACAATGGCTAGCCAACCACTTCCGAATCAAAAGAAAAAGTATATAAGTACGATGGGTCTGCCTCTCCTAGTCCATAAAAACAATAAACCACATCGAATGCCAATCTCCCACTACCTCGTACAGCAAGCGGTAGTACTAACATAGTCATGATCGTAATCATATAGTTACGGTACCATGCTTCGTAAAAGCCTAAGCCAAGCCAACCAGGTTTTGATAACATATAACATATTTCCAAATAGTGATTCATGACTATTTCACAACAATAACTGTCAAGTTAATATCATTATATCATTTTGCATAACATATCGTGAAAATCTTCAGCCCTTACGCTGGTATTTTATATTTTATATATCACGACCCATACGCTGGTATTGCATATCATAAAACCTTCGAACCGTGTGTTGGTATTTCATTTAAAACCCTTGGTCCATATGTTGGCATATCATACAAAAAATTCGGCCTGTACATCACTATATCATATAAAAACTTAGGCCTGTACACCGATATATCATATAAAAACCTCTGTATCATTTTAAAATTTTCCTGGAAGCAGCAAAAACATAATATCCTATCATCATAATTTTTCATGGTAAATTTTACTCAGGCCACACAAATTAGGTATTAAACATATTTCTGATCAACAACATTATTTCCAACATTATTTTACAATATACATATTTATCTGAAATTAAATGTTGTAAAATAATATATATACTTTTCCTTAAAAATACTGACTTAGTTTATTCCCTTACCTGATTTCTGAAAAGCCCCTACAATGTCTAGCCTTACACCCGCAGGGTTCCCCGTTCAACACCCTGAAAACGATATCCTCCTGAACAAAACTTCAGTATTTCTTCGAGTACTACCATTCCTACAACTGTAGGAAAGCCAAATATTGAATAAAAAGCCTTACCTTGAATTTGGGATGAAACCCAAGTTAACCCCACCAACGATCCACTCCAACAGACTTGAAGAGAACTTTCCCAGGAGTGTCGTGGTTGCCTCGAATCGTCGAACCGACAAGAATCCAGTCTGAAATCTTAGAGAGAAGGGGGAAGGGACGAACAAGAGAGAGAGAGAGAGAGAGAGAGTGAGTGAGTGATTTTTCATGAAATTTTTTGTAGAAAAATCAAGTTTAGGATATTTATACACTGGCCTTCGTCGACGAGGCCACGAAGGAAGTTCGTCGACGAACACCTATTCCTTGTTGACGAAATTCAGAACTAAATATAGCCTCTTGGTATCTTCTCGTTGACGAGACATGTGTCCCTGTCAACGAGCTCAATAAGCACTTGGTTGACGAACTCTTCGCGTTTGTCTATGAGGACCTGCTGTGATCCCCCTTTTATAATTTCTTTTTCTCCCTTTTTTATTATTTAAATGTCATAATTCTTTGGGTCACTGCAGGAAATATGAAATATTGATATGTGTATATTGCAAATGATGAAACATGTGATATGTAATATATTTTCATATATATATATATATATATATATATATATATACGCATATTATTAAGAAATGAAACTGGTATTGAAATACTGAGAATTTATCAGTAGCCAAATGTGAATCTGCTAGAAATATTGAAATGGGAATATTGATTGGCAAGTACTGAATTGTGAATGGTGATTGTGAATATTGGGAATGTGAACATTGCAACTAACAACTGCAATGAATATTGAATTTGGGAATGGTGATGTGGGAAAAGTGAAATAGTGGAAAAGAAAACCCTCATGGAATGGATATGTAAACCCCAGTGATGGGTTATGATATCGAGCATAGTACCGATGCTAGCAGATGAAAAGTGCAACCACACGGACTCGCAGAGCGTGTGGTAAGGCAATACAAATGGGCCAGAGAAGGGTTGTATATTGCCCCCTGGATTCTGGAACCGGGTATTTGGCAGGCCATTCGTTACTACAGATAGGTATATATGATTATTTGATCTAACCAGGTCAGCCAACCGCGGTTAGATCCAGCCTTCAGGCCACACAATCTTAACCATGGGGGGAAGCATGGCGTGGAGAAAAATTCTTAGGGCAGCCATGAGTTGCAGACATGGCAGTGTGGGTTACCGAGGATACTCATATGCTAGATAAGGAATTGGAAAATGGAAATGAAAATGAAAATGAGAAATTGAATTGCGTAAGTTAATAAATAATTAAAGCGAAGTAAAACACACCTCCTAAGGGCTTACTGAGTAAGGTCAGTGCTCTGATAAGTATTAGTTGTAGTTGAACCCGAGTTAATTGGACTAGGCTGCAAACAATTTCAAGGTAGAGGGAAGTTGCTTGTATGGACGAGTAAGCTTCCCTATTCTTAGATACTTCAGGGGTAAACTCAAATTATGAATGAATGATTTTGGAAATGGAAGTAAAAGCTTATGAAAGCTTGTGTTGTATATCTATATGATTATGATTATAGAAATGATATATTTTCTTAGAAGATACTATCATTGATATGTTTTATGCTATGATACAATGAATATCATTTTTCCAGACACTGTAAATAATTTATTCTGTCTTACTAAGATGTGTCTCACCCAATCATTCAAATATTTCAGGAAATCAAGATTGAGCTAGTGATAGAGCTCCTAAGTAGAGTGGAGTTGGTACCCTGACATACAGGGTGAGTGTGTAAACTAGGGATGGATGATTCCCTTAGAGTTTTGGTTATTTTGGGATGTATGTTGATGTATAAACTTCTGGTTAGTTGAGACTCTGGTATGTGTATTCACTGTGATGTATATAAATATATATTGTGACTTCCGCTGATAGGAATACTAGTATGACCATTTTATCCGGTACCCACACTGGGTTAGGTCATATTTAAATGGTATCAGGGTGGTGACGTGGCTGATATGTTATGTTTGTTAATATGTGGAAAAAGAATGGAAGAAAAATCGGGGCTTCACAGTTTGGTATCAAAGTCTAGGTTTGTTAGGTTCTGTAGACTTTAGTAAACAGCGGAATACAATAACAGACTATAGGAAAGGATATTGATGAGATATAAGCTAGTTATTGTTAGAGGATGAGATTAGAATTTAGGGTTCTTTCTTGCAACCTGCAAGCAGAGGTTCCGTGGTTGTTCTTGTGTTTTTCCTAGGGTGACAATTCCAGGAAAACCATGGATACTATCACTGGGTCTTGTTTTGGGTGGTAGGACTAAATTCTAAATAGGAACTAAGAATAATAAAATAGATGATTTTAGAAGGATGTTTTATAAGTTATAGTCTGATGAATATATTGATTGTGTGATAATAATGGAATTCTGAGAGTGACTGTTTCCTTTTCAGGATGGACCATGGGAACAGTGACACGAATGCTAGGGTGATGGAGTAGGACCTTCTAGTATGCGGGGGGGGGGGGGGGAAGAGATTATGATGCGGAATTGCGTAGTGTCACTCAACAGGTAATGGCTGAGATAGCCAGGAGTTTGAGGGAGTGGAGCTGCTTAATCAAGCAGTTTATGCTTTTGAGACCTCCATCCTTTACTGGAGGAGCAGACCTAATAGTGGCTGAGAATTGGGTCCAGGACGTTGAGGACATGCTAGTAGTGCTCCTATGTATAGATGAATAGAAGGTGTCATTTGCAACATTCAAGCTAACTGGGGAAGCAAAACACTGGTGGAGATTAGCGAGGTTGATTGAGGCGTAGAGATTGGATCCTGCGTTGGTGACGTGGGGTCAGTTTAAGGAATTATTTTTCAAGCGATATTTTCCTACTATCATCTGAAGCGCGAAGGCAGTAAAGTTTCTGCACCCGACTCAGGGGCAGATGACGGTGTAATAGTATATAGCCCAGTTTTTTGAGCTGTCACGGTTTGCCCCACATTTGGCACCAGATGAGGAGAAGAAGGCGAGAAAGTTCGAGGAGGGCCTCAAACAGAATGTATTCAAGCAGGTCATAGGTTTTTGGGCCTAGACATTTGCTGAGGTTGTGGATAGAGCTGCAGTGATCGAGAGTGGCATACAGAGAGTCGTCGCAACTTATAGTCAAGGGAAGAGGTCGGTACCTTTAGAGTTTCAGGTTGGGTCCAGCCGAGGGCTCTGGAGGAGGCGTGATAATAGGGGAGAACGGAGACCGAGAGGAGGAGATCGAGCAGGACAGGGTAGAAAAATGTCCCCTCCTTGCTCCACGTGTTATAAGAGGCACTCGGGAGAATGCTGGCTCAGGGAGATTGTTTGCTATCGGTGTTATTAGTCAAGACATATGGCGAGGGATTGTCGTGCACCACCGGTGACTATGCCTACTCCGAGACCATATAGAGGAGGTCATTAGGCACCTCGTGGTGGTCAGCAAAGGAATACCGCCTCGGCATGAGTTTATGCATTGACACCCAGAGATGCAGAGGTGGCCGGAGACGTCGTGACAGGTACTATTTTAATTCTATCATTTAAAGCTGCTGCATTGTTTGATTTAGGGGTGACCCATTCCTTCATCACCCGAGAATTCATAAAATTGTGTGGGTTTGAAACTCAGTGGATGGGGGTTAGATTATCAGTAGTTACGCCGACAGGGGCTGTAATAACCCAAAGAATTTTCAGCATCTCATCGATGAACACAGAGGATTCATTGATGAGGATATAAAAGGAGCTCGTCAATGAGGACAGGTTTCGTCGACGAGAAAATACCAAGAGAGGTTTTTGGGATAGTCTAAAATTCGTCGAAGAGGGAGGAAGTTCGTTGACGTAATTATTAAAGGGCTCGTCGATGAAACCAGGGCTATAAATAGTGAAAACCCGGATTAAATTGTAGAATTTGGCGCAGCAATCACTCACTCTCTCTCTCTCTCTCTCTCTCTCTCTCTCTCTCTCTCTCTCTCTCTCTCTCTCTCTCTCTCTCTTTCTCTCTAAAATACCTCTCCCTCCTTTTCTCTTCGATCCTGGTCCCGTTTCTCACTGGATCGAAAATCTGAGGTCACCACGACGCTCCTGGTGAAGTTCTCTGCAAGTCTGTAGGGGCTGATTGTGGGAGAAGTTGGTTAAGAATTCATCCTAAATCAAAGGTAAGGTATTTTATTCAGATTATGCCTTCCTTGTAGTTATAAGAAAAGTTGTAGGTAAGAAAATACTGATGTTTTGTTCTGGGGGATGTTATTTTCAAGGTGTTGAGTGGAAAACCCTGTGGGTGTAGGGCTAGAGTACAATAGGGACTTTTCAGAGATAAGCTAAGGGAAATATGCTATGCTAGGAATTTTATAATGTTATCAGAGATTTTACACACATGTATATACAGGCTTATTACCCAGTTTTACAGAATATGAGTTTTAAATGCTTGTGTTGCCTGAGTAGATATTTATGTGATGAAGAACTTATATAGTTTTTACAGTATATCATACTATACTGATTACACAAATATAGACAGTATATTATAGATATTTATCTAGAATAGTATATTACAGTTTTTCTCAAATTAGTATGTTATAGTTTTATACAGATCAGTATATCATAGATATTTATCCAAAATAATATATTACAGTTTTACTCAGATTAGTATGTTATAGTTTTATATAGATCTGTATATCACAGATATTTATCCAGAATAGTATATTACAGTTTTACTCAGATCAGTATATTACAGTTTTATTCAGAACAGTATATAAAGTACTTATAGTTTGTCATGTTTCCTATTACTATAACATACAGAGTATACAGACCGAGTATATAGACAGAGTATACAAACAAATATTCAGAGATAGCATCAAGATGCTACTGATACAAAATATAGAAATTATAGAGTTTATAGTACAGAAAGATAACGTTATGGTAATTTTGGAAACATGATGAAAGTAGTAAAAGACTATATGTATATATATAGTATCAAATCCCTAAGGAATGATTACAGACAGATATAGATAAAGAATACAGAGCACGGTACAATTGCTATATACAGATAGAGTGCAACCATATATCTCAGATAGTGTGTGGGTACCGTCAAACCATGCTTGGAGAGGATGCAGCTCCCTAGTTCGCTGGGTTGAGGGGGCTAGTTTGACGAGGTAGCAATTAGTCCTGTGCCTAGGAGTGTATGCAGTTTGGTCAGGCTGAGGTAGTGTAGAGTATATTGACTTATTTGGAGAGCTGACTAGATTAAGTCCTACCTACGAGCCGCACAACCCTGTCATGAGGGGTCAAATCATGACATACAGAGTTCTAAGGATAAAGTATAGTTATGTATATGTATATAGTTTTACAGTATATGATGAGTATAGTATGATATCAGTAGTATGAAAAGTAGAAAATACAGATGATACAGCTATATTTTAAATTGTGAAAATGAAAGACATGCTTTACAGATTTACTATTTTATTACAGTTCAGTTGTTATTTTAACAGTATACAACTTAGTCACCACACACTAGTAATAGAATATTTCCACTTACTGAGCGTCAACTCACCCCATGACTTTAACATTTTTCAGGTGAGCCATCTGGGCGAGCAGATCAGGCTCGCGGATAGAGAGTTTATAGATTACCCTAGTTTAAAGGGTAAGTTTGTGCAGGGTTTTGTATTTTGGGATAGATATTTTTGGAGGGATATGAATTATATAGTTATGGTTTAGAAATACAGATTCCTGGTATTGCATGATGTGTATGGATGTATGGATTATGTTTCCGCTGCATAGGTATGATTTTATATTCATATTTACCCCAGTGCCTTCCGAGGCTCATAGCAAGGGGTGTCAGCATAGTTCATATATATAAAAAAAAGAAAAAGAAAATAGAGGTCGTTACAATTTGGTATTAGAACCTGGGTTGCTAGGTTCTGTAGACTTTAGAGTGCAGTGGGAAACAATACCAGAATATAGGAAAAGAATTTGAGGTTTTATTCTATCATCTGGATATAGGATTTTTGTGAGGGTTTTTGTATTTTTCCTAGGGTGACGACTTCAGGAAAGTCATAGTAAACTATCGACGAGTTATGTATTTAGGTTATGGGATGTGATTTGGGGTTAGGATCAGGAGGGATGGTTAATAGAGAATTTGGAGTTTTAGTTGAATAATTTGGGTCTGTAGGGAAATAGATTTCTGAAATGGTGTTCTATGTGTTTGCAGGATGGACCCAGGAGGCAATAGTGCTCACACTAGTAGGGACGATGGTGCTGGTCCTTTTGGTGCAACAAGTGGGGATTTAGATGATGTGCTACGCAATGTGGCTCAACAAGTTATGACTGAGATTGCACGGACCTCTAGAGAGCAGGAAGGTCAATCTTCAGCTCAGGGATGTACCATAGAGAAATTTATGAAGATGAATCCGCCAGCGTTTTCTGGAGTGACTGAACCTGCAGTTGCAGAGAAATGGGTGCAAGAGGTAGAGAAGATTCTGACAGCACTTCATTTCACCGACGAGCAGAGAGTTTTATATGCTACGTATAGGTTGGTAGGGGATGCCGAGAGATGGTGGGCAGCCACCAGATTATTGGAGGAGCAGAGGGCTATACTAGTGTCGACGACCTGGGCTCGATTCAGGGACGTATTCTTCAATAAATATTACCCTCCCTCACTCAGAGAGGCTCGAGTACATGAGTTTCTGAGCCTATCCCAGGGATCATTGACTATCCAGTAGTATGCGGAAAAATTTATCGAGCTCTCACGTTTCTGCCCATATATTGTCCCCGATGAAGTGAAGAAGGCGAGAATTTTTTAGACGAACCTGAGGCGTGATTTTTATAGGTAGGTGGCAGTACTGACGATCCAAGATTTTGCAGAGTTGGTTGACAGGGCTAGTATAGCAGAGGAGAGTCTATCTAGAGAGACAGAGACACAGAGTTAGAGGAAGAAGACTGCACCCTCGAGTTTTCAAGGGGCTCCCAGCCGAGGCCTATGGAGAGGAGGTATATCTGGCGGAGGTCAGAGGTAGATGGTAGAGCATGGGGGATTTCAAGGCGGACAACTTCCTACTATTTGTCCTAGCTGCGGACGGAGACATCCTGGTGAGTGTCAACTGAGGGAGAATGTCTGTTATCGTTGCGGGAGGCCCGACCATATGGCTTGATCATGTCGGATGCCATTGAATTATGCACCGGCTCCTAAACCGTTTCATGGTGGATATCAGGCACCCCGCGGAGGTCAGTAGAGGAATACTGCGTCGGCGAGGGTATATGCATTGATGCCGAGAGACGCTGAGACGGCTGGAGACGTGGTCATAGGTATCATTATTTCTTTACCATATAAAATTATTGTTTTGTTTGATATAGGTGTCACTCACTCTTTTATATCGGCGGCATATGTAAAAAAGACTTGAGTAGAAACACAGCCGTTAGATGTAGAATTATCTGTAGGTACACTGATGGGATCTGTAATAAGGTGCAGAAAAGTGTTTCGAAATTTCCCAATGCATGTTCAAGAGAGAGTATTACCCGCGGATCTTGTGGTCCTAGATATGTAGGGGTTTGATGTGATATTAGGCATGAATTGGCTAGCAACTTATCACGCCAGCATTGATTGTCATTAGAAGGAAGTAATTTTCAGACCCCTGGGCGAGCAAGAGTACAGATTCGTAGGATCACGCATACGTGCCACACCACAGTTGGTGTCGTCCATTCAGGTGAGGAGATTGCTACAGGATGGTTGCTAGGGGTATGTCGCATACCTAAAAGAATTGCCAAAAGAAGAATTGAGACAAGCTGATATACCAGTAGTGAGAGAGTTTCCAGATGTATTTCCAGAAGAATTACCTGGTTTGCCACCTGATCATGAGATTGAGTTCACTATAGACCTGTTGTCGAGATCTGTGCCAGTATCTAAAGCACCATATCGTATGGCTCCAGACGAGTTGAAAGAACTGAAAGATTAGCTATAAGAATTACTGGATAAGGGTTTTATCAGGCCCAGTGTGTCGCCCTGGGGAGCGCCAGTTTTATTCATGAAAAAGAAAGATGGAACCATGAGGTTATGCATCAATTATAGGGAGATAAACAAACTGACAGTCAAGAATAAATACCCTCTCCCTAGGATTGATGATTTATTTGATCAGCTTCAGGGGACCCAGGTTTACTCTAAAATTGATTTGCAGTCAGGCTACCATCAGGTGAAAGTTAGAGCAAAAGATATTTCGAAAACCGCATTTCATACTAGATATGGGCATTATGAGTTTTTAGTAATGCCATTTGGGTTGACTAATGCACCAGCAGTATTTATGGATCTAATGAATCGGGTGTTCCATCAGTATTTGGACCAATTTGTGGTTGTGTTTATTGATGATATACTAGTCTACTCGAGGAGTTTTGAGGAGCACGAGCATCATTTAAGGCTGGTGTTGTAGATATTAAGGGAAAGAAAATTTTCTGCAAAATTCAAGAAGTGTGAGTTTTGATTAAAACAGGTTATTTTCTCAGCCATGTGATCTCTGAAGCGAGTGTATCAGTTGATCTGAGTAAAATAGGGGCAGTGGTGAATTGGGAAAGGCCAGGCAGCGTTCAGGAGGTTAGGAGTTTTTTGGGATTAGCAGACTATTATCGGCGCTTCGTAGATGGCTTCTCCAAACTATCAGGTCCATTAACACGGCTTACGAGGAAAAATGTAAAGTTTGATTGGACCGATGACTATGAGTGGAGTTTTCAAGAATTAAAACAACGGTTGGTCTCGACGCCAATTCTGGCTATTCCATCAGGAGAGGATGGATTTGTAATATACAGTGATGTCTCTTTGAAGGATCTTGGATGTGTGTTAATGCAGCATGGCAGGGTTATTGCTTATGCGTCTAGACAATTTAAAGAGTATGAGAAGAATTATCCTATCCATGATTTGGAGTTAGCTGTAGTGGTGTATGCTCTCAAGATCTTGAGGCATTATCTAAATGGTGGGAAATGCGAGATTTTCATGGATCACAAGAGTCTGAAATATTTCTTCACCCAGAAAGAGTTAAAAATGATACAAATAAGGTGAGTAGAACTCATTAAAGATTATGACTGCACCATTAGTTACCACTCAGGAAAAGCAAATGTAGTGGCATATGCTCTGAGCAAGAAATCAGCGGGACCTGTACTGCAGCCACGAAGATTCAACACTCAATTTTGATGGATTTGGAGAGGCTCAACATAGAATTGGTAGAGAAGAGTCCTTACGCAATTATTTCCAGTCTAATGGTTTAGCCTACGCTATACAAGAGGATTAAAGCAGCTCAGGGTGATGATGTGGAGTTGGCAGAGGTGATGGCTAGAGTGTGGGATGGTTAAGGAGAGGAGTTCAGCATATTAGATGATGGGGCCCTGCGATTCCGTACTAGACTCTGTGTTTGTGCAGATACCGAGATCAGGAGGACTATATTGGAGGAGGCTCACAGATCCCTATACAGCGATCATCCGAGTAGCACTAAAATGTATCGAGATCTACGAGAGTACTTTTGGTGGAGTGGGATGAAGAGAGAAATAGTCGTATTTGTATAGCAGTACTTGATGTGTTAGCAGGTTAAAGCTGAACACCAGAGACCAGCAGAGCAGTTGCAGCCATTGTTCATTCCAGAGTGGAAATAGGACCACGTTTCGATGGACTTCATTACAGGGTTACCACCAGTGCGACAAGGACTAAATGCAATTTAGGTGATTGTTGATCATCTAATGAAGACCACTCATTTCATCCCTATTAAAGTCGGTTATTCTATGGACAGGTTGGTAGAAATTTATGTTTAGGAGATAGTTTGCATCCATGGTGTACCGGTATCCATAGTCTCATACTGAGATCCTCGGATTATTTCACGATTATGGAAAAGTTTTCAGGAGGTTATGGGTACACAGTTAGCTTTTAGCATTGTTTTCCATCCCCAGATAGATGGTCAGGCTGAGAGGACGATTCAGAAACTAGAAGATATGCTTCGTGCATGTGTTAGATTTTGGGGGTAGTTGGACTTAGTTTTTACCGCTAGTTGAATTTGCCTATAATAACAGCTACCAGACTAGTATCGACATGGCTCTATATGAGGCATTATATGGTAGGAGATGTCGTTCTCCTCTCTTCTGGGATGAAGTAGGCGAAAGGCGAGTATTGGGTCCAAAGATGGTGCAGTAGGCTTGTGACAAGGTCTGACTAATTAAAGAAATAATTAGTACATCACAGAGTCGGCAGAAAAGCTATGCAGATACTCACCGCTGAGAGTTAGATTTTGATGTGGGAGTTCGGGTAATTTTTTTAGATAGCTCCTCTAAAAGGAATTATGAGGTTTGGAAAGAAGGGCAAGTTGAGCCCCAGGTATATTGGCCCTTTTGAGATACTAGAGAGAATAGGGTCAATTACCTATAGGCTAGCTTTGTCACCAACTTTGACTCAAATTCATGACGTGTTTCATATTGATATGTTAAGGAAATATGTCCCAGACCCGTCTCACATAATTAGCTATGCAGAGATAGAACTCAAGGATTCACTAGCTTTTGAAGAGACACCAGTACGGATTTTAGACAGAAAGATACAAGAACTACGTACTAAAGAAATTTAGTTAGTGAAAGTTTTGTGGAAAATCATGCTATAGAGGAAACTTCTTGGGAACTCAAAGAGCAGATTAAATAGAGATATCCACAGTTGTTCCAAGAGGTATAAAGGTAATCAGGTAAAGTATAATAGCTAGATAAGTTTCTTTTGCAGGTACATGTATGGATTTAATGAGTAGATAGTTTTTAGTTTTATTTTTGTAATCTCCCAGAACAAAAGATGTAACCATGGTATTCCTCTGCCATAAGTGAGGGTAGGTAATAAAATAAGTTGACCATTTTTTTCCTTTACGGGATGATGGAGTGTATAGATGGTGTTCAACTCAGATAGTAAATTTTAAGGATGAAATTTTATAAGGAGGGGAGAATGTAATAACCCGAAGAATTTTCAGCATCTCGTCGATGAACACAGGGGATTCGTCGACGAGGATCTAAGAGGAGCTCGTCGACAAGGACAAGTTTCGTCGATGAGAAAATACCGAGAGAGGTTTTTAGGACAGTCTGAAATTCATCGACAAGGGAGGAAGTTCGTCGACGAAATTATTAAAGGACTCTCAATGAGGTGACGTGTCTCGTCGACGAATCTAGGGCTATAAATAGTGAAAACCCGAATTAAATTGCAGAAATTGGCACCACAATCACTCTCTCTCTTTAAAACGCCTCTCCCTCATTCTCACTTTGATCATGGTCCTGTTTCTCGCCGGATCGAAAATTCGAGGCCACCACGATGCTCCTGGAGAAGTTCTCTGCAAGTCTACAAGAGCTGATGATCGTGGTAAAGTTGGTTTGGAATTCATCCCAAATTCAAGGTAAGGTATTTTATTTAGATTATGCCTTCCTTGTAGTTATAAGAAATGTTGTAAGCAAGAAAATATTGATGTTTTATTCTGGGGGATGTTGTTTTCAGGGTGCTGAGTAGAGAACCCTGCAGGTGTAGGGCTAGAGTACAATAGGGACTTTTTAGAAATAAGGTAAGAGAAATATGCTATGCCAGGAATTTTTATAATATTATCAGAAATTTTACACATATATATATACTGGCTTATTACCCAGTTTTACAGAATATGAGTTTTAAATGCTTGTGTGGCCCGAGTAGATATTTATGTGATGAAGAACTTATATAGTTTTTATAGTATATCATACTATACTGATTACACAGATATAGACAGTATATTATAGATATTTATCTAGAATAGTATATTACAGTTTTTCTCATATCAGTATGTTATAGTTTTATACAGATCAATATATCACAGATATTTATCCAGAACAGTATATTACAGTTTTACTCAGATCAGTATGTTATAGTTTTATACAGATCAATATATCACATATATTTGTCCAGAATAATATATTACAGTTTTACTCAAATTAGTATATTACAGCTTTATGCAGAACAAGATTTATAGTTTGTCATGTTTCCTATTACCATAACATACAGAGTATACAGACAGATATACAATGATAGCATCAAGATGCTACTGATACAGAATATAGAAATTACAAAGTTTATAGTACAGAAAGATAATGTTATGGTAATTTTGGAAACATGATGAAAACGGTAAAAGACTATATATATATAGTATCAGATCCCCGAGGAATGATTACAGACAGATATAGATAAAGAATACAGAGCATGGTACCGTTGCTATATACAGATAGAGTGCAATGACATATCTTAGATAGTGTGTGAGTACCATCAAACTGTGCTTGGAGAGGATGCAACTCCCTAGTTCGCTGGGTTAAGGGGGCCAGTTTGACGAGGTAGCAGCCAGTCCCACCCCTAGAAGAGTAAACATTTTGGCGGGGCTGAGGTAGTGTAGAGTATATTGACTAATCTAGAGGGTCGACTAGATTAAGTCCCGCCTACGGGCCGCACAACCCTGTCATGAGGGGTCAAATCATGACATACAGAGTTCTAAGGATAAAGTACAGTTATGTATATGTATACAGTTTTACAATATATGATGAGTATAGTATGATATTAGCAGTATGAAAAGTAGAAAATACAGATGATACAGTTATATTTTAAATTGTGAAAATGAAAGACATGCTTTATAGATTTACTATTTTATTACAGTTTAGTTGTTATTTTAACAGTATGTAACTTAGTCGCCACACACTAGTAATAGCATATTTCCACTTACTAAGCGTCGACTCAGCCCATGACTTTAACATTTTTCAGGTGAGTCAGCTGGGTGAGCAGATCAGGCTCACTAATAGAGAGTTTATTGATTACCTTGGTTTAGAGGGTAAGTTTGTGCAGGGTTTTTTATTTTGGGACATATATTTTTGGAGAGATATGTATTCTATAGTTCTAGTTTATAAGTATAGATTCCTTGTATTGTATGATGTGTATGGATGTATGGATTACGTTTCCACTACATAGGTATGATTTTATATTTAGATTTACCCCGGTGCCTTCTAAGGCTCGAGATTCATAGCAAGGGGTATCAGAGTAGTTCGTATATATAAAAAAGAAAAGAAAAGAGAGGTTGTTACAGGGGCTATGGGAATATGCGATAAAGTACTTAACTATTGTCTAGTGTGTATTCAAGGGAGGATTTTAATGGCTAATCTAGTTGTCTTGAATACGCATGGATTTGAGGCGATATTGGGTATGGACTGGCTAGCCGTTCACTATGCCAATATAGATTGTTATCAAAAAGAGGTTGTGTTCAGACCTTTAAGGGGACAAGAGTATCGGTTTGTGGGATCTAGTGTGCATACCCCACCATAGTTGTTATCTACCATTCAGGCGAGGTGGTTGCTGCTACAAGGTTGTCAGGGTTTTGTGGCTTGTGTAAAGGAGACATCATAAAGGGAGGTGAGGTTAGTGGATATCCCGATAGTGAGGGATTTTCTTAATGTTTTTCCTGAGGATTTGCTGGGACTACCTCCTAATCGTGAGGTAAAATTTTCTATTGATCTAGTACTAGGGACAACACTAATTTCAAAAGCGTCGTACAGAATGGCACTAGCAGAATTGAAAGAATTGAAGGATCGGTTACAAGAACTGTTGGATAGAGGATTTATTCAGCCCAACGTGTCGCCTTAAGGAGCGCCAGTTTTATTTGTGAAAAAGGAAGATGGGTCGATGAGAACGTGCATTGACTACCGTGAAATTAATAAGGTGACTATCAAGAATAAGTACCTGCTTCCTTGCATCGACGATTTATTTAATCAACTAAAAGGGACACATGTTTTCTCGAAGATAGATTTACAGTTTGGGTATCGTCAAGCAAAATTCAAATAAAAGGATGTTGCTAAGATGACATTCAGGACTCGGTATGGCCATTACAAATTCTTGGTTATGCCGTTTGGGTTGACAAATGCTCCTGCGGTATTTATGGATTTGATGAATAGGATATTTCACCAGTGTCTAGATCAGTTCGTGGTGGTATTTATTGACGATATACTAGCGTATTCAAAAAACCCAAAGGAGCACTAGGAACATCTAAGGATAGTACTTCAGATACTGAGGGAAAGGAAACTATTTGCTAAATTTAAGAAGTGTGAATTCTAGCTAGAGCAGGTTACCTTCCTTGGACATGTAATATCCACGGGTGGTATATTAATGGATCCAAGTAAGATCGAGGTGGTAGTTGATTGAGTACGACCAAAGAATGTGTAGGAAATTAGAAGTTTTCTGGAATTAGCTAGATACTACCGTAGATTCGTTGAGGGTTTCTCTAAATTGTCTGATCCACTGACAAGGTTAACCAGGAAAGGGGTAAATTTTGAATGGTCGGACGAATATGAGCAGAGCTTCCAGGAGCCGAAACAACGACTCATCACTACACCGGTGTTGACGATTCCTTCAGGTGAAGAGGGTTTCGTGATTTACAGTGATGCATCGCATAAAGGGCTTGACTATGTTTTGATGTAACAGAGGAGAGTTATAGCATATGCCTCATATCGGTTGAAAGAATATGAGAAGAATTACCCTACCCATGATTTGGAGCTGGTAGCGGTAGTGTACGCACTAAAGATTTGGCGGCATTATCTTTATGGGGGTAGGATTAAAATTTTTACTGATCTTAAAAGTTTGAAATACTCTTTCACGTAGGAAGAGTTGAACATGAGGCAAAGGAGATGGTTAGAACTGATAAAGGATTATGATTGCACCATCAAGTACCACCCGGGGAAGGAAAATGTGGTGGCTGATGCCTTAAGTCGAAAATCCATGGGTGCATTAGTATCTGTAGTGGGGACCCAGCATTCGATTCAGATGGATCTATAATGAATGGGAATAGAACTCGCAGAGTGTGATCATCAAGCATTTATTGCCAATCTGGTGTTGCAATCAACTTTACAGGGAAAAATTAAAGCGGCACAAAGGAGTGATGCAGAACTGGTAGAGCTGATAGAGAAAGTACAGGATGGTCTGGAGGAATATTTCAATATCTCAGATGATGGGGCCTTGAGGTTTCGTACCAAGTTATGTGTACCTACTGATCTTGAGATTAAGAAAGTGATTTTGGAGGAAGCGCACCGATCCTTGTATATGGTACATCCTAGTAGCACTAAAATGTACAAGGATCTTAGGGATTCGTTTTGGAGGATTGGAATGAAAAGAGAAATTACCGAGTTTGTTGCACAGTGTTTGATATGCCAACAGGTGAAAGCTGAGCATCAGAGACCGGCGGGATTGAAATTAGGAATAGCTTCCCAAAAGGGGGAGTGAATTGGAATTTTTTCGATTTTGATAATTTTTAATCTTTTTCTTAAGATACTAAAGAAAGCACAAATGATAGCTGATAACCACACTTTAGAATACTTGTAATTTAAATGAACAAGACAATCAATAAAGCTAAAACAATTCAATCACTCAATCAAGAATATTTTTGCTTTTTTTGATTTCCTTGTGGATGTTTATCACTTTCTTTGAATAAGCTTTTAGTATGCACTTCTCTTGATTAAGATTTCTGCAGATTAACCAACGTACTCCCTTTTGGGTTTCCGCAAACGGTTAATCGAAACGTACTTTCTAAATACCAAGAGTCTTTGTATCTTTCTCTTTGAAACCTGTGACCTGCACTTTTTAAATCATACAACACAGCAAGTATAGTATATAAAGTAGAGAGAAAGACACAAGATTTTTTACGAGGTTCGGCTTCAACACAGCCTACGTCCTCGCTCTTTGCTTTTGTTGATTTTCTTGTGGATGTACTTCAACAGATAAAATATCAAGAATGAAATAAACTTTTGAAGCTTTTCAAAGAATTCACCAAAATCCTTTTCTCCATATGAGAAATCAGTAATTCTTCAGGATTTGATGAGCAAAAATATCATAACAACAGTACTTTCAGCTTTGCAAGAGATTGATCAAAAGAGATTTTGAGAGCAAGAGAGCTTTGAGAGAATTTCAATGCTTGGGATAATTTTTGATTCACAAGAACCATGTATTTATAGGCTTCCAAGTAGGTTTCCTTGTTGCAAGAGTTTCCTTAAAGAGTTTTCCAAGTTGTTAGAAAATTTGGGGTTCAAAAGACTATAATTTAAAAATAAGAGTTTTAAAATTTTTGCCCGTTAAATAGTGTTTAGACGTTTGAAGATTCGAGGTTAGACGTCTGAAGTTCCTGAAACCCTTTATAAATAGAACTGGATACAGTCAGATGTCTGAAGTCAAGGTTCAAACGTCTGAGGTCGCACGTTCAGATGTCTGAAGTCACGAGTTCAGACGTCTGAACTACTACTGCAACTCTCTGTCCTATTCTATAAATTCTTCAGATGTCTGTACTTAATCTTCAGATGTCTGAAGTAATTCTTCAGATGTCTGAACTTAAAGTTCAGTATATGAAGTCTCAACTTCAGTCATCTAAACTGAAAAGTTCAGTCATCTGAGCTATTAAAAACCTATTTAAAAAAAAAAAAAAAACTATTTTGCTCTCTTATGATCTTTATAAAAACTTAATTCAATATACTTAAATAGGTACTTAAATCTTTATAATCTCTTAGAAAAAGCTTCAAAACATATTTCAAATGATATTTTGGCTTTTGAAATACTTACAAATATGTTTCCTAAGCCTTCATGCTTGAGTTCTCTTTGCTCTTGAGATTCTTTGAATAATTTTCTTAAGCTTCAAATATGTTAGACTCTCTTTGGATCATTGAGAAGCTATCTTCATACTTGATCTTCTCTTAAACCATACTTGAGCTATATTTGAACCTTGCTTTGAACCACACTTGATCCATATTTCCTGAAACACCAAAAACTCAATCTTTTCAAGTTAAATCATCCTTTGTTTGTTATCACCAAAACCAATTGAAAAACCTCATTAGGCCAACAGGGGTCATTGCAGCCGCTGTATATTCTTGAGTGGAAGTGGGAGCATATAACGATGGATTTTGTCACTAGGTTACCGCCAGCGCTTCATGGACAGGACACCATTTGGGTAGTGGTGGATCAACTTACAAAGACTGCCCATTTTCTACCTATTAGAGTTAACTACTCTTTAAACCGGTTGGCAGAGTTATATATTCAGGAGATAGTAAGAATGCATGGCATGCATGTGTCCATAGTTTGAGACTAAGACCTACGGTTCACATCCCGTTTTTGGAGGAGTTTGCAAGAAGCCATGGGTTCTCAATTGTCGTTTAGCACTGCATTTCATATTTATACAGATGGATAGATGGAGAGGATGATGCAAATATTGGAGGATATGCTACATGCATGCGTGCTAGACTTTGGGGGCAGTTGGTTACAATTTATACCGTTAGTCGAGTTTGCGTATAATAACAATTATCAGGCCAGCATAGAGATGACACCATTTGAGGCATTGTATGGTAGGAAATGCTGGTCCCCATTATACTAGGATGAGATTGGGGAGAGACAGATGTTGGAGTCATAGTTGATACAGCAGACTCAGGATAAAGTTAACTCATCAAAGATAGAATCAGTGCAGCACAGAGCCGGCGGAAGAGTTATGCTGATACTCGTCGGCGAGAGTTGGATTTTTACATGGGGGACTATGTGTTCTTAAAAGTGGCACTGTTGAAAGGTGTTATAAGATTCGGGATAAAGGGTAAACTGAGCCCTAGGTATATTGGGCTATTTGAGATTCTGGGGAGAGTGGGTCCAGTTGCTTACAGGTTGGCTCTGCCTCCTGCTTTGTCTAGAATTCATGATGTATTTCATATTTCGATGTTGAGAAAATACATCCAGGACCCCTCTGTTAGAAAAGGTGTATTCCCAAGAGGGGGGGGGGTGAATTGGAAATTTTAACTTTTATCCTAGGTTAAGCCAGAAGTCAATAAGTTTTGGTAACCTAGGGTCTTTCTACACAGTTCCAAATGTGCTGATAAGTAAAATACGTGGAATTTAAATCATGCACGTCATTCATACAATAACATATACATGCGATAAATATAAAGTGCTGAAATGTAAATAGACACACGATATGTTATCAGGGTTCGGCCAACTGTGCCTACATCCCCGCTTCTAGCTCGTAAGCAAGAGGATTCCACTAATAGGTCACTTAAGGGTGGAGAGGCACTGTTTATAACTTGGTCAAATTAACACAAGACTGACCTCAACCTTAACCAGGTCAATTAGTGGGGCTGACCTCAACCTACACGCTTTAACAGAACGACGCACCTAGCTTTCCTAACCGGGTCTAAGCCAATCCGAGACTATTCCAGGGCTAGTCTCCCTCTTCAGGCCCATGCCTAAATATACAACAAATGTGTATATATTCAGATGGTACAGTGATTGTACTTTCGTATAAAGCAGATATGTACCCAAATGCGCGCAATTAACATACACCACAAATGATATAATAAGTAAGCTCAATGTGATCTTAAGATGTCTACTCTCAAATAGATTTACTATCGATGTAATTCGTGCATGAGAGTGCAAACCTATATGATCTTTGTATCACTAAATATTCAATATAAATACTCAAGCAAAGATATTAGCCACACTTCATATATTTCAATCAACAAGTTTTCTTAATACATATATGTATATGAAGCTCTAGCAATGTATAAGTTTGGTTTACAAAAAGAGTTTAATCTTTGTATTTAACTATAGATATAATTCAATGAATATTGCAACAAAGATTTTTCTCACAAAAATAAATATCTCTTTAAAGATTTATCAGGACAAAGCACAATAGATATTTGAAACTATTTTGAAAATATTTTGCAACCAAAAACAAATACAATCTTCTTAAGATGTTGCAATGAAGGTGCAAATTTTAGAAGATCTTTCAAAGTCTTCTTAGGATAGACTTATTAACAAAGTCTCCTAAGAATACTTAGGTTTAGCTCTCAATGAAAATAAATCAATCAAATATGAATGGGAGAGCAAACCTTTTAAATATAAATACTCAATCGACTTACAGAGGATTTAAGAGATCGAAGAAGGTAAGCATGAGTGAATGGGGATTGGATATGAGTATTATAGGATTTGGGATTTTTAGAGAATTTCTCTTAATCAATATTTTTAATCCCATGCTAATTATCCCAAATGAGGGGGTATTTATAGACAACCCTAGAAATATAACCGTTGGGGACCTATTGGGAATAATTAGGAAACTTTAATGACCTTTCAAATATTTTAACCCAGTTTAAAAATATTAACCGTGGTAAAAAAAACAGGGCAACCCGAGAGGTTCGGTCGACCAAGTCTCATATGGTTCGGTCGACCAGGGAACTTTTGAACTGAGGTCTTGGTCAACCAGGAGAAGGAGATTTTCCAATTTTCCAAGGTTCGGTCGACCAGGCCATTTAGAACTGGCTGGTTCGGTAGACCAGACCGCTAGAAATTCTTCCGAGAACCCTCAAATCTACCAGGTAGTTGGAGAACAAATGTTCTCAGTTGACTGGATAGTCAACTGCTGACCCAGGAGGGTTTCGGTTGACCAGGGCCTTTTGAACAACAAGTTTCGGTCGACCGAGTGGTCAAACTTTGACCTAATGCACTTTTGGTCGACCAGGGCTTTTTGAACTAACTTGGCTGGTCGACCAGATGGTCAAACTTTTGACCCAATGCACTTTCAGTCGACCAAGGCTTTTTGAACTAACTTGGCTGGTCAACCAAATGGTCAAACTTTTGACCTAGGGAGGTTTCGGTCAACCAGGGCTTTTGACTAGTCGACCGAAAGTGCACCATGTGTGCATTTCGGTCCCGTTTCAAAACATACAAGCCCTATTCAAGTATCTAACAAACATATGTGTAAATGTGTGTGTCCTAGGGTCACTTGGGGTCCAATTTGAAGACATTGAAAAAGTCCGGTGTCGGTCAACCGAAGGTCGACCGAAGGGTACACCCTAAGGTCTTTCTAAGATTATTTCTCATTTACGGTTCATTTGAGCTTACGTAATAAATCATATATGTGATGTGTGTGAGCTTATTACAAACCAAAAGACCTATTTAATATTACAGACCAATTTCCCTACTGAATATATATATATTACAACTGAAAAACGTGTATTGGTCTTCAAGCTTTAGTTCCTCTTTGTGATCTGCCAATTAGAATTCCTGCACATCAACTCGGCAGATATTAAATACCTGAGTATTTGTCATAATCAAAACAGGGATATGACCTATAAGGTCAACACCCTCCCATGTGATCAAATATGAGGCACTAGAGCTTAGTGATGCTTTGTCTTATAAGGAAATGTCAGTGCATACTTTGGATTGGAAAGAACAAGTGCTGCATACAAAAAATATACCGTTGGTAAAGGTTCTGTGGCGTAGCCATGCAGTAGAAGAGGCTTCTTGGGAGTTAGAGGAGTAGATGTGCTAGAGATATCCGCACCTATTCGGCGAAAATCAGGGTTAAGGCATGTAATTTAATTTGTATAATGTAGGTTAGGTAGTGTTTAGATTGTAATGGTTTTGGGGAGAATTTTAGTTCAATGGTTGTAATCTCCCAAAACCCCTTTGTAACCACGGTATTCCTCTGCCATAAGTGAGAGTAAGTAATAAGATAAGTAGCTGATTTTCCTTTAGTGGATGGTGTATATTACAAATAGTAAATTTCGAGAATGAAATTTTATAAGGGTGGGGGGGGGGGGAATGTAGAGACCCGGAGAATTATAGCAAATAAATAATAAAAGAAAGGAGAGAAAAGGATTTTCAAAAGAGGATTCAGCAAGGTCTCGTCGATGAGTGTAGAGTGCTCGTCGACGAACAGGACTTCTTGGGCTCGTCGACATGGACGCGTGTCTTGTCGACTAAAACTTACTGAGAGGGGTTCAGTAGAGCTTGCAGTTCGTCAACGAGGGTTACGAGTTCATCGACAAACTCCTTTCATGGGCTCATTGACGAGGTGACGTGTCTCGTCGACAAATCCAGACCTTATAAATAAGCGGAGCTCGAGTTTTTTAGTGAGAAATTGCACGCAGATTCCCTCTCTCTCTAGAATTTTGACTCCCTCACCTTCTCTCTAGATTTTCGGCTTCGTTCTTTGCCGGTTCGATGATTGAAAGCCGTCACGCTACTCTTGGGAAGATTCTCTTCAAGTTTGTTGGAGTAGTTCATTGGTTAGACCAACTTAGACATCATCCCAAAATCTGGGTAAGTTGGTTATTTTAAGTTTTATAAGGAATTTGGTATTTTTGGAATGAGGAAAGTGTAGAAGATGGAATAATACTGAAATTTTATTTGGGAAAATGTAAATTTCAGGGTGTTGAGCTGGGAACACCGTGGGTGTAGGTTTGGATTAAATTGCGAGCATTTTAGTATGTCAGGTAAGGAGAATAAATTATAGCAGGTATTTCTGTGAAATACTGGGTGAATTATATGTGAAACGAATTATAATATTTTCCCTGAAATTATTACGATATGATTAACAAATGAAATTCGTGTGACATATGATTATAAGAAAATGATGAAATGTTAATTGTGATTTTTGGATAATAAGGAAATGAGATAAATTATGTATATAAATGATTGTTGTGAAAACAGTGAAAATATGAAATGTTGATATTTGTGAATATAGAGAAATGTGGAAATATGTGAAATATGGAAAGGGTTTTATGAAATTGGGGGGGGGGGGAATATGAAATTTTGATATGTGTATACTAGAAATGATGAAACATGTGATATGTAATATGTTTTCATATATATATATATATATATATATATATATATGCATATTATTATGAAATGAAACTGGTATTGAAATACTGAGAATTTATTGGTAGACAAATGTGAATTTGCTGGGAATATTGATTGGTAAATACTAAATTGTGAATGGTGATTGTGAATATTGGGAATGTGAACATTGCAACTAACAACTGCAATGAATATTGAATTTAGAAATGTTGATGTGGGAAAAATGAAATAGTGGAAAAGAAAACCCTGATGGAATAGATATGTGAACCCCAGCGATGGGTTATGATATCGAGCACGATACCGATGTTAGCAGATGAAAAGTGCAACCACACAGAATTGGGAAGCGTGTGGTGACGTAATACGAATTGGCCAAACAAGGGTTTTATATTGCCCTTTGGATTCCGGACTCGGGTACTTGGCAAACCATTCGTTACTACAGACAGGTATGTGGGATTATTTGATATAACCGGGTTGGCCAACCGCAATTAGATCTCACCTTTGGGCCGGACAACCCTAACCATGGGGGGAAGCATGGTGTGGAGAAAAATCCTCAGGGCAGTCATGAGTTACAGACATGGTAGTGTGGGTTACCGAGGATACTCATGTGCTAGATAAGGAATTGGAAAATAGAAATGAAATGAAAATGAGAAATGGAATTGCGTGAGTTAATAAATAATTAAAGTGAAGTAAAACACACCACCTAAGGGCTTACTGAGTAAGGTGAGTGCTCTGATAAGTATCAGTTGTAGCTGAACCCGAGTTAATCGAACTAGGCTGCAAACAATTTGTGGGTAGAGGGAAGCTGCTTGTATGGGCGGGTAAGCTTCCCTATTCTCAGGTACTTTGTGGGTAAACTCAAATTATGAATGAATGATTTTGGAAATGGAAGTAAAAGCTTATGAAAGCTTGTGTTGTATATCTATATGATTATGATTATGGAAATGGTATATTTTCTCAAAAGATACTATCACTGATATGTTATATTCTATGATACAATGAATCTCATATTGTCATACCCTGTAAATAATTTATTCCGTCTTATTGAGATGTGTCTCACCCAATCATTCAAATATTTCAGGAAACCAAGATCGAGCTGGTGATAGAGCTCCCATGTAGAGTGGAGCTGGTACCCTTACATACAGGGTGAGTGTGTAAACTAGGGATGGATGATTCCCCTAGAGTTTTGGTTATTTTGGGATGTATGTTGATGTATAAACTTCTAGTTAGTTGAGACTCTGGTATGTGTATTCACTGTGAAGTGTGTGTGTGTGTGTGTATATATATATATATTGTGACTTTCGCTGATAGGAATACTAGTATGACCATTTTATTCGGTACCTGTCCTGGGTTGGTTCGTGTTTAAATGGTATTAGGGTGGTGATGTGGCTGATATGTTATGTTTGTTAATATGTGGGAAAAAATGGTAAGAAAAATTGGGGCGTCATAAGATCAGCATTAGATGCAACTGAAGTTGTGTCTTCATGCTTTTTCTTAAAATTTTTCTCTTTGTTTTGTTCCTTGAATTTCAATTTTTTACACTCTTGCTTCATATGTCCTTTCTTATTACAATAGTGACACTCAATATCCTTTTTCGAAACTGAGCTACATCAGTCTACTTATTTGTCATTACGGTAAGAATATCTACTCTTGCTTCTGCCTCTCCCCCGGTTTTCTATCACAAGTGCCTTTGAATATGAAGAGCCGATTGATTTAATTTCTTCTAATTTCTTTATTTAGAAAACTGCTAGTTGTCTGGTTCATAGTAACAATTCATCAAGAGCCGAATTACTAATTGTCACAACCAAAATCTTCTGACTTTTCAGCAAAGAGCTAAGAAGTATTAGGGCCTGAGACTCATCATCAAAAACTATTTTCATAGTAGCAAGTTGATTGATAATATTTTTCATCTCATTCAAATGCTCGGTAATGAGACCACCATCTTTATATTTCAAGCTCACAATTTTCAGAAAAAGAAAATCTTTATTTGTAGCCAACTTTCTATCATAAAGACCCTCCAATTTTTTCCACAATTCATGTGTCGAAGTTTTGGTAGAAACGTGATGAAAAACACTATCATCAATCCATTGATGAATGACACCAACGACTTTTCTATTAAACCTATTCCACTCATCATCACTTTTGTCTTTAGGCTTTTGGCTATCACTCTCAATAGGTCCATCCAAATCTTTGCAAAGTAGAAGATCTTGCATTTTTTTTTTTTCCAAGTTAGCCAATTGCTTGCATTGAAACTAATCATACGACCAATATTACCATCCATGATTTACACAATCCTAATGAGTCCAAAAAATAACACGGCTCTGATATCACTTGTTGAGAAAAATATATATATGAACGATTCCCACAAGTAAATCAATAGAGTAATGCAAATAATAAATAAAATGAGACACAAGAAGTTTAACGTGGTTATCTCAAATGTTGAGGTACATCCACGGGGCACGGTAGTCCAAATCCACTATCACCAAAATGTGTACAAAGTGGGTACAAAAGGTACAAGTCTTACAAATACACAAGAGTGTATAAACAAATGTGGCAAGATGGAAAGATCTCACCAATATTATGAACAAAGCTCCCAAAAGAACCAACCAAAAATAGCACAACCAAATATCCCAATATACTGTTAGTAATACACAGCCAGAGTCATAAGAGCAGCAGCCTGTAGCAGAGAAGACGACCAGCTAGAGAGAAGAGCAACATTGGTTGTAGCCAGCAGGCAGAGGGAGTGTTGTCTAAAAAAAAAAAAAATCCCAGAATAGAGATACTACTATTTGGAGCAACTTGCTATTGTTGGCGGAAATTTCGAATGAAAATAAAACTTGGGGGCTGCCACTTGCTATTGTATTCAATGCTGCAGCTAAAAAAGACTCACCCGAAATACTTAGGCATGCACAGACATGCACCAAAATTTTGCTCCACTAGGAAGCCAACAAGCCCAATTAAAATTCATCCATTTTCAATGCATTGGGCCCCACAAGGAGGGAAACACCAACATAATATATTGTAGTTTTAAAACCAATTACTTCTTCTATATATTAAAAGTTCCGTAGACACCCCCCTTTGTTCGAATTAAAATTAATTGAAGAATAGGAAAGGATAATTGAGCAAGTAAAGTCAATTGAAGCTCTTTTCCTCTTGCCCTAGTCCATACAGTGCATAATTCAAATTTGGGTAGTCTATTTTCACTTTTTGAGATTTAATCGGCCTTAATTGAGGTAATCGAGGAGCTATCTTAGATGGGGATAAGTTTTTTTCCTTGGATGAGCTAAAATTTGTTACCAAATATCCTCATAGAACAAGAGAGAGATTTTCTTATTTTAAAAGCGTTTTTTTGAAAATTAGAGGGTAGGGTAAGTTCCCTTATTTTTCTATAAGAAAGAGATTATGACTTTTGGCCGCACACACTCACGTTAAATCACAAAGAGCACACGTTCACTCCAAAGAGAGAGGTCCAAGGGAGAGTTTAAGGGTAGGGAAGAATTCATTAAAGGAGGCTTGAAGCTTGAAGAAAGAAGATTCCATATAAAGGAAGAACACAAAAGTTTGCTCAAAGTGTTGAAAGAATTGAACTCTTAAGAAGAATAAGATAAATCTACAATCCCCATACATATTTTCGTTAAGAGTTTGTTTGGATCAAAGAGTTTGGTGGGGAAAGGAATGGGAAGGAAAATTAGAAGGAAACTCATTTTTCATTTGAAAATTTCTTTCTATATTTAATACTATTAAAAATAAAAGTTTGTTCTAATAAGATTAAAAATTAAGAAAGATTAAACGTTAGTGGTGTATAAAACCAAACTTTTGTTCATTGATTTGATTTATATATATATATATATATATATATATATATATATATTCTTTTTCACTTTTCTTGATAACCAAATATGATAAATTCGATTCCTTTCTTGTTTTTCTTTCCTTTCTCTTATATTTTCCAAGTTGCAAACATAATCTAAGGGTATGCATATGTGAATAATTGCAAAATCTCTTTGTTTGCATGTTAAAGTTGATATCGGTATGAGACAAAGACTCAATATTTATAACATATGTTGTGTTAAAGTATCAGTTTTTTAGGGCATATTTACACAAAACAAGTCCTTTAGGGTATGTTTGAGACTACTCGTATTCATGGACAAATCAAATAGGGTTAAACATGAAGATAGGGACAAGTTTAGATTTTTTGGATGTCATGCTCTTGTATCCATGGACAAATCAAATAGGGTTAAATATGGAGATAGTCACAAGTTTAGATTTTTTGGATGTCATGCTCATTTGAAGGTAGACTTGAATTAGAGAGGGATAGAGCAGGGGAAAGAAGAAACCAAAGTAGAGAGAGAGAGAGAGAGAGAGAGAGAGAGAGAGAGAGATGTGTTTCAAAAGTAAAAGGAGGTGCCAACATGAAGAAACCACGGTCGTCGCCATTACTGCCAGGGAGGCTGACTGAGGTCCATGGAGGATAGTTTTTGGAGGTCATGGGAAGTTGTTGGGGCTGGAGAAGGAGGTTGGTGACCTTGCATGACCATTTCGCAATTGGGAGATGCTGGGAAAAAGGGTTGGTGCCTCGCACGATCTTTCTTAAAAGGGTCCAACGATAGACTGATTTGCTGATCCAAGCAAACTAGTCGACCGGTCTCTCTCGCTTTTTAATATATTTATTTAATTAAGTTTTATTAATCTATTTTAAAATGAAAAGAAAAACAGTTTTCCTTGCAAAAAAATTCTGAAAAAATAGAGGGAGGTTATTTTTTTTTTATAAAATATTAGGACCATTGTATTGATTTATTTTATTTTATCTACAATTTATTTTTTATTTTATTTAATTTAGTTCTCTTCAATTTAAAAAATAATTTTTTTTCTTTTTTTGACAAATGTTTAGTTACTTTGCTATACTAGATATTCAGACGATGTATTCTTAGGGTTTAGGGTTTATTTAGATTTTTTTCCCTCTTTGTTAGATTTTTTATTGCACTTTCTTCTATTTGTGGTTCCTATAAATTGTTAAAGATCTAAAAAAAAAATTGCAGAAAATTTCCATAGAATATCAACAATTTTCTGAGCAATTTCCAGTGAGGTTTTGACATTTTTGAGGTGTTTTGGACCTTTGCTTGTGTTTTAATTTAGGTTTGAAGAGTGAAAATACAAGAAAAATGAGTTTTTTTTTAATGATAATTTGGGATTTATTGTGTCTGAAACTCTCCATTTATGAATATAAGATGTTGAGATTAAGCTTAAATGTGTTTAATTTGCATTAAAAAATATTTCAATTTGATTTGTTTAGAAGATTGTGTGCACATGATATAATTGGGTCTTGTGTCTTTGCATTCTTATCCAAGTTGAGAATGAACTGAAATAAAAAAAATTGAAAACACTTTAATTAAGGGACCGTTTGGTTTCATTGTCAAAAATCATAGGAACAAAAAGTCATAAACAAAAAAAAAAAAAAAAATCAAAAACCAGCAACTTATTTGGATAATATTTATAAAACTAAAACAAATTAAAATTTTAACTAAAAAATGCTCATTTTTGTCTTTGAATCAAATAATATTATTAATTATTAAATTAAAAATAAGTATACATTAAAAAATACTATAGTAAAAATAAAAATTATTACAACCTTTTTAATTAATTGTTATACGTACTTTTAGAATTTGCTTTATAAGAAAAATTTTATTGGATATGACAATTGAAAAATAGTAAAAATATTTTGTAATTAGATTTAATATTATGTTTTGAAAATTTTGGATATTTTTATTTTAATTATATTTGAATTCATATGATCATTTAATTTTAATTTAAATTTAAAAGTGCATAAATGAATGGTTTAATTCAAACTTTGGATATTAAATTTTTTAACGACAGGCTGCTAAAACAATTGAAAACCATCAAATTTACTTTTCATTTTTTTTTTCTTGCAAATATATAAAAACTAACAACGGAAACAGAAAATTAATGACAAACAAATGCATTTTTATAATTTATTTCTTTACTGTGTAGAAAAGAAAAAGAAAATAGAAAATAGCAATGATACCAAACAAATCCTAAAGAATTTGATAATGAATGCCATAGGGGGATGCAATACTATTGATTCTTAAGGTGAGGGAAACCTTACATTCTAAATCAAAATACCGTAAGAATGTAATGTGGGATAATATTTAGTGACAAGACAAACTTCATTAAATGAAGGACAATAAATATAGATTGGTGATCATCTAAGTAAGCAGGTATCATTTGTAGAATAGGTGTGTGAGGGTACTAGTACCTTTCCCTCACTTAAATGTATTTTTAAATTTGAACTTTGATACGTAGACCATGCATTAATTATTTGTACCCTAGGGATAACTAATTGATCAAATTATTTGATAATAATTAGATATATGTTCTAACCTTCTCTAGGTTAGAGTAGGTTAGTGGCGACTCAATTGACATGTTTTTGATCCACATCTCATTACCCCAATTTTTATATTTCGAGTTGGTCATCCATGTCGAGACAATTCAAAGATTCACCCTAATAAGGATGAGTCTTTGAAACGTGTTGTCAAGGTCAATACAAAGTTAAAGAAAATAAAAGTTCTAATCACATACACGTGACATCTCATAAACTAATCTTGTATTAGAGAATATAAATTTCAAATATAAAATTTGTAAAGTTAAATGAGAAAAATATAATTTTATTACATATTTTGTCTTAATTTTAATGAAATAACATGTCTTAATTAGTTTATTTTTAATTAAAATTTAAAAGAATGGTGATGTAGTGGAAAGCTTTGTAAATGGTAATTAATGCAATTACTTGAAGTAAAAATTTGGGACGGTTATTTAATTGTGTAAATAGTGCAAAGGCAAGTTAAAAACCAGTTGTTTCTAAGCTATTAAAAGTTTAAAAATAAAAGTTCTACACATGCACAGGACATCTCGTAAACTGGTCTTGTATTAGAGACTAGAGAGTATAGATTTTAAATTTTAAATTTTAATTTGAGTAAATTTAAATAAAAATAATATATTTTTATAATGTATTTTATCTTAATTTAATAAAATTATATATATATATATATATGATAAACTAATGTATTTTATTGTCTATTTTATTATGTTTTTTAATTGAAATTTAAAATCATTGTGTGGTAAGGGAAAGCTCTTAATGTGTAATTAGTAAAATTACATGCAGTAAATATTTGGAATGACTTATTATAATATAAACGACACAAATTCAAGCAAAGTTGCATATTTAACATATTGAATTTGTAAAATCAATTGCTTTTTAGTTATTAAATGGTAAAAAAATGAGTTAAAGATAGCAAAAATTCTAATCATGTGCACTTGACATTAGGGGTGAGCATAATTCGGAGAAACCCGAATTAATTGAATTAACCGAACAATTTCGATCAATTCAGTTCAGTTAAGAAACGAGGTCGGTTCGGTTCAATTATGGGTTAATCAAAGTTCGGATAATCGGTTATTGGTTATCGATTATTAGGAATTTTAATTCGGTTAACCGAATTAATAATTAACTAAAATTAAATAGCAAAATATCATTTTTATCAATAAAATTAATAGATTTTTTTTTTTGCTATCATATTTGTTTTTCTATATACAATGTTTATGTCGGCCTAGGTGTGCGTCTAGAGGGGGGGTGAATAGATGTTTTTCGTAGACAATAAAGATTGCTACAAAATAAAAACTTTGGCAAGCAACAAACGAAAAATATCACAATAAATGAAAAAGCAAATAATCACAATAAATAAAAAATGAGGGAGAGAGAAGCCCAACACAACGATTTAACGTGGTTCGGCTCCAAGCCTACATCCACGCATTAACACCAAGTCAAGAATTCCCAAATCCACTATGAATCTCCTTTCAAGCCGAAGAAGCCTTTAGAACAAGGGTATACAACCCAACTGCTCACCAAGAGCTACACCAAGGTGTTCACCAAGAAGCACCTTTCATTAATGGTTCACAAAGAACCTCCCAATACAAAGAAACAAAGTAAATGGATACAATATAAGGTGCTCCTTCTTGAGTTGATAATACAAGTTTAAACCTCACACTGCTCTCTTTTGCAAATGATGTGTAAGCAAGTGTAAATCAAAGAGCAAGAGAGCTTGAGAGAAAAAGTGAAAACCTAAAATGAATGCTCAATGAATGTTCTTAACAATAAAAAATGCTTAATCAATCTTCAATGAATGCTAAAGGCTTGTATTTATGGCCAAAGAGACGAACATGTCGCTGGCTAGCCGTTGGGCATTAATGGGGAACAAGGAAAAAACTAGCCCTTATCACGCATTTATTACTGTCAGCTTGAGTACACTCATCGACGAGTCTATGGACTAGTCGACGAGTAACACACATGCAACCATCGACGAATGCCTTGCTATTGTCGACGAGTCTTCATTGCTAGTCTCAAACAGGTCTTGGTATCTCTTCCTTGATGAATCCCCTGCTATTATCGACGAGTCTTCACTGCTAGTCTCATATAGGTCTCGGTATCTCTTTGTCGACGAATCTCCTGCTATCGTCGACAAGTCCCTTGAGTATACTAGTCGACGAATCCCCTGTATTCGTCGACAAGTCCCTTTGTTTTACTACTTAAAGACAGACCTAAATGAACTAGGACATGTTCAAATGACATATGTACTTCTAATTATGTTCCAACCTTGTCCAAGTGTAGTTTTTACCCAAAGTAAGATGTCTTGTTAATAAAACTCATTTTGAAACTCATTTGGACATCTTATGCAGTGCGTGACTTGGTATGCATGTGTTAACTCGGTTATAATGTTCTATCCTAATATGAACTAAATGCATGTGCAATTTGCTTAGCTCTTTGCAAGATATTCTTATACACATCATCCTGTTTATCTGAACTGAACTTGAGGAAAAATATTAGTTATCCTAAGAACTAATGGGTTGTTATAATCAAAACAAGCTGAAATGATGAACCTTAGCCACTAAGGCTAACAATTTAAAAGTTCCAATTGACAAGATACTAGAGCCTATATGGATCATTGATCGCTACAAGGAAATATTTTTTGTTGCCATACCATTGCCATCTATTAAATATAGAGACGAGCCAACAACCATTGCTCCTCCACCTGGCTTATGCACCAATCCTTCTACAACAGTTCTACGATCTAGGGAGGCCTAGCACAATGATGTCATCATAGGTATTATCTTGTGTCACATCTACATACCCTTCAATTTTCAAAACTAGAATCTCATAGAATACCTTTGCACTTTCTTCCTTCATTCTTCCTTTCAGAACCCGCAAAAAGCTGACAACCTCCTCCTTTCTCTATTTTCTTCGATTCAGAAAGCTTCTACTCAGATATCTTGCCACTGCTTTGGGTACCACAAATTCAACAAAGAAATTTAATAGATGAGCTGCTTAATTAAGCTGGAATTGGTAAAAAATCTACAATTATATTCTATTTTTAATACTTAATTTTAAATTATTTTGGTTAAATTCAGTTAACTGAATTACTCGAAAAATTTTGGTTAATTAACCAAATTTGGCCGAATCGATACTTGACATCTCATATAGTATAAATTTTAGATTTTGAATTTTAGTTTATGCAAGTTTAAATAAGATTAATATAATTTTATAATGTATTTGTTGACCTTATAGGTCACGTCCGGTTTCGATAATGACAAATACCTATTGTATTTGATGCATGCTTGAGGTTATGTGCAGTTACTCTAATTGGCAGACCATAATGATAGCACAAAGAGGAATTGAAGTTGAAGACCCAATATATATTGTTGTATTCTATATTTTTATTTAAAGGGTCTCTAATAGTAAATAGGTTATCTGGCTTGTAATAATCGCATGCATCACATGCATGTTATGTGAGGTAAGCTCAAAATGAAAAAGGCCTAGAATGACCCTAGGACACTCACACATGCACATGTATGTATGGCTAAATGGATAGGGTAATTGCACGATCAAATAGGATCAAAATGCACATAATATGTATGTTCGGTCGACCATACTCCCATGCACAAAATCCTCTAGTCGACTGAATCGGTGCTGGGTCAATAGATTGACCACAGTCCGGTCGACCAAACTTGTCCAGTTCATTTATACCTGGTCGACCGAACTCCCTTGGAGTCAACATAATTGACCTTCTAGTCGACCGTGCCAAAATTGCATGCCAACTACTTGGTCGACCGAGTTCCCACGTGTGGAACTCAATGGTCTGGTCGACCGAACTTGTTAGTTCAATTGATTCCCAGTTGACCGAACCATGCTAAAAGGGAAAAATTGCCTTGAACCTCCAAGTCCGGTCAACCGAACTTCAAGCAACTCAATTAACCGAACTTGCCTTGGTTAATCGGTGCTCTCGGGTTGCCCCAAATATTTTACCACGGTTAATATTTTTTAACGGAGTTAATTTAATTAAATAATATTAAAACTTTTATAATAATTCCATTTGTATCCTTAATGGTCATAATTAGGGAGAAGTCTATATATACCCCTTCATTTGGAATGATTAGTAACAAGATTAACAAACTCAATTAGTAATTTCTCTCTGAATTTCAAAATCATTCTCTCATACTTCCAAACATCCTACACTCAATCTTACCTTGTCATATTGCCAAAAATCTTTTGTAAGTTTGATTTGAGTGTTGATTGTTCTATAAGGTTTGTTCTCTCAAGATTGTGCTTGCTTAAAATTGTTTTATTTGTGAGCAAAATCTGAAGTGTTCTTAGAGGACTTTATTAATAAGTCTTTCCTAAGAAAACTTCGTTTGAACTTCTGAGTATTGCACAATCATTGCAATATCTTAAGAAGTTTGTATTTGATTTTGGTTGTTTAAATACTTTCAAATCATTTTCAAATATCTAGTGTGTTTCATATTGAGAAATATTTGAAGAGATATTGATTGTGTTAAAGATCTTTGTTGCAATATTTCTAGAGTGATATTATTTTTGAACACAAAGATCAAACTCATTTTGCAAACAAAATCTATACATCTCTTGAGGCTTATGTATTGAGAAATATTATTCGTTGAGATATATGAAGTGCTGCTAATATCTTTGTTTGAGCATTTAGATTGAATATGTATATTTTGTGATACAAAGATCATATTGTTTGCCCTCTCACGCACTGATTACATTGCTCATATAACTATTTGAGAGTAGTTATCTAAGACCACATTGAGCTTACTTCATTATATCATTTGGTGGTGTATGTGATTGCTTAGATTGGGTACACATTTGCTTTACATGAAAGCATAATCACTGTATCAATTTCTTTGTTGTGAAATTACTGAGTGTTTCCAGGCATGGCCTGAGGGGGTGGTAATCCAACTCGGTAAGGATTGGTTGTAAAGGTTGAGGTCAGCCCTGTACTGATTGACCTGGTTTGTTTAGGTGCTGGTCCACCCATTGCAGTGAGCAAGTATAGTGGTAATCCTTATGCTTGTTAGCAAAGGCGGGGACGCAGGCAATTTGCCAAACCTTGATAACATTTCTGCATGTCACTTTCTATTATAGCTTTCTGGTGCATACGTAGTTAATTAAATTGCATTATTTAATTTCTGGTACACATTATAATTGATTTACTTTACTTGCACTAGATTGACCATAGGGTTGTGACTATATAGCTGTTAGGATACTCACCTAGGGCATAAATTTTAAAAGTACCAATTCATCCCCCTTTTGGGATCACGGTAAAGCTAACAATTGGTATCAGAGCCACGTCTTAGACTAATAGTTATTTTGCAAAAGATTTTATATGGGTCATAACTCGGTGACCCTTTTCCCTGAGGGACCATCTTCCACACGACCTCCAATTTTCAGTGGTGTTAATTACATCTTCTAGAAACAGAGGATGCGCAACTACCTCCAAAATACTGATTGGAAGGTGTGGAGGATCATCTCTAAAGGAAATTATGTTCCTATGAAAACTAAGGGTGCAACTAAAGTTCCAAAGACTGAGGAAGAATATGATGATGATGATATGAAAGTTGTTAGCTTAAATGCCACTGCTATGAACATTTTGTACTGTAGTCTTGATGTAAATGAATTTAATAGGATAATGACATGTTCTATTACAAAATAAATCTGGGATAAGTTAGAAGTCACATATGAGGGTACTAGGTATGTGAAAGATAGTAGGATAGATATGTTGACTAGCGAGTATGAGGCCTTTAGGATGAAGGTAGGTGAGTCCATTTAGAGCATGTACACTAGATTCACACACATCATAAATTCACTGCATGCATTAGGTAAGACCTATCCCACATATGAGATGCTTAGGAAGATCCTCAGAGGCTTATCTCCTGTTTGGGAAGCCAAGACTACGACCATTGTTGAGGATAGAGACCTTAAGGCCATGACTCTAGATGAATTGATAGGTTCCCTAATCACCTATGAATTAGTCATAAATAAGAGACTCAATGAACATAATAGGGCAAAGGAAGTGACTACATTGAAAACTTCCACTAACACATCTAGTGAATGCAACGAACCTGACACTGATGATGACATGACATTGTTGACTAGAAAATTTACCATATTTTTCAGGAAGAATAGAAACTCATACAAAAAATATAGGGAGTCTACATCTAAGAAGGGAGAGTCTAGCAAAAGAAAAGAAAAAACAAATGCTCCCACGTGTTACAATTGCAACAAAGTTGGGCACATCAAACCAGACTACCCGTTACTGAAAAAGGAGGCTAAGAAAAAGAAGAAAGCTATGAAAGCAAGCACTTAATGGGATAAATTGAGTAGCAGTGACTCATAATCAGATCACAGTGACTCAGAGGTCGCTAATCTGTGATTAATGGCACATGGTGATGAGGTATTGTCTTCTTATTCATTATCTTCATATTATTCATCTAATGATTGTGATTCTGATTGCATGCCTACGTTTGGAGAATTACAATGTGAATATATTCATGTATCTAAACTGTTAAGCAAAATGACCAAAGAAAACGATGATTTGAAAAAGAAATGTGAAAATTGGTCAAAATTATTTGGTATTGCAAAAACCTCTCATGCTTCGATTTTAAAAGAAAAAGATGTGACCATTGCTGAGCATGAGAGGAAATTGGAGGATAGCTCCAAAATTATTTTTAAATTCACCGAGGGCAAACGCAATTTTGAAAAACTACTTGGTACCCAAAGAAATTCCTTAAGTAAAGCGAGTCTAGGTTTTAATGGTATTGAAAATGTTAGACGACCTAATCTTTACTTAGGACATTTCACACATGAGTCAAAATCTCATGTCCCTCCTAAAGATACTAAGTGTAGAATGAAATGTTTTAAATGCAAACAAATTGGTCATATTCAATTTGATTGTCGACTTAGGAATAAGCATGCAAAAATTAGAAAAATATGGGTAGTTAAGGGTGATCCAGCTACTAACCCCCGTGGACCCAACAAAATTTGGGAACTAGCATCAGTTACTTAGTTTATCTTGCAGGTATACTTAAGATCGTCCTCCTCCAAGGACAAGCGGTACTTGGATAGCGAGTACTCATGGCACATGACCGGCGAAAAAGGAAAATTCGCATCAAGTATTCCCAAGGATGGAGGATATGTGACGTTCGGCGACAATGCAAAGGGGCGCATCATCGGTGTGGGTAAGGTTGGTAAGGATCCTTCCTTTACTATTGATAATGTTTTATTGATTGATGGGCTGAAGCATAATTTACTGAGCATAAGTCAATTGTGTGATAAAGGATATAAGGTATCGTTTGAAAATGACAAATGCATAGTTGAAAATAAATCAAATCACAAGGTGCTTTGCACTGCAGATCACCATGAAAATGTTTATACTACTTCTTTTGATAACTTAGCTTCACAACAAGTAACTTGCTTTTTTGCTATAAATGAAACTAATTGGTTATGGCATAGGTGCTTAGGACACGCTAGTATGGATTTATTGTCAATACTTGTTAGAAAAGAAGTAGTAAAAGGCTTACTTAAAATGCCATTTGTAAAAGACAAAATTTGTGATGCATGTCAAATGGGTAAGCAAACAAAGTCTTGTTTTAAGAAAAAGAAATTGATACGAACCAATAGACCACTTGAAATGCTTCACTTGGATTTGTTTGGTCCTAATTCTATGCAAGGTCTTGGTGGTAAATCATATGTTTTTGTAATTGTAGATGACTTTTTCATATGAGTGTTATTTTTTGTACATAAAAATGAATCATGTGAACAGTTTACCAAACTTTGTAGGAGAATTCAAAATGAAAAGGGATATAAGATAACTCATATAAGAAGTGATAGAGGCATGGAATTTAAGAATGAGGACATAGAAAATTATTGTGACCTAGAGGGCATATCACATAACTTTTTTGCACCTAGGAGACCTTAACAAAACGGGGTGGTAGAAAGAAAGAATAGGTCATTACAAGAAATGGGTAGAACTATGCTGAATGAACATAACTTACCTAAATATTTTTAGGTCGAGGCCATAAATATTGCTTGTTGTGTCTTGAATAGGGTGTTGATTAGAGCGTCAATTAATAAAACTTTTTATGAATTGTGGAACAACCATAAACCTAATATTTCCTATTTTCATGTTTTTGGTTGTAAATGCTTTGTGCTTAGGGATAATGAACACCTAGGGAAATTTGACTCTAAATCTGATGAAGGTATTTTCCTAGGCTATGTTCTTAATAGTAAAGCATATTGGGTTTTCAATAAAAGAACATTGATTGTCATTGAATATATTCATGTTGTGTTTGATGAATCTAATCCATTTTCTAAGAAAGATAATGAAGATGATATTGATATTAGAAAATTCTTAGAAAAATTATCTATTGAAAATAACGCAAGTGAAAATTCATAAGTAAATGATAAATCATCTGAATATAATAACAATAAAAATAAAATTTAGGAGTTGCCTAGAGATTGGAAGTTTATTAGGAATTATCCTATAGATCAAATCATAGGTGAACCATCTCGTGGTGTAGCCACAAGATCCTCCTTAAAAAACTTAGTGAGTCATTCTGCTTTCTTGTCCCAAGAAGAACTAAACAATATTAAAGAAGCCATAGAGGATGAGTCTTGGGTGATGTCCATGCAAGAAGAACTTAATCAATTTGAAAGAAGCAGAGTGTGGACCCTAGTTCCTAGACCTAATGATCATACCATTATTGGAACTAAATGGGTATATAGAAATAAGAAAGATGAGAATGGGGTAGTTACTAGGAATAAGGTTAGACTAATTACCCAAGGTTATAATCAGGAGGAGGGGATTGACTTTGATGAAACATATGCTCCAGTTGCTAGGTTAGAAGTCATTCGTATGCTACTTGCTTATGTCACTTTTAAAAATTTTAAATTGTTTCAAATGGATGTTAAAAACACTTTTCTAAATGGCTATATTAATGAAGAAGTATATGTAGAACAACCATCCAGTTTTGAAAATCATAAATATCCAGATCATGTTTACCGGTTGTCTAAGGCCTTGTATAGATTAAAACAAGCTCTTAAAGCATGGTATGAGAGGCTTAATGGTTTTCTTCTAGAAAATGGGTTTACCCATGGCAAGATTGACACCACACTCTTCATCAAATCCAAAAATGATGATATACTCCTTGTTCAAATTTATGTGTCGATATCATTTTTGGAGCAACTAATGATGAGTTGTGTAATGAGTTTGCCAAATGCATGCAAAGTGAATTTGAAATGAGCATGTGATGACCTGCTTAATTTCCACATTTTTTTTCATAATATAATACAATATCACAAAGCTTAGCAGATCATAATCCACCTGGACCCGTGAGTACCAAGGATACATCAAAACACATAACAGAAGCCTAAGCAGTAGGAAACATACAATCATAATATCATAAATACAAAATCATCCATCACAATACCAGAGTTACTACATCTAGTTTATACATCCCAAAAATAAAAACCTAGGGACATTTTCACAAAAATCCAATCATACCCTCCAAAACTTACCCTTTAGTGAGGGTAGATCAATAGAACTATAACAACGGACCTTTACCCGCTCTCCTATCAAGGGCTCCTAAAATGTTTATGAAATTTTGGGTGAGACACCTCTCAATAAGGGAAATAAACTAACACTAGTATGTGGCAACATGAGCATTTCTATGGTATACATATAGTCATAAACATAACCAACAAAACTGTATATATATATATATCATTTCTGGGAAAAACATATATAATCAAAACATGGCAGAACATAATGGTTTCCATAGCATAATTCATCTCATATAAATAATAATACAAAAATAATCCTGGTAGGTTAGCTGGCTATTGTCATGTATTACCCCCACATGACTGGGTTGTGTGGCCCGAATGCGGGACCTGACAATGGTTGGTTGACCACTGCCAAGTCAAAATTACAGTCTGTAAGTCCAATGGGTCTGCCAGACTTGGTTTGTACACCAGGGGCACTCACACAGTTCTTAAAACCACATCAATCATCCAATTTCATACCACTCCGTACAGTGGCGTTAACACAAATATCATGATAAATAATGAACACATAACATCGGTATCGTGAAAGTGCTAGTCTAAATCAAGCCAATCAGGTTCTGATATCATATAGCGTATACTGAAACTGTGATACATGGATATTTCATTCCATTAATTATCAAATCAATTATATCATTTTGCATATATACGTATATCATGAAAATCATCGGCCTATACGCTGGTATTTCACATTTTACCTGTAATGACTCGAAGAATAATGACATTTAAATAATAGAGAGGAAGGGAAAAGGAAATAGAAACAGAAGGAGACAGCAAACATCATCAACGAACACTTCGCGTTCGTTGATGACGTTGCACTTTGGGATGCAATGACCAAGAAAATTTATCAGGTCCTCTTCAAAAAACACAGGGGATTCATCGAAGAAGGTGCAGGTTCGCCGACGAACTTTATACAGGACTCGTCGACGAGGTGACGTGTCTCGTCGACGAATCCAGCCCTATAAATAACCCAAAACCCAGATTTAAACGCAGAAATTAAGAAAAATCACTCCCTCTCTCTCTCCCTCTGATTTCTCTCTCCTCTCTCTTCGATTTCAGCTCCGTCGTTTGTCGAATCAACGATCTGAGGCCACTAAAACGCTCCTGGGAAAGTTCTCTCCAAATCTGCCGAAACAGATCGTTGGTGGAAGCGAGTTGAAATTCATCCTTGGGTTGAGGTAAGACTTTTTATGCCAAATTTGATCTTTTCGTAGTTATAGGAAATGATACTTACGTGAAAATATTGATGTTTAGTTCTGTGAGTTGTTGGTTTCAGGGTGTTGTTGAACCCTGTGGGTGCAGAACGAGTAGGTTTTTAGGGGGGTTTTTTTTTTCAGTACCAGGTAAGGGAATAAACTAAAACAGTTATTTTTCATGCAAATAGTAAATTATTTTTTAGGAAAGCCTGTATTATATTAGTATATTACGAAGGAAATGCACATTTGGAAAAATATTGCTATTATGTTGAAATGTATGTATATATATATATATATATATATATATATATGTATGTATGTATGAGATGCTAGAAATTATGATTTTGGAATATAAAGTATGGTTTTATACAACAAATGTGTGGCATGAATATTACTTTACGTGAGAAGTATTATGATATGACTATATTATGAATGAAGCATGTTTTTAGGAATATGAAATATTACAGTACAAAATGATGTTGAAAATACATGATAATTGATTTATTATTCAGAATGATACGTATAAGATATTCCGCGCAAGGCCGTGATTGATAGCCGGCGCGAGGCCTGATTTCGAAGCGAGGCTGTATTTATTAAATGTTTGGCGCGAGACCGTATTTATGAAATGTTCGGCATGAGGCCGTATTTATGAAATTATAGAAAATGCTATCAATCTATTTATGTTAAATGCTATATTATCATGTATTATATGTTATTAGAACCCGGATGTTAGTTTAGTTCAGTTCAGGAGCACGATACCATAGTTTATAGATCAGATATCTATGTTCATATTGGTGCTAACAACCCCACGAGGGGGTGGGAGATGGATAGTCAATGTGGCTTTCAGTGTAGAGTTGTAGGCATCCACTTGGCAATCCGGATCAGGGTGTGGCGGGCCCATTGTACTTACAAACATTTTTGACTTGGCAGTGGTCGGCCAGCCATTGTCGGATCTCGTTTTTGGGATGCACAACCCGTCATGGGGGGTGGGGGGTAATACATGACATTAGCTAGCTATTCATCTTGGGTATGTTTTTAGTATTATTATCTATACTAGACAGTTATGATTAGTATGATTTAATAGAAATATGAAAGTATACGTTTTTGCAGTTAATAAACGATGAATGTTTTCTGGTATGAAGATTGTACTGTATATCCATATTATCATTAAGTATTCATGTTGTCACACAACTGTATTTAGTTTATTTATCCTTACTGAGAAGTGTCTCACCCCCAAACATTAAATGATTTTCAAGAAACTTGGAGAGCCTGGCGGGTCAGGGCCGCCGCTGAGTGAGTTGAGCTTCCCTGCTAGAAGAGCAAGTTCTGATCTAGGATCAAAATTTTTTTTTATGAGATCCTAGGTTTATTTTGATATTGTGGAGATTGTATATATAAATACAGTATCTTTGGAAATATAATAGACACTAGTATTATGAATTATTGGTTGATGGTTGTGATTTACATTTACTGCTGCCTAAGTTCCGCTGTGTATGACAGGTGTCCCCGCTACCCACGGGTTCAGGTTGACTATTTTATTTATTATATTTTATTATATATTAAGATAAGCAGGACGTTACATTACCATAGCTTGGCCCGTACGCCGTCAAATCATATCCATAGTTCAGCCCGTACGCTGACAAATCATATCCATAGCTCGACCCGTACGCCGACAAATCATATACATAGCTCAGCCCATACCTGGAAAATCATATCCATAGCTCGGCCCGTATGCTGGCAAATCATACATATAGCTCAGCCTGTACGTCGGAAAACATATCAAAATCTCGGCCCATACGCCGATTTTCCATTATAAAAATCCATATCATTAACACATTCCCAGAAAACAGTTTTTCATTTTAATTTCTACTCATGCCACACAAAATAGGTTTTACATATATCTAACATACCATCATTTTTAGCAGTATTTTCCAAATATAAATCATATATAAATATATTTATTTTCTTGAAATCAAATACTGTAACAATATACATATTTTCATAAAATTACTAGCTTAGTTTATCCACTTATCTAAGTCCTGAGAAGCCCCTAAAACAAACAGCCCCGCACCCGCAGGGTTCCCCATTCAATACCCAGAAAATGATATTTCCTAGAACTAAAGTTCAGTATTACTATGCATACTACGCTTTCTACAACTATCAAATAGGCAAATACTGAGTAGAAAGTCTTGCCCTGGATTTGGGATGGTTTCCAACTCAGCCCCACCTACGATCCGCTTCAGCAGACTTGCAGAGAACTTTTTAAGGAGCGTCATGGTGGCCTCAGATCTTCGATCTGACGACTAATGGGGCCGAAATTGAAGAGAGAGAAAGGAGGGACCGTAGAGAGAGAAAATAAAGGGTTTCGATGAATTTCTCTTGTAAGAAAATGAGTTTAGCACTATTTATACTGTGAGATTCATTGACAAGCCACGTCACCTCATCAACGAGTCCTATAGAAAGTTCATCGACAAACTGGAACCCTCATCGATGAATTTCAGACTTCCAAAAATCCTCTCTCGATATCTTCTCGTCAACGAAACCCCTGTGTTCATCGACGAGGCCTGGAAAATTTCTTGAGATTATCCCATCCAAAATGCAAATTCATCGATGAAGTCAGCTACCTCCTTCTGTTCCTATTTCCATTTCCCTTTCCTTTTATTATTTAAATACCATTATTCTTCGAGTCGTTACAGAGCATAATGGGTGAACTTTGTTTCTTCTTAGGGCCGCAAATTAAACAAGCTATATATAGAACTTTCATATGCCAATCTAAATATGTTAGGGACTTGCTAAAGAAATTTAATATGGAAGATAGCAAAATTCTTGGTACCCCTATGAATTCTTCCATTAAACTTGATAAAAATGAGAAAGGGATCCTTGTTGACGTGAAATTGTATCGTGGCATGATTGGGAGTCTTCTATATCTCACTACTAGTAGGCCTAATATCATGTTTAGTGTGTGTATGTGTGCTAGGTTTCAGGCTGCTCCTAAGGAATCCCATCTAAAAGCAATTAAACGAATCCTTAGGTATCTAGTTAGAACTATAGAGTTAGGTTTATGGTACCCTAAGCATACTACCTTTGAGATTGTGAGTTATACCGATGCTGACTTTATCGGTAGTAAGATTGATAGAAAGAGTACTAGCGGCACTTGTCACTATTTAGGACAATCTCTCATTTCTTGGTTCTCCAAGAAACAAAACTCAGTTGCTTTATCCACAACCAACACAGAATATATTGCGGCTAGAAGTTATTGTGCTCAAACTCTTTATATGAAACAACAACTTATGGATTTTGGATTGCACTACGATACAATACTTATTAAATGTGATAATACTAGTGCAATCAACATCTCTAAAAATTCTATCTCACATTCACAAACTAAACACATTGAGATTAGACATCACTTCTTTCGTGATCATGTGCAGAAAGGGGATGTTGCTCTTGAGTTTGTATGTACCAATGAGCAATGGGCGGACATCTTCACTAAACCACTTTCCAAATATAGGTTCATACATATTAGACATGAATTAGGTCTAATGCACAATAGAGAGACTTCTTAGATATTTCATAGTTTGCATAAATTTAGGGGGAGCTTTCAAGTAAACTCTACAAGTCATACAAATTAATATTACTATTGATATTTCTTATTGGATTAGATTTTGTGAACATTGATTGTTGTTTGTAATGCATACTTCTCATATCTACAACATGATAATGATGGACTTTATGTTTTATTGCATTGATCATACTGGAACTGTTCGAGTAGTTGTGGATAATTTGCTAGGTTTTATACACTCAAACAGGTCATTGTTTATGTAAGATTTGTTTTGGAAAGTCCTATTTTCAAATAGCACTCTGCCAAAATTTTTCAAAATTTTCCAAAACTTATAATGTATAAAAATGATGTTCACTTATTGCCTAGTGCTGCTATTTTTATGGCCCTTTGCCAAAAGGGGAGATGAAGAGGCAAAAATTAGGATTGAAATTAGGTTGTATTTAATGCCTATTGTTAGGGGGAGTCTTTTAAGGCTAAACTTGTATTTTGCTGGATGTATTTGTCATCATTAAAACGGGGGAGAATGATGACCAGATAGGTCACGCCCGATTTTTATAATGACAAATACCTATTGTATTTTATGCATGCTTGAGGTTATGTGCAGGTACTTTAATTGGCAGACCATAATGATAGCACAAAGAGGAATTGAAGCTGAAGACCCAATATATGTTGTTGTATTCTATATTTTTATTTAAAGGGTCTGTAATAGTAAATAAGTTATTTGGCTTGTAATAATTGCATGCATCACCTGCATGGTATGTGAGGTAAGCTCAAAAAGAAAAAGGCCTAGAATGACCCTAGGACACTCACAGATGCACATGCATGTATGGCTAAATGGATAGGGTGATTACATGATCAAATAGTACCGAAATGCACATAATATGCATGTTTGGTCAACCATACTCCGATGTACAAAATTCTCCGGTCGACTGAACCGATGCCGGGTCAACAAATTGACCATAGCCCGATCGACCGAACTTGTCCAGTTCATTTATACCTGGTTGACCGAACTCCCTAGGAGTCAACATAATTGACCTTCTGGTCGACCGTGCCAAAATTGCATGCCAACTACCTGGTTGACCAAGTTCCCACGTGTGGAACTCGACGGTCTGGTTGACCGAACTTGTTAGTTCATTTAATTCTTGGGCAACCGAACCGCTCAAAAAGGGAAAAATCTCCCTAAACCTCCAAGTCTGGTCGACCAAACTTGTAGTTCAATTAATACCTGGTCGACCGAGCTTCAAGCAACTCGGTCAACCAAACTTGCTTTGGTCGACCGGTGCTCTCGGGTTGCCCCAAATATTTTACCGTAGTTCATATTTTTTAACGGGATTAATTTAATTAAATAATATTAAAACTTTTATAATAATTCCATTTGTGTCCTTAATGGCCATAATTAAGGGGAAGTCTATATATACCCCTTCATTTGGAATGATCAGTAGCAAGATTAGCAAACTCAATTAGGGATTTCTCTCTAAATTGCAAAATCATTCTCTCATACTTCCAAACATCCTACACTCAATCTTACCTTGCCATATTGCCAAAAATCCTTTGCAAGTTTGATTTGAGTGTTGATTATTCTATAAGGTTTGCTCTCTCAAGATTGTGCTTACTTGAAATTGTTTTATTTGAGAGCAAAACCTGAAGTTTTCTTAGAGGACTTTATTAATAAGTCTTTCCTAAGAAAACTTCGTTTGAACTTCTGAGTATTGCACAATCATTGCAATATCTTAAGAAATTCGTATTTGATTTTGGCTGCTTAAATACTTTCAAATCATTTTCAAATATCTAGTGTGTTTCATATTAAGAAATATTTGAAGAGATATTTGATTATGTATTAAAGATCTTTGTTGCAATATTTCTTGAGTGATATTATTTTTAAACACAAAGATCAAACTCATTTTGCAAATAAAATACATACATCTCTTGAGGCTTATGTATTAAGAAATATGATTCGTTGAGATATCTGAAGTGCTGCTAATATCTTTGTTTGAGCATTTAGATTGAATATATATTTTTTGATACAAAGATCATATTGTTTGCACTCTCACGCATTGATTACATCGCTCATATAACTATTTGAGAGTAGTTATCTAAGACCACATTGAGTTTACTTCATTATATCATTTGGTGGTGTATGTGATTATTTAGATTGGGTACACATGCATTACATGAAAGCATAATCACTGCACCAATTTCATTGTTGTGAAATTACTGAGTGTCTCCAGGCGTGGCTTGAGGGGGTGGTAATCCAGCCCGGTAAGGATTGGTTGTTAAGGTTGAGGTCAGCCTTGTACTATTTGACCTAGTTTGTTTAAGTGCAGCTCCACCTTTTTAAGTAAGCAAGTATAGTGGTAATCCTTGTGCTTGTTAGTCAAGTCAAGGACGTAGGTAATTTTCCGAACCTCGATAACATTTTTGCGTGTCACTTTCTTTTATAGCTTTCTAGTGTATGCGTAGTTAATTAAATTGCATTATTTAATTCCTAGTGCACATTATAATTGATTTACTTTACTTGCACTAGATTGACCATAGGGTTGTGAATATACTACTGTTAGGATGCTCACTTAGGGCATAAATTTTAAAAGTATCAATTCCCCCCCCCCCCTCTTTTGGGATCACGATAAAGTTAACAATATTTTATCAAAATTTTAATAAAATAATATGTCTATATGATAAGCTAATATAACTTTATTGTCTATTTAATTATTATTTTTTAAAAATTTAGAAGCATGGTGAGGTAGGGGAATGCTTTGTAAACTAAATTTAGTAAAAATATTTGCGCAATATTTGAGAGTATAACTTTTAAAATTTGGATTTAGATTTGCATAAATTTGGAAAAAACTCCCAAATGCAGGGATAAAGTAAATATTTCATATAGTTATTTAATGGTGTAAGCATCACAAAGACGAACCAAGTTGTCATCCAATAGTTTTAAAATCAAGTGCTTCTTAGCTATTGAAAGGTTAAAAGAAAAGTTAAAGGACCGTCTAGTGTCATAAGTAAAAAATTATGAAAATGAAAAACATAAATGAAAATATAAAATTAGAATTTAATTGCTTCTAAAAGGCAAAATCAATTTTTATGATAGTCGTCCAATGTGATAACTCTCATAATAACAAAATTGCCCTCAATGATTATTCAATCCAAATTTAAATTCATATTGTGTCCTAAGAAGTTTGATGACTTTCAAAATATCCTTAGAAACTAAATTTATTGACAAATGCATCCCTAGGATTTTAAGGGTCATTTTTCCTTTTTGTTCATGGTCTTTACAGTTTTGATTGTTTTCACTTAATTACCACGGATTGGATGGTTTGTTGTTGTCCACTACAAAGGGTAAAATCCCATATATGATATATTTGTGTTGTAATAATAATTCTATTATCATTTCTTGCCTTACTAATTAGTGGAGTGATGCCTTTGCAACATATTGTGGTTCACCCTTGTAAAGCTCCCAACCATTTCTTCTTTGATAGCCTTTTGATTTCCCTTTGAATTTAATTGTAGGATGTTACAAAGTCCCCTATGTTCTTGAATTGATGGCTAGCTAGAAATTAATATCATTGATTCCCTATTTCATTTCAAGAAGCTTTATAGTCCCTATCTTAAGTCCTATATATATATACCCTTCTCTTTCACATGTAATAAAAAAACCAACCATAGCCTCCTCTCCTTGTTGTGTGTAGCATCAAGAGCTTTAAGCAATTGACCAAAACATCATATTTTTTTTTGTAAAATGAGGTGTCACTAGGCCTTGAAGGCTTCGTCCATTGCAACATAGACTATGACCATACACAAATTAGGCGTTAGCCATGCAGTGTTTGCAAGGCTAAGGGTGAGAAGTGGTGTTGCACCACCAATTTATACAAATGGCATGGCAGGGATGAGGTGATGGAGAGGAGAAAATAAAGATATATGAATAATATAAAAGAGTAGTTTTGTGGCCATTATAATTGACAAATTATGAGAGTTTTAAGGTACTAAAGAATCTTATAGGAGGGACAAATTGCCTTATATATTGGAGAATTGGAGTAAGTTTTGATTAATTGAGTTGTTTGAATATGAATAATAAGGTAAGGGCAAAGAAAAAAATATGTAAGGGATTTTAAGAAATAAAAATAAAAAAATTGAATATGCTCTATATTATATTATTGCTTATCTTTATGCATATTTTATTTTTTTTGCAAACCCCATTATCCTTTTTCACGTAAATAGTTGATTTAAAAAGCAGTTAACTAGTGAAGACACATTTTTAATTAATTATATACGAAAAAATGATTTTTTTTTTAATTTATGGATGATTGAGATTATGTTGTAATATGGATCGAATATTGAAGATGCACAATGGAATAAAAACAACAAGTAAATGCAACACAACCAGAACAAGAACAACACAAAGATTTATGTGGTTCAACAAAGCCTACATCCACGAAAGCAATGACACACAAATTTCACTATGAAATTACAATGTACACAATACACTTCTCAAAATGATCACTCTATATCAAATATATGCCCAGAATGACATATATAATAGTTTCTTAGAGGTTTCCCTTTGTTTACCCAGCCACCCAATGTTTACAAATTCAAAATTCAAAAAAACTGCTTGCAGCCTAGGCACGTCTCATCAACGATCCATAGAAGACCATTAGTCGACGAGAACAGACTTTTGTTAACGAGTCCAGATTTTGAAATTTTTCTTGTTGGAATTGGTGTATTCCCAAAAGGGGGGTGATTTGGATTTTTAAACTTCTTCCTAGGATTAACCAGATATTACCAGTATTTCATGACCTAGGGTATGTCTATGCAATCCCAAGTGCGCAAATAAATATAATGTGCGGAAATTAAATCATGCACAACATTCACAGTCAATGGAAAATAATATACATGTGCAGTAAATAAATTGCGAAAAAATAAAACAGTGCACACACAATATGTTATCGGGGTTCAGCCAATACTCCCTACGTCCCCGCCTCAGCTCACAAGTCCGAGAATTACCACTATCGCTCACTTAACGAGTGGAGTGGCACCATTTACAACACCAGGTCAAATTACTAGGGATGACCTCAACCTTTACAACCAATCCTTACGGGCTAGATTAACACTCCCTTAGGTCACGCCTGGAATATAACAAATAATGAAACACAAATTTTGTGTACAATATATGTGTTTCTCCAATAAGCAGATATGTACCAGTATAACCAATGCACTTCAATATGATAGGATCTATAATCTTAGTGAAGATGTATAAATCTACAACTCTCAAGATAATGTCAATAGGTAATTAAAGTGTGTAAGTGTGTTAGCAAGCTTTCTTTGAAACAATATATATAAATATATCAAACACAAATGATGTTTCAAAGAATTCAAGAGTATAGCCAAATATCTCAAGAATTTATTTCCAAAGATCAAGCACAAGAGATTTTTAGAACACAAGCTTGTCAAAAAATATTTGCTTCCAAAACACAAGACAAGCTCAAGAGTCTTGCAATAAAAAATGCAAAGATTCACAAGCTAATAAACGTTTCCCCATAAAATGAATTTATGAATTAAATCTATGGGGAAAAAATTTTGAGCTTAACTCTCAATAAAATCAACAAGCAATCACAACAATGAGAGTATAAGCTTGTATAGAAAGTGTAGTGTTGACTTTTTGGTCACATGCTTGTTTTGATTATGACAAACCACACTATCTCATTTGTGTGCTTTGAGTATTTGAGCAGGTTTATGTTTCAATTAACACAGATGATGATGCAATTTGGAAGCCATAAAGAGCACCTAAACGAGCATACCACGGCGTATTCCATGGAGCTGCAAAGGAGCAGCGCATGAAGATCGATTTGTGTTTCAAGTTTAATTATATTTTTATATTTATTATTCAGGTCTATATTAATTATCTATCGTTCTGTAAGAATCCGCATATCATGCATGGTAGGGACTATAAGCTCAAGACCATAGATTGACCTTAGGGATCGTCGACTGATGCCGAATTTTTGGGACAAATTAAAAAGCTCAAAAACCTTAGACAGACCATAGGTCCCAATATATTGCATGAAAAGCCCCCATATATCTTAGAAGTGATAAACATGTGAATAGGGGTGACTTCAAATGAAATTAGGACTTGAATGCACAAAGTTAGTGTGTTGACTTTATGAGTCCAATTCTGTTTTGATAATGACAAATCACTTGGTATTTAATCTGTGCATTGAGAATGTGAGTAGGAACATTACTTAGCATGCACGAAAGGTGATGAAGTCATGAAAGCCATAAGGATTAAAGCATATATATATATATAACCTGACACAATCTATGGAACCAAAAGAGTAGAAGAATGAAGATGCAAGCATCAAGTTCAAGATCATCCTAGGAATGAGTATTTAGAATTGATGTATGTGCATATTTTATATGATATAGCTAGAAGCTCAAAAGTTACCCTATACATGCATCTCATGAAAACCTTCTAGGGTTAAATATGGATTTAGAGAACTTATTTTTGAACCCCGAAAAATGTTTTATAAAAGATTAAAGCAAGAGAGCTCAAATGTTTTTGAAAACTAAATTGAAAATTCTGAAGTTGGTTTGCCCAGACGACTAAGGAGTACTCTCAGAAGTCTGAAGATACAACCTCAGATGTCTGAAAAATTTCCTCATAAGACTGAAGAATTAGTTTAGTCATCTGAAGAATTAATTTTGAAACACTGAACAGGACGAACACCATCAGACGACTAAACTTTTAGTTCAGTCGTCTGAGCTGGGACTTCAAAAGATTGAACCCATAGTTCAAAAAACCCTAAACTGACCATAGGTCCTAGTATATTGCATGAAAAGCCCCTATATATCTTAGAAGTGATAATCATGTGAATAGGGGTGACTTCAAATGAAATTAGGACTTGAATGCACAAAGTTAGTGTGTTGACTTTATGAGTCCAATTCTGTTTTGATAATGACAAATCACTTGGTATTTAATCTGTGCACTGAGAATGTGAGCAGGAACATTACTTAGCATGCACGAAAGGTGATGAAGTCATGAAAGCCATAAGGATTAAAGCATATATATATATATATATATATATATATATATATATATATATAACCTGACACAATCTATGGAACTAAAAGAGTAGAAGAATGAAGATGCAAGCGTCAAGTTCAAGATCATCATGGGAATGAGTATTTAGAATTGATGTATGTGCATATTTTATATAATATAGCTAGAAGCTCAAAAGTTACCCTACACATGCATCTCATGAAAACCTTCTAGGGTTAAATATGGACTTAGAGAACTTATTTTGAACCCCGAAAAATGTTTTATAAAAGATTAAAGCAAGAGAGCTCAAATGTTTTTGAAAACTAAATTGAAAATTCTAAAGTTGGTCTGCTCAGACGACTAAGGAGTACTCTCAGAAGTCTGAAGATACAATCTCAGACGTCTGAAAAAATTTTCTCATAAGACTGAAGAATTAGTTCAGTCATCTAAAGAATTAATTTTGAAACAAAGAATAGGTAGAACACCATCAGACGTCTAAACTTTCAGTTCAGTCGTCTGAGTTGGGACTTCAGAAGACTGAACCCATAGTTTAAAAACCTTAGACTGACCATAGGTCCCAGTATATTGCATGAAAAGCCCCCATATATCTTAAAAGTGATAATCATGTGAATAAGGGTGATTTCAAATGAAATTAGGACTTGAATGCATAAAGTTACTGTGTTGACTTTATGAGTCCAATTCTATTTTGATAATGACAAATCACTTGGTATTTGATCTATGTATTGAGAATGTGAACAGGAACATTACTTAGCATGCACGAAAGGTGATGAAGTCATGAAAGCCATAAGGATTAAAGCATATATATATAACCTAACACAATCTATGGAACTAAAAGAGTAGCAGAATGAAGATGCAAGCGTCAAGTTCAAGATCATCATGGGAATGAGTATTTAGAATTGATGTATGTGCATATTTTATATAATATAGCTAGAAGCTCAAAAGTTACCCTACACATGCATCTCATGAAAACCTTCTAGGGTTAAATATGGACTTAGAGAACTTATTTTGAACCCCGAAAAATGTTTTATAAAAGATTAAAGCAAGAGAGCTCAAATGTTTTTGAAAACTAAATTGAAAATTCTAAAGTTGGTTTGCTCAGACGACTAAGGAGTACTCTCAGAAGTCTGAAGATACAATCTCAGATGTCTGAAAAAATTTCCTCATAAGACTGAAGAATTAGTTCAGTCATCTGAAGAATTAATTTTGAAACAAAGAATAGGTAGAACACCATCAGACGTCTAAACTTTCAGTTCAGTCGTCTGAGTTGGGACTTCAGAAGACTGAACCCATAGTTTAAAAACCTTAGACTGACCATAGGTCCCAGTATATTGCATGAAAAGCCCCCATATATCTTAAAAGTGATAATCATGTGAATAAGGGTGATTTCAAATGAAATTAGGACTTGAATGCATAAAGTTACTGTGTTGACTTTATGAGTCCAATTCTATTTTGATAATGACAAATCACTTGGTATTTGATCTATGCATTGAGAATGTGAACAGGAACATTACTTAGCATGCACGTAAGGTGATGAAGTCATGAAAGCCATAAGGATTAAAGCATATATATATATATATAACCTAACACAATCTATGAAACTAAAAGAGTAGAAGAGTGAAGATGCAAGCGTCAAGTTCCAGATCGTCATGGGAATGAGTATTTAGAATTGATGTATGTGCATATTTTATATGATATAGCTAGAAGCTCAAAAGTTACCCTACACATGCATCTTATGAAAACCTTCTAGGTGAATATGGACTTAGAGAACTTATTTTGAAACCCGAAAAATGTTTTATAAGAGATTAAAGCAAGAGAGCTCAAATGTTTTTGAAAACTAAATTGAAAATTCTGAAATTGGTCTGCCCAGACGACTGAGGAGTACTCTCAGAAGTCTAAAGATACAACCTCAGACGTCTAAAAAATTTCCTCATCAGACTGAAGAATTAGTTCAGTCATCTGAAGAATTAATTTTGAAACACAGAACAGACAGAACACCATCAGACGTCTAAACTTTCAATTCAATCGTCTGATTTGGGACTTCAGAAGACTAAACCCACAATTCAGTCTTCTGACTTTATTGCCAGACTATAATTTTTAGTACTTTAAGGAACATTAGACGTTTGAACTCGAATGCTTAGTCGTCTGAACCTACGGGAACTTTAGAAATCTGAACTTTAGGAAGAAAACACATGAGTTATTCACTTAATCAAGTTGATCCAACGGTTAAGACTTATCCTAAGGCCGAGATTACTTATATAAACAACCTCTAAACCCTAGTTGTAACGACCTACTTTTTAACTTGGATTTTTTTTATACTATAACATTTATAATGCTCTGATACCAACCTACATTAAACCCATCTATCAACCTAAGTAGGGAGAAGTAGAAATCAAACAACATAACCATATCCCAAATATAAAATACCAGAGTGCTAAAATATTCCCAAAATATACATGTACAGTTGTTCCCCAAAATACCCTCTACTAGGTAAGGGCTATACAGAAATACTCTAAAAAAACATACTCACTCTTTATTGACAGGGCAGTACTGGGGCACTTCTATCTACGAGCCTGGTCTGCTTGCCCGCTTGGATCACCTGAAAAATGTTAAAGTAACGGGATGAGCCAACACTCAATAAGACGAAATATGTTATTTCTAGTGTGTGGCAGATGAGTTGCAATACTATGAAAATCTATTACTGTATAATCATGTATCACTGAATTTGTAAATACAATAACAGTAATATAAACTATCACCTTTTTCCTGTTGCTTAAAATTTTTGTACTTTAGGTTTCTACTTAAAATATTTCTAATAAATATATATATTTTCTGTCTCTGTAAATCTGTATAAAAATAGTAATAATTGAAAACTTCCTTGTGGATAACTGTGTGTCATGATTTAACCCCTCATGATAGGGTTGTGCGGCCCGTAGGTGGGATTTACCATGTCTGGCCAACTAGGAATAAATCACTATGCTCCATAGGTCTGATCAACCCTCCTCAACCCATATCTGATGGGGAGCCTATCCACTCGTGGGCTCTATATGATCTACCTTTATACCACGTATTATCTGAATAGGTGGTTGCACTCTATATACTGTATGTAGCTACGGTACCGTACTCAGTAAACTGTAACGGTCCAACAGGGTCTGATACTATATAATACATTTCTATATATAACTATTTGTTTTACCATGATTCTATAATAACTGTATAAACCATGATGCTGTGATAAGATGTATCTGTATCAACTGTATTTTTGAAATGAACTGTAAAATTGTATGTCATGGTACTGTAAATTGTATCTGTATCAACTATATAATCATGGTATTCTGTAATTACTATAAACATTTCCTTTGTCTATACTTTCTGTAAAACATAGCTCTGAAAATACTGTAAAGCATGTCTCTATACTATATTTATATTCTCAAGCCACACAGTAATTTAAAACATATTATACATAATGGATAAACTGTAAAACTGTATTAATTCCTGCTATGAATAATAATATGGTATATATATACTATACTGAAAATCATACTAAATTTGCCTAGCATAGCATATTTCCCTCACCTGACTATTAAAAGCCCTTATCGTATATCGGTCCTACCCTAGCAAGGCTCTCTACTCAATACCATGAAAACAACATTTGTCAGAACAGAATATCAATATTTCTTTGCCTACATCATTTCCTACAACTGACAGAAGGCCAAAAATTGACTAAAAGGCTTTACTCTGATTTTGGGAAGAAATTCGACTTGATCCCACTGACGGTCCGCCTAAGCAGACTTGAAGAGAACTGTGCTAGGAGTGCCGTGATGGCCTGAGATAGTCGATCCGATGAACGACAGGGCCGAAATCGAAGAGAGAAGGAGGAAGGGCCATAAAGGAGAGAAAGAAGAGGGTCTTCGCTGAAATTCTGCATAAAAAGTGAGTTTAAGCACTATTTATACTGCGGGATTCATCGACAAGCCACGTCACCTCGTCGACGAGTCCTGTAGAAAGTTCGTCGACAAACCAGCACCCTCATCGATGAATTTCAAACTTCCAAAAATCCTTCTCGGTATCTTCTCGTCTACGAGACAGGACTTCGTCAATGAGATCTTGAAGTACCCTCGTCGACGAAACCACTGTGTTCGTCGACGTGGCTTGGGAAATTTTCTTGGAATTATCACCTCCAAAATGCAATGTCATCGACGAACGCAGAGCGTTCATCAACAAAGTCGACTGCCTCCTTTGGTTACTGTGTTTATTTCTCTCCCCCTTTATTATTTAAATATCACTGTTCTTCAGGTCGTTACACTAGTGCCTCACTTTTTTGCATATGATTGAGGAGCCTTGAACATTCTTGTACATCTCTTGAGAAGCTTTGAATACTATTGCTAAGAATCATAACCTGCACTGCAAAGAATACACATTTACTTGGGCATTCACATATTCAAGATCTAAGCAAATACACGTGCAACTTCTGCTAAATCTAGGTTTGATCTTGAGGTTTGGAAAAATAGTTTATTGAGCTTTCAATTTTTTATTAATCGATCATTTTCTCTATTATTCGTTTACTGAAAAATCTTTTTGGGAGCAAGAATTTTATTTTCCCATAATTATTTATTTGAAAAATATTTTGGGAATAACATTCTAAAGTTTGAATCTTGGTGATATTCAAAGTTGCATTTTTATTCAAAGAGATCTATCTTATTGGTGCAAAAAGTATTTGAAAAACAATATTTAAATCTTTGAAATATTCAAAATCATATTTTTGTTCAAATATTTAATCGTACGAGTTATTTGATAGCAAGAACTTAGATCTACATAATACTCAAAGATTTTTTCATCTCACAAACTTATTCTTGAATATTCATTTTGAGAGGTTAATCTTAAGTTATTATTTATATATACATTTTGTGAAAGATCACTATTTGAGAAAATTTTTTTTTTAAAACTAAAATCTTGAAGAAAGTTTAAAATATATCTTCATTCAAAGATTTGCTATTTGATTAGTATAAGAACTATTTGATTGCAAATACTAAGAGCCTTTAAATACATATTCTTGAGGAATATTATTTTTGAAATATAGTGTTTAAATCTTTGCAATATTCAAAGTCGTATATTTATTCAAAGATTCAACTTGACAAATTATTAATAGCTAGAACATAGATTTGTGCATTATTAAAGATTATTTTTGAAATGATCTTATTTTCTAAACTTGCATAAAGTATTCTAAAATCGAATCATATGTTTCTCCAAAACATTTATTTATGAAATCATTTTTGGGAGATATTGATTTAAAAGATAAATTTGTGAAACATATCATTCATATAACGATCTTATTGTTACATATATACTGAGCTTCAAGTTTTATCATATGAATATGTGTTAGGAATTTTTATTGTACTCATTAGCTTGTTCAGAAGGATCTGAGTGTTCAGGAATTTCATCAATCTATTATATTGACGGTTCAGGTTGTGAACTGGGAAGGAGGAAGCTGTGGCTCTTGTAAGCAACAGAGTAGGAGGAAGTTGTGCCTCTTGTAAGCAGCGGATTTGTAATGGGAAGCTCCATCCCAGTTAAAGGAGAGGGATTAGTGGAATCCTTGGGGGGTTTTTCCCAAGGTGAGGACGTAGGCCAGGTTTGGCCAAACCTTGTTAAAAATTCGGTGTCTATGCTCTATCTCTTGTTAAAAATTCGGTGTCTACGCTCTATCTCTCTATCTCTCTTTATATTTCCGCCCTTATATTCATATTATATCTGTTGTGCATATTTTAAATGTTGGTATATATAAATATCTAAAATACGTGAGAATAATTGGGTAAAACTGAATTAATTGAGATATCCACTGATTAAATCAATCTAGCTGCATAATACTGAAATCAGTGTATATCCAAATTTGTGGATGTAAGGTTGGGTTTTCAATTAAGGATTGAAATACCAAAATATTTTTAAATACCCAATTCACCCCCCTCTTGGATTACACCTAAATTAACAATTGGTATCAGAGGCAGGTTACATAGACTAAAATGTTTTTGTAAAAAGATCACGATGACTTATTTTGGTGTATCCCCATTTTGTGAGGAAAAATTCTCTACAAGCCCTCCAATGTTTTATGGTGAAAATTTCACCGATTGGAAACTAAGAATGACTATTTTGATCAAATCAATGGATTGAAAGACTAGGAGAGTAATTGTTCAAGGGAATTTTATACCCATGAAAATTGTCAATAATGTTGAAATTCCAAAGTCAGAAAATAAGTTTAATAAAAATGACATGGAATTGATGCAAGTAAATTTTAGTGAAATGAATATTCTATTTCTTGCCTTAGATACTAATGTCTTTCATGAAATTAAATCATGTCAACGTGCTAAGGATATATGGGAAGAACTCGATAGGAGGTTTGGAGAGACCAAAGGAAAGAAGTCCACCACTTGGGAAGATTCATGCTCAAATAATCAGGTAGTGGAAAATTGTGGCCTGATTGCATTAGTTGATGAAGAGTGAGAGAGCGCAGACACTGAATTTTTAACAAGGTTCAGTCAAACCCGACCTACGTCCTCGCCTTGGGCAAAATCCCCAAGAATTCCACTAATCCCACTCCTTTAACTGGGACGTAGGTTCCCGTTACAAATTCGCTGCTTACAAGAGGGACAACTTCCTCCTACTCCACTACTTACAAGTGGCACAACTTTCTCCTTCCCGGTTTACAACACGAACCGTCAATATAATAGATTGATGAAATTCCTGAACACTCAGATGTTTCTGAACAAGCTAATGAGTACAATAAAAATTCCCAACACATATTCATATGATAAAACTTGAAGCTCAGTATGTATGTAACGATAAGATCGTTATATGAATGATATGCTTCACAAATTTACCTTTTAAATCAATATCTCCCTAAAATGATTTTATAAATAAATTTTTTGGAGTAACGTATGATTCGATTTCAGAATACTTTATGCAATATTAGAATCCTATGATAAATCTGATAATGATAACATGCCATCTTATAAGGAACTACAAAAGGGATTTGCTAAGGCTTATAAAATTTTAACAAAGATGTTAATAATGTTGGAAAATGAAAATATAAGACTTAAAGAAACAGTTATAAGATTTTAGAGAGTCTCATACTTCTTGGGAAAAAGAAAAGGTTGAAAAGGAATTAGAAATTAAGAGATTAGTAACAAAAAATGAGGCATCACTGAAAGATTTAGAAACAAAAATTAGTGTTGAAAAAGAAAATGATATTAAAATCATGAAATTAGAAAACAAGAATGATATGATGGCAAAAGAGCTGAAAGAGTTAAGATGCAAGATTTCGAGTGATAATGCAAAAGATCTTCAAATTTCTGAACTTAAATGTAAAACAAACAAAATGACCAATGAATTTTTGAAATTATAAGTTGTTTGCAAAGGCTTAAAGAATTTAAAAATTCAAGACCTAGAAAGAAAGATAGAGGATCAAGTTAAGATCATCCACACATTTACTAAGGGAAAAGAAAATTTTGACAAGCTCTTAGGTTCTCAAAAGATGATCTTATACAAAGAAGGTATAGGTTACAATGGAATTGAAAATAGGAGAAAAAAGAACCTATACATGGGGTATTTTGTTAAAGCGTCAAAATTCTCTACTAGTACCTCCTCCGGTCTGTATGATCACACCACTTGCATATTATGTAAAAATAAAGGACACATTAAATTTGATTGTCCATTTAAAAGGAAAGGTGTGAAGCCCAAACAGGTTTGGCAAGTCAAAGTAAAATGGGTACTTGAAACAAACCCCAAAAACTCCTCTTTAGACTTTAAGATTGAGAATTTAGTGGAGTCGGCCACAAAAACAAAAAGGGGTCGTGATGACTAATAAGCTTAGGGAATAGTATATGCTTAAAATGTAAAATTTTAGTATATGTATTTACTACACTATTACTATACTAAGAATCCTACAAGAAAGTTAAGTCAAGATGATCTCTTTAAGCAATATATCCAATCTGACTACTTAAAGAATATATATCATAATGATTGGGTAAGATATAAAATATTGGTTAAAGCATGCTAACTTTGAGTTGTTAAAAGTATAAGGTTGAAGGCTTAACTAGTTAAAATATCAGTAACCTTATATCTTTGCAATGAGTAACATAAATCATAACATTGAAGAAAAAATCCACTTCCAAATGAATTAAAGTATTGTTGTTTAACGAATAATTCTTATTGCTTAACCCATACTTAAATAGTAAAATATTAAGTTAAGCAGATCATGTCCAATGCATAAGTCTGAGCCTTAGGAAATAAATCATATATTAAACATCATCTAATCCTAAACTCATTCTTGGAGCCTCAAATGGTTAAATCAGTCATCACGCTAGCCACAAGAATTAATAATTATAAATTCCATATCTATCAAGTGCTTATTAAAAGATATCCCGTTATAATCAAATTAGTGGAATTCTCTAAGGGATCCAAATGGTCTATCAAGACATTTTAATATATATTCCCTTTGTACTTAAAATGTAAATTTCCCTAATTTTGATTTGTGATTAAGTCATTTCCTCCATAAGAAATCTTTACCATACCACGATCACATACGATAAAGAATCATCTATTCTTGGCTCGTACCCTTACTTAAAATTGAAGACATACTTATAAGGTACCGTCCAATGATTGGATAATCAGAAATACCCAAAGAGCAGTATTCAAAAATTAATATTCTCCCAAATTACTCTTTGTCTAAGTAGTTGGATATATTCGCTTTCACGAAATATTTTGAATATTGTCTACTCATAATGAATATTCTTCTGAACTTGATGATAATTTAATTGTTAAGAGTATTTTTCAAATCTCACTTCACAAGCTCTTAAACTTTAGTCAAATCTATTATAAGCTTTTGAATATGTCAAATGGCTAAGTTATTTGCAATAGGTTCAATCTATATGAAAATGCAAATGACTAGGAAACCTATGCGTTGAGATCTATAAAAAAGAAAGCAATATAAGCTTATGACCCTGAAGTAGAATAGTTTATGACTTTTTGGTCCTCTAAGCTAAAGCAGGTAAAACCAAGTATAAATCATTGAAAATCTTAGAACACTTGGAAAAACTAGTGAAGAATGATTAAAAGAAAAAGACATAAGAATATGATAAGTGCATAACTAAAGGGGAGCAAATTAACTTGAAAATACTATGACTCTGAAAAATAAGCATAATCACATTTCATATCATATTTTGTATTTACATCGGGTATCAAATAATGAATGGTATGTGTAAGTTCTTTTACGCATATTTGATGCAACATGTTAACCACATGATTTTTTTTTTAAAAAAACTATGCTGAACTAAACTTGTTGCATGCTTGAAAATATTTAAGAGAGTTAAGCTCCATTCCTAGAGAAAGAGCATAAAGAACTCATGTGCATCCTGGTATCGCTATAGTTGGTCTAAGTTATTCTAAAATGATTGTTTATACGACTTGGAAATATTAGTGAAATTAATCTTTGATAAGTATTAACATTTCATTTCATCTAAGGAAGTCTTTAACTCATAGGGGGAGCATCTAAAAATTATTTCCTATCTTATTATGCTCACCATTATTGTTATACTTAGATGTGCATTGAACTTTCTGTGGCATGTACTTAATTATGATGATTTTATTGAATACTCTAAATGAAAAATATACTGCTTTACCACAAGTTTCTTGAGTTAACCATATGATCTTGTTTTAAAATACATTGATATAATTCGGATCTGTATGGTTAGCCTTTCTGGTTATAATTCTTTTCGAAATGTACTTAAAGCAAAAATCTAAAGGTATGTTGCATGACCATAGGTCTCAGTATGTTGCATGAAAAAGCCCTCATATATCTTAGAAGTGATAATCATGTGAATATGGGTGATTTCAAATGAAATTAGGACTTGAATGCACAAAGTTAGTGTGTTCGATCGATCGAACCCTAACATACAGAACATCTTCGTTCGATCGAACCTCCCCAAGTCAATAGTTGACCATTTGGTTGACCAAACCAAAACATACTAAGACCTTTGGTCGACCGAACCTCCCCAAGGTCAAAAGTTTGACCATTTAGTCGACTGTCCTTAAAATGAACATCAACACCCTCGTTGACCGAACTTGTAGTTGAAAAATGGTATGGTCAACTGAACATCCAAATTCGGTTAATCGAACTTAGCCTGGTCGACCGAACCTTAAAAGTTCAAAAATCACCTCATGTCTGGTCGACCAACACCTCAGTTCAAAAACCCCCCTGGTCGTCCAAATTGAGCAATCTAGTCGACCGAACCTTAGAAATAGTCGACCGAACCTCTTGGGTTGCTCGAATTTTACCGAGGTTAAAATAAGATTATTTTTTATTAACTATACTTAAACTTTTTCAAAAATACCGAATGAGTCCCGAACGGTTATAGTTTTATAAATGTTATAAATACCAGTTCATTTGGAAAGATTAAGCATAGATTAGCAAATATCATTAGCCAAAACTCTTTGAATTTCAAAACCCTTATTTTATTATATACAAGCCATAAATCCATCTCTTACTCTTCCTACTTGCTAAAATCCTTTGGTAAGAGTATTATTGAGATTGTTTACATTGGCTCACACTCTCATCGTATTTGTTTGATGTTGATTTTTAGAGAGTGAGCTTAAGAGTCCCCTAGTGATTTAATTCATAAGTCTTCAGTGGGAATACTCTCTAGAGCTTGTGAATCTTGCAGTATTGTTGCAAGTATTCAAGGGTTTGTTCTTGTGCTTTGTGAAATATTTTTCAAACAAGCTTGATTTCAAATATCTCTTGTGCTAGAATTTTGAGAAAATCATCTTAGAGATATTTTGATTATATTCTCTGAAAATCTTTGAAACTCTACTTGTGGTTGAAATATATTTACATATTGTTTCAAAGATAGATTAGTAATACACTTTTACACTTGATTGATTATTGACATTACCTAGAGTGACATTACATATTATTTGCACTAAGCTTATAGTTCCTATCTGGTTGATGTGCATTGGTTAATATTGGTACAAATCTGCTTGTTAGAGAAGCACATATCTTTGTACACAAAATTTTTATTGAATATCAACTGTATTTCAGGCGTGGCCTGAGGGGGCGTTGATCTAGCCCGTAAGGATTGGTAAGGCCTTCTCCCCGTAAGGAGAGTGTGTAAAGGTTGAGGTTAGCCCTGGTGTAATTTGACTTAGTTGTAACCGGTGCCGCTCCACCTGTTAAGTGAGCAATAGTGGTAATCCTAGGGCTTGCGAGCTGAGGCGCGGACGTAGGCAGTATTAGCCGAATGCCGATACATATCGTGTGTGTACTTTATATTTCCAACACTTTATATTCCTGCACGTGTATGTTATATTCGATATATTGTGAATGCTACACATGATTTAATTTGTGCATATTATCTGCACAATTGGTATATGCTTAGAAAGACCCTAGGTTGTGAAATACTGTTGTTGGATTAGTTAAACCTAGGAAGAATTTTTAAATACCCAATTCACCCCCCTCTTGGGAATACACCAATTCCAACATGTAGAATATCTTACAATACTCTCGCCAAATATGATTTTTCAAGGGAATGAGCAAATAAGGAGTATTTGGGCTTGTATGTGAAGGAAAAGCACTAGAGATTTTAGAGATAAACTTTCTTAATCAAAGCTCTAATTTCTTTTTAATCTTAGCAAATGGGAGCATATATATAGCCTTCATCCAAAAGGTAACCGTTGGGACACATGGGGGATAATTAAAATTGTTTTAAAACATTTTACCCTTAATTAACTTGAGTTACCGCAGTTAAAAATATGGCAACCCGAGAGTTTCGGTCACCTGAACCTTAAGGTCGGTCGCCCAAACACTCATAATTGGAAAAGTTGAATTTTCAACTTTGGGTGCCCGAGGACAGGTTCGAGTGGCTAAACCAAGGTGATTTTCTAAGTGCTCGAGGTTCGGTTGCCCAATTCATAGTTTAGACTGCTGAAAATTTATGATTCGGTCGTCCGGGGTAAAATTGAACTTAGTATTCGGGTGCCTGGGGATGGTAGAAAGTGTCAGCCTTTATGTTTAGTCGATCGAGAACAATATATTCAATTTAGGTTTGGTCGCTCGAGCCTTAGTCAACATGTTGACTTTCTACCAGTTCGGTCGACCAAGGCGTTTTCAACGCACTAGGTTCAGTTGCTCAAAGCCCTTTCAAACTTAAACCTAAGTCTTGTTTTTGAGCATAAGTTACCCTTGTTTGCATACTTATGATTTATAAGATAGAAGGGATTTTTCCAAGTGACATGTAGGGACCTAGGATCGTTCTAAGGTCTAGGCTTTTTAATTTAGTGTAAAAAACTTGGCGTCGGTCGACCGAAGTCTTTTCTGTGGTCATTGATTTCCCTATGGTCATTTGAACTTATAGTCCTATCATGCATGTAGTGCATTAATTATTACAGACCCAAGAATAATAAATGCATTTACAAATAAAGATGAACACATCTTCTTCTTTGTTCTTCATATTCCCATGGAATATGCCAGGAGTATGTGCTCATTTAAGATCTTTCTAGCTTCCACTTCACTTTCATGTGTGTGATCTGAATGATTAACCTATTCAAGCACTTAGGCACAAACGTTAGTAATATGTGGTTTGTCATTATCAAAACCAAGGATTAGACTCAAAAAGTAAACATTCCCGCTCTCGGTATTTTCTCGTTGACGAGGATAGGGCACTTGTCGAAGAGTCCCTGCTGTGTAGCCCTTCTTATGTTTTCCTTCCTTTCCTTGTTTATGAAACTTCAAAGTATAAGAGCCACCATAAACAACATTCTCCACCTTGGCGATTATATGCCCCTTAGGAGAATCGTGAAAAACATATGAACTGCTCCATCTTGAACTTGAAAACGCTAGGTTGGGCTTGTCTCCCTTCTATCACTTGGAGACATGGAGTAAGTCCAAGCAATGCTTGACCTTTCAGAAGTAACTGATTTAGTTAGAATATCTGCTGCATTTTCAAAAGTGTGAACCTTCTTCAACACAAGTTCACCTGAAGCAATCAATTCTCGAATCCTGTGGAACCTCACATCAATGTGCTTGGTTCTAGCATGATAAATCTGATTCTTTGCCAAGTAAATGACACTCTGACTATCACAATGCAGCACCACTCCATCTTGTTGTAACCATAGCTCTCGGACCAAACTAGTAAGCCGTAAGGCTTTCTTTGCAGCTTTGGCAACTGTCATATATTATGCCTCATTCATGGACAATGCTACTAAAGGTTGTACCATGGATCTCCAACATATCAGTCCTCCTATAAGAGTAAAGACATAACCCGTTGTAGACGTTTTTTCATCCATATCTTTAGCATAATCTGCATCTACAAACCTTATAACTGAAGGATAATCTTGTTGTTTACTGAACATGATGCCATAATCCGATGTACCCCACAAGTATCTGAGTATCCCTTTTACAGCTTCCTAATGTTGTCTTCCTAGATTAGAGAGAAACTTGCTCACCATGCTTACTACATGAGCCAAATCTAGTCTCGTACACACCATGACATACATCAAACTCCCCACAGTACTAGCATAGGGGACCTTTGACATGTCCCGTATTTTCTCATCAGAACTTGGGCAATCTATAGTAGACAACTTAAAATGATTTGCTAGAGGTGTACTCACCAGTCTTGCATAAGTCATGCTAAACCTTTCCAACACCTTATGCACATAACTTCCCTGAGATAGCCATAATCTCCCTATAGTCATGTCTCGGCGAATCTCCATCCAAAGTATTTTCTTGGCTGAATCAAGATCCTTCATGTCAAATTCCTTATACAACAGGTCCTTCAACTGATTCACCTTAGTTAAATCTCTTGCAGCTATCAACATATCATCGACATATAATAACAAGAAAATAAGTGAGTCATCATCAAGTTTGTTCACATATACATAACAGTCATACTTACATCGTTTGTAGCCAATTTTTATCATATAGGAATCAAACCGTTTATACCATTGTCTTGGAAACTATTTTAGCCCATAAAGAGATTTCTTTAACCTGCAAATTAAGTTTTTTTTTCCTGGTTCAATGAATCCCTTCGGCTGTACCATATAGATTTGTTCCTCCAAGTCACCATGAAGAAATGTTGTCTTCACATCCATTTGTTCCAAATGAAGATCATAATGGGTTACTAACCACAACACAACTTTGATAGAAGTATGTCGGACCACTAGAGAAAAGATCTCATCATAGTTTATCCCCTTCTTTTGTGAGTACCCTTTTGCCACCAGCCATGCCTTGAATTTCTCACCTCCCTTTTCTGATATTGCCTCCTTTTTCCTATAAACCCATTTGCATCCTATTGGTATTTTCCTATCTGGAAGTTCCACCAACTCTCAAGTTTGATTTTTACATAATGACTCCATCTCCTCAATCATTGCTCCCATCCATCTATCTTTCTACTGGCCATGCACTGCCTCTTGAAATGTAGTCGGATCATTGCAACTAGTAATAAAAGCATATGACACTAACTCTTCAAACTCATACCTTGGCGGAGGCCAAATAGTGCATCTAGATCTTCTTAACGAAATATTGTCGACTTGCTGGCTTTCCAAACTAGAGCTCCCTACAACCACGTGACCATGATCATTTCCGTTGCCCTGAGCTTCTAACTCCACCTGCACGTTATGTTCATCACTACCCCAGCTTTCTAGCTCCTATTTTTGTTCATCATATTCTTGAGTAGGCTACGCCATAGCCTTCTCATCAAAGACTATATCCCTACTAATTACCACCTTGTTTGCCACTGGGTCCCATAGCTTGTACCCCTTTACACCCATTTGATGCCCCAAAAAGATGCAACGACGAGACTTTAGATTAAGCTTAGACCTCTTCTCTATAGACATGTGGACATAGGCTAGACACCCGAATACTTTCAATTCAGAATAGTCTACTGCATTTCTTGTCCATACCTTTTCCGCCACTTTACCCTTTAGTGACGCCCTTGGTGATCGGTTTACCAGAAAACAAGTCATACTAACTACCTCGGCCCAGAAGTTCTTTGGTATTCCTGCATTCAATCTAAGACACCGAGCCCTATCAGTAAGAGTCCGATTCATTTGTTTTGGCACACCATTTTGTTGAGGTGTCTAGTGAACTGCAAAATATCTCTTGATACCTTGCTCCACACAAAACCCCATAAACCGAGAATTAGCGTACTCAATCCCATTATCCGACCTCAAACATTTGATTCTCCTTCCCATCTGGTTTTCCACTTCAGCCTTCCAAATCTTAAACCTGGAAAACGTATCTGATTTGTGATGCATAAAGTAAACCTAGACCTTCCATGAGTATTCATCAATGAAACTCACATAATACACATGCTCACCCTTTGATGCAACTCTAACTGAGCTCCAAACATTTGAATGTACATAGTTAAGAACTTCCTTTGTCTTGTGAATAGCTGGTCTAAATTTTGCCCTGTTCTTTTTTCCAAGAACACATATCATACAAAATTCTAGCTAACATGATTTCAAACCCTTCAAGAGTTTCCTCTTGTGTAGTTCCTTCATGCCGTGTTCCCCCATATGCCCAAGGCGCATATGCCACAAGATGGTCTCATATGATTCAGCATCCATGGCTGCAACTCCACCTACAACGGTAGTTCCCTACAACATGTAAATATTCCCATCCAATTTTTGCCCTTTCATTACAATTAGATTACCTTTCCATGCCGTAAAGACTCCATCTTTGGACTTGTAATTGAAGCCATTACAATACAAAGTACCAAGAGATATCAAACTCTTTCTCAACTCAGGTATATGTCTTACATTACACAATGTTCTTACAACACCATCAAACATCTTGATCTTTACATTTCCTATGCCAACGATCTTGCAAGAAGCATCATTACCCATAAGATCTGATCTAGAATTCACTAACCTGTAAGTGTTGAACCACCCCTTGTTTGGAGTCATGTGATAAGAACATGCTGAGTTAAGTATCCAAGAGTCTGTTAGATTATCCAATCCTGCTGAAACTGATAGAACATCACCACTGAATCTTCTTCTTGAACAACATTCACAGATTTTAAAATCCCCTCATGCTTTTCAACATTTCCTTTCTTCCAATCCAAACACTCCGGTTTCATATGCCCCTTTTTACTGCATTTATAATATCGAATTTCCTTCTTCTTCTTGAATTGATTTTGGGATTTCAGACTAGACTCATTCTTAAGCTTTCCTTTGTCTCGCTCATTACTACCCTTTACCATAAGTCCTTCTCCTCCATCACATATTTTTAACCTTTGATGAAAATTTAACAAGACACTTGTTACCTCTTCTAGATCAAGAGTCTTTTTCCCCACATTAGAGTGGTCACAAGATTTTTGTAGGTATGAGTCGAGGGTAGAGAATTTAACAGCATCAAAGCCTTATCATCCTCATCAAACTTAACATCAACCCTCATCAAACACTTATGATTTGATTAAAAGAATTGATGTATTGATCTAGACTTGATCCTTCAACCATCTTAAGCCAATATAAATGCTGTTTAAGAAAAAGTTTGTTATTGAGGGATTTAGACATGTATCGACTTTCTAACTTTTGCCAGATAGCCGCTGGAGAATCTTCCTCCATCACCCGATAGAGAACTTTGTCGGCCAAATACAAGCGTATTGTAGACGCAGCCTTTGCTTTCAAATCTACCCAAGTTGCCTCATCCTCCTTCTGATTGATTATCAAGTAAAGCCTTAGCCATTATTTGTTGCACAAGAATATCCTTCACTCTCCTATGCCATTAACCAAAGTTTCCGATTCCATCGAATTTGACAACGTCAAATCTTGCAAAAGATGATCCTGATGCCATGACAACAATCACTCTGACACCAATTTGTTGTAATATGGATCGAATTTTGAAGATGCATAATGGAATAAAAATAACAAGTAAATGCAACACAACCAAAACAAGAACAACACAAAGATTTACGTGGTTCGGCAAAGCCTACATCCACGGAAGCAATGACACACAAATTTCACTATGAAATTACAATGTACACAATGCACTTCTCAAAATGATCACTTTATATCAAATATATGCGCAGAATGATATATATAATAGTTTCTAGGAGGTTTCCCTCTGTTTACCCAACCACCCAACGTTCAAAAATTCAAAATTTAGAAAAATTGCTCGCAGCCCAAGTGCCTTTCGTCGACGATCCATAGAAGACCATTTGTCAACGAGAACAGGCTTTTGTCTAAGAGTCAAGATCTCTGAAATTTTCCATCTCTCGGTATTTTCTTGTCGACTAGGATAGGGCACTCGTCGACGAGTCTCTGCTATGCAACCCTTCTTATGTTTTTCTTCTTTTTCTTGTTTATGAAACTTCAAAGTATAAGAGCCACCATAAACAATAGATTATGTACAATTTTTTAAGTCTTGTAATTAGTTTTCGTGTGATAAAAAGGATGCACTTATTAGAAAATCTATTATCATAAATATAAAATGTATTAAAATAAGTAGACATACAAACTCAAATAAACCCATCAAATTTGAATCCTATCTAATTATAAATGGTATTAGATAAAAATAGTGAAAAAGAATATTATTTGTTCCAAAAATTTAGGTCAATTTTAGAAACTTTAATTTTGGCAATTATTTTTGATTGCTCTTTACATGGTTCAATGTGGTTTCCAAACTCAAATTGGATCAACCAGTGCAATTGGATTCGATGACAATTAGTCATGTTTACCGTTTCAATTTATAGCTCATAATTTATAAATATAAAACATGGTCAACTTAACCAAACCCAAATTACCGGACTTGGCCTAATGGGCAAGTTCAGTTGAAAAAAAAAAAATTCACATGTGACTAATTACATTTGAATATTCAATCCTACGAAAAAGTGACAACAAACTTATAAACAATTTGAATTAGAGGGCTTGATAAGTTAATGAACAATAAAATATATAAATATATGATATAACCAGGGTTGAAACTTAAAGGTTTTAGACTCTAACCTTAAAAGGAGGTGGATAGGGGGAATGGGATAGCATATAGATTGCCATCGTTTGTGTGGAGCGTGTCTAATTTGCGGATCCAAAAAATCTATATGTATAATTTCTTTTTTGGACATAAATATGACTTTGAAAAAAAAAAAAAAAATAGTACAATATATACGTGAGTACTTTTTAATAAAATTAAAAATATTATAGCAATGAACAAAAAAAATTAAATATTGTTGTGATTCAATTGTAACTTCCCAAATTTACTTATTATTTAATTTATCTATGAATTTAATATTCCTTTGATGCATAAAAATAAAATAGTAAATTTAAGAAATATTTAGATAATCAGGAAAACAACGCAACAATATTTCTTATTGTTTATTTTTTACTCTGATTGAATGACTATAAAATTTTATTTTATTTTATTTTTTTGCATCTTCACACACACCTACACACAACACTCCAATTTTCTCAATAATAATTATAAATTTGTAATTTTCATAGTTATAATCAGGTTTCAATCTGTTTAATAATTATTAAAACTTAGTGGTGTCATCCTTAATATTTGATCCATGCAAACAATGGGAGTAGCAGCAAAAGAAGAACTTCAGCCATATCAATAGGATAGATATATACAATGAACAACTTCGTTTGTTTGTTATATACAATTAGCATAGAAAGATGTGGATATTAAAATGAAATTCATTTACTTGTTAGTTTTCATTTTTCGGGCTATGTCCCTAGATGACTTTTTAAAGGATCTCTTAAAATAGAGCCGATCTAAAGGAGTTTTTTTTTTTTTTTTTATATTATTTTTGAAATGTTTGCCGTCGTAAAAAGAGTTGTTGGAAAGAAAAACCTAGGTTTGAGTGTTTGAAAAAGTTGTAAGGTAGCTAAAAGTATTTAAAATAATTAAAATATACACATATTTTTAGAAAATATAATTAATCGATTTATAGTTTTGTAATATTTGAAAAAAAAAATTAAGGATAACGATGAAATTGAATAATTTATTGGAGAAAAAGTTAGCTTTTAACATTTTAAAAGTTTCAAATTTATAACTTTTAAAAGCTCACCAAAAAAGTTTAAAGCTGAGTTTTAAAAGATAAAAAGGTCACTTATCAAATACGTTTGCCCTAAGTTTTACTTTTAAAAAAGAGAAGTCGAGACAAAAAGAAAGGAGATGGGGAAGGAACTTACCCTTAGTCTTATCATATGCACTCGTGTCTACATTGTAAAATTGGTAATGGTCGACTCAAAACCTTCTTAAACTCATTTTCTCACATAGTTATTTGACTAAATGCAGCAAATAGTGTTATACAAATCCATGTTTATTTCGAAATTATACTTCTAAATTAAATATTAATACAATAAAATGTTTCATGTTGAAGGCATGTGTTTCCACTGGTGAAGCTAAAAATTTGAAACTAACAACCTATTTAATTTTAAAAACTTGATTAAACAAGTAGTCATTTTTATTCTTGAAAGAAATTACAATTAAAAATATGATTAAATTAATAAAAGAATATAAATTTAAAATTCTATAAGAAAATTTATTATAATAATTTAACTTAATAATAATATTTAAAAACTCAATTTAAAAGAACAACCTTATTTACATGATAATTGAAAAAATGGTTAACATATTTAGTCATTGATTTTTATTATTTTTTATTTTAAAAAAGTTTAATGTATATTTATTTTATTATATTTTGAATTCATACCATGAAGAGGGAATCTCAAATCTCGTGGTGGGATTTCGTACGGTTCGACTAACCAAACAACTAGTAAGAAGTATTTTCCCCTTTTAATTTTTTTAAATTTTATGTAAAATAAATTATTTAACCTACAAAGTTTATTTTGAATATTAGACTATTTTGACGAGAGATTATTAAAACAACTAAAAATTAAAATTGAGATTTCAATTTTTTCACAAATAATTCAGACTAACAACAAAACAAGTAAATATCGACATAAATAAATGCGTTTTTTTAAGAAAACAAACATAATATTAAATACAAGCACTAGACATCTTGTAACTTAATCTTTTATTAGAGGGTAGAGATTTTAAATTTCAAAATTTAACTTGTATAAATTTAAATAAGAATAACTTTATGCTTAGAGAAGCCTTAGGTTTGGATTTATATTGAATTTGTCATTTTAATGACAGACAAAATTATATTGAAATTTGTTTAAGTTTATCTAAATCTAAATCTACACATTCTTCCATTTTAATATAATTAAATAATATATTTTGTCTAAATTTTTATAAAATAATGTGTCTAGAATAAACTAATATAATTTTATTGACTATTTACTTATTCAAATTAAAATTTAAAATTATATAAAGTGGGTGAAAGCTCTGTACACTGTAATTAGTAAAATTACTTGAAGTAAATATTTGAGACGGTTATTTACGTGTGTGAACAACGCCAAGCCGGCTCCAGTTTTAACGAATCACAATTTTAAAAATTATCTGCCTCTTAACTATTACAAGGTCAAAATTTTTAAAAAAAACTAAAGAAAATAAAAGCTCTAATCACATACACTCACACTCGCGTGCACCATTACAACGCCTCTTTGACTTTTGACAACAGCCACATGATTTCCTGATTTACGTGATCAATTTTGAAAAATACCATCGTTTCAATTATAAAAGTCGCGACTCCTGAATAGATCTTCTTCGGCATTAATTTTATTTATTCTTTAATGCAAAGCAAGGCCAAGAATTAAATTAATGTTTGACGTGGAAAAAGTAGAAAATAATAATTATTATTAAATACCGAACATGACAAAATGTGGGCTCCACAAAAAAGTTATTATGTAGTTTGGTTGTAGACGAACCCGCCCCCTCTCCGAAAGAGTCTCTAATATTGCTTTCCTTGTCTGTCTTTTAGTCATCAGTATAAAATTCCAGCTCACGCGCATTCTTTTCCATTCTACGCCTTCTCTCTCTCTCTCTCTCCCGTTGTCGTTGGCCGGCGATGGACGCGGTGCACGTAGAAGAGCAGCTGACCTCCGGCGCTAGCAGCCGGATAATCCCAGTCTTCAAGAACCTGCGGCGCTCCGTTGTGTCGTGGCAGTCGCTTCAGCGAGCTCTGGTCTTCCTCCACTCGATTCTCCTCTGGTTCCTCCTCCTTATTCGTCCTCGCCACCGCTTCTCCCCTCCTCCGCCGCCACCCTCACCGACGTCGGCGTCGGTGAAGCCTTCAAGGCGGAGGTTCGTCTCCCGGAGATACGAAGAGGACACGCTGCGAAGGAGAGCCCTCGCCGAGGGTCTTGAGATGGTGACCGAGACGACCGAAGACGGGACCACCGTGTGTCGGTGGAGCACGTCCTTGTTCTTCGGAGTTCTACGGAACGCTTTGTTTTGCCGGTCGTGGTTTCCGGCTGGTGATGAGATAAAGTAAGGTTCTCATCTGAATCTGAAAATGTTTTTGTTTTTTTAACTTTTTTGTATTTTATGTGGTTTAGTTTTGAGTCTTTTGGCTTGCGGTTCGTTAGGGTTTTGACTGGTGAATGAATTCTGATACTTGCTAATTGATCACTAGGAATGCCTGTTCTGCATTTTGTTTGCGAGAAAGTAACGTCATGAATTTGATTAATCTGTGTGTGTGTGTGTGTGTGTGTGTGTTTGTGCGTGGTGTTCAAGAGAGGTTTAGTTTTTTTGGGAATTTAAAGGTTTTCGATAGATGATTATCGGATCCGAACGATATTTTTTCCCTTCTAAATAAAAGCCTATCATTTCTTCCATTTCTCTCAGTTCGTTTTTTGAATTTCTCTCTATACTACTGCTGGTATAATTTTAATGAACTCCTATTATACCATTCATAAAAGTTTGGACAGTTAATTGCTTAAAGTCGATCTTTTACTCGCTTTATGCTTGTTTAGTTGGAAAATGAAGAAAGAAAATGAAATGAGACTTAGGCGCCTAGTGCTTGATGTTGTGGAGAACTGACCTCAGAGATGCCAAATAATTTGGGCATTCAATTTTTGGAGGAACGGATTGCTATGTGCAGGGTGCGCTTTCTCGGGAACCAAATGATATGGTTAGAAAATGCGTGATACTTTTCAACTGCGATGCTTTCTAAGATTCTGATTTTGTTTTTTGAGTTAAAAATTTGTTAAGTTTTGGCATCTTTTGCTAATTTTTGTTCAGGGTTCTGAGTTTTAACCTCCTCCTTGCTGAATTGTTTGATCTGAGTCGTTCTGCTGCGGTCTGATAGTCTTTTCTTCTACCCTCAATTCTCTCATCATGTTTGGAATGGGGTTTTATTTGCTTTCTTTAACTTGATAAAGACTGTTATTATAAATGGCTTTTGAATGGTAATCTAAGGTTATTTATATTTTAAAGTGCGTGATATAAAATTGAAAGAGTGTTTTGTCAATTCTTGTTGTCTATTTCATGTCTATATTTAATATTTACAGTTCAGTGGCTTAGAGGTTTGAAAAAATCTAGAGTTATTTCTAAGAGGTGGTTGAGTTATAAATTCAAGCATCACTTAAATGAATTAGAATTTGGTTCTTCCAGAAAAGAATAGAGAGGATTTGGAATTGAGGGTAATTGGCCAAAAGGTATTGGAGATTTGGAGCGAGGCAATAATGTTGAAGCATGATAAGGTTTTTCTCATAGGATGAAGAAGTGAGAATTATCAGCTGTGAACGGGTGTTATAATTTCGCAGCTGATTCTTCTGTAAAGACTATCTACATGAGCTGCTTGCTCTGGCATTAAACAAAGGTGCAATGGTCAGAGAGACTGAAAGATGGATTGCAACATGAGTCATGGGAATTAGGCTTGCCACTGGCATTCTTATTGTTATCTTTCTTTTTTTCTTTTTATTAATGAAAATGGAAAATTATTTTTTGTTTGGCTGATAGGTTCACCCTGCAGCCTTTTGAAATCCTTCAACAATTTATTAATCTAAAGTTACATACTGTTTTTGACCATTGCTCGTCTAAAAAAACTTGCATAAAATCCAGCTCCATGATGGCCAACTAATATTGGGTTATCTTTATAGTGTCATCAAACTCAAGGTTGAAGACTTGAAGTTTCTTGCTTGATCTTCTTTCTTTGAGCTTGTTTGTACATGTATGGTTCCCATTATTCGTGCATGTTTTAACTTGCCTTGCAGCATAATGTATTATTTCTTCTAATAAAATTCTGGCACACCAGGATTTACTGTAGAAGAAGGGATTATGGGGCCGTGGTGCTGCTTGGCTCTCTGATTTTTTGTGGTTTTCATTCCACACATCTTTAGCATGTACAGTTTCACATTTTTTTTTTTTTCATTTGCATTTTTATTATTACTTTATGAGCTTCTTATGAAAGGCCATCTTTTCTATTTCAGGGGAATATTGATCATCATTCATGGGCTAAACGAACACAGGTAATTCTACAGTGACCAAAGCTGAACTCCTCATTTCAGAATATAGCTGACAATTTTATGCTTTCATCTTTCGTGGAGTGAGCGATCATAACTCAATATTGCATAATTTATACTAGGGTTTCTGCAAAGCTTATATTTTTATACTTTATATTAACTATTGAATAATTTTAATGAGTTTTCCTTCTTGTTTGTTTCCAGTGGAAGATATGCTCATTTTGCAAGGCAACTAACCTCATGCAACTTTGGGGTCTATGCAATGGATTGGATAGGTAGCTATTCCATGTATTTGTTTCTTGGTATTTGTGTTTTCTTACTATTATTATCTTCAAAAGAATGATGTTGAGCATGCTAATTTGTTGGCAATTGTAGGTTTCTAAATAGGGAATTATTGGAGCCTAGGTTTCACACTGATTTGGAATATAATTGTTTGCAATGATGCGTTTTTATAATTTCTCTTAGGTAACCATATTTCATACTTGTTACTGTGCGTTTGAAATGTGATATAATTGCTTATTGGGGGCAAATTCACTTTTGCTTTGGTGTGTATTTGGCATGAAGAATGAAAGGGAATTGAATGATTCCATTGGCATCCCCCGCAACCACCACCCACCCCGAGAACACCCAAAAAAAAAGCATTATTTAGACTAACACATTCTCTGAGTTCATCATTATTTGTTGCAGTGGTATTAAGTACAGTTCTGTCTTTGGCAGTGGACTGCATATATTGTAGTCTTTTAGTTTGATATGCCACCAATAATATTGCTATAATTTCTGGTTGGTAGTAGTTCCTATATCTCTCTTGTTTATAACTAAAATAAAAGATCCTACAGCCTACATGCCTTTATGGTTGAGACGTGAAATTTATTTGATAATAAATTCTTTTCCCATTATATTAATTTTATTTTGCTATAAAAAATGAAATTTATTCGATAATATGCATGCTTTTTGGATTGAAGAATGGGATCAGCACCCAAAATAGCTGGCCCTAAGATTGATAGGAGTTTGGATGATAATGATTATGGATTGATGATAATGATGACGAATGCTTTAGATTTCTTATCCTTGATAATAAATCCTTTCTCCCTTTGAAATGGTGTCGCATCTTGGACTTTTTTGCATTGAATAAATTTTTCTTTCTCTTCTTAGGTCATGGTGGGAGTGATGGCCTGCATGGATATGTACCTTCACTTGATCATGTTGTTGCAGACACTGTAAGTTCAGTTTTAATTATGAGCTTTTATATTCCTTGTCCGTCTTGCCACTTTCACTGTTTATCTTTTATCCGAAGGGCCTTGCTATGTGCTTGGTAATTTTATCCACCTTTTAGCAGCAGTGGTATGAATTGAGAAGTTTTGCATCTTATCTATGACAGGGGGCTTTCTTGGAAAAGATTAAATCTGAAAACCCTGGTATTCCATGCTTCCTTTTTGGTCACTCAACTGGAGGAGCTGTGGTTTTAAAGGTATTGCACCAAACGATTTTGAAGTTTGTCTGACCTTGAAGGTCTTTGGCGACTATTTTTTAATTGAAAATCTACCCTTTTCTGCAGGCAGCTTCCGATCCTTATATTGAACAAATGTTGGAGGGAATTGTACTGACGTCACCAGCTTTGCGTGTTAAGCCAGCACATCCAATCGTTAGGGTAAGATGTTATTTGGCTCACTTACTGCACTTGATGCATGGAATTGAGGCTGTTACAGATGGTAGTTCTGAATGATCATCTGCGACATTGTTCAGTTTAAATAAGGTTGTATTAAAGTTAGAATTGCCACTTCAGAAGACCACAACCATGCTGTGAAAGGTTTCCTTCCTCTCCCCTCCCCCAACCTGGCAGGATTTTCTGGTAGTTACCTTTTGGATTATGAGGTCTGTTGAATTGAGGCCTATAAATGGAACAGGATTTCCTGGCAGATGGAATCTTGGAAACAAGGGAATGAGTTGGGGGAAATTTTTGGTTGGATCTATTCAAAATTTTAACTATGACCTCTCTCCTTCCTGCCCTCTCAACTTTCCCAAGATATTAAATTGATAAGATGAATCTAATTTAGTACATGTGATGAATACTCTTCTCTAATGTCTTAATGCAGGCTGTTGCTCCTCTATTCTCTCTAGTTGTTCCCACATTCCAGTTCAAAGGTGCCAACAAAAGGGGCATTCCAGTATCAAGGGATCCTGCTGCACTGCTGGCCAAATATTCTGACCCATTGGTCTACACTGGACCAATAAGGGTCCGAACAGGCCATGAAATATTGCGCATCTCCTCTTACTTGATGCGGAACTTTAAGGCCGTGACAGTCCCATTCTTTGTCCTTCATGGAACTGCTGATAGAGTCACAGATCCGTTTGCCTCGCAGGATTTGTACAACGAGGCAGCATCGGAGTTCAAAGACATAAGGCTTTACGATGGTTTTCTTCACGACCTTCTGTTTGAGCCAGAGCGAGAAGAAATCGCACAGGATATCATAGCCTGGATGGGGAAGAGACTAGGTGCTGGACCAAGTGGTTACTAATCGCTAGTAACTTTCTTCTTCAAGTTCTACAGTTGGATGATTTATGTTGTGCAGGCACATTCCAATTCATTTGACCCAATGAAAAGGAAGCCTCTATGCATTGGGATATTGTTGTCATTTGAACTAGTAGTTCATATATCTAACAAAAATTTCATATATTGTGACACCTGTAAATCTTGGAAAAAATTTCCTTTTACTGTATCGTTGTTGTGAGCTGTGGTGGTGGTTGTGCGAGGTCACATATTTGTTTCCAGAGCTGTGGTCAGCTCTATAATTTCTATAATAATATATTGGTGCAAGTGTTGCTACAACCAAATTTGAGATATTGAGAAGGTAGCGCCTTATAAAATTAGTCTCATCCTTGCACTACGCTGTGGGGGCAAGCTAATATCGAAGAGAGGAAAAATATAAGAAATCGACTGCGAGTAGACGTAAGTAACAATGACCAAATCATTTTTAAAAATTTGAATTAGTTCAATTGATATGATGGAGCAAATATTTGGATCATTTGGGAAGAATTACAATCTTATCTTAAAAAATGTCACAACATTTCTTGTCTTACTTACAAATTCAAAACACATCAATAGCAAAAAAGGCAAATCATCTTAAAAAAATATCAGAAAAATATTTATTTATAATACGATATTTATAACACAAAACAAAGTATTGGGTGTTGTTGAGGTTCGGTAATTTACATTCTTCGACTCATACTTAAATCATGGTGCATGCCAACTTACAATACTGAAAACTAAAAGAAAAAAAAAAAACTTCTTGAATTTTTTTGGTATTTTTCAAGAGTTTTTTTTGTTTGTAATTTTTATGTTTTTTAACCATTTATAAAGGTTAAAAAATACAAAAAATAAAAAAAAATAAAAAACTTTTAAGAAGAATAAAAACCAACCTAAAAATCCTTAGATGTTAAAAAAAAAGTTCCTTAAAATAACCAAATAGAAAGTTAAATAAAAAAAACCCATAGAAAACATTTTTTAATTAGAAACAACCAAAGTACAAGAAAAATAAAAGTAAATAATAAATAAAATAACTTAAGAAAACAATTCTAAAATAAAAAAGAAAATTTTTGGCCGCTTCCTATTTTTTCATAACTTTAAGAAATTAAAAAAAGTCATTTTAAAATTATTTTTAAAAAATAAAATATTTTTTAAAAATAAGTAAATAATAATATAAAATAGACGGACCAGTCAATTGGTTGGTCCAGATCTGTTGACCGGTCCAAGTGGTTTAGGGCAACAACATGTGTAACATGTGAGGTATACACAGGCGTTAGAAATACTGTTCCAGTGTTGTCTCTGCTGACTCACTAACGATGACGTCGGGAGTGATTGCTTGGATTTTTAAGTAAACAGTTAGTACTGAGATTAGTTCATAAAATTGGAACATTTTTATAATTTACTTTATAATCTTTTAGTTGGTTAATCATCCATAGAATATGTGCACAACAACTACCTATAACTATATTCACTTTCAATTGTTTTAAGTACCACTGAGAGTTTTCTACAAGACCAATTAACCAGAAGAATTGACAAGTTCAACTAGTACTTTTTCTATATATTTTAGATCCTGCGAAGTTAGTATAAAAAAACCAAACAATTTAAGTTCAGACAATTTATGATAAATAATCCAAGATCAACAGTGTCAAGAATATATCTTCACATTCTTTTCTCAACAATTAAGTGGTATTCTCTAGGATCAGATTGATACCTAGCATATAACTATGCACTAAGCATAATATTACTTTTACTACCAATCAAATATAATAAAGATCTAATGATCCTTTTGTATAACTTATGATCTACTTATTTTTTTGTCCTCTTTTATTGAATCCAATTTAATTAAAGTACTCACGGTTGTAGAAAAAGCTTTGCAATTTTTAGTTTCAAATTTCCTTGCAAGCTCATTTGCATATTCAGTTTGACTAATGTAAAGTCTTTCAGGACATTTTTGATTTGTATACCAAGGAAATAAGATCAAGAACACCAAAAATAATATCATCAACATATGTTTGAACAATAAGTAATTGATTCCTTTTAGATTTCATAAACAAAGTTTTGTTAAATTTTCCTCTAGTCAAACCCTTTGACATTAGAAGGTTGCTTAACTAGTCATACCAAGCCTTAGGATCTTGTTTTAAGCCATATACACATGCTTTGGGTAGGTATGATATTCAAAATAGGAAGTTGACATGCATAAACTTCTCTTTTCTATAAAACCATTTAAAAAAAAAAAAACACTTCTCACATCCATTTGAAAAATTTTGAAGTTCATGTAGCATGCAAATACAAGCAAGATTCTAAATGTTTAAGGTCTAGCAACATGTGAAAATGTTTGATCAAAATCAATTCTTTCTTATGTATGGCTTTGAGTTACAAATCTAGCTTTGCTTCTTACTATAATCATAGATTCATCCAATGTATTCTTAAAAATTCATTTAGTTCCAATTATTGAATGATCTTTAGGTTTTAGAAAGGTCCCATACATGGTTTCTTTTGAATTAATTTTAATTATTTTTACACTGCTATCATTTGGTATTCATCATTTTCTACCACTTTAAAGTTTTTAGGATCAATTTGTGAGATAAAAGCATATTTACCACATAGTTCCCTTAGATGTGATCTTGTTTCCACATTAGAATTTAAGTTACCAATTACCAAGTCTAATGGATGGTTTGAATCGAATATAGACCTTGGTTAGGAGTTTCTCTATTCTACCACACGCATTTGGTTTTGCATTGCCTGTGCATATATTGTAGATACATTTATGAGCACATTTGCGGATGCATATATTTTGTGTTTGTAGATGCGTTTGTGTGTGCATATATAGATGCACCATACTTTTGTCTACATATGTGTCTATGAGCGTGTTCGTGGATGCATTTGCAGGTGCGTATGTTCCTGCATCTGTAGATGTTCTTGTGGATGTTCATCACCTTACTCTTGTTTTGTGATTATTTTTTGTTGACCTTTGAGTCTGATCACTGTTTTGATATTGACAAAATACATACATCTTTTGTGTGTTTTTAAATATTTGAGCAGGTTTATTATTTAACACACATAAGGGGACTGAACATGGAAGCCAATGAAGGACTTAAAGCTCATACTCCTGGCGTATTTGATGGGTGGAGGGGACTCACTTAATCACTGGTTGTGATTGAAACTCAGTCAGGAATTGCACTCAATTGATTTAAATCTGAAAAAATAATACAGAGACGAATTTAAGATACACAAACTCTCTTCTTTTCACTGGTTATTCACCCACTACACCACACTTCATTACACATACACACACACACATCTATTTGTAGTAGAAAAAGTGAAGATTAAAATCTACAATTGTGGGTTGGTTGGTGAGGTTGGTGGCCGACTCTCCACTGCAATTTAACAATAGTGGCCTGGTTGGTGCAGCTATCGCCATCAAATTTTGCTGCCACCTTCCCACTGTTCAAGTTTAATCTTCAACATCCTCCCTTAAACTTGACTCTTCTAGTTTTGTCATTCTGAGCATTGTCTTCAGTCTTACAAAAATATCATGCCTAAGTGACTTCATGAAAATGTCAGCAATCTGATCATAGGTTCTACAAGATATCAATTCCACTTCTTTCTTCTTGACATGCTCCTTGATAAAATGATACCGAGTATCAATATGTTTGTTTCTTTTATGGTAAACTGAATTTTTCGCAAGTGCAATTGCTGATCTGTTATCGATGTAGACTTCTGTGGGGTTATCTTGAAGAAATCCTAGATACTTTAGTACATTCCTAATCCATATACCATGACAAACAACTGAGCTGACAGCAACATACTCAGCTTCACATGATGACAACGTTACGATGGGTTGCTTCTTTGATGACCATGTAAACGTTGTATCTTCCATGAAGAATGTGAATCCAGTCATGTTTTTTCTTTCATCAAGATCTCTTCCCTAATCTCCATCTAAATAGTTGATAAGTTTGCAATCACCTCTTGATGAATAGAACATACAATCAGTGATGGTGACATAGCGGAGTATCCTTTTCGTTGTATTCAGATGAGACTGGTTAGGAGTCTCCATGTACCTGCTAACTAGTCCAACTCCATAGAGTATGTTTGGTCTGGTGCACGTCAAATACCTCAAGCTTCCAACTAGACTCTTGAAATATGTGGGGTCAACATCTCTTTGCTCATTCTTTCTCAATTCCAATCCCGTTTCAACTGGAGTTGTCACAGGATTACATTTGTCCATCCCAAACTTCTTCAGTACATCTTTTGCATAGCGGCTCTGAAAGATGAAGATTCTCTTCTCGCTTTGCACGAATTCTATGCCAAAAAAATGAGCCATCTGGCCAATATCCATCATTTTGAATTCTTTGACCATGCTCCTTTTGAAAGTAGCAAACATCTCTGGATTGTTGCCGGTAAAGACCAAATCATCAACATATAGGCAAGAAATCAGCATACTTCCATTTGTCTCTATCTTCATGTATAGTGCATGCTCGTAGGGACACTTCTCAAATCCATTCTTTTGGAAATATTCATCAATCCTCATGTTCCACGCACGAGGTGCCTGCATTAAGCCATAAAGTGCTTTGTTCAGTTTGTACACTCTATCTTATTTTCCCTTCTTCATATATCTAGGTGGTTGATCGATACAGATCTATTCTTTTAGAAAACCATTCAGAAATGCTGATTTCATGTCCAACTGGTAAATCTTCCATCCATTTTGTGCTAATAGTGAAATTAGTAATCTGATGGTTTCAAGCCTGGCAATCGGGGCAAATATTTCTCCATAATCAATCCCTTCTTTCTACTTGTAGCCTTTGGCGACAAGTCTTGGTTTGTATCTCTAAACTTCTCTTTGAGCATTCTTCTTAGTCTTGTAAACCCATTTCACACCAATAGTTTTGTGGCCTTTCGAGAGATTTGTTAACTCCCAAGTCTTGTTCTTCTCTATGGATTGAATCTCCTCATCCATCGCTTTTCTCCATTTGTCTTCTTCGTTAGCTTCCTCAAAGCTAACCAGGTTGCTAGTCAATAATAGACAGTATATAGTAACATATTCTTCTATAGGTTCTGTAGTTTCATACAGATCAACTAGATTACGAGCTTCTTTAGGCCTCATGTCTGAGATTTCACGCTCAATTGGTGATTACGATTCATTGCTCTGTGGTAAACCATGTGGAGGCATCTGCAGCTCGGGAACTTGTGACTTGATAGCCACTTCTCTTGTCTGTGTGGGTTCTTTTTCTTCAAGCGTTATTTTCGCATCTTTGGAAGATTCAGCCTGGTCCCATTTCCAGGATTCATTTTCTTCAAAAATGACATCCCGACTGTGAATGACTTTCTTGTTGATGGTATTTTAGAGTCGATATCCCATGGTGTTTTCGCCGTATCCAACAAAGATATATTTCTCTCCTTTATCTTCCAACTTTGTCCTTCTTGCCTCTGGGATCTTGGTGTAGGCTATGGACCCAAACACCCTAAGATGACTCATATTGGGCTTGTGAGTACTCCAGGCTTCATGTGGCGTCTTTGTATTAAGACTCTTCGTAGGACACCAGTTGAGCAGATAGACTGCACATGACACTGCTTTTTCCCAAAAACTCTTGGGCACATTCTTATCCTTTAACATGCTCCTGGCCATGCTAAGGATCGTGTGGTTCTTCCTCTCTACTATACCGTTTAACTAGGGAGTGCAGGTCGGTGTGAACTATTTTTGAATCCTTTGTTGCCTAAGGAATTCCAAGAAAGTTTTGTCCTTGTACTCTCCTTCTTGGTCTGATCGGAGTGACTTGATGTGATAGCCACTCTATTTCTCCATAAGAGCTTTGAACTCTTTGAACTTGTCAAACACCTCTGACTTCCTTTTCAGGAAGTAGACCCAAGTCTTCCTATTGTAGTCGTCGATGAAGGTGAGGAAGTATCGATTCTGTCCATTTGAAAATGGTCTCAATAGACCACACACGTTTGTGTGTACTAGCTGGAGCGGCATGGTAGATCTTTAGTCGGCTTGCTTTTCAAAGCTACTTCTATGTTGTTTGCTCAAAACACAGCTTTCACATATCACATTTGCGTGGTGGATGTTAGGTAAGCCTTTCACCATCTTCTTGCTTCACAACTATTTCAAACTTTCAAAATTCAGATGTCTATACTTGAGATGCCATAGCCAATCATTGTCTTGATGATATCGCTCAAACACCTTGGCGTATCATGTTGAATGACGAGTGGAAACATTTGATTCTTTGCCATTTGTACTCGAGTAACGAGCTTACCTTGAGCATATATTATCACCATTTGCTTATCTTTTAGGCTAATTCGGTAGCCTTTCTCCACAAGCTGTCCAAGACTAAGTATATTAGTCTTCATGGATGGCACATAGTACACGTTGGAGATAAAAGCATGGTCTCCATCCTTCCTCTTGATTAGGACATTTCCCCTTCCTCGAACTGGGACTTTAGAGAGATCACCAAATGATATCTCTCCCTGAACTTTCTCATCAAGTTCATTAAATAGGTTCTTGCTACTAGTCATATGATTGCTGGCTCTAGAGTCAAGGTACCAAACACTTTGGTCCTGGTGGGTTGAATTGTGTGCCATCAGCATCAACGATTCTCCTTTGGTTTTCTCATTTTCTACAAAGTTAGCATTTTCATTTACTTCGTGGTTTTGGGGATTACCCCAGCACTCATTACTATGGTGTCAATACATGTGGCAGTTGTAGTACTGAACGTTTCTTTTGTCTACGTTCGGATGGTTATTGTATCTGTTGACCCTACGGGTCATACCATATTTTGATTATGACAAATACTCTAATATTTAATGGTTTGATGAGTTTGTGTGCAGGACCGATCGAACGTACCCTATGGTGCACGCACACGACACATGAAGTGAAGACCTGAAGACCCTATTTATGTTGTATTATAATTTAATCATTTATTTGGGTCTGTAATAGTAATTGGGAGAACATGGTCTGTAATAATTAATGCCTTACTTGCATGGTAGGATCGATAAGCTCAAGACCATAGATGGACCTTAGGAAATACCCTTCGGTCGACCGACACCGGATTTTTTTGGTGTCTTAGATTTGGACACAAAATGACCCTAGGACACTCACTCATGCATACATATGTTTGAACATTTAACCTAGGTGATTGCATGCTTGAAAAAGGACAAAAATGTACAAGTCTTGTACTTTCGGTCGACCGACCCACATATGTTATTTTCTCCTGGTCGACCAAAATCGGTTCGGGTCAACATGTTGACCACGGTCCAATCGACTGAGCCCTTACAGTTCATTTGATCTCGGTTGACCGAACCACTTGGGAGTCAACATTTTGACCTCCCGGTCGACCGACCACTTTTGGACTCCAACTACCTGGTCGATTGGAGGGTCCTAGGGAAATTTCCCAACAATCTGGTCGATCGAATCAGGTAGTTCAAAATGGCCCGATCGACCGAACCTCAAAAATTTGAAAAATCGCCTATCCCGGTCCACTGACCATTTAGTTTAATTTTCTCCTGGTCGACCGAATCTCAAAAAATTGCCCTTGACACATATATACGGTCGACCGAGCCCTCAGTTCAAAAACCTGCTGGTCGACCGAACCATTTGAGTCCTGGTCGACTGAAACATTTCTGGTCGACCGGACCTCTCGGGTTGCTCCTTAATTTTTACCGTGGTTAATATTTTTAAACGGGGTTAACTTGGTTAAAATATAATAAAACTTTCCTAATAATCCCATATGTATCCTTAACGGTTATATTTTAAGGGTAGTCTATATATACCCCCTCATTTGGAATAATTAGTAAGAGATTAGAAAATATAATTAGCCAAAATCCTCTCAATCTCAAAAAGCCCATATTTCATATTCAAGCTTTAAACTCCTACTCTTACTCATTTATATTGCAAATACCTCCTTGTAAGAGTATTCTTGTACTTATCTCACCTAGCTTAAACTCTCTTTTGGTTGTTTTATTTGTGATCTATATTTCATAGAGAGTAAGCTACAAGTTCTCCTAGGGGGCTTCATAAATAAGCCTTCCATAGGAAAACTTCCTTGGGGTTCTGAGTTTTGCATTTTCATTACGATACTCAAGAATTCATATTGAGTTTTGGTTGCGAAAAATATTTTACAAATCATTTTTCAAATATCTCTTGTGATTTATCTTGAGAAAAATATTTTGAGATATTTGCTTGTGTGCTGAAGATCTTTGTTACTATACTTTTTTATTGAGAATATCTTCTTAATACAAAGATCAAATAAATATTTTTGCAAACCATCTTTGAATATTTCTTGTGGTTTATATTGAGAAATATTATTTGTTGAGATATTTGAAGTGTGCTTGTGATCTTTGTTTGCGCATTGTGACTGAAATATTATTTTGACACAAAAATCATACCATTTACACTCTCACGCACTGATTGTTATATTTGCATAAATATTTGAGAGTAAACACTTAGACTACATCGAGCTTATCAAATCCTATCTTTTGGTAGTGTATTGATTATATTGTGCGTAACTAGGTACATATCTGCTTTACACGAAAGCACAATCACTGTACCATTTGATTGTATTTCAAATCTATTGTATTTCCAGGCACGAGCCTAAAGAGGGAGACTAGCCCTGGAATAGTCCCGGATTGGCTTAGACCCGGTTAGGAAAGCTAGGTGCGTCATCCTGTTAAGGCGTGTAGGTTGAGGTCAGCCCCACTAATTGACCTGTTTAAGGTTGAGGTCAGCCCTGTGTTAATTTGACCTGGTTGTAAACGGTGCCGCTCCACCCTTAAGTGAGCTATTAGTGGAATCCTCTGACTTGCGAGTTAGAGGCGGGGACGTAGGCACTGTTGGCCGAACCTCGATAACATATCGTGCATGTTCATTTACATTTCCGCAATTTACTTACTGCACGTGTATGTTATATTGTGAATGATTAGGTTTACATTTGCATAAACAAACCCTAGGTTAAGTAATACTGTTTATCTGGTTTAACCTAGGCGATAAATTTTAAATATCCAATTCACCCCCTCTCTTGGGATTGAACCAAAGCTAACAGTATCCCCCTCTTCTTCCTTGTCCTCTGCCTCGTGGAATATAGTTCTATTGATTTCGTCCTTCTCTAGTGGGACCTCTTCTGCCACTGCCACTTTCTCTAGATTCAAAATTTCCATATTTTCTTCCATGAGATCCTTGACTTCGTCCTCTTCCTCTCCGTGGCGTCCCCCTTTTATCGTATCTATCTGTAGTGAGGGACAACTTCGTTTGGAGGGCTTGCTCCAATGCTTTATAATCACTCCTTCTATTGACTTTCTGCTCATAGGCTTGGAGTGAGCCCACAAGTTCTTCTATGGACATGGTTTCCAAATATTTTATTTCTTCCATGGTCACAGTTATATAATTATATTTTGGATCTAAAGATCGTAAAATTTTCTCACAAATTCTCTTGTCACTGAGAGTCTCTCCTCTTCTTCTCAATTGATTTGATACTACCATAACTCGTGTATGGTAATCGGAAATAGATTCAATAGATTTCATTTTTAAAGATTCGAAATCACCTTGCAATATTTGAAGACGAATCTTCTTCACTTTGTCTGTACCTTTGTGTGTTCGATGGAGAGAGTCCCAAACTTCTTTGGATGTCTTTGTGGAGGCGATGATTTCAAATGTGGCCTCATCAAGGCCTTGGTAGATTATGGACTTCGCCTTGCCATCCTTCTTTTGATTGGCTCGCAAGGTCGTTCTTTGAGCATCAGACATAGTTGCTTCAACTTCTTTTGATGGGCTTTCTCTGTACCCATCTTCAACGATGTCCATGACATCCTAAGCACTTAGAAGGGCGGGTTAACTTTGGAATGACCACTTGGGTAGCACCGTTCGCCATTGAATTTAATATATATAAAAAAATATGAGGAATTTTTGACTTTAGGAGTCCAATCTGGTTTTGATAATGACAAATCACTTGGTATTTGATCTGTGCATCGAGAATGTGAACAGGAACTATATTAAGCATTCACGAAGATGGAAGCCATAAAGAATAAAGTATACACAACTTGGCAGATCCATGGAACTCAAAGAGTACAAGAATGAAGATGCAAGCACCAAGTTCAAGAACGTCATGGGAATGGGTATTTAGAACTCATGTATTTACATTTTCATATGATCTAATTTGAGGCTCAACATATACCTTAGAATGACCTTAGGACTCATGCATTTCATGAACATCATTAGGGGGCATTCATGGACTTAGAAAAATAATTTTTAAAACCCTGAAAAATATTTTTATAAAAGAGCCAAGAAAGAGAGCAAAGTAGAATTTTAATTTAGAAAGAAAAAAATTTAGGAAATGGCCACTTCGGTAGCTTGAACTCAACCTCAATTGTCTGAAGAATTTCTTCAGAAGCTTGAAGATTAAGTTCAATCGCCTGAAAAATTAATGGTGAAACACATGATCTGGCTGAGGCACTTCGGTCGCCTGAACATATGACTTCAGTCACCTGAAGTTGTCACTTCAAGAGCCTGAACTCCACTTCAGTAGTCTGACCCTGTATTCAGGTTGATTTTTTTCAAAGCACTAAGGAACTTTAGCCGTCTGGGCTTTAACCTCAGTCGCCTGAACTTGTGGGAAAACTTAAAAATTTAATTTTTATTAAGAGAATTCGTGAGATATTTTTTGATCCAATAGTTGAGATCTATTCTAAAGGAAATATCACTATATATACTGAATATCTAAACCCTAGTATGTAAGCCAAGACAAAGGAGAAGAGAAGAGAATATCTTATTGAAAGAGAATTGAGAAACTTGAGCTGATTGCTACACGATTGCCTACACTCCATTTTATATTTATCTTCCTTGAGCAAATCTACTCAGAAAACTAAAAGGAATCTCTCTTACACATCCTGATTTCAACTTTGTATTAAGGTTTGGTGATTCAAGTTATTATTTTCAAGAGCTTCACATCTCATCACTTGTTATTGAATATTTTTAGAGAGTTTGATCTTGAGTGTTCCTAACTATATAGAGATTTTTCCTCACAAGTGTGTTACTTGAGAAAGTTATTTTTCCATTGATATATATATTTTTCAAAGAACTACTCATTTCGAAATCTATTGTTAAATAGGCTGAGTGATAGAGAGTGAGTAACCTATATATATATAATTTAGACAATCTCACTACTTGATAAAGGGTTTTATCATTGGTTAAATAGATTTGATTCAAGTGTGTGTTTTGTTAAAGGATCTAGTTTTTAGATATATTAACACTTGATTAAATATCGTATTTATACATATTCATTTTATTGAGGGATATTTTCTGGAAAACAATATAATCATTTTGTAATCTTTGAAAATCTTATTATATATATATATATATATATATATATATATATATGTATGTATGTATTGGCTTATTACAAAGATCATTGTGTGTTTGAATATTTGAAAGAAAGTTGTTGATTTTGGTTGATCTAATATTCAAGACAAAGTTTTTGAATAAGTTCACATGAGATATATTTGTGCATTTTTACAAAGTGAACTAGAACTCTAATATTCTCCAAAGCATTTAAATATAACATTACTTGGGAGTTTTGGTAAGAAGGGAAATTGCGTATTGAAGCATATCATTCATAAACGATTGTATCATTTCATACATTATGAACTTCAAGTTTTATCATATGTGTATGTATTAGGAATTTGAATCGTACTCACGAGCTTTGTTGGAAGCAACTTTGAGTGTTTTACAGATTTGATTGTATTCACGGTTCGGGCTATGAACTGGATTTGAGGACGAAGTTGTACCTTTTGTAAGCAGCGGATTGTAAGGGAAGTTTCGTCCCAATTTAAGGAGTAGGGATTATAGTGGAATCCTTAAGTGGGTTGCTCAAAGCGAGGACATAGGCCGGGTTGGCTGAACCTCGTAAAAACTATGTTTGCATTCTCTCTTCCCTTATTTTTTAATTTTCGCAATGCACATCACTACTTCCATTGCATGTATGCTTGTTGAATAATGTCACACGAACTTGATAAGTAATTGGTTAAATTTAGACATAGGGACTAAGTGGTGAATAAGTTTCAAAGAATTTTTAAAATACTCAATTCACCCCCCTCTTGGGATTACACGTAAATCATCATTTGGTATTAGAGCGGGTTTACATAAAATTAATAGGTTATTTGTAAAAAGATCACATGATACACGTCGGTGTAACTCCATTCGGTGAGGGACACTCATCCACTAGACCACCAATTTTTTGTGGTGTAAATTACACCTATTGGAAACGTAGGATGAGCATATACCTATTGAACGTAGATTGGAAGGTATGGAAAATAGTGACTAAGGGAAATCATGTTCCCATGAAAGTAATTGTTAAGATTAATGTACCTAAAACTAAAGATGAGTATACAGAGGAAGACTGGAAATCAGTACAAATCAATGCAATTGCCATGAACTTGCTTTTTTGTGCATTATATGTAAATTAATTTAATATGGTAATGGCATGTAACTCGGCTAAAGAAATTTGGGAAAAATTAGAATTATATATGAAGGCACTAAGGAAGTCAAAGATAGTAGGATAGACATGCTCACCAGTGAATATAAAGCATTCAAAATGACAGTTGATGAATCTATACAATCCATGTACACTTGATTCAGACACATCATAAATTCTTTAAATGCACTTGGAAAAACTTACCCTACTTATGAGTTGATTAGGGGATTACCTCCAGTGTGGGAAACGAAAGCTACGACAATAGCAAAAGGGAGAAATCTCAAGGAGATGTCGGTGGACGAACTCATTGGATCACTCGTCACCTATGAGCTAGCAATAAATGAGAGAAAGAATGAGTAAATCAAAGCAAAGAAAGCCACGACACTTAAGGCATCGTCAACCAACTCTAGTGAGGAAAGTGATTCAAAATCAGATGATGACATGGCCTTGGTAATAAAGAAGTTCACGAAGTTCTTGAAAAAGAGTAAGAAGTTCAATAGAAAATTTCGGAACTCAAAATCAGAAAGAGGAGAGTCAAGCATGAAGAAAAAGAAGGAAGATCCTCCAACATGCTACAACTTCCGAGAGGTTGGACACATCAAGCCTGAGTGTCCCAAACTAGTGAAAGCCTAAAAAAAAAAAAAAAAAGGCGCTGAAAGTCGGTTGGGATACACACAACACTAGTTGTTTAGAATTTGAGTCCAGCGACGACGAGAATGCCAATCTGTGTCTAATGATACATGATTACCTTGAGGTACAATCATCATTTTTATCATCTTCGTATTATTCTAGTGAGTCTAAAAATGAAAATGACATGATTACATATGATGAACTGAAACAAGAATACCTGTACTCTATTAAAATTCTTGAGAAGAAAGTAAAGAAAATTTCTAAGTTGAAAAGTAAAGTCAAAGAATTTTCAAGTCTAGTTGAACGCCAAAATGAATCTCACGCATCTTTCATAAAAAAAAGATTTGAAAATTGAGGAGTTAGAAAAGGATTTGAAAGATAAATCTGAAATTATTCGTAAATTTACTGAAGGAAAAAATAATTTTGAAAAACTCCTAGGAACTCAAAGAAATTCCCTCGAAAAGGAAGGGCTTGGTTTTAATGGGAAGGAAAATCTAAAGAAGAGACATCTTTACATGGGATACTTTGTAAGAGAGTCTGAATCATATGCTCCAACTAACGATTACCATAGACATATTACATGTTTTAAATGTAAAAGGTTGGGTCACATAAAATTTGATTGTCCTTTCAAAAATAAGGATGTTAAAATTAAGAAAGTATGGAAGGTAAAAGGAGAATCTAGCACTAACCCCCCTGGACCTAAGAAAATCTGGGTACCAAAACTAGTTGTTTGATTGTGTCTTGTAGATATGCTTAAGATCATCATCCTCAAAAGATAGATGGTATATGGATAGTGGATGTTCACGTCACATGACCGGTGATAAAGCGAAGTTCACATCCATCACACCCAAGGATGAAGGATTTGTCACTTTTGGAGATAATGCTCAGTGAAGGATCATAGGTGTAGGTAAAGTTGGTAATGATTTGTCATTAATTATTGATTATATTTTACTGGTTAAGGGTTTAAAGCACAACTTATTGAGTATAAGCCAACTATGTGATAAAGGTTACAAAGTGTCTTTTAAACATGACAAATGCACAGTAGAACACAAAACTGATAATAAGATATTGTTCACTGCTAAGTGTCATGAAAGCGTTTATACCACCAGCTTTGATAACTTAACCTCACAGAGTGTGATGTGCTTCTCTGCTATGAATGAACTTAGTTGGATTTGGCATAGGAGACTAGGACGTGCAAACATAGACTTAATATCTAAACTAGTTAAGGGAGACTTAGTCAAAGGATTGCCAAAAACAAAATTCGTCAAAGATAAAATTTGTGAGGCCTGTCAACTAGGAAAACAAGTAAGAACAAGCTTTAAAAAGAAGAAAGAAATCTCCACTACTAGGCCACTACAAATTCTACACTTAGATTTATTTGGTCCAAACCCAATTCAGAGTTTAGGAGGAAAATCATACGCATTTGTTATAGTTGATGATTTTTCAAGATTTACATCTGTATTATTCTTAGGTCACAAAGATGAAGGGTGTGAACAATTTATAAACCTGTGCAAGAAAATCCAAAATGAAAAGGGATATACTATCACAAAAATTCGAAGGGATAGGGGTAGAGAATTTTAAAATCAAAGCATGGAAGACTACTATAATTCATTAGGAATTGCCCATAACTTTTTAGCCCCTAGAACACCACAACAAAATGGTGTAGTTGAAAGGAAGAATAGGTCTATACAAGAACTGGCCAGAACTATGTTTAACGAACATAAATTACCTAAGTATTTCTAGGCTGAGGCAGTGAATACCATCTCCTATGTTCTAAACAGAGTATTGATTAGATAATCTCTTAATAAGACCCCATATGAGCTATAGAATGGACATAGACCAAACATATCATATTTTCATATCTTTGGTTGTAAATGTTTTGTGCTTAGAGACAACGAACACCTAGGAAAGTTTGATGTGAAATTAGATGAAAGTATTTTCCTAGGGTATGCCTTAGATAGTAAAGCCTATAGAGTATATAACAAACGAACATTGACGCTTATAGAATCTATTCATGTTGTGTTCAATGAGTCAAATCCCTTCTCCAAAAGAGCTGATGAAGTTGAAGTTGAGATAAACAAGGAACTTGAGAAACTATCCATTGAAAATGACTCAAAAAAGAAAATTGAAATTAAGGAACCATCCATTGAAACTAATCAAATTGAAAATGAGGTTATGAACCACCTAGAGAATGGAAGTACATCAAGAATCATCCCATTGATCAAATATTAGGTGAACCATTACATGGAGTAGCCACTCGATCCTCTCTTAGGAATATGATTAGTCATTTTGCATTTCTATCTCAAGAAGAACCTAAGAATGTGAGTGAAACTATAGAGGATGAATCATGGGTGTTGTCCATGCAAGAAAAGCTAAACCAGTTTGAGAGAAACAAAGTATGGACATTAGTTCCTAGACCTAAGGATAAGTCAATCATTGGAACAAAATGGATATATAAGAATAAAAAAAATGAACATGGTATAGTTGTGAGAAATAAGGCTTGACTAGTAGCTCAGGGATATAACTAGGTAGAAGGTATAAATTTTGAAGAAACTTTTGCACTTGTAGCTAGAATGGAAGCCATTCGAATGCTTTTAGCATATGCACGTTTTAAGGATTTCAAACTATATAAAATGGATGTCAAAAGCACATTTTTAAATGACTACATAAGTGAAGAAGTGTATGTAGAATAACCCGCAGGCTTTGAAAACCATAAGAATCCAAATCACGTTTATAGACTAACAAAAGCCATGTACGGTTTAAAGCAAGCTCATAAGAGCTTGGTATGAAAGGCTAAGCAGATTTCTACTAGAGAAAGGATTTATCAGAGGAAAGATAGATACAACTTTGTTCATAAAGACTAGGAAATATGACATTCTCCTAGTCCAATTTTGTGTAGATGACATCATATTTGGAGCCACGAATAAAGAATTGTGTAATGAATTTGCCAATACTATGCAAAGAATTTGAGATGAGCATGATGAGTGAACTAAATTTCTTCCTAGGACTTCAGATCAAACAAGAAAAACATGGAATATTCATAAATCAATCGAAGTATATTAGAGATCTACTCAAAAAGTTTAATATGGAAGATGGAAAAATACTAAGTACACCTGTGAGCGCTTCATTGAAATTAGACAAAGATGAACAAGGTATACCGATAGATGTCAAGCTTTATCATGGAATGATAGGTAGCTTACTTAATCTGACTGCTAGCAGACCTGACATAATGTTTAGCGTATGTTTGTGCGCAAGATTTCAGTTTGCACCAGAAGAGTCACATTTGCTAGTTGTTAAACGAATACTTAGATACTTAATAGGAACCGTGGAAATTGGATTATAGTATCCTAAGTACACATCTTTTGAGATTATCAGCTATTCAGATGCTGTTTTTGCATGTAGCAAAGTGGATAGGAAGAGCACAAGTGTTACTTGTCATTTTTAAGGACATTCCTTAGTCTCTTGGTTTTTCAAGAAACAAAATTCAGTAACTCTTTCCACAGCTGAGGCGTAATACATAGTAGCAGGTAGTTGTTGTGCTCAAATGCTATACATGAAGCAACAACTAAAGGACTTTGGATTAAACTATGAAACAATTCCTATAAGATGCGATAATATAAGTGTAATAAACATCTCAAAGAATCCTATATTACACTCATGAACTAAACATATAAAGATAATACATCATTTTCTTCGTGATCATGTGCAAAAAGGAGATGTGACACTTGAGTTTGTATCCATGGATGAACAATGGGAAGATATATTCACCAAACCATTTGTGGAGGATAGGTTTATCCAAATTAGGCGAAAATTAGGCTTGATGCATAGTCGAGATGTAATGACCCGAAGAATAATGGTATTTAAATAATAAAGAAGGAGGGAAATGGAAACAGAAACAGAAGGAGGCAGTAGAGCATTCGTTGACAACATTACACTTTGGGAGTAATAACTAAGGAATTTAATCAAGGACTCATCGACGAATACAGGAGATTCGTCGACGAGGATAACACAGGATCTCGTCGATGAGAAAATACTAAAAGAATTTTGGGGCGACTCTGAATTTCGTCGACGAAGGGGAGAGTTCGTCGATGAATTTCCTGTTGACCTCGTCGATGAGGTGACGTGGCTCGTCGACAAAAGTCAATGTATAAGTAGGGCTAACTTTCATTTTTGGATGAAATCTTGCGCTAACATTTCTCTCTCTCTCTCTCTCTCTCTCTCTCTCTCTCTCTCTCTCTCTCTCTCTCTCTTTTACGGCCCTCCTACCTTCTCTATACGATCTCAGGCCGGATTCTCGCAGGTTCAACGATCTGAAGCCACCACGACGCTCCTGGCGAAATTCTCTCCAAGTTTACAGGGGTGGATTGTCGGTGGGGCTAAGTTGGAAACCATCCCAAATCCAGGGTAAGACTTTCTACTCAATATTTGGCTATTTGACAGTTGTAGAAAGTGTAGTATGCATAGAAATACTGAACTTTAGTTATGAGAAATGTCATTTTTAGGATGTTGAGCAGGGAACCCTGCGGGTGCAGGAGTATTTCTTTTAGGGGCTTTTCAAGAATTAGGTAAGGGGATAAATTAAGCTAGTATTTTATGAAAAATATGTATATTATTACAACATTTGACTTTAGGAAAATAAATATAGTTATATATGATTTATATTTCAGAAATACTGCTGAAAATGATAGTATGTTGAATATACGAAAAACCTGTTTCGTGTGGCATGAGTTGAAATTAATATGAAATACTGTTTTTTGGGAATATAATAAAGATATGAATTTTTATAATGGAAAACTAGCGTACGGGCCGTGTTATGTATATGATTTGTCAGCGTATGGGCCAAGCTATGGATATGATTTGCCAGCATACGGGCTGAGCTATGGATGTGATTTGCCGGCGTACGGGCCGAGTTATGGATGTGATTTGCAAGCGTACAGGCTGAGTTATGGATATGATTTGCCGGCGTATGGGCCGAGCTATAGTAAAATGTGAAATACCAGCGTACGGACCTATGATTTTCATGATATACGTATATATGGAAAATGATATGAATGATTTGATAATTAATGGTATAAAATATCTATGTATCACAGTTTTAGTATATGGTATATGTTATCATAACCTGGTTGGCTTGGTTTAAGCTAGCACTTGCATGGTACCGATGCTATGTGTTCATGATTTATTATGATATTTGTGTTAACGCCGTTGTACAGAGTGGTGTGAGATTGAATGGTCGATGTGGTTTTTAAGAAGTGTGTGAGTGCCCCTGGTGTACGAACCAGGTCTGGCAGACCCATTGGACTTACCGACTATACTTTTGACTTGGTACTGGTCGGCCAACCATTGTCAGGCCCCACTTTCGAGCCACACAACCTAGTCATGTGGGGGTAATACATGACAACAGCCAGCTAACCTACCAGGATTGTTTTCATATTATGTTATATGAGATGAATTATATTTATGAAAATCATGTATGTTCTGCAATGATTTGAAAATATATGTTTCCCAGATATGATACAGACAGATATACTGATATGTTTATGTATGATTTTATATAGAACATGGAAATACTCATGATGTCACACACTAGTGTTAGTTTATTTCCCTTACTGAGAGGTGTCTCACCCCGAATTTCATAAACATTTCAGGAGACCCTGATTGGAGATTGGGTAAAGCTTCGCTAATATAGTTCTATTGATCTACCCTCTCTGAAGGGTAAGTTTTGGTGGGAACAGTTGGGATTTCTGTGAAAAATGTCCGTAGGTATTTCTTTTGGGATGTATATACTTAAATACAGTGGATGTAGAAACTCTAGTATTGTGATGAATGGTTTGTGTTTATGATATATTGATTTTATGTTTCTTGCTGCTTAGGCTTCCGTTATTTGTTTTGATGTATCCCTGGTATCCACGGGTCTAGGTGGATTTTGATCTGCTGAGTTTTTTTATAATGATTTTATTATTATGGGGAGGGGGGAAAAAGGGTGAAAATTTAGTAAGTCGTTACAGTTTGGTATCAAAGCCTAGGTTGCTAGGTTCCGTACACTTTAGAATGCAGCGGAAACGATACCAGAGTATAGGAAATGATTTAAGGTTGTTCTACAGTCTAGAGGCAAGACTTCTGTGGTAGTTTTTGTGTTTTCTTAGGGTGACAATTTCAGGAAAACCATAGTAAGCTATTGTCGGGTTGTGCTCCTAGAAGGTAGAACTGGGGATTAGAAATAAGTTAGGAATGTTAAGAAAAATTGTGAGGTTAGGTAGGTAAATTATAAGGATAGAATTTCTAAGTTGCGTTTTTTGTTTTCAGGATGGATCCAGGAGGAAGTAGTGCTCATGCGAGTGGCAGTGATGGAGCAGGGCAATCAAGTGTAGTTGGGACCGACTCTGACGTGGTATTACATAGCATGGCTCAACAGGTTATGACTGAGATTGCTAGGAGTTTGAGGGAGCAGGGTGGTCCATTAGTTGGCCATGGGTGCACTATCGAGAAGTTCACGAAGATGAATCCTTCGACCTTTTCAGGAGGAGTCGCTTATGCAGCCGCTGAGAATTGGATGTAGAAGACTAAGAAAGTCTTGGCAGTGTACTGAGGAACAGAGGGTCCTCTTTGCCACCTATAGATTAACGGGAGAGGTCGAGAGGTGGTGGACTACTGTGAGACTGCTGGAGCATCAGAGGGCGACTCTGATAGCCATGACTTGGGATCGATTCAAGAATTGTTCTTCGATAGATATTTTCCATCTACTGTCAAAGAGGCTAAAGTAGAAGAATTCCTGAGTCTGAAGCAGGGACAGCTATCCGTCTAGCAGTATGCGGCGCGTTTCATTGAGCTCTCTTGTTTTGCCTCATATATTGTTCCTGATGAAGTGAAGAAGGCGAGGTAGTTTGAGAGAGGCTTGAGGCAGAGTATATTCAAGTAGGTGGTGGTGCTGCGGATCTAGGATTTTGCTGAGCTAGTCGATAGAGCAGCCTTGGCGGAGATTGGTGAGCGTTTGGATGTAGAGGAGCAAAGTTAGAGGAAGAGATCTACATCTACGGGCTACCAACAAGGTCCTAGAAAGAACCAGTGGAGGAGAGGTAATCATGGCATAGGGTGGAGGTAGGATACTGGAGGTTGTGAGGTTCAGGCAGTGCAGGGTCCTCCAGTCTGTCAAACTTGTGGTAGGAGACACTAGGGAGAGTGTTGAGTAGGTGTAGTTATCTGCTACCGCTGCGGTAGACCGGGGCATATGGTGTGAGACTATCCTACCCCACCAGATGCAGCTCCAGCTCCTAGACTATACCGGGGAGGTTATCAGGTGCCACGTAGGGGCCAACAGAGGAATATGGCTCCAGCCAGGGTGTTTACTCTGACGCTAGGTGAGGCTAAGACCGTAGGTGACGTGGTCACAGGTATGGTTGTTATGCTTTCTTTTAAAGTTATTGCATTGTTTGATTCAGGTGCTACACACTCATTTGTGTCTTCAGGGTGCACTAGACTATGTGGGGCAGAAACACAGTTGTTGAATACTGAATTGTGGGTATCTACACCGACTAGGTCAGCAGTGAGGTGTAGTAGGGTGCTCCGAGGTTGTCTAGTTGATATCCAAGGGAAGACTTTATCTACTGATTTGATAGTGTTGGACATGCATGGGTTTAATGTTATATTTGGCATGGATTGGCTAGCAGCTAATTTTGCCAACATAAATTTCCAAGCATGAGAAGTGATATTCAGATCTCCGGGGAAAGTAAAATTCAGGTTTGTAGGATTGCAGGTGCAATCCCCGCCTCAGCTAGTTTCAGCTATCCAGGTTAGGAGACTACTGTTGAGTGGTTGTCAAGGGTTTGTGGCAGTTGTGAAGGAAATGTCAGAGAATGAATTAAAACTTGCTAGCATGTCTGTAGTAAAGGAATTTGCAAAAGTTTTTCCAGATGAGTTACCAGGCTTGCCACTTAATCGTGAGGTAGATTTTCCTATTGATCTACTTCTAGGTACAGCGCCGATTTCCAAAGTACCTTACCGAATGGCACTAGCAGAATTAGCAGAATTGAAGGATCAGTTGCAAGATCTGCTTGATAAGGGCTTCATACGGCCTAGTGTATCTCCGTGGGGAGCTCCAGTTTTATTTGTGAAGAAGAAAGACGGGTCTATGAGGACGTGTATAGACTATAGGGAGATTAATAAAGTGACAATCAAGAACAAGTATCCTCTACTCTGTATCGGCGATTTGTTTAACCAGCTCCAGGATACACGAGTGTATTCGAAGATTGACCTTAGATCTGGTTATCATCAGGTAAAAGTTAAAGCAGAAGACGTCTCAAAGACGACCTTTAGGACCAAGTACGGGCATTATGAGTTTTTTGTTATGCCATTTGGTTTGACGAATGCTCCCATGGTATTTATGGACTTGATGAACAGGGTCTTCCATCAATACTAGACCAGTTCATTGTTGTTTTTATTGATGATGTACTGGTCTATTCGAGGAGCCATGAGGAGCATGAGACGCACTTGAGGCAGGTTCTGCAGACGCTTTGGGGAAAGAAGTTGTACGCTAAGTTCAGTAAATGTGACTTTTGGATTGAGAAGATCATGTTTTTGGGGCATGTTATATCTGGAGATGGTATTTCTGTGGATTGTAGTAAGATTGAGGCGGTTGTGAATTGGGCTAGACCGAGGAATGTCCAAGAGATTAGGAGTTTCTTGGGGCTAGTTGGATATTACTGTCGTTTCGTTGAGGGATTCTCAACTTTGTCAGGGCCTTTGATACAACTGACGAGGAAGAATGTTAGATTTGAGTGGGATGACAGTTGTAAGCAGAGTTTTCAAAAGTTGAAGCAAAGGTTAGTCACCGAGCCCGTGCTGATCATCCCATCAGGGGGTAAGGGTTATACTATCTATAGTGATGCGTCCGTGAAAGGACTTGGTTATGTATTGATGCAATATGACAGGGTAGTTGTGTATGCGTCCAGACAGTTGAAAGAATACGAAAAGAACTACCCTACCCATGATCTTGAATTGGCTATAGTGGAACACGCATTGAAAATTTGGAGGCATTACCTGTACGGTGAGCAGTGTGAGATTTTCTCTAACCACAAGAGCTTAAAGTATTTCTTCACCCAGAAGGAATTAAATATGAGGCAGAGATGGTGGTTGGAGCTAATTAAGGATTTCGATTGTACTATCAGTTACCACCTAGGGAAAGCAAACGTGGTAGCTAATACAATGAGCAGGAAGTCTGGGGAATCAGCGTTGACGACTATGGAGATCCAGCGTCTGATCATGATGGATCTAGAGAGACTTAGCATTGAATTGATTAGAAGTAATCCTCTAGTATGTATCGCCAGCCTAGTGGTATAGTCTACTCTGCAGGAAAGAATAAAAGTTGTCCAAAAAGAAGACCCGGAATTAGTAGAGGTAATGGACAGAGTGTAGAGTGGTCAGGGGGAGGAATTCACTATTGCAGACGATGGAGCTTTGCGGTTCTGTTCCAGATTATGCGTTCCTGCTGATACTGACATTAGGAAGACTATATTGGAGGAGGCTCACAGATTCTTGTATATAGTTCATCCTGACAGTTAAAAAATGTACAGGGATCTACGAGAGTTTTATTGGTGGAGTGGTATGAAGAGAGATATTTTCAAGTATGTAGCTTAGTGTCTGACGTGTCAGCAGGTAAAAGCTGAGCATTAGAGGCCGGCAGGTTAGTTGCAGCCATTATTTATTCTTCAATGGAAGTGGGATCATATATCTATGGATTTTGTGTTAAGACTGCCGACGGCGTTACACGGCCTGAATGCGATTTAGGTGATAGTTGACTGTTTGACTAAGACCGCCCACTTTTTACCGATCAAGATTAGCTACTCCCTTAACCGTTTGGCAGAAATTTACATTCAAGTGATAGTTTGTTCTCATGGGGTGCCAGTATCGATTGTGTTAGATCAGGACCCACGTTTTACGTTATGTTTTTGGAGAAGCTTGCAGGAAGCTCTAGGGTCTTAGTTATCGTTTAGCATGACATTCCATCCTCAGTCAGATGAGCAGATTGAGAGGACGGTACAGATATTGGAGGATATGCTCCGAGGGTGTGTATTGGATTTTGGGGATAGTTGGACTCAGTTCGTGCCATTGGTAGAATTTGCGTATAATAATAGTTATCAGAACAACATCGACATGACACCATTTGAAGCTCTATATGGTAGGAAATGTCGTTATTCTTTATTTTTGGATGAAGTGGGTGAGTGGCGAGTAGTGGGGCCAGAGCTAGTACAATAAGCATGTGATAAAGTTCGACTTATCAGAGATAGAATCAGTACAGCTCAAAGCCGACAGAAAAGTTATGCTGATAATTGCCGCAAGAATCTGGAATTTAATGTGGGTAATCATGTGTTTTTGAAGATAGCTCCGTTGAAAGGGGTTATGCGATTTGGGAAGAAGGGTAAACTTAGCCCTAGGTTTATTGACCCATTTGAGATTCTAGATAAAGTGGGGCTGGTTACCTATAAGCTAACTTTGCCACCTATGTTGTCTAGGATTTGCGACGTATTCCGTGTTACTATGTTGAGGAAGTACATCCCAAATCCTTCTCATATCATCAGTTATGGTGAATTAGAGTTCAGTGATTCACTGGTATATGAGAAGGTACCAGTACAAATTCTGGATAGAAAAGTACAGGAGTTATGTAACACGGAGATTCCTTAGGTAAAAGTTTTGTGGATGAATCATACAGTTGAAGAGGCTTCTTGGGAATCCGAGGAGCAGATGAAACAAAAGTATCCGCACTTATTCCAAGAAGTCTAATCGGGTAAAATGTAAGTAGTTAGGTAATATTTCTTTTGCAAGTACATGTAATGGTTTAATTAGTGTAGCATTTTAGTTTTGGGAGAATTTTTCTTTTGTATATGTAATCTCCCATGACTTGAAATGTACCCACAGTATTCCTCCGCAACAAATGAGGGTAAGTAATAAAATAAGTAGACCATTTTGCCTTTAATGGATGATGAGTTGTATGAATAGTAAATTTTGAGGATGAAATTTTATAAGGAGGAGAGAATATAATGACCCGAAGAGTAATGGTATTTAAATAATAAAGAGGGAGGGAAATGGAAACAAAAATAGAAGGAGGCAGCAGAGCGTTCATCGATGACATTGCACTTTAGGAGTAATAACTGAGGAATTTAATCAAGGACTCATTGACGAATACAGGGGATTCGTCAACGAGGATAACATAGGATCTCGTCGACGAGGGTATGTATCATCGATGAGAAAATACAGAGAGAATTTTTGGGCGACTCTGAATTTCATCGACAAAGGGGAGAGTTCGTTGACGAATTTCCTGTTGACCTCGTCGACGAGGTGACGTGGCTCCTCTGCACCCCTCCTACCTTCTCTCTATGATCTCGGGCCAGATTCTCATCGGTTCGACGATCTGAAGCCACCACGACGCTCCTAGTGAAGTTCTCTCCAAGTTTACCGGGGCGGAAACCATCCCAAATCTAGGGTAAGACTTTCTACTCAGTATTTAGCTATTTGACAGTTGTAGAAGTGTAGTATGCGTAGAAATACTAAACTTTAGTTTTGGAAAATGTCATTTTCAGGGTGTTAAGCGGGGAACCCTACGGATGCAGAAGTATTTCTTTTAGGGGCTTTTCAGGAATCAGGTAAGGGGATAAACTAACTAGTATTTTATGAAAAATATGTATATTATTACAACATTTGACTTTAGGAAAATAAATATACTTATATATGATTTATATTTAGGAAATACTGCTGAAAATGATGGTATGTTGAATATACGAAAAATCTGTTTCGTGTGGCATGAGTTGAAATTAATATAAAATACTGTTTTCTGGGAATATAATAAAGATATGAATTTTTATAATGAAAAACCGGTGTACGGGCCGAGATTTTTATATGTTTGCTGGCGTATAGGCTGTGGTATGTATATGATTTGCCGGCATACGGGCCGAGCTATGGATATGATTTGCCAGTGTATGGGCTGAGCTATGGATGTGATTTTCTAGCGTACGGGCCGAGCTATGGATGTGATTTTTCAACATACGAGCTGAGCTATGGATATGATTTGTCGGTGCACGGGCCGAGCTATGGTAAAATGTGAAATACCAGCGTACGAGCCGATGATTTTCATGATATACGTATATATCCAAAATGATATGAATGATTTGATAATTAATTGTATGAAATATCCATATATCACAATTTCAGTATATGCCATATGTTATCAGAACTTGGTTGGCTTTGTTAGCTTGGTTCAAGTCCCGCCTTCGGGCCACACAATCCAATTATATGGGGATAATACATGACAACAACCAGCTAATCTACCAGGATTGTTTTCATATTATGTTATACGAGATGAATTATATTTATGAAAATCATGTAAGTTCTGCAATGATATGAAAATATTTATTTCCTAGATATGATATAGACAATATATTGATATGTTTATGTATGATTTTATATAGAACACGGAAATAGTCATGTTGCCACATACTAGTGTTAGTTTATTTCCTTTATTGAGAGGTGTCTCACCCCGAATTTCATAAACATTTCAGGAGCCCCTGATAGGAAAGCGGGTAAAGCTTCGCTAATATAGTTCTGTTGATCTGCCCTCTTTGAAGGGTAAGTTTTGGTAGGGATAGTTGGGATTTTTGTGAAAAATGTCCCTGGGTATTTCTTTTGGGATGTATATACTTAAATACAGTGGATGTAGTAACTCTGGTATTGTGATGAATGATTTGTGTTTATGACATATTGATTTTATGTTTCCTACTGCTTAGGCTTCCGTTATGTATTTTGATGTATCCCTGGTACCCACGGGTCCAGGTGGATTTTGATCTACTGAGTTTTGTGATAATTGTTTTATTATTATGGGGGAAAAAAAAGGGGTGAAAATTTAGCAGGTCGTTACACGAGAGGTTGCATAGAATTACATTAGATAACATAATTCGGGGGGAGCAACGTCGCTTAATATTCACAATTTGTTCAAAATTTCATATGTCACTCATTTCTTCTCATTCGGTATCACAATTTAAAAGATATAAATAGTTGGTATCACATTAATCAACATTTGGTATTCTCACATAACCTTTGCAATTTGGCATACTATGTATGTTCACAATGTAATTTACATTCCACAACATAGATTTATGCATTAGCAAGGGGGATGGTTGATGTAAAAAGGGGAGAAGTAAATTTTTTTAATTGAACAAGTTTACGACTTTAAGATTTCAAATGGAAGAAGAACACAAGGTTATGTACACTCACGCACTATTTTTATACACCTTTTTGTTGATGTCAAAAGGGGGAGAAAATTGAGGAGCAAAAATTGTAATGAGCAAAATTTTTTGGCAAAACTAATTGTGTAAAGGAGAAGAATAGAAAAAAAAAAAAAAGGGAAAAAATATCAGATCATTGGAGGAATCAGGCTAAATAACATGTGTATGAACATGAGCATTTCACTTGGAATCAAGCTAAACAATGTGTATGAACATAAGCATATTTCATTTATTTATTATTTAATGCATTATTTGAGGAAGAGCCTTGTTAGGCGTAACCCATTATGTATTTTTTGCTCGTGTATTTGTCATCATCAAAAAGGGGGAGATTGTAGACTCTACGAGTTCAATCCGATTTTGATAATGACAGATCACTTAGTATTTGATCCGTGCATTGAGATTGTGAATAGGAACTATATTAAGCATACACGGAAGGATAATAAGTTATGGAAGCCATAAAGAATAAAGTATACACAACTTGGCAGATCCATGGAACTCAAAGAGTGCAAGAATGAAGATGCAAACACCAAGTTCAAGAACGTCATGGGAATGGGTATTTAGAACTCATGTATTTACATTTTCATATGATCTAATTTGAGGCTTAACATATACCTTAAAATGACCTTAGGACTCATGCATTTCATGAACATCATTAGGGGACGTTCATGGACTTAGAAATAATTTTTAAAACCATGGAAAATATTTTTATAAAAGAGCCAAGAAAGAGAGCAAGGCATAATTTTAATTTAGAAAGAAAAAAATTCAGGAAATGGCCACTTCGATAGCCTAAACTCAACCTTAGTCGCCCGAAGAATTTCTTCAGAAGCCTGAAGATTAAGTTCAGTTGCCTGAATAATTAATGGTGAAACACAAAATCTGGCCGAGGCACTTCGGTCTCCTAAACATGTGATTTCAGTCGCCTGAAGTTATCACTTCAGGAGCCTGAACTCCACTTCAGTCGCCTGACATTGTATTCAAGTTGATTTTTTCAAAACACTAAGGAGCTTCAGTCGCCTGGGTTTGCGGGAAAACTTAAATATTTAATTTTTATTAAAAGAACTCGCGAGATATTTTTTGATCCAACGGTCGAGATCTATTCTAAAGGCAAGATCACTATATATATTGAATATCTAAACCCTAGTACGTAAGCTAAGACAAATGAGAGGAGAAGAGAACATTTTTATTGAAAGAGAATTGAGAAACTTGAGCTGATTGCTACACGATTGCCTACACTCCATTCTATATTTATCTTCCTTGAGCAAATCTACTCAGAAAACTAAAAGGGATCTCTCTTATACATCCTGATTTCAACTTGGTATTGAGGTTTGGTGATTCAAGTTATTATTTTACAGAGCTTCACATCTCATCACTTGTTATTGAATATCGTTAGAGAGTTTGATCTTGAGTGTTCCTAACTATATAGAGATTTTTCTTGACAAGTGTGTTACTTGAGAAAGTTATTTTTCCATTGATATATATATTTTTCAAAGAACTACTCATTTTGAAATCTATTGTTAAAATAAGCTGAGTGATAGAGAGTGAGTATACATACATATATATATATATATATATATATATATATACATATATATTATTTTGATAATCTCACTACTTGATAAAGGGTTTTATCATTGGTTAAATAGATTTGATTCAAGTGTGTGTTTTGTTAAATGATCTATTTTTTAGATATATTAACACTTGATTAAATATCCTTGGTATTTATAAATATTATTTTTATTGAGGGATATTTTTTGGAAAACAATATATTTAGTTTGTGATCTTTGAAAATCTTATTATATATATGTATGTATTGGCTTATTACAAAGATCATTGTGTGTTTGAATATTTGAAAGAAAGTTGTTGATTTTGATTGATCTAATATTCAAGACAAAGTTTTTGAATAAGTTCACATGAGATATATTTGTGCATTTTTACAAAGTGAACTAGAACCCTAATATTCTCCAAAGCATTTAAATATAACATTACTTGGGAGTTTTGGTTGGAAGGAAAATTGCATATTGAAGGATATCATTCATAAACGATTGTATCGTTTCATACATTCTAAGCTTCAAGTTTTGTCATATGTTTATGTATTAAGAATTTGAATTGTACTCACGAGCTTTGTTGGAAGCAACTTTGAGTGTTTTACAGATTTGATTGTATTCACGGTTCGGGATGTGAACCCGATTTGAGGAGAAAGCTGTACCTCTTGTAAGCAGCGGATTGTAAGGGAAGTTTCGTCCCAATTTAAGGAGCAGGGATTATTGTGGAATCCTTGAGTGGGTTGCTCAAGGCGAGGACATAGGTCGGGTTGGCTGAAAGTTGTAAAAACTGTGTTTGCATTCTCTCTTCCCTTATCTTTTTAATTTCCGCAACGCACATCACTACTTCCATTGCATGTATGCTTGTTGAATAATGTCACACGAACTTGATAAGTAATTGGTTAAATTTAGATATAGGGATTAAGTGGTGAATAAGTTTCAAAGAATTTCTAATGGCGTTGACAAAGTGGCACATGAACTCTTTAAGTGTCTCCTTTCCCCCTAGACAAGGCTAGTAAGATGAGACGAAGTTTTTACCATTTTTTGGCTACTAACAAAGTGCCCAACAAACTGTTGCTCCATTTCATAAAAGGATCCAATAGAGCCAGGCTTTAGGGTTCGATACCACAGCCTAGCATTCCCTTTTAGAGTGGCTGCAAATGCTTGACACATGATTGCATCAGGTGTGCCTTGCAATTGCATTGACACCCTAAAGGTGTCTAGGTGGTCCACAAGATTGGTCAAACCCTCATACCATTCAACACTTGGCATTTCGAAATTACTTGGCAAAGAGATCTCCATTACCTCTTTGGTAAAAGGAGGGTCCGAAGATTTAGCTGATGATTCCCCTATGGAGGGGTAGTTACATACTTCCTTCACCAGCTTTTCCAATTGGTCAATTTTTTCCTCCAGCTCGTGAAACCACTATTCATAGATGCCCACATCATTTGCATATTCTACCTTCTTTACTAGATCTAAGGCCTTCATAGCAATTTATTGTGGGGCAACTAGCTTCCTTTTTGACACTGCTTCTATCCGATTAGCCTCCAGAACATACTCCCCATGATCCTTTTTTTTATGCAAGATCATAGTGAACATGTCTTCTACCTTTTTCTGAAAGGCTAGAAAGTCACTTAGTGGCACACTTGGGTTATCTATTGGAGTGCAATGAATTTACAGGGGGTGATTGGTTTCCCCTAGCAAGTTCAAGCTTAGAGTTATGCAATATGGTCACGGTCAATGATAGAAAACCTCCCTAGGGTTCCCATAGACGGTGCTAACTGTTTCGGCCAAGAATTGAACTGCTTTTTGCTATTCCATCCTTCGATTGTGACCACCTGAGAATAATAAAAAAAGAATGGCTTGGAGGACCCGTGGTGTATTCTGGGGGATCACTTCGATGCCTAAGTTAGGAAATGGGAGGTTTAGATTGCAACAGTAAGTGAAGAGTGAATGAGAATGAGATGCTTAACTCCTCTTGAGATCCCCTTTTTATAGTAATAAAGGCAAACTCCCCTTCAACTTGACATTTATAAGCGTACCATTATGCTTAGGGGGTTATGGGTGACTCACGGTAGTTATGCAAGTCATCAATAGTAAATCTTGTAACAACATTTGGGGTTATGGATAACTTGAAAGCAGTTATATGAGACGTTAAATGCTGTCAAATGTTGGTCTTGCAGCTATCCGCCCCCATGGGCAAATCTATCAATTTTGGGTGTATCAATATTAACCATTTGATGTTAGTTTTTTTTTTTTTTTTCATAATGATGAAAATTTAAAAAATAGGTCAATGAATTTCCCCCATTGTTTAGACAATTTTTGATAAAAATTAAAAGTTGTCACCAAATATTCTCATGTCTCACTAAATCACTTATTTAGTCAATTAATTTTTACATAACATTTATTTAGATACCATTTAGATTAAACACATGTTTATTAGTCATTAAACTTCTTACCTCTTAAAACAATTTTTTGTATGAACATAGAAAATTTTTATAATAATAATAATAATAATAATAATAATATTAATATTAATAAGAGGAGAGATAAAGAGAAGAGAGATATCTTATACAAGGCCGGAGATATTTTGTAAAAGGCTATTTCCAAATCATCTGATAATTCCTCTCGCGATAGTGAAGTTTTTGATCCCATCCCCTTGTGGAGCAAGCATAGCCGAGCCATGTGAATTTCTATCTCATCGCTATTTATTTTCCTGCATCTTTTATAACATGTTATCAGCATGAGATTCTAACTATCTGAGATATTTCTTTAAATCTTATTTCATTTATTTCTTGTAAGTTTTACTCTACAAGAACATAATATTCTCCAAAAGTGAATATGCCTTTTAATGTTTATAGAGTACCAATGTCCAGAATAGATGGTAAGATAGTCCTCCTGAAGAGGCTATATATTTAAATATTTCTTCTATATATTTAATCTCTCAAAGAGATAGACCTCCTGAAAAGGCTATGTATCTAATCTCCAGAAGAGATGTTAAATATTTACCACATGAAGAGGGTATATTTTTAACCTCCCGAAAAGATGTCAAATTCAACTTCTTGAAGAGGTGAAACTTAATCCTCCAGATGAGGTGGTAAATTATTACCCAATTTAAAATTGTAAATTGGAAGCATACTGCTGAAGAGTACAAACTGAGAAAAATAATATAATGTTCCTTAAAAAACATATTTAAGTACCCCGGAGTGGTGGAAAGAATATTATATTATTATCTCAACTTTGTTTCATTTTTTACATTTTGTTTCCTAAATTGCCTTATTGTTATTAATATAATCAGATATCGAACCTAAGCAAAGTTAAATTTGTTTCATTTGATATCAAAGACAACAATTATTGATCATGGATTCTTGATGTTGATATCCATCTAAATGCAATGAACTTGGGAAGCACTATTTTAGATGAAAATACCACATCTCTGCAAGATTGTGCAAAAGTTATGATCTTCCTCTGTCATTATTTAGATGAAGAATTAAAAATTGAATACCTCACTATTAAAGACTCACTTATCTTATGAAAAAATTTAAAGGATAGATTTGACCGCAATAAAACTATGATTTTACCAAAAACTCGATATGAATGGTTGCACCTGAGGTTGCAATACTTTAAAACAATTAGCAAATATAACTCAGCTCTACATAAGATTAGCTTGAAGCTAAAATTATGTGGTGAAAATATCACTGATGAAGACATGCTAGAAAGTTTTTTTCTACTTTCCATCCACTAATGTGCTCCTGCATCAGCAATATATAGAGAAGAAATTTACTAATTTTTCCAAACTTATATCATGTCTTCTCTTCGTTGAGTAAAATAACGAGCTTTTGATGAAAAATCACCAAACTCATCAAACTGGTTCAACCCTATTCCCTAAAGTGAATATGAATACATCTTGCGGTTGAGGATGAGGTCGCAGGTATGATCGTGGCTGTAGTCGAAATAATCACTGGTATCGACGTGAGGTTACAATCCCCTAGAAGAGGGATGACCCCCAGAAGCAAACTAACAACCAAAATCAGTGAGTCAGACATCATGAAACTGAATGTTACAAATATGAAGGAAAAGGTTAATGGTCGCTTACTTGTCGTATGCCTAGGCACTTGGTAAATCTATACCAAGCCTTTATAAAAGAAAAGGAAAATAGTAAAGAAGTAGAAACAAATTTTGCTGATAATATTGTTCCAATATACCTTGATGTTGGACCATCCAACTCTATTTATCTTGATGTTGCTAATTTCCTTGTAAATCAAGATGAAAATAATGATGTAATATTTTAAGATATAAAGTAAGTAATATTGTATTTTGATTTTAATAAATAAGTTATCATATTTATTGTTACTATGATCAATTATAATAATGAGTTTTTAAAATATGTGTTGTAGTGTGAATTGTCTTAAAGCTTTGATCGATTCTAAGATTTCTTTGGAAGAAGTTTGTTTAACTGACAGTGCTACAACACACAAAATTCTTCAAGAAAGGAAATATTTACATTACTTGAATATATCTTTAACAAATGTTAATACATTATCTAGTTCTAAAAAATTGATGAAAGGCTCTAGAAGAGCATTAATATAAAGTTACCCAATGGTACTCTGTTACAAATTGATGAAACTTTATATTTCAGTAGATTAGGAATAAATATGTTAACCTTTAAAAATTTAAGACTTAATAGATATCACATTGAAACTACAAATGAAGGCAGTAATGAATTTCTTTATATTACTTCTATTGTTTCTCGGAAGAAACAAATTTTAGAAAAACTATCAACTTTATCTTCTAGATTGTATTATACAAAGATTAAGGCAACTGAATCATATAATGTCTGGCACCAGAAGAGCAATGACCCAAAGTTATTTACACTTTGGTATAATCGTCTTGGACATCCTGAAGATGTAATGATGCGAAGAATCATTAAGAATTCACGTATACTGCTTGATTTAAAAGGAATTAATTGTCAAACAATCTATTTCAAAAGTAAGTCTTGAATCTCCCAGTTTCTTACAAAGAATTCATGGTTATATATGTAGACCAATACATCCACCATCTGAACCATTTAGATACTTTATAGTCTTAATTGATGCATCTACTAGAAGGTCACATGTTTCTATGCTTATAATAATCTTTCACCCATGCAATTAGTTTCTGGACAACAACTTGATATTTCTTATTTAAGAACTTTTGGGTGTGCAGTATATGCTCTAATTGCCCATCCTTGAAGAACTAATCTGGGTCCTTAATGTAAGGTTGGTATCTATGTTGGTTTTGATTCCCCTTCTATTATTAGATATCTTGAACTTTTAATAATTGATTTGTTTAAAGCACATTTTCAAAATTGTCATTTTGATGAAACAGTATTCCCTACATTAGGGGGAGCAAAATCAATGCATGAAGCACAACATGAGAACACATGAAATACCATGAGTTTATCTCATTTAGATTCTCACACAAATCAAAGTGAACTTTAAGTTCAGAACATTATTCATTTGCAAGGGATTGCAAATCAATTACCAGATTCTTTTGCAGATACTGAGGCCATATAAAATCTCATATACCTGCTGCAAATATTCTAGCACGTATTGATGTCCCTGAAGTACAACAACAAGCTAAAGAACCTAAACCCCAAGTTAAGCATGGAAGGTCTTTTGGTACAAAAGATAAAACTCCTAGAAGGAGAAAATTGAAATCTGAAAAACATTCCAAAAGAGCTCACAGAGGTGGATAATCCATTCGACATTTACAAATTCATTTCTCCTAAAAATGAAATCACTATTATGCAATATCCTAAAGAGGATCCTCTTGAAGACGAATCTCCTGAAGAGAAAACTTATAAAGAGACATCCCTTGAAAATGGACGTGTACTTGAAAATAATAATGAGATCTCAATTCATTAGATAGGAAACATTTGGGATAGAAATAAAGTTGTTGTCAACAACATATTTGCATATGCAGTAGCTACTGACATTACCAGTAGTAATGAGGATCCTGAATCTAAATTTGTCAATGAATGTCGATATAGAAGTGATTGACCAGAATGAAAAGAGACTATCACATTGGAATTAAACTTTATATCACAGATGAATATTTGTGTGCAGTCGTTGAACGACTGAGCATGCATCTTATGGATGTAGTAAAAACATACCTATATGGATCATTGGATAATGAAATTTATATGAAAACCCCTGAAGGATTTAAAATGCCTAAAGCAAAACCCATAAATTTATATTCAATTAAACTTCAACATTCTTTATCTGGATTAAAGCAATCTAGACGCATGTGATACAATCGATTAAGTGAGTACCTTGTGAAAGAAGGATTCATGAATGATCCAATTTCTCCATACATTTTTATTAGAAGATCAGAATCTAGATTTGCTATAATTGTTGTTTATGTTGATGATTTAAATTTAGTTGGGACTCCTAAAGAGATCACTAAAGCTGCTAATTATTTAATGGCATAATTTGAAATGAAAGATTTAGGAAAGACAAAATATTATCTTGGCCTACAGATTGAACATGTAAATAGTGAAATTCTTGTTCATCAATCTAAATATACTGAAAAGATATTAAAGCAATTCTATATTGTCAAATTTCATCCTTTGGGATCTTCAATGATGGTGCGATCACTTGATGTCAAGAATGATCCATTTCGACCTCATGATGAGGGGAAGGAATTACTTGGTCCTGAAGTCTCATATTTAAGTGTTATCAGCTCTTTAATGTATCTGACCAATTATACAAAACCCAACATTGCATTTACTGTTAATCTACTAGCAAGATATAGTTCTCACTAAAAAAAACACTGGTTTTTAGTGATAAAAGTAGTAGTGACGGATTCAATTTCATCACTAAAAGTGGGTATTAGTGACTGATTTTAAGAACCATTACTAATAGTGTAAGCATTAGTGATGGTTTTAGCAACCACCACTAATTTGACACTATTAGTGACGATTTCAAAACCGTCACTAATAATTTCGTTACTAAAAACTGATTTTCCCACTCAATCTATCGCAGGAAACCATTTTTCATACAGAAAGTATCCCGGAAAAATATTAGTGATGATTCTTTGCATATTAGTGACAAATTGAATCTATCACTAAAAGTCAATTATTAGTGACGATTAAATAACCATCACTACTATTATTGTATTAATAAATAAAAATAATTTATTTAACACTATTAGTAACGGTTAGAGGATTTGTCACTGATAGTTTTTTATTTAAAAAAATATAACAATAATTTATTTAATACTATTAGTGACGGTTCAGAGGATTCGTCACTAATAGCCAATTATTAGTGACGGTTTTTAAAAACATCACTAATAGTTTTTTATTTAAAAATATATGAAAATAATTTATTTAACCATATTAATGACGGTTCCCAGGATTCGTCGCTATTAGTCTATTATTAGTGATGGTTTATGAAACCGTCACTATAGTGCTTTGATTTTAAAAATATAAAAATAATTTAGTTAAGAATATTAGTGACTGTTTAGAGCATTCTGCATTAATAATAGGGTATTATTGATAGTTTAGAGGATTCGTCACTAATAATCTAGTATTAGTGACAGTTTAAAAAACAGTTTTTTAAACTGTCACTAATACTCTAACCTATTAAATTTACCTTCTCCATGCGATTTCCCAATCTGCTTCCATTTTCCCTCGCATTTCTCCCTCTTTTCCCTCCTCCCTCCTTTCTCAATCTCTCAGGTCGAACCCCCCCCCCCCTCTTGAAAATGTTATTAATGTAATACTCAACATGATTTGCTTAGATTTTTTGTCAGCATTTCATGGGTTTTTTTGCATGCTTTAAAAATCAACAATTATTATGCTGAGCCCATGCTACGTTCTTGTAGGGTCTCAATCAGTTCCTAGTTTACTCAAGTAGAAGGTTGGGTTTTGTCAGCACCCAGGGTGCGTATGTTTTTCATTTAAATGAAATACTGAAATAGATTGTAAAATTGTTTTAGTTGTACGTACAAATTGAATTTTAACTTGACCTTCCCTTGCATGGAATGTTGAGCTTGGTTTTGTATCATATTTGATCTTATTTTGTTTTATTGCAGTTGAAAGTAGGAAATGGGGAGGATTTCTTCCTTCGAAATGGGAGATGGAATTTCAACAATAAGGTGCTTCTCCTTATGTTTTATCATAATAGGATCTTAGTTCAACTGATCTCATAATATTCTTTGTGCTTTGTTTTAGAAACTAGTGGAGCAAGTAAAGATTGAACATTGGGCTTGTGTAAATTTCTCAGCTTGATGTAATATTTGTGGTCTTGTGAGAGATCTAATCAAATGTGGAGAAATGAAAGGAATTGTAAGTTTTATATTATGTTTTCTGCAATATAAGAGTGGAGATTAATGGAAGTTCTTTGTCATGTGTTCTGTAGGTCATTGAACCTACATTCGATGTATTTGAAGAGAACCCTCAGTCTAGACGGGCTCCACGTATTGTTAGAGTGGAGAAAATGTTTGAAGACATACAATATAAACTTCCTGGAGCTCCAAAGTTGCTTCTTTGCCTTCTTCCAGATAGGAAGAACTCCGATCTTTATGGTTGTGGCTAGTTTATTTTGTATTTATAAAGTTAATTTTTGGTTGGTGCTAATGAATCTATCTAATGTTTAAGGTCTTTGGAAGCGAAAGAATCTTGCTGATTTTGGAATTTTCACTTAATGCATTGCTCCTACTAGAGTTAACAACCAGTATCTTACAAATGTTTTGCTCAAGATCAATGCTAAGGTGTATACTTCATTAATTTGTGATTTTTAATTATGCAATTGAGCTAGTTTGAGAGATCTTTTGAAACTGTTCATGGAATTAAGATGATTACAATTCAGAGCTTGTCCTAGTTTTATGGGACCAGAGCCCATACACATCATATTAATTATATTGCTTATTCCCCCAATGAATTTCTTGTACTTTCACCATATGAGAAAGCTAGTTCCAGCTTCTTTGAGACGGACTTTGTAGTATTGTGCAAAGGTTTCACGGAAGCATTACTCATTTTTAGTTTTAGCTTCTTGAATGAATCAGGTCGATCATTATTGACTTTTTGTGTCCGATCCCTGGTTTTGATAATGACAAATTGTATGTTACTAATGTGTGTGCGTAGTACTTGAACAGGTCATTAATTATGAACACACACATGAGAAAGGATTGATGGAAGCCCGAAAGACAAAACAATTCTATCGTCTAGTGTATTTCATGACCAAAGGAGCAAAAGAAGAAGAAGACAATTATTTTTATTTGTAATTGTATTTAGTTTTTCTATTTGGGTATGTAATAATTATTTCAAAGGTTTGTAATAATTTATGCATATCATGCATAATAGGACTATAAGCTCAATAAGGACCATAGGAATAATCAAAGGCCATAGATAGTCTTTAGGGCGGTCGACCAACACCATGTTTTTTAGGCTTAGTCAAAGAGCCTTGACCTTAAAGAGACCCTAAGTCCCTACACTTTACTTAAGGAAAATAACAGGGGTAAAAATATAAGCTAGGTTGAAAATTGAAATGTATTCATGCAACCGAACCTTGGCATTGAAAACGCCTCAGTTGACCGAACATAGGAAAAGTCAAAATGTTGACCTAACTTCAGGCAACCAATCTTATTTGAACTAAACGTCCATGGTCAACCGAACCCAAGTCTTGACTTTTCCCAACATCCTCAGGCGCTCGGACTTCAAGTTCATTTTGAAATCGGGTGATCGAATATTGAAGTTCAGCAGATAGAACTTCTAATCAGGTGACTGAACCTCGAGCAGGTTGGAAAAGAGCCTAGTTCAACCACTCAAACCCGTCCATGGGCACTCGAACTTCAAAAATTCCTTTTTTTCTTATGTGTCAGTTTGGGCGACCGAAGCTATGGCTTGTTCGACCGAAACTCTCAAGTTGGCCTATTTTTACTACAGGTTATTAAGGGTAAAACATGGTTATTTTGGGTTAAACTTGTTTAAAACATTTTTAATTATTCCCTCTATATCCTAAAGGCCATATTTTTAGTGAAAGCTATATATATGCCTTCATTTGCAAAAATTAGAGAGTGATTAGAGATTAGATTAAAATTTTTTCTCTCTAAAATTCCTTTCCCCATTCAAGCCTATATACCTCACATATACTCATTTCCTTGCAAAATCTTATTGAGTGAGAGTATCTTTGAGATCACCCACACTTCCTATACAAGCTTATATTCTTTTATTTGTGATTATTTGTTGATTTTATTGAGAGTTAAGCTGAAGAGTTTTTCCCTCATGATTTAATCAATAAATTCATTTTGTGAGTCTTTGACTCTTGAGGTTGTCTTGTGTTTTGAAGAAAAATATTGACAAATTTTGTTTTCAAAATATCTCATGCGCTTGGTTTTTGAAAATCATTTTCAAGATTTTTGATTGTGTGGTTATGATCTTTGATATTGCACATTGTGATTGAAATTGTTATTTGATTCAAAGATCACTAACACATACACTCTCACACTTTCATTGCATATTGACATAATATTGAGAGTAGATTGACTTATCTTCACTAAGCTTATAGATCTTATCATATTAAAGTGCATTAGTTATTGCTTGTGCATATCAGTACAAATCTGCTTGCATTAGAAGCATCTTTATTTGTACAAAAAATTTATATTCATTGTGGTATTCCAGGCATGGCCTAAGGGGGTGTTGATATAGCCCGTAAGAATTGATAGGGCCTTCTCCGCCCTACAAGGAGAGTTTGTAAAGGTTAAGGTCAGCCTTTAAAAGTTGATCCGATCGTAACTGGTGCTGATCCACTCGTTAAGTGAGCATTAGTGAAATCCTTGGGCTTGCGAGCCCAGGCGGGGACGTAGGCAGTATTGGTCGAACCCCAATAGCATATTGTGTGTCTACTTTATAATTTTTTGATTTATCTACTACACATGTATGTTATTTTCATTAGACTGTGAATGCTGCGCATGATTTAATTTTCGTATATTATATTTTCCTATGCATTTGGGATTGTATAGACAGACTCTAGGTTGTGTTATACTGCTGCTGGACATTGAACCTAGGACAAAATTTTTAATACCCAATTCACACCCGCTCTTGGGAATACACCAATTCCAACAATCATGAAAATCTTTTCTCACTTTTCCTAGCTAATATATAGAAGTAACTACTTTCAAATGTGAAGGAAAGATCTATATGTCCGGATGGACTAAGATTATTGTTCTTAACATAGTGGGTGGAAAAATTTTGGGAGAAATGTCATTGATAGTGAACCAGGCATATATACGGATTACCAGGAGCTAGTCGTATGAGTGGAGGAATTCAAATTTGGTATCAGCCGCAATTAATTAAGCCGGAATGAGATTCATTCTATAACAGCCATGTCGGTGCATGCGTAGGTGGGTTGCTCGTGAAGATGATTACAATTTAGATGGGCCAGTGTGAGACTATCTTCATAGCATATGGACAGATAGGAACTGTTGCTGATATATATTGTCCAGGAAGAAAGACCGTCAATAATAGTCTTCATATTCATTACAGCTTTCATCAACCGCCACTAATCATTTAGCTTAGTTAAGTAGCTAATTAATATGCTAATTTTATTATTAATAAAATTAATAAAATATAAATTAGTGACTACATGGTTTTCAAAACACTTCAGAGTAGCTTTAAGCATTAATTTATATTTAAATTTGTGATTAATTATTAATTCGGTTAACCAAACTGATAATTGATGAACCAAAAATTGTTAAAATCGTAACTGATTAATTGAACAGAACCTATTTATTGACTGTACCGAATTGATCGAAATTGGTCACTTAATTCAATGATTTCTCGTTTTCTATAATTATACATGCTCACCCCTAATTGGTACAACATTTTTAATTTTAATTTTAAATGACAAACTATTAGTGACGGTTTAGGAGAATTGTCTCTAATAATAGACTATTAGTGATAGTTTTAAGAGTTTTAGTGACATTAATAGTCTGGTTAAAATCCCCAAATCCCTACGCTATCCCTCATTTCTTTCCCTCGCCCCTTTCTTTCCCTCCCTCGGTTGCCCCTTTCTTTCTCTCCCTCGGTTGCTCGCCGTTGCTTGCCAAACCTCCTCCCCCCGCCGCCGCTTGCTGAATCTCGCCGTTGTTGCTTGCCAAACCGTGTGTGTACGTGGTACCTGCGTCTGTCCGTGTCTGTGGGTGTGTCTCTGCGTGTGGGTGTGTGATCGTGTGTGTGTGTGGGTTTGAATGTGTCTAGGTGTGTTTGCAAGGGTGTGTAAGTGTGTGTGTGTGTGTGTGTGTGTGTATGGATGTGAGTGTGTGTGGATGTGTCTGCATGGGCATGTGAGTGTGTGTGTGGGTCTAAGTACTGTGGTAGCCTACTACAATTTGAATCCTAATCCCCCTAAATTGTTACATATAATTTTTATGTTGTTTGAAAGTGTTGTATAATTCTATTAGAAATTCAAGATTGAAGGATATAATTAAATTAATTATTTCGTAAGTAGTTTAAATTTCAGTTTTATTTGATTCTTATTTATGTTGTATTTGTTTATGTAAATTTTTGATTTATTTGATTTTTGTTTTGGGCATTATTATATGTCATCGTATTTTATATTTTTATAGTTATTGTATATTCATTATTATTGTTATTATTGTTTGTATGTTTTATATCGATTATCGTTATTGTAAATTTCAGTATTAGTTAGTATTCCTTATGAGTTTCGAAACAATTATAGATGGTGAGAGGCAATTTTGTTCTTTTCCTCTTAATACATGCCTCCTTCCATATATAGGAAACAAGAACAAAGAAACCAAAATCCAACTAATGATGTTGCATGCTAGTTAATTGAACATATTGAGAACTGCATTTCATATTTTCATTGAAGCTTAGACCCGTTCAAGAATGGTTACTATACATTCATGCCTCATCATACATGTAGGACAAATCAATTAATGAAATTCAATTGATTATTAGTCATACTATGTAGACTAATAATCAATTGACCATGTTCATTATTAATTTGTTTCATTTACGATTAGTGATGTTTGTATTTCAACCATTCTTGAATTGTCCAATGTGGATAGTTTAGGAAGTTGTATTTACATTTTCTTCATCGTTCACGCTTTCTTCATTGTCATTATATATTTTGAGCGCGTCTCTACTTGTGTTCTCTGGGTGCATAGTGGGGTGTCGTGACAATTTTTTAGTGATGGAACATCTAGCAACATGTTCACTTCCCCCATCTCGTGTACTTGGATAGCCATGGGGAGATGCTGCCGAAATTTAGAATGACTATAATGAAGGAATTTGAGTGATTGACTGCAATGCAAATACAATATTCCTGAATGGGATAGAATTCGTACCCTTTAGACGAAAGGTGGTTGATTTTAGGATTCACGATGCATGCGGTATAAACATTATTTTGATAATGTAATCAACAACATTTGCTTGAACATATTATAGGGTTGTTAATGAACATGGATAAGAGTTTGATGAATGCTCGAGGTAAGTTTTTAGATGAATACGTGAAAAGGGTACATGATTTCATAGAGTTCGTGCATCCTCGTGCAAACAAAGCTAGTAGAATATGGCGTCCTTGCAAGAAATGCCAAAACATAACATTCAAAGACATTGATTTGGCTCGTAAACATATATTACACTTCAGAATGGAGAAAAGCTATACAACATGGTCTTCCACAGTGAAGATTACGCAGTTCAAAATGATGATGAAGAAGATAAAGTTGGGGGGGGGGGCAAATATAGTAGGTGGTGATACATGGTCGAAAAGGTTGATTAAAATGTTAGGTGACTTGCAAAAGGGGATTGTAGTGGACACGGATGACATCAATGTCTCACATAATGGTGACAAATCTACTTCAGCAGGTGCCATACCTTATGATCCTAGTACGTTAAATTGACTCAGTAAACCATTTGCTAATATCATGAGGGATGCACGAGTGCTCCTATATCCAAACTATACAAAGTTCTCAAAATTGGAGTTTCAGATTAAGTTGTTTCATACAAGGACAATGCATGGATTATCTTAGAGCGTATTCAACATGCATAAATCTCATTTAGGTGGCATTGCCTTATGGTGAAACACTTTCGAAGTCCTTTTATGGGGCGAAGACATACATGCATGAATTGGGCCTCGGTTACACTCCAATAAATGCTTGTAGGTATAATTGTGCACTTTTTTATGGTAAACTTGAAAATGCGAATGAGTGCCCAGAATGTGATGAACCAAGGTATAAAACTAATTAGAAGAAGGGTAAAAAGATTCCCCAAAATGTTTTGCAATATTGTCCATTAATACCGTGTCTACAACGATTGTACATGTGAAAATTCATGACTTTCACGTCCTTCTACAATGAGTTCTACCCCGTTTTCCTTCATAGACACTTGATTGAAGATGTTTGCTCAGTACTAATTAAGCTAGGGATCTTCTTCCAATAGTTGTGATCCAAAAAAAATGAGCGTAAACGTACTAGCATGGTTAGAGGATGACATTGTGATCATACTATGAAAGATAGAGAAAATATTTCCACCAGCATTCTTCGATGTGATAGTCCACCTAGCCATCCATTTACTAAGGGAGGCCATAATTGGAGGACTGGTGCAATATCGTTGGATGTATCCTGTTGAGAGGTAAATTATAAAGTCCTACAATGTTCACGTGATTTCCTTTTTTTTTTTTTTTTTTTTGGCATACAAGTCACTAATGTTATGTAAAATGCACAGGTTCTTGTCCACTTTGAAGGGGTATGTGCACAAGAAGGCACGACCGGAAGGTTCAATCATTGAGGCATGCATTGACAGTGAATGTCTTGCATTTTGCTTAATATATCTACAAGATATTGACACAATGTTCACTCGTGAGGAGTGAAATGCAAAATTTCATGCTATTAATGCCGAAGATGAAGAACCGAGGAGCTCTATATTTAAGGAAATATTTGGCTGTTTGGTCCATGGGTTTACGATTTCATTGATATTGACGACCTACAAAAGGCTCATTTTTACGTCCTTAATATTTGTGATGAAATTGTTTCATATATCGAGTACGTGGTTCCAAACTCCTTACTTTGCATTGTATTTACATACGCATATATATACTTAGTTGACATTAACATGTACTATTGTTGCATATAATGAACATAAAACTGAACTTCTAACCCAAAATGAAAGGAATGTTGATGAAAGACATAAGAAGGAATTTGTCCATTGGTTTGGGAGCCGTGAAAGTAACAAATTTTATGTGAGTTCGAAGCATTGTACATTTTCAATATGAACGATTTGTGAAATATAAAATCCTTTTTAATTAATAGATAAAATTCATGTACTACAATAAAGAACCAACAGCAAGTAAAGATTTGTACGCGTTGGCATGTGACCTCGATCAATGAGTTAACCACTACAGCAATTGCATTGTCAACGACTTACGATTTCATACGAAGTCTCTCAAAGTGTATAGAAGAACCCATAATTGTGGGGTTGTGGTGCTAGGCACAGAAGGAGATGAGGAAATTGACTACTTTGGTGTATTGGATGACATTACAGAGCTTCATTATGAAGCCAACGGACTCGTCCACATGTTCAAGTGTACCTGGTGGGACATTAGCAATAAAAATACTGGGATAAACACGGATGCCTACTTTACATGTGTCAATTTTAGTAAGACATGGTATCAAAATGACCCTTATGTGCTAGTGACGCAGGCAGAACAAGTCTTCTACCTTAAGGATACAAAATTGAAGGGTGAATGGCATGTGACCCAAAACATTCCTCCCCAAAGTTTGTATGCTATTACAGAAGTTGCAGATGCGGAGAAGAGTGTCAGCGAGGATGCTTTCTAGGATAATGATCCATCTGTTAGTGCAGTAACACAATCTGCTGTTAACGTTGTTGAGGAAGGAGCCGATCCTATACCATTGAGTAGGGTTGGTGCCACGGCCGAACTCGTACGGACTGCTGACATTGGAATTGAACCTGATGAATACATTGACTTCATCGAAAATGATGAAACTGATGGGGAAGATGAAACTTTGGTTGATTATTGTAGTGAAGAGGAAGGCATATTAGAAAGTGAGGATGGTATTGATATTGAGGACATATAAAGGGGTAAGCATGTAATGTTTGTCACAATGTATGTGACATGTAAATAACTGAAAATATATTTATTATGCATCAATCTAATATCAAATCATGTTATATTTTCTTGTGTATTATTTTGCACACATGGCACCAGGAGGTCGTCATCTTCGAGTTACGTCTAGGCTCTTAACTGGATCGTCCCTCGAGGTTGATCCGACGTCTTTGAGACCGGCGGAGGACATCGGTCCTTATGCGGCACCATCTAAGTCCTCAGGACCCTTGCCCGAGGATGTTGATCCACCAGCTAGGCATCACACAACCAGGGTGAGTTACCCACCATGATGAGCAGCGTTGGTAAGGTTACGAGTATTTGATTTAGAATAATATATTTATGGTTGTACACGTTAATGATAACAATATTGTTCGAAATTAACTCTTATTGCAACATCGATGTTGTCAGAAACACATACGATGAGGTCAGGTCATGGTGCAGCAAAGAACACGGTCTTGAAAAATCACCTAGAGAGGAATGGGGGGCAGCGGATCCGGATCGATATCCTTCCAAGATTCACAGCCTCGCTAAACGATTGGTGCATGAGTTGGACATGAGAGATTGACATTATATGCTGAAAATATGCTCTAGTCACCTACTTTAGATGGCCAAATGTGACAGAGGTGCAACGCTTGGTTCTATACGAGCACATCTTGGTAAGTAACTCTAAACCATTTCTTTCACTTTTAATATACTACACAATTAACTGTCAAACATTCTATATGTATTTCATATGCAGGTAAAGTTTGATATGGACATTTTCAATGTTGACTATGTCAAAAAGGCGGTGAACACTCAAATGTGCGGTCGGTTCAAGAGTTTTCGCACTGAAATGCGTAAGAATTTTAAGGCGATGGGAGATCAGGAAGAGGCTCACCCATTCGATACGATCTCCCTGGATGATTGGGAGGTGGTGTGTCACCATATCTGCGACTTGGCCTATCAGGTGAGGTGTTTGTATTGTTATAACTGCTTTGTCATATTGATGTCGCTAATTAATGAAAATTCATTTTTTCTTTTTAGTAAGCTATCTATAACAAAAATTCCAAGAACCGCAGCAAACTAGAGACGACGCATTGCGGTGGGTCGAAACTGTTCGTCAGGCATCGAAGGGTCATTTCTATATTTATATGTATAATCATTACCTGACAAGTGTTATTTATGTTTACACCAAACCTAATTAATATCAATTATGTTTTACATAATAATGTAGTGTGATCCCAAGACTGGTGACCTGGAGCCGACGCCGGATCTTTATCAGAGGACATATTAGAGACCGTCGGGGGAGTGGTGCCCGGGTGTGGAGAGGAAACATGTACGTCAAATATATTATTTAGTTCATTATTTTATTCAAAACTTCAAATTTGCATTCTTATTTCTTCATTTTATACATTTTTATGACTGAAAATAGGCGAGGATGGTCGAGCTGAAGAATGCACCTGTTCCAAAGGGGATTGAGCCAGTTTCAGATGATGACATCTACAGGCAGGTGCTTGGGGAATGTGCGGGGGGCTGGTTGAATGGCGTTGGCAGTGGATACATTGCCCTAACATCAGCATCTACTTTGACCGCGACGTCTAGTACCGAGCTTGATCGAGGGCATAGGGAAGCCGAATCTCAAAGGGAGGATATGGTTCTCCGAGTGCAGATGATGGAAATGGGGAACCATCATCTTAAAGGAGAGGTGTCCACTTGGCAAGCGAAGGTGTCTATCGTCCAAGTGGAGATGGAAGCAATGAAGAACTGGCAAGCACAGATGGAACAAATGTTGTGCCAATCTCATCCAGATGCTGCAGGTGCCTCATCCTCTCATTTGATCAGGTGTACTCAGTATGCGGTACGGAAATTTGTGTTGGGAGTTTTGAAATTGAGTTGTTCTAAATTACACAGTGTAATTATGCAGTTATATTTTCATATTTTATTATATATATTTTGTATGCAATGAATTAAGAGAAGCTTTTTCCCTACTTAGAAGTAAAGTTAGAATAAAAACAAACTACTTAGTACATTTAGTTCATTTTAAGCACTTAGGTGTCCAAATTGAGCATACAAGGTCCAAACTAAATGTGGTCATTTTCAACACATCCACCACATCGAACTGGACATATCGGATTTGATGGTCCCCATAAACTCCATTCCAATTGAAAATTATACGCTTAGAGACGAATTTAGTACACTCAGTTCATTTTTAAGCACTTAAATGTCCAAATCAAGCATACAAGGTTTAAATCGAGCGTGGTCAGTCCCGAAACATCTATCACATCAAACTGGATGTGCCGGATTTGATGGTCCCTAAAAAATGCTACCCAAAAGCTTTTTCCCTACTTAGAAGCAAAGTTAGAATATAAACAAACTACTTAGTAAACTTAGTTCACTTTAAGCACTTAGATGTCCAAATTGGGAATACGAGATCCAAACCGAGCGTGGTCAGTTTCGACACGTCTGTCACATCAAATTGGACCTGTCGGATCTGACGGTCCCCAAAAACTCCTTCCCGAAAGCTTTTTCCCGTCTTAGAAAAAAAGTTAGAATAGAAACAAACTACTTAGTAAACTTAGTTCATTTTAAGCACTTAGGTGTCCAAATCAGGCATACGAGGTCCCAATCGAGCCTTGTCAGTCCTGACATATCCGTCACATCGAACTAGATGTGCCAGATTTGATGGTCCCCAAAAACTTCGTGCCAATTGAAAATTATACGCTTAGAGGTGAACTTAGTACACTTATTTGAATTTAACCACCCATGTGTCCAACTCGGGCATTCGAGGTCCAAACTGAGTTCAGTCAGTTCCGAAACATCCATTACATCGAAATAGACATGTTGGATTTAATGGTCCCCACAAAATCCATGCCAATTAAAAATTATATGCTTAGAGGAAAACTTAGTACGCTTAGTTCATTTTTAAGCACTCAGGTGTCCAAATCGGGCATACAAGGTCTAAATCAAGCATGGTCAGTCCCGACATGTCCGTCACATCGAACTAGACGTGTTGGATCTGACGGTTCTCAAAAACTCCATGCCAATTGAAAATTATATGTTTAGAGGCGAACTTAGTACACTTAGTTATATTTAAAAACCCATGTGTCCAAATTGGGCATTAGAGGTCCAAACTGAGTTCGATCAATCCCAAAACGTCCATCACATCGAACTGGACATGTCGGATCTGACATTCCCCATAAACTCCATGCTAATTGAAAATTATATGCTTAGAGACGAACTTAGTAAACTTAGTTCATTTCTAAGCACTCAGCTGTCCAAATCGGGCATACGAGGTCCAAACCAAGTGTGGTTAGTCCTGACACGTCCATCACATTGAATTGGACGTGCCAAATCTGACAGTCCCCAAAAACTCCTTCCCGAAAGCTTTTTCCCCACTTAGAAGTAAAGTTAGAATAGAAACAAACTATTTAGTAAACTTAGTTCATTTTAAGCACTTAGGTATCCAAATCAGTCATACGAGCTCCAAACCGAGCGTGATTAGTCCCGACACGTCCGTCACATCAAATGGGACGTGCCGAATTTGACGGTCATCAAAAAATCCATGCCAATTAAAAATTATACGCTTAGAGGCAAACTTAGTGCACTTAGTTGAATTTAACAACCCATGTGTCCAATTCGGGACTTCGAGGTCCAAACTAAGTTTGGTCAATATCGACACGTTCATCACATCAAACTGGACATGTTAGATCTGATGGTCCCCAAAAACTCCTCCCCAAGAGCTTTTTTTCCCCTTAAAAGTAAAGTTATAATACAAACAAACTACTTAGTAAACTAAGCTTACAATTCAGTCATATGAGGTCCAAACCGAGTGAGCTAACTTTCGACTGATCAAATTTAGTTATTTTACAATTGTATCATTTTTTTTCCACTATGTCTGATTGTCCGATCATTTTTGTATAAAATGATATTTAATTATAGTATATACATATATGTTTAAATATTGTATACTAATTTCTTGTATAATTATGATTTTGTAGGGCTTGCGGCTGCAGACCACTATGACGATGATAGACACTACAGTCGGGTCGATGCACTACAACTTTAATTTAGAATTTTATTATATTCTGAACTTTCTAAATAGAATTATTTTTTATTTTTTAATTTGAATTTACATTCGTATACATGTATTTGAATTTTGAATAATTTTTGAATGTTTAAGTAATTCTGGTTTAATTTTATGTATGCTAATGTAATTATGGGTTTTTACAGGAATTTAAAAAAAAAATTCAAAGTATTAGGGACAGTTTACAAAACTGTTACTAATAATAGCAAGAATGAACTTTTAGTGACGGTTTATTTATCGTCACTAAAAGTTTAAAACCATCACTATAGAATCACCATTTTCTACGTTCAATTTTGTCACAAAAGGCACAATATTAGTAATAGTTTTATAATTGTTACTAATATTATATTATTAGTGACGGTTCTAGTAACCGTCACTAAAAGCGTAACATTAGTGACGGTTTATTAAGCGTCACTAATAGTGTCATATTAGTGACAATTATTAAATCCGTCACTAATACTTGCTCTTTAATGACGAATTTGATCCGACCATATGTATAATTTATAGTCACGGTCGTAGTCTATTAGTGATGATACTTTTTTTTCCTGTTACTAATACTCCACTATTAGTGATGATTTGAATATTTCGTCACTAATAAGTATAAGTATTCGCAAATATGGTGACAAAGCTGGAATCGTCACTAATACCGACAAAACTGTGTCTAATAATATTAGTGACAATTTTTTGATTATTAGTGACGATTTAAAACTATTACTAATAACTTTTTTTCTTGTAGTGTCTGCTCTTACTCGGAGACATTGGAATAAAATTAAACACATTCTACGCTATTTGAGAAGTACATCTGATTTGAGTCTATTCTACTTATTTGATTTCAAGTTTCAATTAGTAGGATTTGCAGATGCTGGATATTTAGCTTATCCTCACAATGTTAAATCTTAAACTAGATATGTATTTCTTTACAGAAAAAACTATTATATCTTGGAAATCAATAAAGCAAACGATTACAACATCCTCCAATCATTCTGAAATACTAGTTATCCATGAAACTAGTAGAGAATACGTGTGATTCAGATCAATGATTTCTCATATCTAAGCAAATTGTGGTATTTAATCAATCAAAGATATTTCAACAATTTTATATAAAGATAACACTGCATGTATAGCTTAACTAAGAGGAGGATACATAAAGGGTGATAGAACAAAACATATCTCTCCAAAATTCTTCTATATATATGAATTCCAAAAGAATCGTAATATACATGTTCCGCAAATCCAATCAAGTGATAATATAACAGATTTGTTCACCAAAGTTTTGCCTACTACAATATTCAAGAAATTAGTTTATCTCATTGAAATGAGACATCTTAAAGATATTAGCAGAATGAGTTAATATATGAGTGAGATCCAAGGGGGAGTGTTGTGAAAACCATGAGGGACTAATGACTGTCACCCTTCGTTTTTCTACCGTCATAAATTCATTCCCATCCTTATTGCCCTGTAAAAGGACACCCTCTCCCTCTCATTTGAACACACACATTGCATGCTTGTATACACATTTGCATGCTTAAAGTAAGTAGACATATAGAAAGAAGAAGAAAGATAAAGAGAAAAGAGATATTTTATACGAGCTCAGAGATATTTTGTACAAGGTCAATTCCAAATTATTTTGTAATTCCTCCTAAAACAATGAAGTTTTTTATCCCGATTGTCCTGAAGCAAACATAGTCGAACCACGTAAATTTTTGTTTCATCTCAATTTATTTTCTTGCATTTTTTATAACAAATAATAATTTATTATTATTATTATTATTATTATTATTATTATTGTTGTTGTTGTTGTTGTTGTTGTTGTTGTTGATAAATTTTGGCTTAATTATATTTTACTCCACAAATGTCCTTAAAATTTTAATTGTAATTGAGGTCGCTCAAAAATAGTAACTATCGTAAATATGAAATTAATATCAAATTGTTAATATAAAATTTATATAACGCAATGTGCAATTTCACCAAATTTCTAAAGCTTGTAATGTAGTTTTATTATTATTATTATTATTATTATTATTATCACTAGTAACACACATGTGTGATGCATGGGCTCCATAACTTTTGAGTGATAATTATAATAAAATATTTTTTAAAAAAAATAATAAATATACTATAAAAATATATTTTAAAAAATTATGAATAATTAGGGGTATTTTTAAAATATTTATAAGTAGTTATAGAAATATTTTTAAAATATATATACTAGTTATAAGAAATTTTTTGAATTTTTTATGGATCATAGGAATATTTTAGGGATATTAAAATATATAGGGATAGCTATTGAAATTTTTATAAATAATTATAAGGGTATTTTGGAAATATTAAAATTCAGATCAAGAATATCCCTTTCTAATGCTAAAGATTATTATTATTATTATTGTAAAGCAAAGGAGCACAGCCACTGATTAAGCAACAGTAGTACGAAATCCAGTACAACCATCCCCATCCTTTAAATCTGCAACCGCTTTCTCCATTCTTTCCGCCATGCGCTGCAAGCCCACGTCGTACTTCTTCCTCAAATCTTCCAATCTCCACCCTTCAACCGGATCCACCGCGAACCACCACTCGATCACGCACCCCTCTTCACCGGCAGGACTCACCTTGACCGTCGACGTGTACGACTCGAACCCGATGCTGCTGTCCACAATCTCATACGTCAAGCTACGTTCCATGGGATCAAGGGCCACCAGTCTCTCCTTGGACCAGTTGACGGGCGTGCTGTCCTCGTCGCCGTCGCCGTCGCCGCTGGGGGACTTGATGGAAAATCCAGCGCAGTAGCGAACGCAGCCGGGTTGGCCGTTGGTGCCCTGGAGGCCGTAACAGGTGGAAAGGGTTGGGAACCAGTTGTGGAGGTTGAAGAAGTCGGTGAAGAGAGGCCATATTTGGTCAGCTCTGGCTCTTGATAGCCTTGCAGACGCCTTGCCTTCCCACTTGGCTTCTGACCTGTGCTCCATTACAAATTACAACACGGGAATTAAATGGGTATAGATAATAGAGCCAACGCAAACCTCTTAAAGAGGGGGGGGGGGGGGGGGCGCGAGAGAGAGAGAGAGAGAGAGTAAAGGGTGGTGCGCTCTAGCTGTTGTGATCAACGCCAATAACGAAGAGGATAAGGGGTATCTTGTTTTTTAATTTTTTCAACCTTCTAACTTTTTAGGCTCTCCGTTTTTTATCAAGAATTTTTGCGTGAAAAGAAATATTTTTTATTGTATTTTTTATATCAAATGTTATTAAAAATAAATATAATTTAAAATTAAGAACGATATTGGAGAAACATTGCATCAACACGAACATTACTTGAACACGAAAGTGATTTTGTCTCCAAAGTCTTCTAGGAGAAATATCTAAAGTGTGTAATTGTCTCATGTAATTAGTATAGTCTCTAGTGTGTTATTGGAGAAACATATAGTAGGTGTAGACACCCCAATTTTTATCGGGTTTCTCTTTTCCTTATTGTGTGGTGATTAGCACAAGAAAGAGTCAATTTTGTGTTAGAAATTGAAAGACCCTCTTTGGAGCATCTATTTGAGTCCTAGTGTGAGTTTGAAATCAAATCTCTGTCAATGAATCCCTAAGAACAAGTCTCTGTCATGGAAATCCTTGTTAGTTGGGTCCATGTTATTTAGGTCCTTTTAAATTTGAAGTCGAATCCTTGTTAATTAAGTATTTTCATTTTATTTATTTTTGAAGTCAAGTCGATGTTATCTTCTCTTTTTTTTTTTTTAAAATCGGATCCTTGTTAAATAAGTCCTTTTATTTATTTAATTTTGAAATCGAGTCCTTGTTAGCTAAAGCCCTTTTATTTCTTTTTGTTAATCCAGTCCCTTATCACTAAGTCTTAGTAAGTCTTTATTTTTGTAAATTAAGTCCTTTTGAAATCAAGTCTCTATTACTAAATTCGTTCATTAATTCCTCGTTTTTAAATCAAGTTACCATTGAATCTTGTTTCGAGTCCGGTTTTAATTCCCTAAAATTGTGGCTCCCACGTGGCCATGAAAAGAAGGAATCAAAATTTTTTTATTTTAGCATGCGAGGATGTACATATAGGAACATATACACAAGGGGATACATACAAGAGTATAGGTTTGATAGAGGATGGGATTGGTCGACCTATGTCCTATGTTCAACCCTCGCACAAGCACATACATTCAAAAAAATTTAGATTAAGAATTCAATTAACTAACATAAACACCATAAATTATGCTAAATTTCACATGTTGTTAGATTTTTGAAAAGATGTATGTGTTTGTCCAGAAAATAAGTTCCAATTGTTCATTCACAAAGGAATCAAGTTATATGCGGAAAAGATGCTATTTCAAAATTTCAAGAATGAAAGTTCTATGTTAACAAACTAACATTCATACAATAGATATTAGCTAGTAAGTGACAATATCGAAATTTAATGATTCGAATGGCTTATCAAATATGGATTTTCTGGCTTCAAGTAAAGGCTTACACAATATAAAGTAAGGGTTCAAAACAAGTACCGAATTCACCAAGAGATTTGCCAATTGATTTGAAGTTGTTTGACACGAGCATAGATCATACCGTAGGTCCTTCGTACAATCTTTGAAATACCAATACAAACGTAGCTATGGAGCGTAGGGAATGTGGTTGTGGGGGTGTATGTTGGTGGTGGCCGTGTGGTGTTGATGGAGGTTGTGAGAGTGTTAGATGGAGGAGGGGATGATGGAGTTGCTGGATAGATTAGTGGTCTCTCAGCACTTGATCCCCAAAGAGGACATCGTAGCCGCACACTACACACTCACAAGGAGAGGAACAAGTTTTACAAGTTCAAGCAAAGAAATGTTTCTTCAATATTCAATTTCAACTTTATTTTATCTTTGTTCTTACAATGAAAAGGGTATATACAGACTTAACTTTGGGAGGGGGAGGGGGGGGGGGTGGGGACGAGCATTGGAAATAGGGGGGACAAGTATGGGTTACATAGCCTGTGGGGGACAAAGCATGGGTTACAAAGCATGGGGGGACAAAGCATGGGGGACAAGACATTAAACAACTTACACTTCCCACACAAGCATGAGAGACACAAATATTAAATGCTAACACTAATCACTAACAAAATAAATGCTCCTAGTTACTTGACATACACATGCAAGCAAGCTTAATTGTCTTGCATTTTACAAATTAAATATAAAACATATGTCAAGAGGCTCAATCTATCTAGGGCCCATAAAATTGTGAGGGGGCCTAAATGGGTCTTGGACTTGAAAGTAATAAGGATAGTGTGTTGTAGTGTTTTCGAACCACGTAATTTCTTCGTGTCATTGTTTTATTGCTTTCATATAATCTAACTGATTGTGTTTTCTGTATATTTCATTGTTGGTTATTGCATTGTGTGATTCAATTTTCTACTACGCATTGATTTGCACAACAAATTGGTATTAGAGCTCTTGGTTACAATGGTTTCTGGGATTTCTTCTGCAAAGTTCAATGTTGTGAAGTTTTATGGATCGAGAAATTTTGGACTATGGTAAAGAAGGATTAAAGATCTATTAGTGCAATAAGGTATGGTGAAGGCATTATACGGAAGTCAACCTAAAGGCATGGACGGAAGGAGTTAGAAGGGAAGGCTATGGTGACTATCAGACTTTGTCTGGATGATGATGTGTTGTATCACATCATAGATGAGGAATCTCTGGCGGCTGTTTGGCAGAAACTGAAAAGTCGGTATATATCCAAGTCTTTAATGATAAAAGTTATATCTTAAGCAAAAATTGTATTGGCTTAAGATGACAGAGGGTTCGTATTTGAATCAAAACATCAACGTATTCAATCAGATTATAAGTGATTTAATGCTGGTTGATGTGAAGTTCGAGGAAGAAGACAAGTCGTTGATGCTATTGAATTCCCTACCTACGTCTTATACGTATGAAAATTTTGTTACAACTCTTATGTGGGGAAAAGAAATCCTAAATTTGGAAGAGGTTACAGATGCTTTACTAGGTTTTCAACAGAGGAAGAAAGCCAGCGATGAGATTTCACAAGGTGAAGGCCTTGTGGTGAAAGGTAATAAGGAATATAGGAGAAGCAAGTTCCAAATTGGATCGAGTATTAATAAATCTCGGTCCTAGTCCAAGAAGAAGGACATACGGTGTTTTAAGTGCAGGGAAAAGGGGCACATAAAACCAAAGTGTCTTGAAAGGAAGAAAGGGAATGTAGAAAATCTAGAGGGTTCTTCAAAATCGACAAATGTAGTGGAAGAAGAAGACTCAGAGAGCGATAATGGTGATATGCTTTTTGTTTCATTAGATCCAAATCACCTCATAGATTCTTGGATCCTAGATTTGGTGTGCTCTTATCACATGACACCAAGAAAGATTGGTTCAGTATCTACATGTTAGTAAATTCTGCTTTTGTTCTGATGGGAAATTATGTTTTATGCAAAATTGTTGGAATAATAAATATCAGAATTAGAATGTTTTGTGGTGTTGTGAGAACATTATGTGATGTTAGGCACATACCGGATCTACGGAAGAATTTAATTTCATTAAGCACTTTATATTGTAACAGGTTTAACTATTAGTCTGAAAGTGGGGTAATGAAGGTGTGTAAAGGCATTTTAAGGGTGATGAAGGGATAGAAATTAGCGAAAAATATCTATGCACTGTTGGGTACCACATTTGTAGGTGGAGCTGTAGCTGCCGATTCTGAGTTAGATAAAACTATTTTTTGGTATATGCGGTTAGGGCATATGGGTGAGTGTGGAATGATGGAGCTTCATAAGAGAAATATTTTGAAGGGTGTCAAAACGTGTAAGCTGAATTTCTGTAGGTATTATGTTATTGGGAAGCAGAACATGGTGCAGTTCAAGACAGCCACACACAAGACAGAGGGTATTCTTGACTACATTGATTCAAATGTTTGGGGATTGGTAAGGGTAGCATCATGAGGTGGGCATATGTACTTTGTGAGTTTTATCGATGATTACTCACGAAAGGTCTGGGTGCATTTCATGTGATACATGTCAAAGAAATTTTCCTAGTTTAAATTGTGGAAAGCTAAGGTAAAAAACCAGACTGAGAGAAAGATTAAATGCCTTAGGTCAGACAATGGAATTGAATACAATGATTCGAGGTCATGGAGTTGTGCAAGTAGCATGGCATAAGGAGACATTTTATAGTATGCAAGATACCACAATAGAATGGTGTGACAAAAAGGATGAACCAAAATTTAACTAAAAGAGCTCGTTGTCTCTGGTTGAATGCATGGCTTGCAAAGAACTTGTGGGCCAAGGTAGTGAGTATGACGTGTTTCTTAGTTAACTAATTAACAAGCGCATCACTAGAGGGAAAAGTTGCGGGGGGAGATATGGACAGGTAATGCAGTAGACTACTTGGGTTTGAGAGTATTTGGATGTCCAACCTATATGCACATTTCTAGTGAGGAGAGATTGAAACTTGTTGGAATTGGTGTATTCCCAAGAGGGGGAATGAATTGGGTTTTAAAAATATTTTGGCTAATTTAAATATTTGTCAATTCACCACTGTTAACTTTTTGAGTTCGATCTCTGTTTTGATGTTGACAAACACAAGTGTCTTATGTGTGTACTTAGTGCTTGAACAGATCATAATTCAGGACACACATAAGGGAGAAGAAGTGGATGCCAAACCAGGACTTAAAGCGCATAAAACTTGGCGTATTCAATGGAGTCTTCAGAGCGAAATAAGAAGACATATTTAATTTGTATTTGTAATGCATTTAAGTTTTATTATTTTTGTCTATAATAATGTATGCATCTGCATGATATGTCTAAATGCTCAGATTGACTGTAGACAGACCTCAGGGCACCTAAAGTTTAACCAAAAACCATTTTCATAAAAACTAAAATCAAACAAAGGTTTTGGAACAGCCTTAGGTGATTTCGATCGACTAACATTGGATTTTTGGGCTTAATTTAAAAGTCTAGTCGACCGAATCCTTGGTAGTATAAATGCCTCAATTAACCGAACAAGTCAGAAGTCAACATATTGATTTCGCTTAGTCGACCGTTCTATTTTGAACGTATCATCTTCAGTCGACCGAACCAACACGTGTCTGACCCCCAACTACTTGGTCGACCGAACTCATAGTTCAAATTGGCCACGGTCGACCGAACCTCATGAAGGGTCAATCGAACCTCAATCATGGTTAACCGAACCTACGAAGGGTTCGAAATCGAACAAAGGTTTTGGAACCGCCTTGTGTGATTTCGATTGACTGACGTTGGATTTTTAGGCTTAATTTAAAAGTCCGGTCAACTGAATCCTTGGCAATATAAATGCCTCGATTGACCGAACAAGTCAGAAGTCAACATATTGACTTCGCTCGATCGACCGTTTTGTTTTGAACGTATCTTCCTTGGTCGACCGAACCAACACGTGTCTGACCCCCAACTACTTGGTCAACCAAACTTATAGTTCAAATTGGCCACGGTCGATCGAACCTCATGAATGATCAATCGAACCTCAATCATGGTTGATCGAACCTACGAAGGGTTCGAAATAGCCTTTGGACGGTTGACCAAAACCTTAGTTCAAAAATACCACGGTCGACCGAACTTAGTGATATGGTCGATCGAACCTCTCAGGTTGGGTTATTTTCCAGCACTAATTAAGCTTAATTTTTTTATTAAACAATATGAAAAATACCAAGCGTGTCCCCCAACGTTCATATTTTTCACAAAATCTATATATACCCCCTCAAAACCTCAGATTAGCAACTTTGATTAGAAATTTTTTGTCTCTCAAATTTTTTACTTAATCAAAGTTCCCCACATATTCTTTTAATTCGAAAATCATTTTGGGGTCAAATTTTTCATACTCTCTAACTCTCTTTGTTACATTCTTTGAAATATTTTTTTAAAAAGAGTATTTTGTTTGGGCATTTGTTTTTGTATTCATTGTACAAATATCTTTGAGCTTAACTCATAAATTCTCCAAATATTTTTCATTTGCAAAAACCTTTGTTGGAGAACATAATACTCATTTTTCATATATATTTTATTTGTGCAAAAAACTATTTGAAAAGAAAACCCTAGGTTCTCCTACTTTGTACTGAAAATATTTTTTGGAGAAGTATTCTATTAGGGTTCAAATCTTTGATGCATTTTATCATATATATATCTTTCATCAAAGATTGCAACATTTGTTTTACACCATTTCTCTACCGAGCACAATTTCATATCATATTAGAGTGTGCATTTTATGAGCTTAAATGTGTACATCCCAGCTTATTTTTGAAGCATGTTATATGTACAAAAATTATTTTATTGTATCAGTTGGGTTCAGCCCGGAATTGAACTGGGGAATCTTAACCCGTAAGTGAGACCAGCTAGGTTCAGTTCAGAAATTAAACTAGGGAGTCTTAACCCCGTAAGTAAGACAAGTTGGGCTCAGCCTTATAATTGAACTAGGGTTTATCTCGCCCCGTAAGGAGAGGTTGTAACGGCTTCTACTCCACCCGATTAACTAAGCAAGGATAGTGGAATCCTTGGAGGGTATGCCCAAGGCGGGGACATAGGCTGGTTTGGCCGAACCTCGATAACAAATCTGTGTGTCACTCTCTCTCTATCTTATTTGAATTCTTGCACTTTAATTTCAACATGCGTATGAATGTTTATTTAATGTCATAATTTTTTTCATACACACATTTGATTTAAATAAGATATACTATACTCATGTATGTTTGCTTTCATTGTTAAAATTATTTTACATACACACGTATACATTGAATGAGATATGATATGTGGTGAATCGACATAAATGCTTAATTGAGCCAAAAGTTTTTAAAACCCAATTCACCCCTCCCCCCCTCTAGGGATCACACCAATTCCAATAAACACAGTTCATATCCCATTAATATTGAAAAAGCGTATGTAAAACGACTAAGTTATTAGTGCAGACATACACGTGTGTAGCATATCTCATTTAAATTAAATGTGTGGATGCGTATAATTATAACAGTAAATAAGCAAGCATACACATATGGAAAATAAAGTGCAGTAATTAAATGAGATTGAGAGAGAGTGACACAAGATATTTGTTATTGAGATTCAGCCAAACCAGCCTACTTACCCACCTTGGGCATACCCCCCAAGGATTTCACTATTTCTGCTCACTTAAATGGGTAGAGCGTAAGCTTTTTACAACCTTTCCTTATGAGGCAAGGTAAACCCCAGGTCACATTACAGGGCTGACTCCAACCTACACACCTTTTCTTATGGGACGAGGAATATCCTAGCTTAATTACCAAGCTAACCTGAACTGGTTTCCCTTATAGGGCAGAGACTCCCTAGTTCAATTACAGATTGAATCAAATCAGTCTCTCATATGGGACAGAGACTCCCTAGTTCAATTAACGGGCTGAACCCAACCACTACGTAAAAATAATTTTTGTACACATAAAAATGTTTTAAATATAAGCAAAGATGTATAACATTTAAGCTCTAAAACATGCACTCCAATAAGATATGAATTATGCTCAGTAGAGTAAGCGTATTTTCTCAAAATAATATTTTTAATCTTTTAGAAATGATGTGTATGATAAAATACTCAAAGATATGACCTTAATAACATTTTCTCCCAAAAATTATGTTTCAAAGAATAACAGGAGAACCTAGGGTTTTTGCTCTAAAAAGTATTTTTTCTAAAACAAAACATATGATCTTTGATGTAAAGTGAGATATGCAATAAAAACTTGAAAGATAAAAATGTAATAAAAGTTTTCTCCCACATTGTAATAAAAGATGTTTGGAGAAGTTAGGATTTATGCTCCAAATGTTTTTTGCAATAAATACAATAAAAAATAAATGCCCAAAAAAAATGCTCTCTTATAGAACATATTCAAAGAATGAAAGAAAGAGAGTTGAGAGAGTATAAAGATTTTTGCCCCAAAGAAAAGAATTTTGCAATAAAAAAAATTTAGGGGAACTTTGATTAAAAATAATTTGAGAGATTTTTAAGACTAATTAAAGTTGCTAATCTAAGCTTATGAAGGGGTATATATAGATTTTTAGAAAAATATGACCGTTAGGGACACGCTGGGTACTTTTCAAATTGTTTAATTCAAAATTAGCCCTTAAAAAATTTAAAACCCGGTAGGTTTGGTTCGGTTGACCTACAGCGTCGGTCAACTGAACACTCATAGCCAATTTATTTTTAAAAATAGGTTTGGTTGGCTATGGGCGATGATAGGTCGGTTGAGCCAAGGTAATTTGCCAAACCTTAGTAGGTTCGGTCACCCAGACCTAAGGCCGGTCTGTCAGTTCATAAACCTTGATCGGCCGAGGTGTTTTTGAACCATAAGGTCAGTTGCCTGAGGGTGGTAGAAAAGTCAAAATTTTAGGTTTGATCAACCATGGAAGCTATGTTCAAATTCGATCGGTCGACCAAGTTTTGGTCAACACTTTGACTCTGAGCAAATAGTGCGTCGATCGACTGATGGGTTATAACACATAACTAGACGGTCAACTAAGGCTTTTTTAATTAAGCCTAAAAATCCAACATCGGTCGACCGAAGTCTGCCCTAAGGTCTGTCTATGGTCATTCTGAGCATTTTATCCATATCTTGCAGATGCATGCATTATTACAGACCAAAAATAAAAAATTAAATGCATTTACAATTCAAAACATGTCTTCTTCTTTTGGCTCTTCTCTTCATGGAATACGCTAGTATGATATGAGTTTTAAGTCCATTTTGGCTTCCATCTTCCTTTTCGATGTGTGCATTCTGAATTATAAACTTGTTCAAAACACCAGACACACACATTAGATCCAAGTGCTTTGTTAGAATCAAAATAGGAACCAGACTCCAAAAGGCAACAATCTCCCCCATTTTGATGATAACAAACGCACTATAGGAAAATGGGTACAACCTAAAAAGGCTGCCCATAAGATTATGCATAACCAAAAAATATGGACAATATAACACATGCATATCAAGAAAGAAGACATTACAAAGTAATTACGCGTTTAATTTTTGCATTAAAGAGCATTTATGCTCTGATATTTGCCTCTGAATTTTTGTCCCTAAAAACTTCCCCCTTTTCGTCATTAACATTTTGCTCATAAATATTTTCCCCCTTTTGGCATCAACAAAAAAGGCTAAGTTAAGTAGGAAACATTTTGATTATTTAAAACAAACTTAACTTAAGAGAACTCCCTGTTTTCTAAAATAATTTTTATTTTTCTAAGAAAAACACTCCCTCTTTTTGGCATAGGATTTGGGCATAGAAATAATTGAACTGATTTGAAAGATATGGCCATTAAGCATACAGAACAGTATAACTAGTCAATTAAAATGACATGTTAACAAGATCAGACCAGAAATATTCTCAAACCATTGCAATTTAAGCACAATGTAAGATCCGCAAAAGATTTGAATTTAAAGCGTGCGGCATATATAAAAATATAGGTTTGAGCATAAGATTGGTCTAACTAGTTCGCATGTATTTTCATGTATGAACCATGAACTAGTTATGCAGCATCCTTTGAAAATTTATAGACAATATAATTTCATGACATAAAATTTCAATACAATACTAGCACAGTCATGAAAGCATTCACGCACATAAGTAAGAAATAAGGTATATTTTATATAAGTTCAATTCTTGCTTTTAAAATTGTGTGTGTGTGTGTGTGTGTGTGTGTGTGTGTGTGTGTGTGTGTGTTTATATATATATATATATATATATATATATATATAATATCCCCTCATATTTTTGATAAATACTAGGGGCAATGCTTGCTGAAAAAGAAACTTTAACATGAAAGTTCGAACAAACAATGTTTTTCTAGTTGAGCAAATAAGCACAAAGAAATTCAATAAATACCCAAAAAAACAAACCATATAGATCCTAAAAATATTCTAATAATTTTAAAAACAAGGATCACATGGTAGAACAATTCAATTAAAAACTTTCAATAAAATTATCACATTTAAGCACAAGCCACATAAAATTCAAAAAGAAATCTAAACCTAAAATGTTGGTGAGCAACACAAGATAGGATTTTATGTTTATATTGTAGATACCAAAAGAATTATAGTAATTAAATAATAAAAGAAGGAGAGAAAAAAAGAATTTTCTTAAAAGATTTCAACAAGGTCTTGTCGACGAGTGAAGAAGTGCTCGTCGACGAGTAGGATTCTTGGGCTTGTCGATGGGGACATGCTTCTCGTCGACAAGAAGTTACCGAGAGGACTGTTTTAGACTCTGAAACTCGTCGATGAGGAGAAGGTGTTCGTTGATGAGCTCCATTCATTGAATTGTCAACGAAGAAATGTGACTCGTCGACGAGGCCACGTGGACAAACTTTCTATATAAGATCAAGAACCCAATTTTCTGCGAAAAAAAATTTACAGAACCTCTCTCTCTCTCTCTCTCCTACGACTCTTTCCCTCTTCTCTTTAGAAATCCAGCCTCGTTCTTCACCGGTTCGACAATCCGAAGCCGCCACGTTGCTCCTAGGAAGATTCTCTATGAATTTGCTGGAGTGATTTGTTGGTTAGGCTAACTTGAGAACCATCCCAAAATTTGGGTAAGTTGATTATTTTAATATTTATTAAGGTATTTGGTATTTCTGGGTTAAGGAAAGGTTGTAGATGGGTTATACTGAAGTTTTGTTGGGGGAAACGCAATTTCAACGTGTTGAGTTGGGGAACGCACGGGTGTAATTTTGGAGTAGATTGTTGGCTTTTCCATAAGTCAGGTAAGGGGATAAACTAAGTCAATATTTCTATGAAATTATTTATTAATATTTAGATTTTATTTTCAAGGAAATTATGTATGTTTTAGACCTGAGTTTGAAAATACTATTGTTAACAGGACAATGATTTTAATATAGATTAGCAGGGAATATGTTTTTGGTGCAGATTTTATGAATAGAACAATATTCACTTTTGTGTAGCATGAGTATGAAATTATATGATTTTATATAATATCAGAATATTATGTTTTTAGAATTAGCATGTTGCTACTGTTTTTAGGAAGATATTAAAACGGTAAAGGGATTTCAAACTATGTATGTAACGACCTCTCTTTTCTTTTTATTTTATATATATATATATATATATATATGAACTACTCTGATACCCCCTGCTATGAAACTCGAGCCTCGGAAGGCACTAGGGTAAATCTGAATATAAAATCATACTTATGTAGTGAAAACATAATCTATACATCCATACACATCATACAATATCAGGGATCTGTATTTCCAAACCATACTATATATTACATTGCTCTCCAAAATATTTGTCCCAAAACACAAAACCCTGCACAAACTTACCCTCTAATCTAGGGTAATCAAATAAACTCTCTTTCCACGAGCCTGGTCAGCTCGCCCAGCTGGCTTACCTGAAAAATGTTAAAGTCATGGGGTGAGTCGATGCTCAGTAAGTGGAAATATGCTATTACTAGTGTGTGGCGACTAAGTTGCATACTGTTAAAATAACAACTGAACTGTAATGAAATAGTAAATCTGTAAAGCATGTCCATCATTTTCACAATTTAAAATATAACTGTATCATCTGTATTTTCTACTTTTCTTACTGCTAATATCATATTATACTCATCAGATACTACAAAACTGTATACATATACATAATTGTGCTTTATCCCTGGAACTCTATATGTTATAATTTGACCCCTCATGATAAGGTTGTGTGGCTCGTAAGTGGGACTTAATCTGGTCGGCCCTCTAGATAAGTCAATATACTCTACACTACCTCAGTCCAGCCAAACTGCGTATTCTCTAAGGCACGGGACTGGCTGCTACCTCGTCAAACTGACCCCCTCAACCCAGCAAACTGGGGAGCTGCATCCTCTCCGAGCACAGTTTGATGGTACCCACACACTATTTGAGATATGTGGTTGCACTCTATCTGTATATAGCAACGGTACCGTGCTCTGTATTCTTTATCTATATCTGTCTGTAATCATTCCTCAGGGATTTGATACTATATATATATATATACATATATACTCTTTTACTGTTTTCATCATGTTTCCAAAATTACCATAATGCTATCTTTCTGTACTGTAAATTTTGTAATCTCTATATTCTGTATCCGTAGCATCTTGATGCTATCTTTGTACATCTGCATGTATACTCTGTCTATATATTCTGTCTGTATACTCTGTATGTTATGGTAATAAGAAACATGGTATACTATAAATGTTGTATATACTATTCTGAATAAATCTGTAATATACTGATCTGAGTAAAACTGTAATATACTATTCTGGATAAATAACTGTGATATACTGTTTTGTATTAACTATAATATACTGATCTGAGTAAACATGTGTAATATACTATTCTGGATAAATATCTGTAATATACTGTCGATATCTATGTATTCAGTATAGTATGATATATTGTAAAAACTATATAAGTTCATCATCATATAAATATCTACTCAGGCCACACAAACATTTAAAACTCATATTCTATAAAACTAGGTAATAAGCTGGTATATACATATGTATAAAATCTCTGATAACATTATAAAAATTCCTTGCATAGCAAGGAAAACGATCAGCTCCAGCAGACTTGTAGAGAACTTCGCCAGGAGCTTTGTGGTGGCTTCAGATCGTCGATCCAGCGTAAAACGGACCCAAAATTGAAGAGAGAAGGAGGGAGATGCGTTTTAGAGAGAGAAAGAGGGGGTTTGCGCTGAAAATTTGTCTAAAAATCCGGGTTTTCACTATTTATAGAGCCGGATTCGTCAACGAGACACGTCACCTCACCGACGAGTCCTTTAATAATTTTGTCGATGAACTTCCTCCCTCGTTGACGAATTTCAGACTGTCCCAAAAACCCTTTTCGGTATCTTCTCATCGACGAGGCGTGGCTTCATTGACGAGGTCCCCTTATGCACTCGTCGACGAACTCCCTGTGTTCGTCGACGAGGCCCTATGTGTTACTTCCAGGTTATTCCATCAAAAGTGCAATGTTGTCGACAAACACCCTGCGTGTTACTTCCAATTTATTCCATCAAAAGTGCAATGTCATCGACGAAGCCTACTACCTCCTTCTGTTTCTATTTCCATTTCCCTCTCTCTTCATTATTTAAAAACCATTATTTTTTGGGTTGTTACAACGTATGTTAAAATATACGCCGACGTAAGGGTTGTGATTTTACATGATATGGCATGCTGACATAATGGTCGTGATTTTTATATGACATACCGGCGTAAGGTCTGTGGGTTTTATATGATATGATATACTAGCGTAAGGGTCGTGCTTTTCATGTTTTACTAAACCGGTGTAAAGGCCGTGGCTTTTATGTTATGATATGCAAAAATTCATGAAAATATTATCTTGACTGACATTATTATGAAACAATTATGTATCCTTATTTGAGATTTACTATATGTTATCAGAACCCAGATGACTTGGTTTAGGCTTTCACGAAACACGGTACCACAGCTATATGATCACGATCATGTATATATTAGTGCTACCACTTGTCGTGAGGGGAAGTGGAGATCGACAGTCGATATGGTTTTATGGTAGTGCAAGCGTCCCTCTGGTGTCTGAACCAGGAGGGGCAGACCCATCATACTTATAGACTTATATTGATCTAGCGTGGTCGGCCAGCAATTGCTAGGTCTTGCCTTTGAGCTGCACAGCCTAGTCATGTGGGGGTAAGACATGACACCAACCAGCTATCCATTCAGGGTGTTATTTCATGTACAGTTATATATGATGATTTCATGTATAGAAACTCAGTATGTTATACCAAGATATGATAAATTATGTTTTAAACAGATACGATACAGACAATTTTACCATATATGATTTATGTATTGTTCTATGTATAGCATGAAAATGCTTATGTTGCCACACACTGATATTAGTTAATTTACCTTACTAAGAGGTGTCTTACCCCAGCTATATAAACATTTCAGGGAACCTAGATAGAAGAGATGATAGAGCTCCGCAGCGTTAAAGGTCGACTATTCTACCCTATTAGAAGGGTAAGGTGTTATGCTAGGGTCTGATAGATTTTTGGGTTGTGACCCTAGGGCACTTTTGGTCATTTTGGGATGTGTATATGTATATAACAGTTTTAGTAAAACTCTGGTATTGTTTTGGTTGGATGATTTGATATGTATACGATTTTACATTTTCCGCTCCTTAAGTTTCAGACTTGTATTTTAGGTTTATCCCTGGTACCCATGAGTTCAGGTTGAATATATTTTATCGGCTGATTAGGATTATTAGATTAAATGTTACAATTTTTTTTTTTAAAAAAAATTATGGTCAAATAGGCAGGTCGTTATAGTTTGGTAACAAAGCCTAGGCTACTAGGTTCTCTAGACTCTAGAGTGCAGCGGAAACAATAGCAGAGTATAAGAAAAGGATTTAAGGTTTTGTTTTGCAGTTTAGAGGTAGGACTTCTGTGATGGTTTCTGTGTTTTTCCTGAGATGATGATTTCAAGAAAACTATAGTAAACTATTGTTGGGTTGTGTTTCTAAAAGTGTAGGACTGGATCTTGAAATAAGATAAGGATGTCAAGATAGGGGATTATAGTTAGACGCGTAAATTATAAGAATAGGGTCCTTGATTCATGTTTATTGTCTTTTCAACATGGAACCTAGGGGAGCTAGTGCCCATGCGAGTGGTAGTGAGGGTGCAGGGCCCTCGAGTGTAGGTGGGGCTAATTTTGATGCGGTATTACGTAGTGTGGCTTGACAGGTTGTGGTTGAGATCGCTAGGAGCTCTAGGGAGCATGGAGGCCCGTCTGTAGGCTATGGGTGCACGATAGAGAAATTTACCAAGATGAATCCTTTGGTATTTTCAGGAGGAGTTGATCCTGCAGCCACCGAGAATTGGATACAAGAGATCGAGAAAGTTTTGCTAGTATTACAATGTACGGAGGAGCAAAGGGTCTTCTTCGCTACCTATAAACTGATAGGGGAGGCTGAGAGGTGGTGGACTTCTGTGAAACTTCTGGAGCTGCTGAGGACAACACCGATCGTTATGACATGGGACCAATTTAAAGAATTATTCTTTGACTGATATTTCCCAGCCATTGTCAGGGAAGTTAAAGTGGAAGAGTTCCTGAATCTAAAGCAATGACAGCAGTCAATCCAACGGTATGTGGCGAGGTTCATAAAGTTGTCTCACTTTGCTCTGTATATTGTTCCTGATGAAGTAAAGAAAGCAAGGCAGTTTGAAAGGGGATTGAGGCATGGAATATACAAGCAGGTAGTAGTGTTGAGGATACAGGACTTTGCTGAGTTAGTCAATAGAGCAGAATTGGCTAAGGCTAGTGAGCGGATGGACGTAGAGGAGTAGGGACAGAAGAAGAGATCAATTTCATTTGTATTTGTTTAAGTTTCTACAGTTTGAATTGAAATTTAAAATCTTCTTATGATTCTTTTCTATTCACCTTACGCACTGCCCTTTCCTTTTTCTTCTTCATTGTTTTGCTCTACCAAAGCAAAACCCAAATCTCAACTATAGTTTGACTTTTTCACTCCTCTATTGTTGAAAACATTGTAATACATCAAAGTCCCCACAATCAAATTATCAAATCCCATCACAGCTCTCAAAAAAATCATAGAGACACTGCTACTTTTCCACAAGTTTCTGAAAGCACATTGTCGAATCAGTTGTAATGTTGCACTGCCTTTATCAATGACACCTTTACTATCAAAAATAAATTTCCAACTAGGAAATCCTCACAAATTTTGGTTCCCATTCGACACGGAGAGCATTCCTATATGCATGCCAATCATTTCACAGCCGCCACCCTTTAATTTTCCACCCCTTTAATTTGTTTGGTTATGTGGGATTTAGAAGACCTCTGCCCTACCTATTAGACAACATGAACAAAGAAATAGGACCAAGCCTCTAAAATGAAGGTTGAAGGTTAAATATCAAATTGTCAATGTAGATAAGTTTGCAATACATTTATAAGAAACCAGAATATAGTAGCCAAAGTCACCGTTGGTTCTAGTGGTAGAGTTGAAAAATTAGGAGGCAAAATTATAATTTTGTGGGTTGTGATTCACCAAACTAGAATAAGTTTGATGATTCCGAAAATGCAATTGTTGTCTCTGAGATCATCAAATCTATAAGCCATTCAACTTTTACATCAAACAACATTCAGGATGTGTTAGTGACCTTCATGGCCACGAGGTTTGTTGGGATTCAAACTTATGCTCCTTTATGTCCTCATAACTTTTTTCATATGAAACATAAAGTTGATTGTCAGGATTGTTGGGAAACTAATGTGAAGTAGTGATATCAAAGTTGAAGTTGAAAGTTATATAGAAGTATTTTTGGTTATATTATTATTTTAAATTGCTATATTGGAATTTAGTGTCCGTTTTATGGATAGTCATCCATCACCCACTCACCAGTCACCATTCAAAAAAATTTCCCTAGCCTCTAATTCCACAAACCACTTCTTCCAAGCCTCAACCCTCGCCTCGGCTCTCGCCTTCGTGCACTCCAAATCATTCGTCTTATTCTTCAGATAAGCAAAAACCTCCTTCTCACATTTACAAGAACTCCTCGAAGGCCCCAATAACCTTTTGCATCTCTCCTTCCTCCTCTAGAACCTATCGCTTATTACTCTGTTATCCTCTTGCAAACAGATGATCGTCTCTGTAGCGTCTTCATACTTTTTCTTCAAGTATTACAATTGATCCTCAAGCAAGTGTTTACTGAGTGCTAGCTCTCCATTTTGCTCTCCATTTGTGAGTGATGTTCAAGTGAAGGTCATACTTATGTAGGAGAATTGATCAAGTGCTCGCACTCAGTAAATGCAAGCTTAAAGATCAATTGGAAGACTTGAAGAAAGAGTACAAAGATGCTATAGAGACGATTATTCGTTTGTAAGAGGATAACAAAGTAACGAACAATAGGTTCTAGAGGAAGAATAAGGGATGCAAGAGGTTATTAGGGCCTTTGAGTAGTTATTGTGAAGGTGAGAAGGAGGTTGTTGCTTATTTGAAGAATAAGATGAATGATATGGAGTGCGCTAAGGCGAGAGCCGCAACAAGGGTTGAGGCTTGGAAGAAGTGGTTTGTGGAAAAAAAATTTGAGTGGCAACTGGCGAGTGGGTGATGGATGACTATCCATAATGCACCAATGACTAAATCTTTTTGATGGATGGTATTATGTTGTATGAATTATTCAATGTTATACTGGAATACATGCTTATGTTGAACGCCAACTGCATGGCTAATGCAGTATATTATGAATTGCATATTGGTAGTGGATTTAGGTTCTCGCATGCTCTAACTGAATGGTATCTGCACGATGCATATTATTGTGATTTTTTTGCTTGAATCTATCAGGTTTTAGTGCATGAATTTTTTGGGAAATGTCCAATTTACAGAAGACATGCTACCAAAATTTCATTAAAATTTTCCCAAAATAAAACCATGTACAACGATAATTATAATAAAATGAATGTTAATCAAAATATTTTTGAAAGGATGAGTGAAAGTTAAACGAATATTAAACTTCATCCTTACATAATAAGTACTGTCATTTGATGTGTTCATTGAAGATTAGACCAATTCAAGAATGGTTACTATACATTCATGACTAATCATAGATGTGAGAGAAATGAATTATTAAAATTCAATTGATTATTAGGCATACTATGTAGACTAATAATCAATTTAATATGTTAATTAATTGTTTCACTTACAACTAGTGATCTTTGTATTTCAACCATTCTTGAATTGTCCAATACGGACAGTTTAGGAAGTTGTATTTACATTGTTGTCATCATTCACGCTTTTTTCATTGTCATTATATATTTCGAGTGCGTCTCTACTTCTGTTCTCTGGGTGCATAGTGTGGTGTTGTGACAATTTGTTAGTGATGGAAAACTAGCAGGTAATGTGCACTTCCTCCATCTCGTGTACTTGGAGAGCCATGGGGAGATGCTGTCGAAATTTATAATGATTAGATGAAGGAATTTGAGAAATTGATTGCAGTGTAAATGTGACATTCCTGAATAGGATAGGATCCGTACCTTTTAGACGAAAGGTGGTTGATTTTAGGATTAATGATGCATGCGTCATAAACATTCTGAGAATGTAATCAACACCTTTTACTTGAACATGTTATAGGGTAATTAATGAACATGGATAAAAGGTGGATGGAGGCTTGAGGTAGGTTTTTTCCAGAATATGTGAAAGGGATACATGATTTTATAGAGTTCGCGCATCCTCGTGTAGACAAAGCTAGTAGAATAAGGTGTCCTCGCAAGAAATGTCAAAACCTAACATTCAAACACATTGGTTTGGTTTATACACATTTATTAGACTTTGGAATGGAGAATAGGTACACAACATGGGTGTACCACGATGAAGATTACACAGTTCAGAGCAATCATGATGATGATGAAAATGAGGGGGCAAATATAGTAGGTAGTGATACACGTTTCGAAGGGTTAATTGAAATGTTAGGTGACTTGCAAAAGGGGATTGCAGTGGACACAGACAATGTCAGTGTGTCGCGTACTGGTGATAAATCTACTTCAAGAGGTACAATACCTTGCGATCGCAATACATTAAATTGACTTGGTAAACCATTTGCTAATCTTGTGAGGGATGCATGGGTGCCCCTATATCCAAATTGCACAAAGTTCTCAAAATTAGAGTTCTTGATAAAGTTGCTTCATGCAAGGACAATGAATAGGTTTTCTCATAGTGCATTCAACATGCATTTAAGCCTCATTAAGGCGGCACTGCCTAATGGTGAAACCCTTCCAAAGTTCTTTTATAAAGCAAAGACATACATGCGTGAATTGGGTTTCGGTTACACTCCAATACATGTGTGTAGGTATGATTGTGCACTCTTTTATGGTGAACAAGAAAATGTGAACAAGTGCCCAGAATGCAGTAAATCGAGGTATAAAATGAATAAAAAAAGGGGTAAAAAGATCCCCAAAAAAGTTTTGCGATAATGATCGTTAATACCGTGTATGCAACGATTGTACATGTGTAAAAAGACTGCTGCAGATATGAGATGACATAAAGAGAAACATTTTCAAGATGAAAACACCCTAAGCCATCCAGTGGACTCTGAAGCTTGAGCCTAGTTTGATAAATTGCATCCATGGTTTGCTAGTGATCCTCGCAACATCAGACTTGGCCTTACTTCAAATTGGTTCAATCCTTTTAGTAACATGAACAATCCGTATAGCATGTGGCCAGTTATGATGATGTCATACAATATGCTGTCATGGCAATGTATGAAAGAACCTTTCATTTATATGTCTCTGCTTATTCCTAGACCGAGGGCACCTGGTAATGATATTGATGTTTACCTACGTCCATTAATTGATGAGTTGAAAGAACTATGGGAAAAAGGAGTGGTGACATTCGATGTGGAAATGGGGACAACATTTCATATGAATGCTGCACTGTTGTGGACAATTAATGATTTCCCTGCTTACGGCAACCTATCGATTGGAGCACAAAAGGTTACTTCGTATGTCCAGTGTGTAATAAGGATGCTGGATCCTTATCCTTCAATCATGTATGCAAGTTATGTTTTATGTGTCATCGTCGTTTTCTACGACCTGGACATCTTTGGAGAAGTCATGGTGTCAGAAGCTTTAATGGAAAACCTGAACGAAGGTTGCAGCCAAACTAACTAAGTGGGGAAGATATAATAAACCAACTCAGGTTGATCGGAGATGTGAAATTTGGGAAACCACCAAGCAGTACAAAAAGGAAACGTGTTGAGTGGAAGTTGAATTGGACAAAGAGAAGCATCTTCTTCGAGTTGCCATACTGGAAAGATTTTCCACTACGCCACAACTTGGATGTCATGCACATCGAGAAGAACATATGTGAGAATGTCATTTGTACATTGTTGGATATAAATAGGAAGACAAAGGACACCACAAATGCTCGCCGAGATATGGAAGATATGGGAATACAACATGAGTTGCATATGATTTGTGATGGGGACAAAATTCTCATGCCATCATCTTGTTACACCTTTCCGAAGGATGAAAGGAATAAATTCTTTGAATGGTTGAAATCAGTGAAGTTCCCTGATGACTATGCATCGAGCATAGCTCAATGCATAAGCACAAAGGAAGGGAAGATGCTAGGAATGAAAATTCATGACTGTCACATCCTTCTGCAATGGGTTCTACCCGTTTTCCTTCATGGACACTTGACTAGAGATGTTCGCTTAGTGCTAATTGAGCTAGGGATCTTCTTCCGACAGTTGTGCTCCAAAAAATTGAGTGCAAACGTACTTACATGGTTAGAGGAGGACATTGTGATCATACTATGCAAGCTGGATAAAATATTTTTGCATGCATTCTTCAATGTGATGGTCCACCTAGCCGTCCATTTACTAAAGGAGGCCATAATTGGAGGACCAGTGCAATATCGTTGGATGTATCCTATTAAGAGGTAAATTATATAAAGTCCTTTTATAAATATTCACGTGATTTCATCGCTTTCTTTGTACGTAGAAGTCACTAATGCCATGTAAAATGCATAGGTTCTTATCCACTTTGAAGGGGTATATGTACAATAAGGCATGGTCGGAAGGTTCAATCATTGAGGCATACACTGATAGTGAATGTTTTGCATTTTGCTCAATGTATCTACATGATATTGAGACAAGTTTCACTTATGAGGAGCAAAATGCAGACATTCATGCTATTAATGCCGAAGATGAAGAACTAATGAGCTCTATATTTTGAGGAAATTTTTGGCCATTCTGTGTATGGGTTTACGATTTCATTGATATGGATGACCTACGAAATACGCATTTTTACGTCCTTAATAATTGTGATGAAATTGTTCCATATATCGAGTACGTGATTCCAAACTCCTCATTTGCATTGTATTTACATATGCATATATATATATATATATATATATATATATATATATATATATATATATATATACTTAGTTGACATTAACATGTAATATTCTTGCATATAGCGAACATAAAGCTAAATTTATGGCCCAAAATCAAAGGAATGTTGATGAAAGACATAATAAGGAATTTGTCAATTGGTTTGAGAGTCGTGTAAGTAACAAATACTACTTGAATTCAAAGCAATGTTTATTTTCAATATTGACGGTTTACTCATCTAAACTCCTTTTTAATTAATAGATGAAAGTCATACATTATAATAAAGAACCAACAACAGGTAAAGATTTGTATGTGTGGGCGTGTGGCCCTGATCAACGAGTTAACCGTTACAACAGTTGCATTGTCAATGGCTTACGATTTCATACAAAGTCCCTTGAACTGCATAGAAGAACCCAAAATTGTGGGGTTGTGGTGCTAGGCATAGAAGGAGATGAAGAAATTGACTACTTTGGTGTCTTGGATGATATTCTAAAGCTTCACTATTGAGCTAAGAGACTTGTCAACATGTTCAAGTGTACCTGGTGGGACATTAGTAATAAAAAGAGTGGGATGAACACAGATGCCTACTTTACTAGTGTTAATTTTAGCAAAACATGGCATCAAAATGACTCTTTTGTGCTAGCAACGCAGGAAGAACATATGTTCTACCTTAAAGACACAAAATTGCAAGGTGAATGGCATGTGGCACAAAAAATTCCTCCTTGAAGTTCATATGATATTCAAGAAGTTGCATATGGGGAGAAGAGCATTAGCAATGATGCTTTCCAAGAAGGTCAGCCATCTATTAGTGTAGCAATGTAATCTGCTTTAAATGTTGCCGAGGAAGGAGCCGATCCTATACCATTGAATAGGGTTGGTGCCACGGCAAAACACGTAGGGACTGCTGACATTATAATTGAACCTTATGTAGATGTTGACTTCATCAACGATGATGAAACCAATGGGGAAGATGAAACTGTCATCGAGTATTGTAGTGAAGAGGAAGACACTCTAAAAAATGAGGATGATATCAATATTGAGGACGTATAAGGTGCGTAAGCATGTTATGTTGTACATCTGACATGTGTAAATAACTGAAAATATGTTTATTATGCATCCATCTAATATCCAATCTTCATATATTTACTTGTGTAATATTTGGAAGACATGGCACTAGGAGGTCATCGTAGTGGAGTTCAGCCCAATGTGTCGACAACATCGTCACCCGAGGATGATTCGATGTCCTCGAGACCGGCGACACCATCACCGTCTCAGCTTTCAAGAGCCCAGCCAGACATGGATCCATCAGCTAAGGATCAAACCCACGGTGAGTTGCCCACCATCATCAGCAGCGTTAGTAAGGTTACAAGTAATTGATTTAGAATAAAACTATTGATGGTCATACATGTGTGTGATTGAAATATTGTTCTTTAACTTTTATTTCAGCATCGACCCCAACGACACAGGCGACGAGGTCAGGTCACAGTATAGTAAAGAACATGGAGCTGAAGAAGCACCTACACAGTACTAGGGCGCGGATCCGAATTGATATTCCTCTAGGTTTCACAGCCCCGCATAACGGCCATTGGTATACAACTTGGACACAGGAGCTCGGCATTATATGCCAGCAATATACTCCAGTCACCGCCTTCAGCTGACCACAGGTGATCGAGGTGCAGTGCATGGTTTTTTACAGGCGCATATTGGTAAGTAAACCCAAACCATTTTTTCACTTTTACTTTTAATATACTAGCCAAATAATTGTCTAACATTCTAAATGCATTTCATATATAAGAGGAGTTTGATATGGACATTCTTGAGGCCGACCATGTTAAAAGGGTGGTCAACGTGTAGCTGTGCAACAAATTTAAGACCTATCGGGCCAAAATGCGCAACAATTTTAGGGCAATGGGAGATCGGGTAGAAGTGCACCCATTCGATAGGATATTCCAAGAGGATTGGGAGGTGGTGTGTCACCATTTCCGCGACCCACACTCAAGTGATGTGTATCTATTATAATAACTACTTCTCCATATTAATGTGGCTAATTAAAAGTCCTTACATCTTTTTCGTAGACTATATGTGAACAAAATGCTAAGAACCGCAGCAAACTAGAGATACCTCATTGCGGTGGGTCGAGGTTATTCATCAATCATCGAATGGTAATTGCTATAAAACTATCTGACCATTATCTGATGAGTGTTATTTATGTTTAAATCGTTGAATTAATATTAATGATGTTTTATATGATAATGTAGTGTGATCCCGAGACTGGCACATATGAGCCGATACCAAATCTTTATTAGAAAACACACCAAAAGCGATCGGGAGAGTGGTGCCACGGTGCGCAGAGCACACATGTAAGTCAAATATATTATTCAATTCATTATTTTATTCAAAACATCACCCTAACAACATCATCTTCAATGGCCAGAGCGGCGTCTCATGCTGAGTTTGATTGAGCGCGTAGGGAAGTCGAATCTCAAAAGGAGGAGATGGTTCTTTAGATATAGACGATGGAAATGGAGATCAATCAATTGAAAGAGAAGGTCTCCAACTTTGAGGCCCTGATGGTTATAATGATGAACAGGCACAAGCAGCTCGAACAAAGATTAAACCAATCTCGTCCTGATGATGCAGGTGGCTCCTCCTCGCAACAATAAGGTGCTTCTTCTTGTACATTATCATGTTAGGATCTTAGTTCAACTGATCTCATAATATTCTAGTATATATAAGTGTGTGTGTGTGTGTGTGTTGTGAAACGAATAACAGAAAGAGTATGGTTGAAGGAGAGGAGTGAATGGTTCAATGATGACAAGGAGACGACAAGTATCACATTGAGATGGGGAGGAGATTAGTTCGTATGAACAGAGCTTGGGTGTTGTGATGTGGGGTGTCAAGATGGGGAAATAATAAGTTGTCTAATTTGGACAAATCATGCCCGAGTAGAAGTTGGCTTAATATATGGTAATATACAACTTTTCAAGTTATATAATAATATTTAGGGTGAAAGTTAAAGCAAATATGTCTAATTTCTAATACATGCTCACAATTTATAGTTTATTATTGAAAATACATTTGATATAAATTCATGCTTTCCATGTAAAGCACAAGTTAGAAACTAGTAAATCTAAAATCATGAAGCACAAGCAAAGACGATGTCCACAAAGTAAAATTTTGCATTACAAATTAATAATTAGGTTAAATTGTGAATGATATTAACTTCCAATAATGATGTTACTATGTCGAATCTATCGATGAACTAATACCTGTTACACAATAATGATGATTTTTAGATAAACAATGCCAATTGGGACAATAGCGTGATACATCGAACACTGAAAAATAATTTTCATGAAAATTTTTTAGTTAATTTTTTTTTTTTTGGTGTTAATCCAAAGGAAAGAAATCATAATAGAGGTGCATTATGAAAAGGAGATAGAAATTGTAGTGATGGCAAATGCTACACCATTCATCTCATTTGTGATTTAGATTTGCACGAGACGCTTGTGTCGAACGCTAACTGCATGGCTGATGCAGTATATTGTGAATTGCATGCGGGTAGTAGATTTAGGTTGTTGCATGCTTGAAATAATCTATTTTCTGAAAACAATATATTGTTTTAGGTACAAGTTTTATGAGAAAATGTCCAATTTATAGGTGGCATGCTACCAAAATATCATTAAAATTTTCCCAAATAAAACCATGTACAAAGATAATTATGATAACATGAATGTTAAAATATTTTTGAAAGGATGAGTGAAATTTAAATGAATATTAAACTTCATCATTTATGTGAACAACATTACAAATTACTATCCATAATGCACCGAATGAATAAATATTTTTGATGGATGGTATAATGTTAAATGAATTATTCATTGAACTATTGGAATACATGCTTGCGTTGAACGCCAACTGCATGGCTGATGCAGTATATTATGAATTGCATGCTGGTAGTAGATTTAGGTTGTTGCATGCTTGAAATGATTTATTTGATGAAAACAATATACTATTTCAGGTACAAGTTTTATGGGGAAATGTCCAATTTACAGGTGGCATGCTGCAAAAATTTCGTTAAAATTTTCCCAAATAAAATCATGTACAAAGATAATTATGATAGCATGAATGTTAAAATATTTTTGAAAGGATGAGTGAAAGTCATGTAAACCATGAACATCACATTCTATTTTTTCATAGAACTATTGTAACGACCCGAAAAATTTATACCATTTAAAAAAAAAAATAAACTGCAAAATATAACATTATGTCACTCCTGTATAATTTGCTATAACATCTTAGGCCCCATGTAAGCATTGAGGAAACCTGATTATATTACACACCTATGCAGCGAAAAAACATAAAATTGTCCATCCATATAAACAATACCAGAATTTTAGTAACTTATCCCAACCATACACACATATACACATCATCCCAGTATCATCTACGCAAAAATACTATCTCCTGTATATGCTTACCCAGCTAGTAGGGTAGTGTACTCACCTTCTCTATTTGCGAGCCTGACCCGCTCTCCTAATTGGATCACTAGAAAAATATTAAATCATTGGGATGAGACAACGCTCAGTAAGAGGAAATATGCTATTACTAGTTTGTGGCAACTAAGTTTCATAATACTATGTTGACAATATATGAAACTATAAAAGCTAGTAAAACCATATACAATATATCTTGCACCTATCATAGTTTAAGGTATAACTGTATTATCTAAGTTTTCTACTTTTTCATACTTCTAGTATCATACTATATCTGCTGATATTTTTTAAATTTGTATACATATACATATATATAACTGAGATGCTTACCTTGGAAATCTGTACGTCATGATCCTCATAACAGGGTTGTGCGGCCCATAGGCGGGACTTAATCCTAGTTGGCCTACCACGTAAGTCAACCATAACTCTACCAAACGCCAGCCCGACCAAACTACAACCTCTCCTAGGCATGGAATTGGTAATTCTCTCATCAAACTGGCCACCTCAACCCAATCTTCTAGGGAGTCTGCAATCCCTCCAAGCACAGTTGACGAAAACCTTCCACACACTATCTAAGATGTGTGGTTGCACTTTGATCTTGTAATAGCAATGGTATCGTGCTCTAATAACTGAATATTTACTAAACTGATTCATTAGGGTCTGATACTATATAGTACCGATATACATAATTATCCTGTTGTTTCATCATGATTCCAAAATAACCATAACACCGAAAACTAATCCTGAATATACTGTAATTTCTGTACTGTGTAAACTGTAATATCATAGTGTTATGGAAAATAACCATAATACCAAAAATTAATCTAAAAATATTGTATTATCTGAGTTGTATAAACTGTAATAACATAGTGTTACGGTTTTAGTATTTTGGAAAATCATGGTAACCTACATATGCTGTAAACTATCTATTTGTATAAACACTGTAATTCGTACTCTTGTAAATTCTGATAAACATATCTCTACACAATAATATAAATCATACCAATCTGAAAACTGTATTGTTTCTGTACTATTCTGATAAGGTCACATAAACATATTTCTACTTAGATACCATAAAACATAATAATCTAGAACCTTATATTTCATATATTGATCAAATACTGTCTCATGCCACACAACTACATAAATAAATATCTCATATACTGCTACTATATTTTCTGATATACAAATAATTTATGAACTGAATAATAATATGGAAAACATATAATTTATTAATAAATATTCTAACATTCCTAGCATAACATATTTCTCTTACCTAACTGACTGGGAGGCTCGCCTCCAACTCTACCCTCACACTCTCGGTGTACCAATCTTAAAATCTTGCAAAAATACATTTATACAAATTCCTCAGTAAATCACTGAATTTTCCCAGAAAATTATCTCACTCATATTTCTTGAAACTGCCTATTCACAATTTCCTCAATTATAATATACCTGAACTCCTGTAAAAATATCTGCTGGGCCCCTCAACCTATGCCTGTAGGGTCCCAAAAACACCCTAACCCTAAAAATATAACATTCTAATTTTACTTCACAAAACACTAGTATATTCTCATACAAAACCAAATCTAAGCTTAAATAAACCTGGTAATACTAAAAATACCCAAAAATAATATGCTTACCCTAATTTTGGGATGATGCCCAAATTGTTCAAACCAACAATTTACTCCAGTAGACTTGTAGAAAATCTCCCCAGGATCAACATGGTGGCTTTTGATCGTCGAAAAGGGGAGAAATGGAGCTAGAAATGTAGAGAGAAGGAGGGAGGGTTGAGTAGGAGAGAGAGAGAGAGAGAGAGAGAGAGAGAGAACTAAGAGAAAATAAAGTTCCTTGCTGAACCATCATTTTCTGCTATTTATAGACCTCTTGCCACGTGGCCTCGTCGACGAGCCACGTCACTTCATCGATGAGTCTAAGAAGGAAGTTCGTCGACAAACACCTAACCTTCGTCAACGAGTTTTAGGCCTAAAAAACAACCCCTCGATAAACTCTCGTCGACAAGACACACGTCCTCGCCGACAAGCCCAAGAAAACTATTCTTTGACGAACGCTCTATGTTCGTCGACGAGGCCCTACTGCGCCCCCCTTCAAAATTTCCTTTTTCCTTTCATCTCTTAATTATTTAATTCCCATAATTGTCTAGGTTACTACAACTATATTCTGACATAGATTATTTGTAGGATGCATAAACACATTACATTATTTAATGCTTATTATATGAAGCTCTGGTGCACTCATAAAATTCATTACTGGTTGGATTATTGTGTATTGTTTATTATAAACACCCAGGTTTGGAGCATATCTCTATGGAAAATATCATATTTATAAACAAAATGTTGCCAAATTTTTTCTAAATTGATATAACTTAGCTATTTAAAATTATATCATTTTTTTTAACTATGTCCGAATGTCTGATTATTTTGCTATCAAATTATTAATACTTATAATACGTATACATATATGTTCAAAAATCGTATACTAATATTTTTTATAATTCTTAATTTGTAAGGTTTGCCGCTGTTACAACATTAGCACGATGTCATGCATCACAGTCAGATGCAACATTTGATTATTTCTATTTTCTTTTTATCTGAAAAGATGGAATTTCTTTATTTTAATTTGAATTTGAATAATGTATACGTATTTGAATTTGAATTTTGAATTTTTTTTTGTTATTTGAACATATGGAATTTTTGTATTCTAATTGAATTTCAATAATGTATTTGTATTTGAATTTCAATTTTTAATTAGAATTTTCAATAATTTATGAACTTTTTTGTAAGTATGATTTAATATTATGTATGCAAAAATGTAATTACAGATTTTTATAAGAACTAATGATTAAAATAATAATAATAATTTTAAATTATTAGTGACGGTTTCAAAACTGTGACTAATAAATGTCATTTTTAAGTATTGGTGACAAATTTCAAAACTGTCACTACTATTAGGGTAGTAGTGATGATTTTAAAATCATCACTAATAGTAGACTAGTAGTGACAGTCGACTTTTTGAGTCCGATCTCTGGTTTTGATTATAACAAACTATATATTACTAATGTGTGTGCCTAGTACTTGAACAGGTCATTAATTCATTGCACACACATGAGAAAGGATTGATGGGAGCCTGAAAGTCTTAAAGATCATACTTCTGGCATATTCAATGAGAAAATGAAGGGTAAAAGAAGATCTACTTATGCTTCATTTGTAAATGCATTTGTTATATTTGGGTTTGTAATAATTTATATCGGTTTGTAATAATCTCTACATGTCATGCATGCAGGTAATTGTAAGCTCAAAATGATCGTAGACTGACCATAAGGAACCGAATGTCATTAGGACACCCTTCGGTCGATCAACGTTGGATTTTTTCGGTGTCCTCAAAGACCTTAGAAGGCCTTTAGGTCCATGCACAAGCACATTAGATGTCCCCAAAATCACTTAACATATTAGGGAAATTAATTGAAGTGAAAATGAACTTAATAGGCAAATTTGCAAGAGGTTGGGTGACCGAAACCGTTGTATTCAAAACACTTCGGGCGCCCGAACCGCTGGAAAGTCAGCGAGTTGACCTGGTTTCGGGTGACCGAACTAGAAATGATCTTATCTCCCTCGGGCGACCGAACCCTTAAAAGGACACTTTTCACCAACTCGGGCTATTGAACATTTTAGTACAAAATAGGCCTCGGGAGATCGAATACCTGTATTCGGTTAACTGAACTTAGACCCGGCCACCCAAACCATGGACAAAAAGATTTTGACTTTTAGTCAGCCAACCGAGCAAGAACTCAGGCACCCGAACCATTAAAAATGGCTTTCTGAGCTGAGTCTATTCGGGCGACCGAACTAAAGTTCAGCCACCCGAAACTTCTCGAGTTGCAAATTATTTACCGAGGTTCAAATGCTTTAAATAGGGTTAATTTTTATAATATGTTTTAAAACATTCCTAAAAATACCGTACATGTCCTAAACAATTATATTTTGGCCTTTTTCTATAAATGTGAGTTCATTTGTGAGGATTAAGTGGAGATTAAGAAAAATCATTAGTCAAAATTCTCTCAAACTCAAAATCCCATTTTTCCTATAATACTTCCAAACACTCTCATACCTTCATTCATTTGATTAATCTTAGCTTTGTGAGAGTTCTTACTTGTGTTATTGCTTAGTATTATAGCTCATACTCCCATTACTTTGCTTGGTTGATTGGTGTTGATTTTGGGGAGTTAAATAAGGTTTATCCCATAGATTTTATTTAATAAATATTGTGTTGGGAAAAACTAGTAGCTTGAGGATCTTTATATTGTTGTTGCAAGATTTCTATAGCAATATTTTGTTGTGTAAACATTTTTATAACCTATATTATTCTTTCAAACAACTCTTGAGCATATTTCATTGAAGAATATATTTTTGAGTTGATTTGAATATTGTTGCAGTATCTTTGAAACTCTTATTCATTATTGAGATTTTATATAATTTGTTTCAAAGAAATAGCTTGATTAGAACACTCTTAAGCATTCTTGCGATCATATTTTGTTGAGTGTGGCTTGCACAAAAATACACATCACTGAGCTTACATTTATTTACCTATATAGTTGATGTGCATTGATTGATTTGTATTGGTACATATCTGCTTATCGAAGAAGCATTACATTGTACACAGTATGTACTGTAATTCGGTTGTATTCCAGGCGTGGCCTGAGGGGGCGGTAATCCAACCCGTAAGGATTGTTAAGGCCCTTCTCCGCTCCGTAAAGAGAATTGTAAAGGTTGAGGTCAGCCCTGTGCTAATTGACCTAGTTGTATTAGGTGTCGCTCCACCCGTTAAGTGAGCTTATGTGCGAGTGTGCCAAGGCGGGGACGCAGGCAGGATTGGCCGAACTCCGATATCATATTCGGTGTCAAGTTTACATTTCCTGCATTATATTCTACTTTGTGCTTGATTTAAATTTCCTACTGAATATACTGCATATTTGATTGACACATAATTACTTTTTGGTTGAGATATACTGAAATTGTGATGCATGTTCTAAAAATTATTTAATATATCATATGTGCAATTTCATATACATTTAGACTACCCTTAGGTTGCGTAATACTACTGCTAGATTAGTTAAACCTAGGGAACAAATTTTTTAATCTCTAATTCACCCCCCTCTTGGGATTACACCAAAACTAATAGGGACAAAGTTCAAAATCATCACTAAAAGCATATTAGTAGTGACGAATTCAATATTCGTCACTATTACTGTGGCATTAGTGACGTTTTAAAATTTGTAACTACTAGTCTGTTATTAGTGATGATTTTGAGCGGAGTCAACATAGAATTTATAGTGACGGTATAGGTGTTTTAGTGATGGTTATAATCTGTCACTAATACTCTATTAGTAGTCACGAATTTTAAAATTCGTCACTAATAATTATTAATAACTGCAGTTATGATAACTATTTCAAAACCGTCACTAATACTTGGAAAACCGTTACTAATACTATTAGTGACAATTGAACCCTATAACAACCATCCTAGCTCATTAATGCCATTCTAAGGAAATGAAGCTCTAATTGATTTGATTAATATTTTAGAGCTTATGAAGGGAGTATGAATACCTACTCTTTAATGAATTTAGAAAAATGCGCAGATGAAATTTTTCTCCCTTTTTGAATCAGCCATATGTTTTGAATGCTTGAAAAATCAATTGCATTGCACTTATACTTTGAAGCTCATGGTTGAGCATGGGTTTCTCAGATAATCATGATCGAATGTTCGTTTAGAGAACCCAAGATTGCTTTGATATTTTGATAAGTTGAATCTCCTGTTCAATATATGACATGAATGAGTATTTGGATTCAACCAACTTTCATATATCCTATGAGGCTTCATATATTGATTCTCAAAGCGAAATCCTATCTTACGTAAAGACTTACCCAAAAATTAATAAAGGGTGGTTTCAATATGATATTGATAGAGGTATAAGGATAAAACTGAGTTAACTCATTTCTTGATAATATCAGCCAGACTTTCCATTAATCATTACTACGGAGTACAAATTTATATAAATTCTCTAGAGATGTTCGTTCTAATTATGCACAAATTTAGCAGCTCTAGAATGTGTCTATAATAGAACAGAAGATGAAGAGATTGAATTTGACTTTCTGCTGAGCATTATGTTAAACACTTAGAAGCTTTTGTTCAACAATCATCTTAATAAGGTGAATTTTTAAATATTAAGTTGATACGACCTACGTTAGGATAGCTCTTCTTTGAATTACTTTGGTGTTGCTTCCTTTATAAACATTCAAGTGATAAATCAATAGCAAGGAATGCTCATAAGTATAGCCCAAGAGTTGTTTTTCAATTTTGAAGTAGTTCCAAAGTAATTATGAATGGACAGTATTCAAAGTAAGCAAAATATATTCAAGCTAGCGAATATGTCCTAAACATTTTGCCAAAGAGCATTTAAGAGTATACGAATTTTTCTTGAGCACAACTTTTGGGGTGATTTATGATATTCCACAATGGAAAGTACCATACAAATATGTTCACAACTTTGAGCAAGGATACGAGTTTATGAAAGGATAATTCTTTACCTATTATGGTCGATAATTGGTAAAGAGTTCCTATAGAGGAGAGCACTTTTTATATTAATAGAGGCCTAGACATATGTTGCTGATTAAACACAAAGGAAAGCTTTGATGTACTGAAGACCTTGAATCCCTTATTAGATGCTTCTAAGTTAGTCATGAAGGGATTTTAGTAAGCACTAACAGATTAAGAAATGATTATGATAATATGTGCTTACACTAGGTTTGAGAAAGATTCACCAGAAGAACGTGAATTTCCAGTGATGAATAAATTATCCAACCATGGGGATAAGTTTAGAAAGCCCTTGAATGTGATCAAGCATTAATGCTCCACGATGAGTTTAGGATTATATGATAAATAGTATAAGCTTAATTCCAAAAAGCTCAAATCTAAGTTATGGACAAAAATATGTTATATCTTAAGATATTCAAATTTAAGCATATTTATGGCATTAAAAATCATTTAGTAAACACAAATACCTTTGTCCATTTGGAAGTGGATTAATTTGAGCATACTTATGAGATTTCACTCAAGAGATGATGATATATGCGTTAAGTGATTAGAATAAATATGACACTTGAATTTTCATATTGGTTTGATTCTCTAATGTTCTTAGTATAACAATTGTGTATTCTAGGATTTGAAATTTTAAGCACAGACGACTTCCAAGCATTCAGTTATCACTACCCCCTTATAACTAATCCTGGGATCTAAGGAAGAATTGTTCTAAACAATAATGTAATTCCTTTTGGAACTCATTTTTCCTTTGGTCCTGAGGGGTTTGCTTTCTTGACAAGCCATATCATTTTTCTTTTTTTGCCTCTAACACCTCTATATGGGCAAGTGCATTGAATGTGCCCTTTCTTTTCACAATATAAGCAAGTTTTATATGCATGTGAAAGATTTTTCTTTTTAAATCTATTTTTACTTGATGAGGCATAAAAATTGTTATGACTATGGGATTTATAAGATAAGCCCAAATCCCTTTTGAAAACCCTATTTCTTTTTATTCCTATGGATTTATTTGGGTCATCCTTTTCACTTGTAGATTTTGAAATCATTCCAAAATGATCTTCAATTTTCCTCTCCAAGCAAGTGATTTTCACATCCTATTCAATATTTTCCTTTTCAAAGGTAGCATGCGATTCTTTTAAATCTTCCAATTATTTTGCCAAATTTTTATTTTCATTTTTCAGGATTGTTTTCTTTTTAGACATCTTAACTAGAATCTCATGCATTTTAAATAAAGCATTTTGTAATTCTTCGTAAGAAGGCATGCTATCATTTTGAGATTCATAACATGATTTACTACTAGATTTATCACAAGTTTCATCACAATAATTAATAAATGAATCATTTACAAAAGTAGATTGAGAGACATGTACCTCCTCATCGACTAATGCTATTAAGCAACAAGTTTCTTTCTCTTGATCATTTGAAGTCAAAACATCTAGAGTAGTGGTCTCCTTCTCTTCGGTTCCTCCATATATATCCTATCAAGCTCTTCCCAAATTTCCTTTGCACTTAGACAAGTCAAAATTTCATTAAGTACATCAATGTCTAAGGCACAATATAACATATTCATGGCATGAGAATTTATTTGCATTAAAAAAGTATCAAGCTCATTCATCTCATTTTCTGACTTAGGGATTTCTATATCATTAATATTTTTCATTGGCACAAAATTTCCTTTAACAATTTCTTTCCAAGCCCTCTAATCCATTGATTTTACAAATATGCTCATACTTTGTTTCCAAGGGGTATAATCTACACCACAAAACAATGAAGGGTTTGTAAAGGATTGACCCTCAAAAAACGGGGATACACCAACATGAGCCATTGCAATCTTTATGCAAAAACGGTTAAGCTTATTGCAATCGGGCTCTGGTTGTTAGCTTTGGTGCAATCCCAAGAGGGGGGGGGGTGAATTAGTATTTAAAATTTATTGCCTTTGGTCAATCAGCTAACAACAGTATTACACAAGCCTAAGGTCAATCTAGTGCATGTAAAATAAATCAATGTAAATATACAATGGAATTTAAACTGCAATAAACATTTAGCCAAACATGCACAATAAAGCAGTAAAGGAGACGACACCCAGAAATGTTATCGAGGTTCGGCCATATTGCCTACGTCCCCACCTTGGATAACAAGCACAAGGATTCCACTATTGCTCACTTAAAGGTGGAGCGGCACCAATTACAATTAGGTCAATTACCATAGGGCTGACCTCAACCTTAACCAGGTTAATTAGCAGGGCTGACCTCAACCTACACGCCTTACTAGGATGGCGCACCTAACTTTCCTAACCGAGTCTAAGCTAGTCGGAGACTATTCCAAGGCTAGTCTCCCTCTTCAGGCCCGTGGCTGGAAATACAACAGATGCATATATAATTGTGTACAAGGAAATGCTTCTTACACTAAGCTGATTATGTACCACTAAGTACAATGTAATTAATACACTACCAAAGGATAGGATTTGTTAAGCTCGGTGTAGTCTAAGTATTTACTCTCAAATATTTATGCAAATATAGCAATCAGTGTGTGAGAGTGTAAATGATAGGATCTTTGTGTCAAAATAATATTTCAATCACAATGCACGACCAAAGATCACAAGCACACTTCAAATATCTCAACAAATAATATTTCTCAATATAAACCACAAAAGATATTTAAAAATGGTTTGCAAAATATTTATTTGATCTTTGTAATAAAAAGATAATCTCAATCAAAAGGTGTCGCAACAAAGATCTTTTAGCATTTAAGAAAATATCTCAAAATAGATTTCTCAAAGATACGCATAGGAGATATTTTTGAAAATGATGTATAATATTTTGGCAACCAAAACACAATATGAACTCTTGAGTATTGCAATGAGAATGCAAAACTCAGAAGCCCAAAGAAGTTTTCCTACAGAAGGCTTATTTACGAAGCCCCCTAGGAGAACTTGCAACTTACTCTCTATAAAATATAAATCTCAAATAGAACAAGTAAGAAAGAGTTTAAGCTTGGTGAGATAGGCACAAGAATACTCTTACAAAGAGGTATTTGCAATATGAATGAGTAAAAGTGAGAGTTTAAAACTTGAAATGAAATATAGGCTTTTTGAGATTGAGAGGATATTGGCTAATTATATTTGTTAATCTCATGCTAATTATTCCAAATGATGGGGTATATATAGACAACCCCTAAAATAAAACTGTTAAGGAACATATGGAATTATTAGGAAAGTTTTAATATATTTTAACCAAGTTAACCCTGTTTAAAAATATTAACCACGGTAAAAATTAAGTCCAACCCGAGAGTTTCGGTCGACTAGAAACATTTTGGATCAACCCAAATTCATATGGTTCGGTCGACCAGGATAAAAATGAACTGGGGACTCGGTCGACCAGACACATGTGTCGAGGGCAAAATTACCTAGGTTCGGTCAACTAGGGGAAATGAACTATGGTCTCGGTCGACCGGGAAGGGCGATTTTTCCAAACAGCGCGGTTCGGTCAACCGAAAAGAAATGAACTAGATGGTTCGGTCAACCAAACCGTTGGGGCATCTCCTGAGGACCCTCGGTCAACCAGAGCGTTGGAGTACATTTTGAGCTAGGTCGACCAAGTGGTCAAAAAGTTGACTCCCTAGGGGGTTCAGTTGACCGAGTATAAATGAACTATATACGTTCGCTGGTCAAACCGTTGACTCGGTCAGGGTTCGATTGACCGAAAGGTAATGAATTGGGAAGTTCGGTCGACCGGGTCATGGTCAACTTGTTGACCCAGCACCAGTTCTGTCGACCAGGCACTTTACTACAGGTAAGGTCGGTCGACTGAGTGGGCACATTTTGTGCATTTTGGTCATGTTTCAAGCATTCAATCACCCAAATCAAATAATCAATCATATGTATGCATGAGTGAGTGTCGTAGGGTCATTTCTAAGCATTTTTCAAGACATCAAAAAAATACGGTGTCGGTCGACCGAAGGATATTCCCTAAGGTCCATCTATGGTCTTGAGCTTATTGATCCTACCATGCAGGTAAGGCATTAATTATTACAGACCATATTCCTATTTAAATATTACAAACCCGAATAATAATGAAATACAATAAATATGATCTTCAGGGTCTTCAGGTCTTCACTTCATATGTCATGTGCGTGCACTATATGATATGTTCGATTGGTCCTATACACAAACTCATCAATCCATTAAATACCAGAGTATTTGTCATAATCAAAACAGGGTATGACCCATAGGGTGACCACTGGTACCTAATGTGATTTATGGTATAATCCCAAAAAGGAGGGTGATTTGGATATTTAAAAATTCTTGGTCAAGTTTTGCCTTAATTTTAAATCCATAACCAGTATAACTCAAGTTTAGGGTTTTTCAAGCAATCTCAAATCCCAAAAATGTTTAAGTATGCAAATATTTAATATATGTACAACAATCACAACAAATTAAATATAAGCATACACAAGAAGAAAATTAAATAGCATAGGGAAAGAGAAAGTAAACACAATATTTTTAACGAGGTTCGGCTATCCCTTCCTACGTCCTCACCTCAAGACAACCTACTTGAGGATTTCCTTAAACCACTCCTTAACTAGGTAGAGCCACCTTATACATGTTGACTTGATTGGTTGCACCCAGTTTTGATTATGACAAATACTCTTGGTACTAATGGTTGTACTGAGAATTGTATGCAGGATCACCTTGTGCGCGCTTTGGGACTAAAATACTTATTATGATGGCGTGCGGTGTTCTTGCCGATGAATGAAGAATCTTGTGCTGCATTTGTATTTATTTTTCAGTTTCTTCATTCTGGAATGTAATTTTATTATGGACTGTACACTCATATGGCTTGTAATAATTTGCATCAAGCATGATAGGTAGGTATGCTCGAATTGACCTTAGATTGACCATAGGACCTCCAAATAACATGAAAAACTTTTTCCATAAAATTCCTAACTTATACAAAGGTTTTTAAATGGTTTTAAAGTTAAAAGAAGGCAAAAACTAAAATTTTCAAAGGAGTCGGTCAACCGGCCAGTCGACTGAATGTTAGAAATGAACAATTTTCTTACTCAATTCGATCTCATATCAAACCATGTTCAACATGAAAATTGTGGAATTTTCCCATAGCTTGAGTTTGATACCAAGATAGTCCAAATTGGAGTTACACAAAAAAAGTTATGGCCAAAATACTGAAACATGTCCGTAAGAGAAAAACTCTCTTCATGTTTCTTCCGTCTCATTGATAGACATTTTTCTCAAATAAAAAGTCATTATCTTAAACTGTACTCAACATAAAAGTTGTGGGATTTTGTCTTACCTTTCTATTGATATAAAAAACATCCAATTTGGAATTGTATAGGAAAAGTTATGGCCGAAACACTAAATAGTGCCTGCGCAGAAAAGTAGAGGCCGGTCGACCGAGCCTTCACTACGGTCGACCGAAACTCTTTCATTTCAAGCCTCGGTCGACTGAGCCTTCACTATGGTCGATCTAAAATCCTTTTGGTCAACATTTTTTACCACCCGGTCGACCGAAACATGTAGTTCAAGAAGCACTGGTCGACCGAAACCTCCCTGGGTCAAAGATTGACCACTCGGTCAAATGAATCCTGTAGTTCAAAAGGCCCTGGTCGACCAAAACCCTCCTGGGTCAACAGTTGACCATCTGGTCGACCAATATCTTTTGTACTACAACTACCTGGTCGACCGAAGGGTTCTCGGGAGAATTCCTAACGGTCTGGTCGACCGAACCAAGTAGTTCAAAATGCCCTGGTCGACCGAATCTCGAAAAATTGGGAAATCGCCCTCTCCTGGTCGACCAAGACTTCAGTTCAAAAGTCCCCTGGTAGACCGAACCATTTGAGACTTGGTCGACCGAAACATTTTTGGTCAACCGGACCTCTTGAGTGGCCCTGATTTTTACCGCGGATAAACATATTTTAAACAGGGTTAATTATTTTAAAATGATTTAAAACTTTCTTAATAATGCCCAATAGGTCCCCAACGGTCAAAAATACCTCCTTGCCTATATATACCCATTCATTTATCATTATTAGCAGGGGATTAGCAAACTTGATTAGGGCAAAACTCTCTCAACTCTTAAAACCCTATATTAGCCAAAAACTTCTTGCAAACACTGACATACTCTTCAATCTTTATTTCTCTAAGCATTGTGAGTATTTCTATAAGGCTATAGTGCGTAATCTTTCTAACTAATACTCTCTTTTGGTATAAAGTTTGATTGATTTTATTTGAAAGTATAGCCTGAAGTTCTTCCACGGATTTCATTTGATAAATCTTGTGTGGGAAGACTTTAAGGGTTGTGGTTCTTGCATTGTTGTTGCAAGATACCTAAACCTAAATTTTGTGTGCAAAAATCCTTTTGTGAAAAGCTAATCTTTCAAACAACTCCATTGTGCTTTAGACATTGAAATATCGGATTGAGTTTGTTTGATCTATCTTGCTTAGCATATTTGAAACCCTGATCTGATTTTGTGATATTCGAATATTGTGTTTCAAATCTTTCTTAGATACACACTCTAGATCTTGATTGATTATCATACTTGATTGAGTGTTTAGCACACATTAGAGCACTGAGCATATCTACATATCATTCGTGCTTGCTTTATTGATTGAGCTGTATTGGTGCACACATCTGCTTTTCTAGAAGCATATTTCCGTGTACAAATTTTATACACATTTGTTGTATTTCCAGGCACGAGCCTGAAGAGGGAGACTAGCCCTGGAATAGTCCCGAATTGGCTTAGACCCGGTTAGGAAAGCTAGGTGCGTCGTCCTGTTAAGGCATGTAGGTTGAGGTCAGCCCCGCTAATTGACCTGGTTAAGGTTGAGGTCAGCCCTGTGTTAATTTGACCTGGTTGTAAACGGTGCCGCTCCACCCTTAAGTGAGCTATTAGTGGAATCCTCCTGCTTGCGAGCTAGAGGCGGGGACGTAGGCACAGTTGGCCGAACCCCGATAACATATCGTGCGTGTTCTTTATATTTCCGCAATTTACTTACTACACGTGTATGTTATATTGTAAATCATTAGATTTACATTTGCATAAACAGACCCTAGGTTAAGTAATACTGCTTATCTGGTTTAACCTAGGTGATAATTTTTAAATACCCAATTCACCCCCCCCTCTTGGGATTGCACCAAAGCTAACAATACACACTCCTTAAATTGGGTGGAGCCCCCTGTTACACACTTCTTCACTAGGGTTAAGCCCCCCTCCATACCAGTCCTTCTAGGTGGACCAACCTTTCCCGGCGATAACCCACACTCGGTGCGGTTCACTACCCGAACCGCATGGATACAAAGAAAATAAAAGTTTTGCATACAAAGGAAGGCTTCTCAATAAGTTAAGATGTACAATGTTAAACTAATATGCATTCTCACAAGATATGATTTAAGTTCAATAGAGTATGTGTGTTTCTCTCTCAAAGGTGTTTTAAAAAATAGTGAGAGTTGATGAGAGAAAATGCTCTTTGAGTAGGCAAATATGTATAATAATAAATGCTCAAAGAGTCAAGTGCAATAAATGATTTCTCCAACAAATATTTTTACAATAAATATGACTTAGAGAAGCTAGGGTTTTGCTCTCAAAAAATATATTCAATTGAATGAGTATATGAGAGTAAAATGCTTCTTTGATTTTAGAAAATATGAAAGATAAGAGCTTCAAAGATTCAATAGCAATAAAGGATTTCTCCAAAAATATTTTCCAAAAGAATGTGTAGGAGAAAACTAGGATTTGCTCTCAAAATGATTCTGCAATGAAAATAAGTATGTGAGAGCTTTGATTTGTATGAAGAAATGCCCAACAATGTAATAATATAATTTGAGCTTGGAAAAAGTGTTTTCAAATGCTTTGGGCTTGGTATTTATAGGTCATTTCAAAATATGATCATTTTATGGCCGTTGGGAATAAGATAATAATATAAATTTGAATTATATGACCGTTGGGAGCTCAAAATTGCCTAAACCCGAGAGGTTCAGTCGACTGGCGCAAGGCATTTTTTCAAATTTATGAGGTTCGGCATACCAGGTATATGATCCGGTCTGCCGAATCATAAAAGCAAGTAGTCTGCTTGACTGGGCTTTAAAGTCTGGTCGACTGGCCCTTTACAAATATGCACCTCTTGCCATTTTGTTCTGTACGGTCGACGGGGCTTGTGAGGCTGGTCGGCTGGGCCTTTACAAATAATGAAAATATGGCCCAATGCTTTGTTTGGTCGATTGGGCCTGTAAGTCCGATCGATTGGGCCCTTTGAAAAATATACATTTTAGCCCTCTTTTGACCTAAAAAACATTTCAAACCTTTTTGTATAAGTTTAGCTTTAAGTGAATGGTTTTCCATGAAAAGTTTGATTCCCTAAGGTTAGTCTATGGTCATTATTGAGCTTTCCATCATACCATGTGATGCATGCTTTTACAATTGAAAGTAAAAGCATTACAACTGAAATATAAAAGTTTTCATTTCTTTTGCTCTTCAATTCTCCATGGAATAGGCCAAGTGAAATGAACTTTAAGTGCCTCATGACCTCCATAAACATGTTCAAGTACTAAACACACACATAAGAAACTTGTGATTTGTCATTATCAAAACGAGATCAGACTCAAAAAGTCAACAACATGCTGATTGCTGTGAAGGATATGACTGAGGTAAATTAGTTGAAATCTCTATTGAATAAAGAGTTTGACGTGAAATATTTGGATGCAGCCAAGAAGATTCTTGGAATTGAGATTCGCAGGGATAGAGTTGCAGGCAAATTGTGATTGTCGCAGGGCAGCTATGTGGAAAAGGTGTTAAAGAGGTTTAGCATGGTTAATACAAAATCGGTAAGTATACCGTTGGCGGATCATTTTAAACTGTCCACTGCCCAATGCCCAAAGACGGATGATGATATTCTTGACATGTCAAAGGTACCCTATGCTAGTGTAGTGGGGTGTTTAATGTATGCTATGGTATGTACAAGATCGGATCTAGCACAAGCTGTCAATGTGGTATGTTTCTTTCAAATCCAGGTAGATAACATTAGGATGCAATCAAGTTGATTTTCAGATACTTGTGGGGTACTTTACACTATGGCATCATGTTCGGTAGATAATAGAGTGATTTGTCAATTGTGGAATATGTGGATGCAAACTATGTAGGGGACTTGGATGATGGGAGGTTTACAACAGGGTAACACACCCTCGTGGGAGGGCCTATTTATTGGAGGTCCATAGTACAATCTCTAGTTGCATTATCAACAACTGAGTTGGAGTATATGGTAGTCGCCAAAGGTGCCAAGGAAGCATTGTGGCATACAGATTTAGTCAAAGAGTTGGGTATTCAGTAAGGTGGAGTTCAGTTACATTGTGATAGTCATAGTGGCATTTTTTTTTTTTGGCAAAGAATCAAGTGTATCAAGCGAGAACCAAGCACATAAATGTGAGATTTCACAGAATTTGGGAGTTGGTCCCTTCTAGTGAACTTTTTCTTGAGAAAGTTCACACTTCTAAGAATGCAACAAATGTATTGACAAAGCCTGTTACCATGGATAAGTTCAAACATTACTTGGACTTGTTTAATGTCTCCAGTTGGTAGATGAAAGGCGGTCCCAAACTATTTTCCTAGGTGGAGCGGTGGGTTATGTTTTCGGTTTCTTCTAACTAGTGTATATTCGCCAAGGTGGAGATTGTTGTAAATATAGCTCACATGCTGAGAGGAACGCATATACAAAGAAAACGTGGTGGAAAAACAGAAAAGTTGACTTGTAGGAAGAAATCGGCAACAATTTGCTTGAAACTGTCAGCAGTTTTGTTCAGAGTAGGAGGAAACAGTCGGCGACTTTCAAAGTTATTTCAACAGTTTGGTCTCAGCATTAAACCGTTGACAGTTTGTCTAAAATCATCGAAATTTTTGCTTGGTTACTAAACACTATTTTTTAAATTTTGAATTGGGAAGTTGAATATAATGAATTTCGGAGGAAAAACCTCCAGGAGGGTTATATATACAATGTTATATCTTGTAACTCAATGTCTTTTGACACAAGATATTGAAAATTTATAGTCATTTTCTCCTGTGGATGTAAGCATTGGCGAACCATGTAAATTTTTTTGTGTTATTATTTTATTACTTTTATATAATCCACGTGATTGTATTTTTTGTATATTTCATTGTTGATTGTCATATTTTGTGATTTGATTTTTCACTGTACATTGGTTGGTACAACACTAACATTTATAACTTCTAACGCTTGTACAGTTCAATAATTAACATTTAATAGATTCATTATCTTAGAAAAATACTAATCAGTAAGTGATTTATGGAATGGAGCCTAGCTATGAAACGGCCCCATTATTGTTTGGTTAAAATAATAAGAAGAAGTTGGGCTCTTGGCCTTTATAAAAATTAACAAGTTTATAACAATCAGAAGTATAGATTTGAAGAGTTGGATTTGAATGTTTATGAATTAAACCTAAATTCAATATAATTTATTTTGCGTTCTATTTTATTCAAGTTCAAATAAATTCAGAATTCATATTTCAAGTTTTAAAACATAAAATAAGAATTCTGATTTACAAATTAAATTGTCAAAAGTATAGGCGATAAATGACACTGGATGACAGAATATTGCTAAATCTTCCAATCTCAGGAGAAGAATCCATTCCTGTTTCCACCATGAAATAGGGTTTGACGCAGCAAAACAGGAGAATGTTCAAGTCATCAACCTTTAGCTTTAAATTATTGGTGGTTGGGTTCATCCCCCTTCTCAATATGACCCCTCTATATATATATATATATATATAAAGTGACTCTCAATTAGGGATGTACCTTATTGCCATTTAGCTAAAACCTTATATTCGAATCTTTTTAATTTAATAATTAAATTTGAGACATAAAATTTTAGGTAAAAAACACTGACCTCGCTAAAGTTTTCAAATTTTTTTTTTTTTTTTTTTTAATGATGTGAGAACTCTAGCAACTAACGTGCTCTTTGAACCCCCTAGTACAACACCAAATTCATGAGGGTGGAAATGTTGTCGCCCGCTCATTGACGTATTCTTGATTCACCGTGCAAACTATAAGTGAGGAATCGAACTCGTGACTTTGAAGTCATCAAAGTCATAAGTCCGTCCTTACCATACCACGGGAGCAAGCTTGCTTCACCAAAGTCTTAAATTTTTACTTAAATCATATAAAATACATAAATTTTTCAATTATGTTTCAATAGAGCTTTGACAAGTCAATCTGCAGCTTTGGGTAGCTACAACTACTGCATTGAAAAAAGGAATATGTTTTAAAAGTCATACTTAAACCAGTGCTTCAAAGGCACTTGGTCAATTACCAAAATGTTAAAAAAGAAGAAGTAATTACTCATATATATAAATATATAGTACTTTATTAAAAGTTCAAATGCATAATTCACCACACCTAAAAAAAAAAAAGCAAAAAAAAATAAAAGAAACCGACTCCAAATACATTAGCATAATACATAACATATAATAATATTACCCTAATCGACAATCGTGGTGAGTAGATTAAGACCGGAGAGCTTCTTCCATCCTCTTTCCCATGGATTGGAGAGCAGAGTTAATGTAAGCAGCGAAATCCTCCAAACTCCACCCTTGGATCGGATCCGCCACGAAGGACCACTCAATCTGGCACCCTCCCCCGGCATCTGAACCGTCCGTTGCCAATACCTTCATGGTGCCCACGTATGACTTGATGCCCATGTTATTGTCAATGACCTCGTAGCTCAGAGACCGTCCGATGGGGTCAATCGCCACCAGCTTCTCCTTAGCCCAGATGATCGTGGGCCCATCGCCGCCGTTGGAGGTTGGCTGCGCGGTGGAAGCGCAGTAGCGGACCAGGCCCAGCTGTCCAGGCACGCCGTCCACGTGGCGGCACGTGTCGAGGCTGGCAACCCATTTGTCCAAGGCACAGAAGTCGGATACGAGAGGCCATACTTGGTCGGGTGTTAGGCCGTTGAGCTTCACTGTGGCCTTCCTTTGCCACTTCGCTTCTGTTTGTTTTTCTTCAGCCATGAGAGAGAGAGAGACAGAGAGAGAGTGGGAGAAATTGTTTGGAGAGGAAGAGGTGCGCACGAAATGATATAATAGAGACAAACAGTGGAAGAGTTTTGGTCACCACTAAATTTGATGAAGGGAATAATAAAATAATGGTTATGGCGATGGAAGATGAGAGCCACTTAATTAAATAACAATATGGGGCAGGCCTGCTAGGCTGCTACCACGATCTTTCATCCGAGTTTTGGAAAATATTTTTTATTTTTTTAATTTCTTAATAAATTATAAAAAAAGTTAATTATTTTTTATTTTTATAATATTTATATGAAATAAATAAATAATAATATTTACCATATCGGTTGGTAAAACTAATTTCATTTTTTATTTTTAATTTTAAATAATTATAAAAATGTCATCTTATTTTTAAATTTATGTAAAAAGTTAGAAAATATATTCTTTTTTTCTAAATTTTCAACTTTTACTTTACATATGCAAGCACAAAATTCGAATCTTGAACTTTAATTTGTGTGAATTATGTATAAAATTTCTTTTAAATTTATGCAAATTCAAGTTTAAATCTATAATTGAAAATATTACTTTAGATAAAATTTAAAAAATTGAAAAATAAATTAATTTTTAATGATTATGTAAAATAAAAAATTATTTTGCACAAACAAACTCTTTATTTTTTATCTTTGTAATATGAATATTTAAATAAGCTAATTTTTTTTACAATTTTTTGAAAAATAAAAAATAAAAATTGTTTTCTAAAACTAAATAGATCATAAGATTTTAACTTTGTGAGACAATTTCTCATGAGACAAATCGTATGAGTTAAAATTGACAATACTTATTGGAGTTAGATTGAAATCGTTATATCCACGAGTACAAGAGTCAAAACTTTTAAATTTTTCATCAATAAGGATAACTATTTTTGCAATTCAATTTTTTTTAAAAAAATAATTTGAAAAAAAACATTTATTGTCCCACCCTAACAACTAATGACATTGATTTATTCATTATACTGGAGTAGTCCTGGATTGTGTTTGTTTTTTGTACATTAGAAAGATTTAATTATTGTAAAGAAGAAGATGCAAAATTTAAACACCATATGGGAGCCTAAAAAATGCAGATTAGTTTATTCATTATGCTGCACAAGTTCCTAACAAATATCCATTCTCAAATCCAACCACCTTAGTTTGTCTAATTCTATACATTACAAAAAAACTAGTTTTTAGTGATGAATTTATTATTGACGGATTCAATTTCGTCACTAAAAGTGGATATTAGTGACGGTTTTAGTAACCGTTACTAATACAGCACAATTAGTGATGAAATGAATCCATCACTAATAAATTCATCACTAAAAGTCGAAAAAAATCGTGGGAAAACATTTTTCGCTCAGAAATTATCTTAGAAAAATATTAGCAATGTTTTGTGCGATATTAGTGACGAATTAAATCTGTCACTAAAAGATATTCATTAGTGACGATTAAATAACAGTCACTACTATCATTTTAAAAAAACTAAAAAATTTTGTTTCAGACTATTAGTGACGAATTTGTATATTCGTCACTACTGACCTATTATTATGACGGATTTTGGAATTGTCACTAATACTTCTCTTATTTTAAAAAGAATAAAACTTTTTACTTTAGAGTATTAGTGATAAATATACAAATTCGTCACTATTGGTCACTTATTAGTGATAGATTTGAGAACCGTCATTAATACTTCCTTTATTTTAAAAAAAATAAAAATTTTTGTTACAGAGTAGTAGTGACGAATATACAAATTCGTCACTATTGATCGATTATTAGTGATGGATTTAGAAATCGTCATTAATACTTCCCTTATTTTAAAAAAATAAAATTTTTTTTTCCAAGTATTAGTGATGAATATACAAATTCGTTACTATTGGCCCCTTATTAATGACGGAGTTTAGAACCGTCACTAATATTTCCCTTATTTAAAAAAAAAAAAAAATTTTAATTTGTTTTAGACTATTAGTGACGAATTTGTATATTCGTCACTATTAGCCGCTTATTAGTGACGGATTTGAGAACCGTCACTAATACTTTCCTTATTTTTAAAAAAATAAAAATTTTTGTTATAGAATATTAGTGACGAATATACAAATTCGTCAATATTGTCCCCTTATTAGTGATGGATTTGAGAACCGTCACTAATACTTCCCTGATTTAAAAATAAAAATAAAATTTTATTAAACATTATTAGTGACGAATTTAAGATTCGTCACTAATAGTCTGACACTGAAAAACCACACTCGAATTCCCCAATCTGCAGATTGGTTTCTCTCCAAGCTTTTTATTTCCCTCCATCTCTCAATCTCCCTCTCTCTCTCTCTCTCTCTCTCTCTCTCTCTCTCTCAATCTCTCCCTCTCTCGATCTTTGTCTCTCCGGTCTCTCTCTCTGTCTCTCCATCTCTCAATCTCTCCCTCTCTCTTCGTCTCTCTGGTCTCTCTCTCTATCTCTCTCCATCTCTTAATCTCTCCCTCTCTCTTCATCTCTCTGGTCTCTCTCTCTGTCTCTCCATCCCTCAATCTCTCTGGTCTCTCTCTATCAGTCTCTCCATCTCTTCATCGTCGCCGCCGATGCTCTGGGCCCGTTGCCTTCACTGAGGAGATCAACGGTTGGATCCAGCCTTCAAGGTATGTTTCTGGGATTGCTCAGAATTTGTTTTTGTGTTTTTAATTATAAAAATGTCACATTCTTTTTACAACTTTGAAAAGTCAAAAGTCATATTTTCATAATTACTATAAATTCTAACTCTTGCTTTGCATATTGAAGTATGGAATCTGAATACTAGATTTCAACTTGAGTATATTATATATAAAAGTTATTCTAAAATCATAGACATTCAAGCTAAAAGATAAGCTAAAATTTTTATAATTCTCTAAAAATCTAAAACTGAAAAAAAAATTGCAACTAAATGGACCCATAAATCTAAAAACAATTAAAATATGATTTTTGACCTTTTTGTACAAACTTTAAAAATTAAGATAAACCTCAAATTGATAAAAGAACCACCTTATGTTTGTAAGTATGGATTTTGGGATTTAGATTTGAATTTAGAATAAATTTAATAAAATTTAATATTTTTATATTATGTTTTATTCAAATTTCCACATACTCGAATCTAATGCCTAACCTGCATGCTCCCGAATACATTGCAATACATAGTAAATGTAACGACTTGCTTAATTTACCTTTTTTTTTTTCCTTTTAATAATAAAAACTAATAAAATAAACCCAACAGATCATATTCAACTTGAACCCATGGATACCAAAGATACATCAAATATACAATACGGAAGCCTAAGTAGCAGGAAACATAAAATTATATACATTCCATATTATAATTCAACACAATACCAAAGTTACTATATTCACCATATACATCACAAAACAGTCAAAAACCAGTCCTAGGGTCGTCACCTAAAATCCATCTGACCCTATCAAAACACTTACCCTTCCGAAAGGGTAGATCTGCTGTAGCTATCTCTGCGAAGCCTTATCCGCTTTCCTATCTGGGGCTCCTAAAATATTCATATAATTTGGGGTGAGACACCTCTCAGTAAGGGATAGTAAACTAATACCAGTGTATAGCAACATGAGTATTTTCGTGTTATACAAATAACTGTACATAAACATTTTTAGTGAAACTATCTACATCGTATCAGGGAAAACATATAAAACCATATCATGATGGAACATACTAAATGTTCATAGCATAATTCATCTCATATAATAATAATACAAAAACTACCTTGGAAGGTTAGCTGGCTAGTGTCATGTCTTACCCCCACATGACTGGGTTGTGTGGCCCGGAGGGGGGACCTGACAATGGCTGGCCAACCACAGCCAAGTCAAAGCAAAAGTCTGTAAGTACGATGGGTCTGGCATAACTGGTTCGTACACGAGGGGCACCAACACTTCAATAAACCACATCGACTATCCATCCTCACACTGCCCCGTACAACAGCGATAACACAATATCATGATAATCATGAACACATAGCTACGGTACCGTGCAAGTGCAAACCTATACCAAGCCAACCAGGTTCTGATAGCATATAACATATTTCAAATTGTAATACATTGTTATTCCATAATAATAATTGTCAATTCAATATCATCATATCACATTTAATATATAATGTGAAAATCATCGGCCCATACGCCGACATTTCACATTTTATCAATCACAGCCCGTACGCCATATCACATATCAATAAGAGGCTCAACCTGTACGTCGGCATATCATATAAATGGCTCAGCCCATACCCCGGCATAACATGTAACAAGCTCAGCCCGTACGCCGACATATTAAGTAAAACTCTCAGCCCGTACGCCGGTATATCATATAAAACTCTATATCATTTAGCATTTTCCAAAAAAACCGTATTTCATAACAAATTCAACTCATGCCACACAGAATGGGTATTATATGTACTCAGAACATATCGTCATTTACAACAGTATTTCCCAACATAATACATATATATATATTCCTGAAATCAAGTGCTATAAGATTGTACATATATTTTCACAAAACAACTAACTTAGTCTATCCCTTTTCCCGATTCCTAAAAAGACCCTAAGATAAACAGTCCTGCTTCCACGTTCAACACCCTAAAAATGAAATTTCCCATAACTAAACTTCAGTATTTTTACGCGTACTACGTTTTCTACAACTGTAAGGAAGTCAAATACTTAGTAGAAAGCCTTATCCTGAATCTAGGATAGATTCCGAGCTAGCCCCACCAACGATCCACTCCAGTAGATTTGTAGGGAACTTTCCCAGGAGTGTCGTGGTGGTTTCAAATCGTCGAACCGGCAAAATATTGGCCCGGAATCATAAAGAGAAGGAAGGAAAATCGAAAGGAAAGAGAGAAAGAATTCTCATGGCCAAAATCAGCTACTTATACACTGACTTTCGTTAACGAGCCACGTCACCTCGTTGACGAGGTCATGAAGGAAGTTCGTCAACGAACTCACTCCTCATCTACGAAATTCAGAATCATCAAAACCCACTCTCGAAATCTTTTCATTGACGAGACATGTCCCCGTCGACAAGCCCCTCATATGTACTCGTCGACGAGCTCCCTGTGTTCGTCGACGAGGCCCTGTTTAATTTCCAAATTTTAATTATTTTCTCTCCTTCTCTCATTATTTAAATACCATAATTTCCCCAGGTCACTACATTCTCCCTTCCTTAAAAAATTTCGTCCTCGAAATTTACTATTTATGTAACTTATCATCCCTTAAAAGCAAAGCGTTCTACTTATTTTATTACTTACCCTCACTTATGGCGGAGGAATACCATGGTTACATTCCAAGTTCTAGGAGATTACATATACAAAATAAAATTCTCCCAAAACTAAAAGACTACTCACTAGCCAAACTATTACATGTACCTGCAAAAGAAACATTACCTATTATTACACTTCTCTAAATAATTATGGATATCTCTGCTTTATCTGTTCCTTAAGCTCCCAAAAATCTTCTTCCATTATATGATTTATCCACAAAACTTTCACCAGAGGAATTTTCTTATTACGTAGTTCTTATTCCTTCCTATCCAGAATTTGTACTGGCACCTCCTCATAAACTAGTGAATCACTGAGTTCTAATTCACCATAACCGATCATATGAGAAGGGTCTCAGACATACTTCCTCAACATAGAAACGTGGAATACGTCATGAATCCTGGATAATACAAGGGGCAAAGCTAGCTTGTAGGCAACCGCCCCCACTTTTTCTAGAATCTTAACGGACCAATGAACCTAGGGCTGAGTTTACCTTTCCTTCCATACCTCATAACCCCTTTTAATAGAGTTTTTTTTAGAAATACATGATTACCGACATCAAACTCCAATTTCCTACAGCGGTTATCGACATAACTCTTTTGTCAGCTCTAAGTTACACTGATTCTATCTCTGATGAGCCAAACCTTATCGTACGCCTGATGTACAAGCTCTGGTCCCACAACTCGCCGCTCACCCATCTCGTTCCAATATAATGGAGAATGGAATCTCATACCATACAGTGCCTCAAACGGTGTCATGCCAATGCTAATCTGATAACTGTTATTATACGCAAATTCCACCAGTGGCATATACTGAGTCCAACTACCTCCAAAATCTAGTATGCACGCCCGAAGCATATCTTCTAGTATCTGTATCGTCCTCTCAGTTTGTTCGGTTGACTAAGGATGAAATTTCATGCTGAAAGATAAGTGCGACCCTAGAGCCTTCTACAAGCTCCTTTAAAAACATAACGTGAATCGCGGGTCTCGATCTGATACAATAAATACTGGCACCCCGTGAGAACCAACTATCTCCTGAATATAGATCTCCGCTAAATGGTTAAAGGAATAGCTGATCTTTATAGGTAGGAAATGGGTGGTCTTAGTCAATCGATCTACAATCACGCAAATCGAATTCTAGCCATGTGATGCCGATGGCAGCCCTAAAACAAAGTTTATGGATATATGATCCCACTTCCATTTTGGGATAAATAGCGGCTGCAACTGACCCTCTGGCATCTGGTGCTCATCTTTTACCTGTTGGCACGTCAAACACTAGGCTACATACTCGGCGATCTCTTTCTTCATACCACTCCACCATTACAACTCTCGCTAATCTCTATACATCTTTGTACTGCCTGGATGAACAATGTACAAAGATCTGTGAGCCTCCTCTAAAATGGTCTTCCGGATGTCAGCATCGGCAAGAACACATAACTTGGAACGAAATCACAGAGCTTTGTTATCTAAAAAATAGAATTCCTCCCCCTGACCATTCTGCACTCTAACCAATACCTCTGCTAATTCTAGATCATCTTTCTGAGCAACTTTAATCCTTTCCAGTAGAGTAGGCTGCACCACTAGGCTATTAATACATACTTGAGGACCACCCTCAATTAACTCTATACCAAATCTCTCCAGATCCATTATGATCGGATACTGGATCTCCATAACTGCCAACGCTGGTCCTGTATACTTCCTACTCAAAACATCAGCTTCCACGTTAGCCTTCCCTGGGTAGTAACTAATAGTGCAGTAAAAATCTTTAATAAGCTCCAACCACCTTATCTGCCTCATATTCAGTTCCTTTTGAGTGAAGAAGTACTTTAAACTCTTGTGGTTGGAGAAAATTTCACACCGCTTGCCATACAGGTAATGCCTCCAAATTTTCAATGCGTGTACCACTACAACCAACTTAAGATCATGGGTCGGGTAGTTCTTTTCATACTCTTTCAATTGCCTAGAAGCATATACTACCATCCTGCCATGTTGCATCAGTATATCATCATATCACATTTAATATATAACGTAAAAATTATCGGCCCGTATGCCGGCATTTCATATTTTATCAATCACATCTCGTACGTCGTATCACATATCAATAAGAGGCTCATCCCGTACATCAATATATCATATAAATGGCTCGGCCCGTACACCAGCATAACATGTAACAAGCTCGGCCCATACGTTGGCATATCAAGTAAAACTCTTGGCCCGTATGCCGATATATCATATAAAACTCTATACCATTTAGCATTTTTTTTCAGAAAATAGTATTTTATAACAAATTCTACTCATGCCACACAGAATGGGTATTATATGTACTCTAAACATATCGTCATTTATAGCAGTATTTCCCAACATAATACAAGCATATATATATATATATATATATATATATATATATATTCTAGAAATCAAGTGCTATAAGATTATACATATATTTTTATAAAACAACTAGCTTAATTTATCCTCTTACTTGATTCCTGAAAAGCCCCTAAGATAAACAGTCATACTTCCCCATTCAACACCCTAGAAATGATATTCCCCATAACTAAACTTCAGTATTTTTATGCGTACTACGTTTTATACAACTATAGGGAAGTCAAATACTGAGTAGAAAGCCTTACCCTAAATCTAGGATGGATTCCGAGCTAGCCCCACCAATGATCCACTCCAGTAGATTTGCAGAGAACTTTCCCAGGAGTGTTGTGGTGTCTTCAGATCGCCGAACTGACAAAAGATCGGCCCGAAATCCTAGAGAGAAGGAGGGAAAACCGAAAGGAGAGAGAGAGAGAGAGAGAGAATTCTTGTGGCCAAAATCAGCTGAAAAATCGCATTTAGGGCTTCTTATACACTGGCCTTCATCAACCAGTCACGTCACCTCGTCGACGAGGTCACGAAGGAAATTCGTCGACAAACTCACTCCTCGTCGAAGAAATTCAGAATCGTCAAAACCCACTCTAGGTATCTTTTTCGTTGATGAGACACGTCCCCATCAACAAGCCACTCATGTGTACTCGTCGACGAGCTCCTCGTGCTCGTCGACGAGGCCCTATTTAATTTCCAAATTTTAATTATTTTCTCTCCTTCTCCCATTATTTAAATACCATAATTTCCTCAAGTCACTACAGTAAATGCTCTCTTAAATGACAACAAATGAAATTTAGTTCATTGTCATATAATGCATACGTTCAGCAACAAAAATAATAAGAACCCAAACCTTAAATTCCACTAATCGAAGGTCAGTACATGAATCATTTTTTTGTCAATTTATAAAATCATTGGGCAATTAATTTTGACAAATTAAGGACTATTAAATCCTTATTTGCTACCTTATTATGAATTATTTTAAATATACTTGTACCTTTTACACAACCTCTCACATCAGGGGTGCAAGTGAGTCAAACTTATTCATAACCTACTTTGACTAGAATCGTCTCCTAACTTGACTAGACTCGATTATACTCGAGTTTGAACTACTCGACGTAATTTAACAAGTTGAGTTCAAACTCAATAATAGTACGTGAGTCAAGTTTTGAGTTTAATCAAGTTTTTTAATTTTATATTTTATGTATTATATAATATATATTTTATAAATATATTTAATATTATATGTGCATTATATATATATATATATTTATATATGTTGTAACGACTCGAAAAATTTTAAACTATTTTAAATAATAAGAAGGATAGAAGGGAAGGGAAAAGGAATTTTTAAAAGGTGACAGCGAGCAATCATCGACGAACCAACTGGTCTCATCAACGAGCTTTCTGTCTTGGCTCGTCGACGAGGAATTACCGAAAGGGGTTTTCACATGACTGAAATTCGTCGACGAGTTTGCTGTTTCGTCACCAAACTGTGTACTAGGACTCGTCGACGAGTCCACGTGTCTCGTCAACAAACCCCAGCCTACAAATAGCGAGCTCTTTCATTTCAGCGTGAAATTTTCCACATGTATCCTATCTCTCTCTCTCTCTAGAATTTTGGCCGTACTACCTTCTCTCTTCGATTCTGGGCCAGATTTAGCTTGGTTCAACGATCGGAAGCTACCACGAGACTTCTAGGAAGATTCTCTGCAATATAGGTGGAGTGGATTTTCGATTTAAGAAGTTTGGGAAACATCCCAAAACCAGGGTAAATGAAATAATTTAAGGTATTATTATTATTTTGAGGTATTTGGAGTCTAGGAAATATAATAAAGGTGTTCTACTAAGATTTGAGGAATTTGGAATTTTTGGAATACAGGGTCTCGTTTTGTTGATTTTAGGCTGAATCTCGAGGAGCAGGTAAGGGAAAATATTTTATAATAGCTTTTTGATAAGTTTAAAACGACTAATTTTGGGTATAACTCCTACATATTTAGGTATAATTTTTCTGAATCATACTGGTATTGAAAATACTATATAAAATATATATATATATATATATATATATTATATTGGGAAAAATCGTGTGGTTGAAACCATCTTTGTTAATTAAATAATTGTGAGCATTGTTGATTGATGAATCATTGAGACTACAAATATTGTTTGATTGTGATTTCTACCTAGTTGAATATACTGGTTGGGTTGTGAACATTGTTTGGTTGAAAATACTGGATGATTGTGTACATAGTGGTAATTGTGTGGATGTGATTAATTGGTCAGGTTGGTTATTGATTTGTGTTGTGGTTCATGTAAATTACGATATAAAATTGGTAGTGGTATGTGGAGGTCGTTATATTGTACCTAGTATATCCATGATATAACGTTGGCAGTGGCATGAGGATGTCGTTTTATGGGTGTGCATATTGGGAGGTAAACATTGGCAGTGGTATGAGGAGGTTGTTTACCTATTTACCATGGACGGAGTGTTTGTTTTGTAACCTTTTTGGTTTGGTTAGTCCTGTGTGGACATATATGTTATGTGATTGGGTTGTCCTGTGTGGACCAGTCCTGTGTAGACATATATGTTGTGTGATTAGGTTGTCCTGTGTGGACCAATAATGTGTGGACATATATGTTGTGTGATTGGTTTGTCCTGCGTGAATTGTGTAATATGTGTGATCATTTAGTCCTATGTGGACAAGTATGTTGTAATTGACAGTCCTGTGTGGACGTGTATGATGTGTGTGTTAAATTCTTGTGTGGACGATTACATATTTTGTGGATGTAGACCCTGTGTGTGTATGATTGTCGACTGTATGAATTATCCTGTGTGGAACTTTGTGAATGTTTGGCAATGATTGTGTGTAACTCTAATTAAGTATTTTGGGTAAAGTAGATTACTCCACTTGAGGGTTTGCTAAGAAAGACGAGTACTCTGGTCATTGTTTATGGATACTAGAGTAGAGGGAAACCACTTGTATGAGCGGGTTACCTTCCCTATTCTCGGTGACTTTACCTAAATACATAACCCAAGGGCTTACTAAAAAAGGTGAGTGCCCTGGTGTTAGAACTAGAGCAGAGGGAATCTACTTGTATAGGCGGGTAGACTTCTCTACTCTCAAGAATTATCAGTAAAATAATTATGTATGTGGGCATGTGATTGGATAACAAAGACGTTGATTATAGTATGATTATGAGCGTGATATTTTGGTTACTGGTGGATTGTGACACTTCAGCCACACACTATTATAAAATATTTCTTCCTTACAGAGAGGTGTCTCACCCCGTCGATGATTTAAACTTTTCAGGTTATCCAGACGATCGAGCTTAGATAGCTCTAGGGCGGGGTAGTTTTGTGAGTGGTACCTAAACAATTATGCTTTAGTTTTATGATTTATATATTTTATTCAAGTTTCTATAATATGAAGAATTAGGTTGTAATTATTATGGATATGTATGTGTAAATATAGAACTCTGGTATTTTTTTTTGAAGTTATTTTATTATTTCCGCTGCGTGAATGGTCTAAGAGACGCGAGTTGGTCTCATAACACTTCGGGCCCCATGTCGTGGGTCCAAAACATTACATATGTATTTAATTTTAATTTATAATCGAGTGGAGCTTGAATTTTATGATCTTATAGTTGAGTTTAGTTCGAGTTTTACAATTATAAAATCGATCGAGTTCGAGTCATGTTTCGAACTTAATATTTTCGAGTCGAGTTGAGTTCAAGACAAATTTTATTTTATTTTCTTCCATTCATGCATACCATAAGATATGATTAATATAAGATCAAAGAGGCTAAAAGATTTTGCCAGACTGAAATGTAAGAAAGTTTGTTTTCTTTTTTAAGAAATAAAGAATATATATATATATATATATATATATATTGCTTTTATTTCTAATGATACAGTAATTCTATTAAAATTTTAATTTTTCTAATATATTAGCCATTTATATTTTAATCCTATAATAGAAATATAAGGCTTTTGTTTTTGTTTTGAAAAAGAAAAAAAATTTCTCTTCTCAAGCTGAACACATGTAATAAATTTACTACTATAATATCTACTTTTATATATAGGAGGTCTATTTTTAGGATTTTACATAACCATAACCACCGCAGCTACTCCTTTGCACTTAAGAATTTTTCATGCGACTTGTACGATGTTATCTAGTTCTAGGGTGAAATGGCCTGGAAGTGGATTAGGATTAAAGGGTTACAATTTCCTTTTTGAAATTGTGTGTCAAGTGCATTGTTCCTATGCCATTTTCACCATACTAGGTGAGTCTTAATTGAGTTGGGTCAAGTTATAATGAGTTTTCCCACCCAATCAAACTCACCAAGATTTTAAGGGTGCACTTGTTTATGAGTTAGTCTTGATTAACATGCTTGGGAGAGACTTCTTAAACCCCTACCTCGAGGTAGAATTAGGCGATCTCCCCTTTACTCCCCATTGACCAACTTAAGTTGAGGATATCAATGCCTAACTTATTCTTTATAGATTGTAGACCAAGTATGAGACGGGATACTTCTTATCCTATCTTATTAGTTTCAATACTATTATACTTAATTCAATCTTATAGAACCTTAACATGCGAAACATGCACTCACATCATATTGTAACTAAAACTTTGAGGGACAAATGCTTCATTAAACCAGCCCAAATCTAATTATGGACAAGTTTTTCCCTCAAACAATTAGTTTTATGATTTGTTTAGGAAATGAAATATGACAACATAAAGAAAGACATCTTATAGAGATATCATAAGTTAGCTTAATTGCTTACAAAAAATAAATGTATTGTCATTATAAAACGAATTACTATGCATATAAGTTTCAAGTTCTTATTTGAGTGTCTTTTTTTTTTTTGAAAAATTATTATACTTTATAAACTTTATGATTATATTCTCATCCTATCATTATAAACTTTGCTATTATATTCTCATCCTATCATATTTCGCGAACCAAAAAAGAATTTTAGATTGTGTTTGGCAGTAGGGCTTACTAAATTTCACTCAGTTTTCACCAATCCAAATTTAAGGATTCAAAAGTATACTCCCAAATATAAAGGGTGTCCCCTGATCATAAGACTTCCTACTCTGCAAAAGTAGGTGAAGAGTTATCATAGTATATGCAACCTTACTTATACTTTTATGCAGAGAGATTGTTTCTTTGAATTCAAACCCATTATCAACCAGTTATCAAAAACAACCTTATCATTATTCTAAGGTCCAAATTTAGTCCATGAGTGCTAAATGTAGTCCTCCATTAATTTCACTAGCAATGCATTGTCCACAGTTCTTCTATCAAGTCTAAGAAATTATTATAGGATCATTTCTTTAAAAAAAAAGTAACTATGCCTCTTAAATCACATGATCAATTATGCATTTTCTAAATTTTGGCATTATCCTCTTCTTTTTGGACATAGCATATATGATTCAAACTTACAAAAATTTAAATGCAGCTACTATTATTAAGTTATAGTGTTAATAATTACGGGATTATTTCTTTTTAAAATATTAATTATGTGTTTCTTAAATCTCATGATCAATTTTTAGGTACCAACTTATCAAAGTTTTGGCTCTATATAAGCTTAACAATTTAAAGTCCTACAAATTTGGTTCATTAGAAGCAAATTAAGGACAAAAATTTTTAAAAATAATTTGTTTGTGAAAAAAATTAGCTTTTAGCTTTTCATTGTTTAATTTTGAAACTTCTAAAAAACTAAAAGTTGATTTTTAGAAACTAAAAAAACTATACCAAAAGTTATACCTACCATTATCTTTTAAAAAGGACAAGACAAAAGAGGGGCGTCAAACTCACCCTAAATAGTTTAAATGTTTACACCTTATTATTTATGAATTAATATTTTGTAGACATGGCACCAGGAGTTGGACGTGGCTGACTTCCTTCCAGGCACTCGACTACATCGCATGAGGATGATCTGACATCCTTGAGACCGGCAGAGCCCATTGGTCCTGATGCGGCGGAATCATTGTCCAAGCCATCGGCACCTTGGCTAGATATGGATACCTCAGCTTGGGATGACATGCAAGGTGAGTTGCCCACCATGATCAGCAGCGTTGGTAAGGTTTTATTTTATTTATTTCGATGTAAACTATTGATTTTTATTCACGTGTATGATTAAAATATTGTTCTTAATTTAACTTTTATTTCAGCATCAACATCCACGGCCACGTCAGACAGTGGTGTCGCGAAGAACACGTCACTAAAGAAGCACCTGCAGAGGACGGGGCAGCGCATTAGGATCAACATTCCTCCAAGCTTCACCGCCTCGCTTGACGATTGGTGTCCATCGTAAACGCGAGAGCTCGACATTATATGCTGATAGTATGCTCCAGTCACCGCCTTCAGCTGGCCACAGGTGACTGAGGCCCAGTGCATGGTTCTTTACATACGCATCTTGGTAAGTAATGTAATGACCCAAATAATGATGGTATTTAAATAATAAAGAGGGAGGGAAATGGAAACAGAAACAGAAGGACGCAGCAGACTTGTTCATCGGCGACATTGCACTTTGGGAGTAATAATCGAGGAATTTAAATCAAGGACTCGTCGACGAATACAGGGGATTCGTCGATAAGGGTGAATTTCGTCAACGAGGAGATACCGAGAGGGGTTTTTGGGCAACTCTGAATTTCGTTGACGAAGGGGAGAGTTCCTCGACGAGGAGCCTTCTTGACCTCATCGACGAGGTGACGTGGCTCGTCGACGAAGATTAGTGTATAAATAGCCTGAACTTCATTTTTAAGCTTAATTTTTGGAGTAGAACCCTCTCTCTCTCTCTCTCTCTCTCTCTCTCTCTCCTCCCTTGGGTTCTCCACCCTTCTCTCTTCAATTTCGGGCTAGATTTTTGCCGGTTCGAGAATCTGAAGCCACCACGACCCTCCTGGAGAAGCTCTCTGCATATCTGCTAGAGCGGATCATTGGTGGAACTATGTTGAAATTCATCCCTGAGTTGAGGTAAGACTTTTTATGCCAAATTTGGTATTTTCATAGTTATAAGAAATGATATTCACGTGAAAATACTGAAGTTTAGTTTTGATAATTGTTGGTTTCAGGGTGTTGCTCAAGAAACCTTACTAGTGCAGGACTGGTATTTTAGTGGGTTTCTTTTCAGTTGTCAGGTAAGGGAATAAACTAAACAGTTATTTTCCATGAAAATTATTAGTATTTATAAGTAAATTAATTTTCAGGAAAGCATGTATTATATCTGTATATAATGAAGGAAATGCACATTTGGGAAAATAATGCTATTATGTTGAAATGTATATATATGTATGAGATGACAGAAATTATGATTTTAAAATATAATGTATGATTTTATACAGAAAATGTGTGGCATGAATATTACCTTACGTGAGAAGTATTATGATATGACAATGTTATGAATGAAGTATGTTTTTTCATAGATTATGAAATAATGCAATACATTATGATTTTAAAATACATGATAATTGTTGACCTTATTAGTCACGCCCGATTTTGATTATGACAAATACTCATTGTATCTAATGAGCGTTTGAGTTTTTGTGCAGGAATCAAGAATGATAAGATCAAGAAGTGCACAAAAGCAAGAAAGGCTTGAAGACAATTTCATAACTCTTAATTGTAATAATGTTCAGTAAAATTGTCTGTAATAGTAATTAGGGTTCTTCGGTTTGTAATAAGCACACACATCACAAACATGATTTAATTTGCAAGCTCAAACCGAACCGTAGAAAGACCTTAGGGTGAACCTTCGGTCGACCGACAACCGACACCGGACTTTTTCTGTGATCTCAAATTGGACCCCAAAGTGACCTTAGGACACACACATATTCACATATATTTGTTAGGCACTTGAATAGGAATTGTTTGGGTAGATACGGGACCGAAATGCACACTTTGTGCACTTTCGGTCGACCGGCCAATTCAGTTCAATTTGGCCCGATCGACCGAAATCGGTCCAGGTCAACTATTTAACCCAGGCCCGGTCGACCGAGCCCTTATAGGTCATTTGACCTCGGTCAACCGAACCACCTGGGAGTCAACAGTTTGACCTCCCGGTCGATCGACCAGATTTATACTCCAACTACCTGGTCGACCGAGGGGTCTTGAGAGAATTCCCAGCAGTATGGTCGACCGAGCCATACAGTTCAAAAAGGCCCCGGTCGACCGAACCTCGGTGTTTTTGAAAATCGCCCTTGCCCGGTCGACCAACCACTCAGTTCAAAATGCCCCCGGTCGACCGAGCTACTTGAGTCCCGATCGACCGAGACACTTTTGGTCGACCGGACCTCTCGGGTTGTTCCCATTTTTACCATGGTTAATATTTTTCTAAACAGAGTTAAAATGCCTTAAACATCATTAAACTTTTCTAAAAATACCCTATAGGTCCCCAACGGTCATATTTTCTCCCTTGCCTATATATACAAGTTCATTTGAGAAAATTAAGAGAGGATTAGCCACTTTGATTAGGAAAAATTCTTTGAAAATCCAAAACCCTATAATACTCATTCTTAAGCCTCCTACACTCATACTTACCTTCTCATACAAATTAAACCCTTTGTAAGTTGATTGAGTGCTAGTCTAAGTAGGTTTGCTCTCCCATTCATATTTGATTGTTTTATTATCCTTGAGAGCTAAACCTTGAGTATTCTTAGGGGACTTTATTAATAAGTCTATCCTAAGAAAACTTTGATAGATCTTCTAAGATTTGCACCTCCATTGCAACATCTTAAGAAGATTGTATTTGTATTTTGGTTGCAAAAAGTTTTCAAATATCTACTGTGTTATTAATCTTGAAAATATTTGATGAGATATTTGCTAGTGTGATAAAATCTTTGTTGCAATACTCGTTAACTCATATATCTTTTGCTGAATACAAAGATTGAATATCCTCTTGCAAACCAAACTTACGTTGCTAGAGCTTCATATACATATGTGTATTGAGAAAACTTGTTGATTGAAATATATGAAGTCTGAATGATATCTTTGTTTGAGCACTTAGATTGAATATCCTGTGATACAAAGATCATTTAGGTTTGCACTCTCACGTACGCATTACACTAATAGTAAATCTATTTGAGAGTTGACATCTTAGACCACACTGAGCTTACAAATTATTTCATATTTGTGGTGTATATTATTGCGCGAATTTGGGTACATATCTGCATTACTTGAAAGCACAATCACTGTACCATTTCAGTATAATACACATTGGTTGTATTTCCAGACACTGGCCTGAAGAGGGAGACTAGCCCTAGAATAGTCCCGAATTGGCTTAGACCCGGTTAGGAAAGCTAGGTGCGTCGTCTTGTTAAGGCGTGTAGGTTGAGGTTAGCCCCGCTAATTGACCTGGTTAAGGTTGAGGTCAGCCCTGTGATAATTTGACCTGGTTGTAAACGGTGCCGCTCCACCCTTAAGTGAGCTATTAGTGGAATCCTCTAGCTTGCGAGCTTGAGGAGGGGACGTAGGCACGGTTGGCTGAACCCCGATAACATATCGTGTGTTCATTTATATTTCCGCACTTTATATTTACCGCACATGTATGTTATGGGTGAATGATGCGTATGACTTAAATTTCACATTATACTTATATACGCATTTGAAAATTGAATAGGCAAACCCTAGGTTGTGTATATACTGCTGTTTATCCGGTTCAACCTAGGTGATAAATTTTAAAATTCCAATTCACCCCCCCTCTTGGCAATACACCAATTCTAACAATAATGATATATTTATTCTGAATGATATGTATGAGATATTTGATGCAAGGCCGTGATTGATAGCCGGCGCGATGCCGTGTTTTATGTATGATTTCGGCACCAGGCCGTGTTTTTACGTATGATTTCAGCGCGAGACCGTATTTATGAAATGTTCGGCATAAGACCATATTTATGAAATTATAGAAAATGCTATCAATCCATATATGTTAAATAGGATATTATCATGTACTATATGTTATCATAACCCGGATGTTAGTTTAATTCAGTTCAAGAGCACGGTACCGTAGCTATATAGATCAGACATCTATGTTCAAATTAGTGCTAACCACCCCACGAGGGGGTGGGATATGGATAGTCGATGTGGCTTTTAGTGTAGAGTTGTAGACGTCCACCTGGCAGTCCAGACCAAAGTGTGGTGGGCCTATCGTACTTACAAACATTTTTGACTCGGCAGTGGTCGGCCAACCATTGACGGGTCCCGCCTTCGAGCTACACAACCCGTCATGGGGGGTAATGCATGACATCAGCTAGCTATTCATCCTGAGTATGTTTTCAGTATTATTAGTTATACCAGACAGTTATGATTATTATGATTTATAGAAAAATATGAAGGTATACGTTTATGCAGATATTAAATGGTTAATGTTTTCTGGTATGGAAAATGTACTGTATAACTATATTATCATTCAATATTCATGTTTCCACACAACTGTATTTAGTTTATTTTCCCTTACTGAGAGATGTCTCACCCTCGAATATTAATTGATTTTTAGGAAACCCAGAAAGACCAGTGGAGCGTGGTCGCCGTTGAGTTTGTCGAGTTGCCCCGTTAGGAGGGTAAGTCTTGTACTAGGATCAGGAGATTTTGTTGTGGGATCCTAGATCTATTTTTGATGTTTTGGAGATTATATATAAACACAGTATCTTTGGGAATATAGTAGACTCTGGAATTATGTAATTTTTGGTTGATGAATGTGATTTACATTTACTGCTGCAGGTTCTGCTGTGTATGACAGGTGTCCCCGCTACCCACGAGTTTGGGTTGACTATTTTATTTACTATGTTCTATTATATGATTAAGAAAAGCAGGTCGTTACAAGTAATCCCAAACCTCTTTTTTTATATAACTTTTAATATACTAGCCAAACAACTGTCTAACATTCTAAATGTATTACCTATGCAGGAGTAGTTTGATTTGGACATTCTCCATGCAGACCATGAGAAGAGGACAGTGGACGTCCAACTTTGTAATAAATTTAAGTCCTATTGTGCAAAAACGCACGAACATTTTCATGTGATGGGAGATGAAGCAAAAACTCACTCATACGATAAGATATCCTAATAGAATTTTTAGGTGGTGTGTCGCCATTTCTGCAACCCACACTATCAGGTGATATGTTTGTATTATAATATCTACTTTAAGTTTTGTTGTGGCTAATAAGAAGTTTTGACATCTTTTTTGTAGCTTGTATTTGTAAAAAATGTTGCGAAGCGCAACAAACTCCCTATGATGCATTACGGTGGGTTGAGATTATTCGTAAATCATCAATGGGTAATTGCTATATATAACACTATATGATGATTACCTGAATTAATATTAATGATGTTTTATATGATGATGTAGCATGATCAATGGCGATCAAGGGAGTGGTGCGACAGTGCGCAAAGCAAACATGTAAGTCAAATTAAATATGTGGTTTATAATTTGATTCAAAACATCGAAGTTGTATTCTAATTTCTTCTTTTTTATCATTTTCATGACTAAAATAGGGGCGGATAGTCGAGCTGAGAGATGCACCTATTGAAGAAGGGAGCCAACAAATGATGGATTACCAGATAACTGCTCAGGGACTTGGGGAACGAGCGGGGGGCTGGGTGAAAGGGCTTGAAAGCGGATACATCACCCCCACGGCATCATCTTAGATGGGTGCGGTGGCTCGTGCTAAGGTAGAACGAGCGCATCGAGAGGCCGACGCTTGGGCGGATGAGATGGCTCAGCGCATGCAAACAGTGGAGCTGGAGAACCAGGAATTTAGACACATGGTGTCTAACGTCACATTGGAGAACTAGAGTTTGAAAGAAAAGGTGTCCACCTTTGAAGCCACGCTCGCAGCTATAATGAACAAGCAAGCGTAGTTCGAAGAAATGATGTGCCAATCTCGATCAGATGATGCAGGTGGCTCCTCTCATTAGAAGGTATGTCATTGTTCTATTCTTGTGCATTGAAAATTTAGCATGTATACCTCATAAAGTAGGAATTTTTAGATAATTCTGGAAAATATGGATGTTTGAACTGATAGGTAAATCCGTCTAGAAGTATGTTTGAACTGATAGATAAAAAAAAGTTTATTTCATAATATATAGCATATTCTTGCTGCATATTAATTTCAAAGATTAACTTAATTTTGTATGCATGTTGCTACATATTCTCCTGCACATTAATTAGGCATCTCACTATACATAGATATATTCATCATCACATAAAGATTTAGAATCACACTACACATAATTTATTTGTATAGTGTATGTGTGCATATATATATTTGTAGAAGTGGCCTTGAACTTTTAACTATTTTACGACAAGGAGCTTCAAACTTATACATGAAATACATGGGTATGCTAGTATGCGTGTCCTTGCAAATTAATATTATAAAATTAAAAAAGAAAAAAACTCCATTTCAAATATGTTGTGTATGCTTAAAAAAAAATGAATACATTTTGTTGGTTTTCAAAACAAAGATGAAAATTATTTTGTGTTATTTGAGAAAATGAAGAAATGAATAATACTGCACTATGTTATATCCTTTGTTAGATAGTATTATTTGTATCCTTTGTTAGATTCTTAATACTTCATTGGATGTAATAAATGAGTCCATTGTAAACTCACTATTAGACATATCATTAGATGCATTTTCTCATTAGATGTGCAAGTCTTACGAACAATAATAAATTGTGTTTTAACATTTTCCTCATAATATTTTCTTGATGGATGGTATTATGTAATATGAATTGTATCTTGTGCATTGGAATACATGCTTGTGTTGAACGCCAACTGCATGACTGATGCAGTACATTGTGAATTCCATGCTAGTAGTGGATTTAGGTTCTCGCATACTCAAACTCACTGGTATATGCATAAGGCGTATTATTGTGATTTGTTTGCTTGAATCTATTAAGTTTTAGTACAGGAATTTTTTTGGAAATGTCCAATTTACAAACGGCATACTGCCGAAATTTCATTAAATTTTTTCCAAAATAAAACCATGTACAAAGAAATGTATGCATGATCAGTTAAAACTTAAAATCATTCTAACTTGCGTCTCTCATGTGTTGATATTCGTAAGAAAAAGGCGATCTTAGGCTTATCATTGAAAATGTCCAATATCATTGGCTAAGAACAATAATGTATAGAATACAGTGAAAGATCAAAAACAAAATGTCATATAAGTGAAAGTCACTTATGAACATTAAAACCCATTTAAGAATCACAATTCGAAACCTCCTATATATTGAAAACTTTTATAGTCAAACTCAAGTTAACAAAATTAAATCCTAAGGACTAAAGACAAGCTCAAAAATCTCCAACAAAGTAAAGACAATCTTAAAACCTTCTAAAACTCATCGGCAAAATGTACATGAGAAACAGACTTCATTCCTTCCAACCAACAAACCTTCCACAAGACCACAAGTCTCACACCTAATTAGCACTCTAATTAAGACATTTACCACCAAACTGAACAAAAAATGAAATAACAAACTGCCATGAAGAAAACAAAATATATAAACCAGGATTCCATCACTATCATTGAATAGAAGAAAAACAAATCATAATCCATTTCCTCAATATATAACCAAAGCTTTTTATGTCCATAACTGAATCCAAGAAACCCCAACTCAATTTAGCACCTCACAATCTAAGTAACAACTTCATGCACAACCCAAGCTGCATCAAGAATGCTTGAGAAGTAACCTTCTGGACAAAACTAGAAAACCTTAGTTGAATTGGGTTTTAACGTTTTCCTCGTAATATTTTCTTGATGGATGGTATTATGTTATATGAATTGTATATTGAACTACTGGAATACATGCTTGTGTTGAATGCCAACTGCATGACTGATGCAGTACATTGTGAATTGCATGTTGATAATGGATTTAGGTTGTTGCATGCTTGAAATGTTTTATTTTGTGAAAACAACCATGTTTTATGTACATGTTTTATAAGAAAATGTCCAATTTACAAACAATATGCTGTCAAAATTCCGTTAAAAGTTTTTCAAAAAAAAAAAAATCACGTACAAAGATAATTATGATAAAATGAATATTAAAATATTTTTGAAAGGATGAGTGAAAGTTAAATGAAAAATCATTTCATTAAGCCCTAAATTTGCATTTATTAACATACATGGCATATCATTTTCTTTTAACTATGGATAAGCATTATCATTTGTCCACCACTAGGGATACTCTATTTTGAGAACGAGTTAAAGTGTTTACATGCGTGGTTTGATGCATGCAACTGTATATATTCATACGTACGCCATTCACATTCATTTCAGTTATTCGTTTAGGGTTGAAAATTATTGTACGGTGCACTCTTTATATTTTTCTTCCTGATTATACTGAGCGCCAGTTTTCCATTCTATTCTCCATTTGTATACTAATTTTTATTTTTATTTTTTATGATTCTTAATTTGTAGAGTTCACGGCTGTCATAACATCAGCACAATGTCATGCATGCACTATAGTCGTCGGATGCAACTTTTGATTATTTCTTTGTAATTTTTATTGCAATTTGAACAAATAGAATTTCTATTTTTTAATTTGAATTTGTCTAATGTATTTGTATTTGAATTTTGAATTTTTTGAAATTTTTTTCTTATCTGAACATATGTTACTTTTTTATTTTAATTGAATTTGTATTTGAATTCAAAATTTTGAATAATTTATGAATTTTGTAGTAATTATGGTTTCAGGTTATGTATGCAAAAATGAAATTATAGATTTTTAGAAGAATTGATGATTCAAAAAAATTAGTATTAATTTTTTTTAATTTCTTAATTATTAGTGAAGGATTCAAATTTGTCACTAATAGTAGGTTATTAGTAACGAATTATAAATTCGTCACTAATAGTATAGTATTAGTGAAGGATTCAAATTCATCACTAATTATAGGATATTAGTAATGAATTTGAATCTTTCACTAATACTACACTATTAGTGACGAATTTGTAATTTGTCACTAATACACTACTATTAGTGATGAATTTAAATTCTTTACTAATACTGTACTATTAGTGATGAATTATAATACCCTTTTATTAGAGACGAATTTATAATTCATCACTAGTATCCTTCTATTAGTGACGAATTTGAGCTGAGTCGGCATATAATTTATAATGACGGTATTAGGGTTTAGTGACAGTTATAATTCGTCACTAATACTCCATTTTTAGTTAGTAGTAATGGTAGATATAGTAACTAATTTAAAACTGTCACTAATACTTATAAATTTGTCACTAATAGTATTAGTGGCAAATTTATAAATATTAGTGACAAATTTGATCATTCACTAATACCCTGATTTTTTGTAGTGATATTTGGAGAGTCTCTAGATTTGAATTTTCATTGAATGTAAAATTGTATTAAAATTTGTTCAAATACACCCAAATCGAAATTCAAAGTCCGAAATTCATGCTTCTAAACACTACCTAAAAGTTTCAATGTAAAACCTTCAATATATAAGGGTAATGATCAAGCCATTGTTGAGATGTTCCATATAAGATGTAAATGTAATCATTTATATTTTTCATTTCTAAAATATCATACAAATTTCTAGTATTCAAGTATGACCTTCATGTTTTTTATTTTTTGAATAGGGTCAATTTAAAACATTTATATAACCATTTCTCCTATACATATATAGATTAATAGAGAAATTTAAAATCCAGTGGTGTAATTCCCCGCACTTAGCTACATGTATTTCTTTTTTTTTTTATGGTTAATTGTCTTCTTCAACCTTGCGATCAGTGCATTTTAATGAGATAAAACCTTGAGACTTAATAGATCAAAGTAGACAATAATTTAATGGAGTTGAGTTTAGACTGATGCAACACCACTATATGCACTATTGATCACTCTTAGAATACATCTTGATATCTTTTCATCTTATAGTTAATTAAGGAAAATATTATGGCCCATTACATTTATTTTTACTGTATTAAATGGTAATTTCATTCTTTAACTTACATTTTTATCTCTTGAATATTACATTGTAAACAAAAAGATAACATTTAGAAAGGAAGAAGAAAATTCAACTTTCTTAAGATTTGGTAAAAATATGCATACCTTTCTCCAAGTTTCAAAAGCTCCACAAATCTTCCTTGAGCCTTGATTATTAAAAAAAAAAACTTACCTTGAGGTTTTAAGAATCTCACAGACCTCCCCTAATTAAAACTTGACAAAAAAAAAAAAAACTTATCTATGATTTTTGACAACCAGAATTTATTTATTTTTTTTTAAAGAAGCTAAAAATCAATCCATAAAGATTTTGGAATTTTTAAAGCCTTAAGAAAATTTCATGTTTTTTTTTTTTTGGTCAAATCTTAAGGGAGGTCTATGGAGTTTTTATAAATTTAAGAAAATATTTGTGCCATTTAAGGGTGGCCCTTTTATGTATGACATTTTAAATTTTACATCCCTTCATGTTGATCATTATTTGTGAGGGTATATTAATAAATAAATGGAGGTGCCGCCCTCTTTTTAAAAACAAAAACAAAAAACAAAAAAAAAAATGTTGATCATTATTGTTGAAATATATATACATATATGTGCACATGTGTGTGCGTGCGGGTGCGTACAAAATTAATTGAACATACCAAACAACAAAGAAATTTTAAAGCAAATATGAGTATTGGACGAAAAATAGTTAGAAGCATTATGTGAAATGAGGTAATTAAAAGAACCTAACACCATATATTAGGCAAAATAAACAACACGAAGAACTTATTTTATTATCATTGTATGAAGGTAATTATGTTCTTTAGATTCATTTCATCCTCTTCATAGTACTATTTGTCACCTAATAATTATTCAATCTAATGATTATTAGTTATATGCATGATATTCTAAAGTTAAGCATGAAATCCTATTCTTGAATGTATCACACTATACAATCAAATAAAAACTTTCAAATGACATAATCTTCTAGTTTTCAGATATATGATTTAAGTGTTTTCCCTTTTTTCTAACATTTTGTCCAATTACTCCATAATTGTACTCAGTTGCATATTTGTGCATTTGGATACAAAGTAATAATGCTCTTTCATTGGAACACATTTACAAAGAAAACATGGTAGAAAAATAGAGAAATTGGTGTGCAATAAGAAATTGATGATTTTGTTCAGGTTCAAAAGAAACAGTCGACGACTTTGCAAAGTTATATCGATTGGTTTGGTCTTAGGACTAAACCATCAACGGTTTGGCTTACTCAACCCTATTTTTAGAATTTTGAATTGGAAAGTTGAATATGTTGGGTTTCAAGGGAAAAACCTTCAGGGGTTGAAGAGGGTTAGCATATATACATTGTTGTATGTTGTAACTCTTTTTTTTTTAGATACAAGATAGTGAAAATTACAATCGTTTGCTCCCATGGACATAGGCATTGCCGAACCATATAAATCCTTTGTGTCATTGTTTTATTGTTTTCATATAATCTGTGTGATTGTGTTTTCTGTATTGTTCATCATTGATTGTTGCATTGTGTGATTCAGCTTTTTTTATGCGCATTAATTTGCACAAAAAATTGGTATTAGATCAATTGGTTACAATAGGTTCTGGGATTTCTTTTGCAAAGTTCGACGTTGTCAAGCTTGTTGGATCGGAAAATTTCCGACTATGGCAAAGAAGGGTTAAGGATCTGTTAGTACAGCAAGGTATGGTGAAGACATTATACAAAAGTCAACCAAAAGGCGTAGACAAAACAAGTTGGAAGGAGTTGGAAGAGAAAGTTGTGGCAACTATCAGGTTTTGTATCATATCATGGATGAGGAATCTTCGGCGACAGTTTGTCATAAACTAGAAAGTCGGTATATGTCTAAGTCTTTGACGAACAAGTTGTATCTTTAGCAGATATTATATTGGCTTAAGATGGTAGAGGGTTCGGGTTTGAGCCAACTTATCAATGTATTCAATCAGATTATCAATGATTTGATATGAATTGATGTGAAGTTCTAGGAGGAAGACAAGGCGTTGATGTTTCCCTACCTGCGTTTCATACATATGAAAATATGGTTACAACTCAGATGTGAGGAAAAAAAAAACCCTGAATTTGGATGAGACCATAGGTTTTCATCAGAGGAAGAACGTCAGCAATGAGATTTCACAAGGTGAAAGGCTTGTGGTGAAAGGTAATCAGGAACGTGGGAGAAGAAAGTTCCGGAGCGGATCGAGTAACAATAAATCTCGGTCTTGTCCAAGAAGAAGAATGTCATATGGTGTTTTAAGTGCGGAAAAAAGGGCACTTAAAATTAGAGTGTCCGGAAAGGAAGAAGGAGAATGCAGAAAATCAAGAGGGTTCTTCAAAATCGGCAAATGTAATGGAAAAAGGAGACTCAGAGAACGGTGATGGTGGTATGCTTTCTGTTTCATTGAGTTTAGATTGCCTCATAGATTCTTAGATCCTAGATTTGGTGTGCTCTTATCACATGACACCAAATAAAGATTAGTTCAGTACCCACATGTTAGTAAATTTTGGTTATGTTCTATGGGGAAATGATGCTTCATGCAAAATTGTGGGAATAATAAATATCAAAATTAAAAGTTTTGAAGGTGTTGTGAGAACATTATGTGATGTTAGGCACATACCGGATCTACAAAAGAATTTAATTTCATTGGGAACTTTAGATTGTAATACAGAAATCAGGTAAAAGTAGATAGTTTGAGCATTCCATTCATATCCTTAATGAGATTGTGTTATCTTATTGCATATTTATTCATTTAAATTTCAAATTTATTTTAAAACATTAGGAATACAATTCCAGGAAAGTCCCTATTGAGAAAATTTCGAAAAATGTTTTCAAATCTTAAGATGAACAGGATCAGTCACAAGTAAACTAAGGCAAATGTCATACTAACTTCCAGGGGAACAAAATACAGGGGCACTCATATTAGGTTGGAATTCAAAAATTTGACAAAGATCAGTTATGGAGTTTGGTTTGTTGATTTAAAAATGACAAACGTATTAGAGAAAGAAAGTTCATACATCATCATGCATTATATGCATTGCATCAAATGTAATAGGAAACTATCCATAATTTGCATTTTGTAAAAATCATGGCTTGGGTAAAGTTAGGAGGTATCCTTATATCATGCACCATTATGTTCATATCATATAAATTTCCGTATGTAAATTTTTTTCATTTCGATTCTTACCCATTCAATTCCTTTGTCTTTCGTGAATCGTAATAATTTGTGTCCTACCTAGGGCATGCAGCATCCTAAATCCAGGCAATTATTTCCAAGCTATTTTGTCCATGTCAGATATTTGGGCATTATTCTCCAAATTCAGGTAGTTACCTCCAAACTATTTTGCCGACTTCAGATATTTAGGCATTAGTCTTAAAATTCAAGTAATTATCTTCAAGTTACCTTGGCTATCTCATTAATTCGAGTAGTCTTATCCAAGTTGCAATTTTGAGAATTGTCTTATCCAAGTTGATCATTTTCGAAATAATTTCATCCAAGTTGGCTATTTTCGGAAGTGTCCCATCCAAGTTGACCATTTTTGGAATGGTCCCATCCAAGTTAACTATTTTCGAAATGGTCCCATCCAAGTTTATCATTTTTAAAATGATCCCATCTAAGTTGACTATTTTCGGAATAGTCTCATCCAAGTTAACCATTTTCAGAATGATCCCATCCAAGTTAATAATTTTGGGAATGATCCCATCCAAGTTGACTATTCTCGAAATAGTTCCATCCAAGTTGATCATTTTTGGAATGGTCCCATTCAAATTGACCATTTTCGAAATGGTCCCATCCAAATTAACCATTTTTGAAATAGACCCGTCCAAGTTGACTATTTTCGGAACAGTCCCATCCATGTTGACAATTTTCGGAATTGTCTCATCCAAGTTGACCATTTTAGGAATGATTTCATCCAAATTAATAATTTTCGGAATGATATCATCCAAGTTGACTATTTTTAGAATAGTTCCATCCAAGTTGACAATTTTTAGTATAGACTCATCCAAGTTAATCATTTTTGAAATGATCCAATCCAAGTTGACCATTTTTGGAATGGTCTTATCTAAGTTAATCATTTTTGGAATGGTCTCATCCAAGTTGACTATTTTCAGAATGATCCCATCCAAATTGATCATTTTTTGAATAATCTCATCCAAGTTGACCATTTTAAGAATAGTCCCATCCAAGTTGATCATTTTCAAAATAATCTCATCCAAGTTGACCATTTTCGGAATGATTCCATCCAAGTTGACTATTTTCAAAATAATTTCATCCCAGTTGTACTAACTACTAATATTCAAAATGCTCTACCTATCTCGAAGGTTTGTGGCGATTAGAGTTCCCAAATTCGAGTAGTTATCTTCAAGTTGTACTAACCAATAATTTATTCAAATTGCTTTAACTATCTCATAAGGTTTTGGCATTTATAAATCCTATATCTGAGAAGTACCATCCAAGTTGTTTTGATTGTTTTAGAGGCACATGGCATAAGTTCCCGAATCTGAGCAGTTGTTTTCATCTAGATTTGTGAGCTACTCTCGTAGTTCATGACATGATTTCGAAACCCGTGGTAGTAATCTTTCCCATCAACTAAGACATTTTACATTTTACTCTGTAAGTCTGTGAATTGACTTGGGAATCCATACATCTTTGTATAATTCATATATTTTATTTTGTAAGGGTTTTTGTTAAATAAGACACAGTCTAAAATTTGTGTCTTTTGTCTTTATAGATTTATTACTAAAAGACAATAAGAGACATGCATTTTATCATTTTAAGTAACAAAACCTATAAAGAGGGACAACTATAGACACCTCAATTTGTCTCCGTTCTTATATTACCAAAACAAATGAAAAAAAATAATTTTTTTTTTCATACAAAAAAATATAAAAAAATATACAAATACAAAAAAATAAAAAATGCAAAGAAAAGGAAAATACATTTTTACATTGGGAAAATAAAAAATAAAAATGAATGGAAGAGGGTTAAGTGGTTTTCAAATTGCAAATCATTTTCAAACATTCAATGTGAAAAATGTGGAAAAATTAACAATAAGTGATGATAGGGAGTTAGTTTTGGAATTCAAATCTTTGATTAAATCAAATTGGTAATTTGATTGAGCAATTCAAACTTGCAAAGAAAAATCAAGAATAAACGAACTGATGATTGGGAGTTAACTTTGGAATTGAAATTTTGACTAAAGCAAATTGGAAATTTGTTTTAAAATTTGATTGACTAATCAAATTTGACTGATCAATCAAAATTTATTCAAATTACCTCTCCCAAGCCTATAAATAGAGGCCTCAAAGAAGAGAAGGAGAACACAAGAAGAGAGGAAGAAATAAAATATAAAAAAAAATAACAGAGTTTTGTGCTAAGAAAGAGCAAAGGAAAAAAAAATTATTTTATTGAAAATTCAGGATTTGAGGTGCTTGTGCAGTTAGCTTGACTTAGACAATCAGATGGTGATTCTCATTCGATTGAGCTGAATGTTTGACATGTGGTTTATAACTTATCCCTATTCATTATGATCGTTCGGATTGTCATTTGGAGATGTGCAACGTTGGTTTTGTGCCTTTGATAGCATCCTCATTGCAGCAGCAGCTTTAGGATTAGAGGTTCCTACGCAAACAACTTGATCTAGGTGATTGGATGGTAATTTCTTATTCGATGGAACTGAAAGTTTGACAAGTTGTTCATGATTCGTCCGTATTACGTACGATCCATAGGATTGTTATTTGTAGCTTGGAAACGTTGGTTTGGTGCATTGGACAACAATTTTAGGATTGGAGATGTCTGTGTAGTCAACTTGATCTAAATGATTGGATGGTGAGTTTTCGTCCGATTGAGATGAAATTTTGATAAATTGTTCATGACTCATCCTTCTTAATTCTAATGGGTCAGATTGTAATTTGGAGCCTTATAACTTCAGGTTCGTGACTTGGACAATAGTTCCATTGTAGCAGCATCTTCAAGTATTGGAATCCACGAATGAGCCTACAATTTTATGATCAAGTTGAAGAAAACCCAATTGATAAGTACACTATTTCTCTTTTAGTTTTGTGTTTTTATATTGTGTTTGATGAGATTACACTTTCTTATTGTCCAAATATGTTTACTTAACTCGAGTTAGGTTAAATTGGATTAACTTTGGGCTCAAGGGCTAAGTTAGTAAATTTAAGTTAGTGATCTGAATTTTTGGGCTTGGACTAATTAATGTTTTCTTAAACTCTTTCTTTTTTTAAATATATTTATTTATTTTATTTTTAATTGGTTTTTTTAAAAAAAAAATTGGAGAAAAATAATGAAAAATCATAAGGAGAGAAAAAATTAGGAAGAATTTGGAAAAAAAAAAATATTTTTGAAGTCAGGAAAAATATTTCGAGTTATTTTGATTCGGGATTTTAAAAAAATGAAAAATAAAAGTCTTTAAAAATCCCATAAAGATTTAGAAAAATATTTTAAAATTTTCAGAAAAATTCTACAAAAAATTTTGAAAATCTGGGAATATTTTAAAAATATTTTTGCTTAAAATTTGATGATTTTACTTAATTTTTATGTGTGTCCCAATGATTTCAAAAAGAGTAGAGGGGTATTTTAGACATTACCTGTATTTGTTCTGAGAGAGATTTACAAACAAGATCCTCTCATTTGAAGGTCTCATTAGACATTTATAAATCACACTTTGATTTTATTTTTTTATTTTTTTATTTGTTTATTAGTTTACTTTCATTTATTTACTTATTTTATTATTTATTTATTTATTTATATTTATTTTTATTTATTTTAGAGGAGTTAATTAAAAATCATCAAATTCAATTTAGAGATAATTTATAATTAATTAGGTACCATTCATAGAACACCCGTGTGAGGGGTGCTGATACCTTCCTTTTGCATACTTGTACTCTCGATTCCAATTCTGGTAAAACTGACTAAAGCTATTGGTTCCTTAAACCTAGGAATAGTTTAGAGACTAATTAATGAGTCGTAAACAAGTGTTCTAATCAAATCAAAGTAAATAATAAGTTAGTGACGACTCCATTCAAATTTTAATATCTATTATCCTTCACCATTTCGGACTATTCTTCGGGACATTGCGACAGTCCTGAAAATCTCAGTCATTATCACTTAACCCTTTTATATTGCCAACATTCTGATTAAATAAAAAGAAGGATATAAAAGAAAAATGAGTAGTTTGAGTAGAACTAGCGACTATATATATATATATATATATACCCCTTACATGTCACTGTTGGAGTACTCTCCCACTACCTAGAACATCTTCTGTTGTTGCCGTCAGCACATCCTCTCTGCCCCCTTCTTCGTTCATTTATGCCCCTCTAATGTTCAAGCTACTCTTATTTGTGGGCTAAGTTTCACAAAGGTAATTGGTCAATCTATTTTAGTATTTATAATCTATTTTGTATTAGCCATTGAAGTGTGGGGGTGGTTGGCAATATGGCAGTTTGACAATGTAATTATAATCAAGACAAATGCAATTAATAAGGGTCGAAGGAAGATGGATGACCATGAGACAAATACAATTATTACGGGCTGAAAAAGCAAAAATAGCTACCCACATTTTTATTTTTTATTTTTGGTTTTAAGACATGGAAGGAAATATATTGTAATATGAATGACATGTGAGGGATAATTTTGTTATCTAAATTTTTGTAATCAACAGGACTACCAAAATTTTCCCTTTATGTTTTTTGAAGTAGTTTAATTTCAGAGAAGGTGACTCCTTTACCTTAAAAATGATGAAGGGCACTTTATTTTTTAAAATACCATTAACATTTCCCTTAAGCTCTCTAATTAAGTTATAATCGCGTCCCTGCCTTTTTTTAAAAGGAAAAATATACTTACATCCCCTATACTATATCCCCTAGTACAAATGCCTCTTTAAACTCTCTAAAAGTTCTCATACCCCAAATTATCTTTATAGTTATAATAATCCTCTTATATTAACAAACATTAGTTAAATCTAAAGGATTAGTATAATGTATATGACACATGAATCATTAAAAAAAATTTATGACAAAACTACCCTTATAAGCTTAAGAAATATTAGCATAATTTTTTCTGTATGAGTGAGGAAAAAAATGCCCCTCAGGGAATGGGTTTAGAAATGAAAGCAAATTCTTAATTTATAATGAGAGGCTTCTTGGGTCACTCACGTCCTTTCCCAATTTGGTGTTGCTTGGACGATCAAAGGGCCCGTCTAGGTTGAAATTTCTAGTGATAAAAAACATAAAGAAAAATCCCATGAGGGAAGAAAAAATAGAAGAAATTATTTTGGGCCTGGATGACAAAAAACAAAAGAACTAACATATTAAAAACATGCAAAAATTAATTGATCTATTAGAATAAAACAGGATACAAATTTAAGGAATTAAATAAGTAATTCTATAAAAAAGAAAGAATATAACATATCCACATTGCATATAGTATACATATAATATATATCCACATTGCATATGGTATATATTAATAAAATAGCATATACTATATATTCAATTTTTACCTATTCACATAACATACATATTATGAAATTACACTGTACTATCCAAAAAATTAATAAAATAAATAATTTTAACTTGCTAAAAGAAATAATTATTTATTTATTTATAAAATTTAGCGCATTTTATACAAAATGAATATAAATGGTATATGAAACTTCACAATAATTCAGGAATTCTTGCGATTCTTTTTATTTTTATTATTCAAAAGTTGCTATCAAATTAGATTTAGTGAAATTAAATAAAAGGATATTAAATTATTTTTATTATTTTAGTTTATAAATGTTATCTCCATTACTCCTTTTGGTTATCTAGGACATGTAAATGTCACCTCTAAAATTTTAAAATGGCATTTAGTCAATGGAGTTAACCCATTATTCCCTTTTTAAAATTTTAGGGGGTATTTGTAATTTATAATACAATTTAAGGGGTGTAAGTATATTTTTATTTTTCTTTTTTAATAATATTTTTCCAAAATCCTATTAATTATGAAATGATTATAAGCTATCATTTAAGTTTTCCAAAATTTTGCAAGTACACACACAGGCACACATAACACAAGCAGGTGAACTTAGTATGTGATTCAAGTCTTAGTTTATTGCATGGGTAAAATAAGTTTTATTTCTTAAGTGATACAGATGGCATTTACATCAGTTAGTTTTCACTTCTACAAGGCAGTATTCTGAAAGTGGTAGGTTGGGATATGAAATGGTAGAGTAGTCCCTTTCCATTTTATAACCTAAACCAAATGTAAAACTTTAATTGAACAACAAAATATAGTAATTTTCATCCCAAATACCTACCAAATTGGATGGTAAATTTAATTTGATGTATCATCCATCTATAAGCTTGTTTGAATGAAGTATAATAGTGTTAGATTACCTTTTACCTAAAAGCTTAAGCTGTTAGGTTGTGGACCAACAATGTATATCAAGCTTTAACACTCTCTCGCACGTGCAATCCGACAATACGTAGAGAGATAAATACATGATAAATAACACCCATAATAAGGAATGTAATATTTTATTTTTATTTATTTTTTTAAATTAAGGGCAACAAGACTAGAACTTAGGTTCTCTTGATAACCAATTTTGATATCATGTTAAATCACCACTTTACCTAAAAGTTTAAACTGTTAGATTATGGGCCAACAATGTATTAAGCTTTAACAAATAGAATGCGTCACATTATTAATTATATTTATGAGTCTATCATCACATGCTAAACTTCTTAAATCCTAGCATTAAATTATTATAAATTTTATTTTTTCAATAAATAAGAAAATTAACAAATTGTAGCAGCCATAGGTATATCGTTACGGCTAATTGAGTGTCTACTTGATATTGTTTCTATTTTTTATTTTCCATTTTCATTTCTATACGGTGTAAAATAAATAGGTTATGGAAACTTTAGTTTTAAATCAGGTGGATTTAAAACTTTTTTTTCGGTCGTGCTTTTGCTCGAGTGGCGACTTCTTTGGCGAGTGAAAAGCTCGTTTCTTCCTTGCTTTCAAGGTGACGGATTTCGGTAAGAAAGAACAATCAATCAGCTGCACCATTGCTCTTGATTTGAAGCAACGTGTTACCAATTTTCAGTTGTTTACAAGAAAATAAAAGTAAAAATAAAAATCATAATTTGAATAGCTCTGCCAACCTATTTCTCGAATATTTTAATATTTTTACTATTTTTATTAAATCATTCATTTGTATATATCTTTAAATAAAAATAAATAATAAAATTAAAATGATCAGATTGATTTTTAAAAATAATTCAAATAAAAATATCCTTAAATTTTTTTAAATTAAAAAATAATAAAATATATTTATAAAATATTTTTTTTATTTTTTAATTGTATAGTGGAATAAGATGGCTCTTGTAAACATGACAAGCAAATTTGATCAAATTTTGTATTTGCTTTCTTTCAAACAATTGAGTCAAATCAAATGCAAGTGACCAGAAATAGAGTTGTTCTACTTTTTTATACGCATGGGGTATGCATTAACCATTCTATTCATTGTGTTGAGAAACAATTTAAAAAAATACACACACACACACACATTAGAGAGCCGTTGTGACTATTCAAATTAAGTTGCATATATATATATATATATATATATATATATATATATATATATATAGATATGCATCACAGCTAGTCAAAAGAAACCATCAACGTTTTCATTAAATTGTCGACAGTTTTGTTCACTGAATATTTAAATGTCGAAGATCTCATACAAATCATCACAATAAAGTTTGAGAAGTGTCAAAGATTCAAAGTCAATTGTTTGAGGATCATATATGCTAACAAATTAGAGCTTATTGATTCAAAAAAAATAAATGAACATATATATCAACAACATAGATTTTATCTCAAATTTCATGGGATTTATGGTATCTCATTTATTGTTAACTATATCTTGTGAACTTGTTTAAATACCCCAGCTAGTATCCTCCTTATGTACTTAGTGTTCAAGTTTCATTCATTATAATGAGAATTACGATTTTCCGTTCTTCTCAAGTGGAATTGCCTCTGCATATATATTTTATATGAAATGTGCAAAATATACAAAAGAGATTAATCAAATACCTTTTCTTCCATAACATTCAAGGTTATTACACCACTTTAAAAAAATAATAAAAAATACAAGATCGTTCGATGCTATCAATATGTAAGGGTCTATTTGATATCGTTGTCGTTTTCTATTTTTTGTTTCTGTTTTTTCAAAGTGAATAAATAGATTATGTCATTTTTATTTGAATAATTATTATTTTAAAATGCAGTTTGAAATTTGAATGTAGGAATATATCATGTTTATTTGAAGAGACACAATTTTTTCTTAATAAAAAAATGATTTCCATTGGAAGGGGTATTAGGTGTATCCCTTTATCAATAAGAGGCCTTGACAGCAGATTGATCATTGCAAATTGTCTCTTTCTTCATTATAATTTTTCATAGCGAAGCACTCTATTCCCAAAAGAAGTTCTATAGAAAAATCTTCCGGATTGCTACATGTAGATTTTTTAGTGGTTTTGTTGTATTCCAAAGGTGAATTTCATTATTCTTCCTGCAGCAAACTCATTCGGATGGGGGCAATATTACCTTAAAAGAGAGTGATTTTTAATGCCTCAAAATCACCCACATTATTTCTAAATCTGAGGCCTTCTTTGCTAAGAGAGTTTCTTTGGATCCCAAGAAGTTTTTCAAAATTACATTGGCCCTCAGTAAATTTATAAACAATTTTGAAGCTATCTTCCAATTTTCTTTGAAGTTTGGTAATTTTCAAATCCTTTTCTTTAAGAATCGAGGCATGAGACTTCTTTGTAATTTCAAAAAATTTTGACCAATTTTCACATTTCTTTTTCAAAACATCATTTTCCTTGGTAATTTTGTTTAATAATTTAGATACACGAATATGTTCATATTACAATTCTTTAAATGTAAGCATGCTATCATAATCACAATCATCATCAGAATAATATGAAGATAAGGAGCAGGAAGACAATACCTCACCATCCCATGCCATCAAACACAAGTTAGCAACCTCTGAATCACTGCAGTTTAAATCTGAATCACTAATGTTTTGTTTATCCCACGAGGTGCCTGCTTTCATAGCTCTTTTTTTTTTTCCCAAACTCCTTTTTCATCAACGGGCAGTCAGGTCTGATATGACCGACCTTGTTACAATTGTAACACGTGGGAGTATTCAATTTTTCTTTTGTTTTACTGGATTCTCCCTTCTCATATGCTGAATCTCTGAACTTTCTATATGGCCGACTATTCTTTCTAAAGAACCTGCTGAACTTCCTAGTAAGTATAGTCATGTCATTTCCAAATTTAGGTTCACTTCACTCTCTAGAAGTCTTAGTAGACGTTTTTAAAGCAGTCATTTTTCTCATTTTATTATGCTCATTTAGTCTCTCATTAATAACTAACTCATATGTGATAAGTGACCCCATCAATTCATCTAATGACATAGCCTTTAGATCTCTACCCTCAAATATGGCTGTAGCCTTTGCTTCCCAAACTGGTGGCAATTCCCTAAAAAATTTTTTAATCATTTCATAAGTGGGATATGTCTTACCTAATGCATGCAATGAATTAATAATGTGTGTAAAGTGAGTATATATGTTCTGAATGAATTTACCAGTATTCATTTTAAATGTTTTATACTCTATCGTACTATTGTTAACGTCTCTAGTACCCTCATAGATAACCTCTAACTTATCCCATATCTTCTTAGCAGAAGAACATGTCATAACTTAATTAAATTCATTAATATCAAGTCCACAATAGAGATTATTCATGGCAGTAGCATTTATACTAAGAGCTTTCATATCCTCATTAGTATATTCATGTCTTTATTGAATATATTAATTGTGGTTGAATGGGTTAATGTTTATTTAAGTGATATTGTTGAGAGTGATTGGATTGTGTTGATATTTAAAGTTGGTTAAGCTAACTAAGTATTATAAGTTAAATCAATCTTACTTATTCACTAAATTAACAAAAAATTGTAAATTTGTAAAAAGAATTAAAAGAAAAATTTTAATAACCCAATTCACCCTCCTCTTGGGACTACACCTTAACTTTCATAGTACTGCCTTTATGAGTAATAATACATAAACTTGGGCATAAAGATGCATTAAATAATTGCATTTGGATTTGCTTATTAATTATTACCATTATTTATGAAGATGATTGCGCACTTTTGTCGCAACATCTTGGAGAAAGAGTTCGGAATGGCGAGAGATAATAAATATTGAAATTTGAATGAAGTCACCACTAATCTATTATCTACTTTGGTACAGTTAGAACACATATTTACTACTTATTAATTGGTCTCTAAACTATTTCTAAGTTAAGAAATCAGTAGTCTCACTCTACTTTACCAAAATCGGGATTGGAAGTTTGGTTATGTGAGAGAAAGGTGTTAGCACCCCTCTACACACTCGTTCTACGAACGGTACCTAATTAGTTACGAGTTATCCCTAATTTCTTTGTCATTTTCAAAAATAAAACTTGAACTCAAATAATTAAGATAAATAATAAATTATTTTAAATATATATATATATATATATATAACTATAACTAATTTTGATGAATTTAATTATAATACATAAGATAAGTTTAATTATTTTCATTGATTTAATTACAGCAGTAATTAAAATTTTTATAACCTCCATATATATATATATATAAGTATTTTCAAATTTGAAAAGTTATGTGGCAATTTTTTTTATTTTTTAATTATTTTAATATACTTTTTAATAAATAAATAAATAAAACAATATAATTGTAATTAAATTTAATTATGGTTTAAAAACTGAATTCAATGTCAAACTTAATACTAAATAAATATATTTTAATTTTAATGTAAAGTTTTAAATTGATGCATGGAATGAGGCATACATGAAAGGTACCTTCAATTTTAAACTAGTCAATCACATGGCATCCACCAATCTAGACAACTCCCCACGAAACTCCAACCCCCCCAATCCATTTGACGTCATCTCCATCTCTCCATTCTTCTATCTATCTTGTGTAGATACCCAATTTTAATCGTACCGCTTTAAAAAAATAAATTTCTCATTTTTTTTTACAGTTTACATAAAATATAGAATCTAGGGAGTGAGGAATAAAAGGAAATATATTAGAATACAGTAAAATAAAGAAAAATTTAGAAATACACAAAAAATATAGGCGGCCAACGAAAAATTTAGCAGCTGCAGGGAATATCCCAATGTATCTTCATGAGTACCTACATCAAATATCATAAAGAAATCAAACGATAGAAAGATAAAATTTTGAGTGATTCTATAAATTAATTGGAAAAATTGCAAGATTGATGTGTATCCACTCCCAATCTTCAGTCAGGACCCATATAGAAAGAGAATCAGTCGATCGCAATAGAGATGAAAATTTTGCTATAGGAAGGAAAGCACGCGTGAGGGAAAATTGAACATAAGGAAAGGATTGGAAAGGGAAGGTTCTGTCTATTGTCTATCTTAGCTGAAACCCTAACCCTATAAAGAGGGGCCTTCGCAAAGGGTAGAACACACTAAGAAGGAGAGAAATCGAACAGAGAAAAGAATTAAGAGGTAAAATAGTGAGAGGAGTTGCCTTCTAGTGAATGCTCGAGGGTGAAACCCTAGAGAAAATAAAGGAGGGTAACATCATATGCTTCTAAGAGAAGAAAGCTGCAAAGCCCATTGCCTTGCAACCCGAAGAATTCCCTACCCACCAAAGGGGATAGAAGCCTAGACCAAAGAACGCCCCAAAAAAAGGAGAAAGAGCACAGAAAGAGGAGAACACGGGAATAAGAAGACATGAAGGAGCAAAAGACACAAGATTAGTATGATTACTTATTGCTATTTACTTCCATAGTTTTGCTATACATAAGGTACTCAATCATAAGAGGAAGGAAATATCTCCCATGCAGACACGCATACAAGCCCACTGTCCCACATATACCCACAAGTCCTCGATTGAATCTAAAACCATAAGCCTACCTTCCAACCTAAACCCACAAGCCTATGTTCTAAGGGAAGTCCCGAAACTTGTGACTAAAACAAAAGCCCCATAGTCCATACTCTAAGCTTCCCCAGGCTTGTATTTTTTAAACCTAGAGGCTCAGGGCCCAACTCTTAAAAAGAGCCCTTTTCTTACAACCTAGAGGGCCCGAGGCCTAACATTTAAAAAACCAATTTTTTTTTTTTTTTAACCCAAAGGGGTCACAGGGCCCAATTTTAAAACCTAACTCTATTTTTAAACCCAAAGGGCTTTGGGCTCAATTTTAAATAAAGCAGCCCCATTTTTCAACCCAAAAGAGCGTGTAAGCGCCATTTTAAAAACCAACCTCATTTTAAAAAAATTCAAAGGGCCTAGGCCTAATTCAAAAAAAAAAAAAAAAAAAAAACACCTAGGCCCAATTCTTTCCAAAATAGAAATTCAAGACACAGAGAGATCTGGATCGTTCGATTTGTGTTTTCTCTGGACGACCCAGATTACGCCACGTCAGTAATCCCAATTCTTGTATTTGGGTCACTCAAAATGTGACACAAGGTCCACAAAAATCTTTGGTCTAAACAGATCCTAAGGGTCCATTTGGATCAAGGAATTTACGTACAAAAAAAAAAAAAAAAAAAAAAAAAAAAAAAAATAAAAAAAAGGAAACTTATTTTCTCTTATATTTTTTTCTATTAAATACTATTAAAAAATAAAAATTTATTTTAATATAATTAAAATTTTGTTCTAGTGTCACTAACGTGGTGATGAAAGGCGGGATAAAGATTTGTTTGAGACACTGTTTAACGTTTTCCTCGCCTAGGAGTATTTTGCCACTTTTTTCTTCCGTTTTGGTAAGAGAAAATCCAAAATTACACAATCAAATTTAATGACACTGTCGGTAAGAGATAAAATGAGAGGAAGAAAAAATAAAGCAAAGCATGGAAAGAGAATCCATTTTTCCCTTTTTTGATTGGGAATATAGCACATGGAAATACGATTTTTTTTAAATACTCATTCTAAAATTAAATTTCAAGTTTTCCTTCTAAAATTGATTCCTCCAAATATGGGATGCAATATTGTAAGGAGATTTAGGCTATTATATTTAGTGACAATAAAAAAAAAAAAAATCAGAGCAAATTTATAGAGATTTCTTGCCATTATAACAAATAAAATAATAGATAAATACAAAATTTAAAAGAGGAAAAATTTGTGATTTCTGAATACAAAATTTTCAATTTTATTTTATAATATCTCAAACAAAATGGAGTATCGATCCTTAACTATATATGTTGCCATTCTTGAAAACGTATATCAATCTCGTAAGTATAAGATATTTACATCATGTAAAAATAAATAGCATGTCTTAAGTCTTTGATATAAAAGTAGACAATTTATGTGATCATGCACAATTTCTTTTTATAAATTCAATGATATTAAATCTTTATTCACTATCTCTTTCCAATTTATTTTAGGTCTACTCCTACCCCTTCTACAACCCCCCACAGTAACTAACTCACTCTTCTTCACTTGCGCACCATGTAGCCTACGTTGTAAGTGTTCATACCATCTGAGTCGTCTTTCTCTTATCTTATTTTCTATAGGGGCTACACCCAACTTATCACGAATATGGTCATTCCTTAATTTATTTTTCAGTTTTATACCACTCATCCATTTAAGCATTCTCATCTCTGTAATTTTTACTTTTTAGATATTTTGTTTCTTTGTCGTCAAATGTTTTGATCGATATAATATAACTAGTCTTATAGATGTTTTATAAAATTTTCCTTTTAATTTTAAGAGTAAGAGGCATAAAACTATCATACAATGTTTATGTGTGCATCAATGCACATTCAATTGATATTGAGAACATTGATTAAAGAAACAGGTTCTTTTAGAGAATTTTTTTTTTTAAATACTAAAAGCTATAGTTTTAATAATTTTATAGTACATCCTATTGCTATTTTTCTTACGAATTTTTACATTAAAATACTCTAAAATTTTAATTAGTTAAATTAAATTAATTTCAATTTAATTGTTTATAATTCAATTAATTTAATATTGCTTTCAATAATAGCTACTAGAGACTGTAATTATCTTATAAGGTAGTATATGTTCATATATATATATATATATATATATATATATATATATATGTTCATATATATATATATATAACAAATCAATAATGATTTAATTTATCTACTAGAGTTTTCTTAAATGTTAATGTACCTACATATATTCTTTCACCACGTCAAGAATGATTCATTTGAAATGCATCTCAATTAAAAGAAATCACAAGTATGTATATATATCGATTTGACAACTAGATTGATCAAATCATTTTATACCGAGTGGGATTTTTAAAACCATGGAAAATAAAAAAGAAGAAGATGATGAAGAAGAAAAGCATGAAGCAGTAATGGTCTGTAATTTCATTATGTTGATGGGCGGGGTGCATTGTGCTGAACGGAAGGAACATCCACAATTCTAAGAAGGTGCCCACTGCACAATACTTGCTAAAAGTCCATAATGAACTTGTTTTTGTCTTTTTAATCCTTCATTTAACATTTCAATATGGACAAAACCCTTCAAACCTTCGTAGGCAGCATCAAATCCAAAATTATTACCGACTCCACTGCTCCCTCATGACAACATAAAAATTAACGTTTGTGTGAAATCAAACTCAGAACCTCTTATTACCAATAAACCCTGCAGTCCGCCCATATGCACTTGACTAAACTGTAGAGGCCCATAAATTAACTTATTAATTACATGCAATCTTACATATATATTTTTAGAAAAAATAAAATAAAATAACAGGCCATATATGTATACTTACGTCTTTTTTTTTACCATCCTATGTAGAATTTAAGGAATATGAAATAAAGAAAATAAAAATATAATTTTTTAAATATATTTGGTTATTAAAGGGTAGCCTAATGCATAAAGCTCTCACGTATGCGTAGTTTGAAAAAGGGGCAGATCAACACGAGTCTATAGTATGCAACCTTATCTTATATTTTTGCATGAGGTTGTTTCTATGTCTTGAATCCGTAACTTCCAGGCCATATGGCGACAATCTTACCATTGCGCTAAGCTCCCCTTAGCACAGAGGCACATTGCATTGTTCATGTTTAGTTCTGACTTTCATCCTTTAATTTTATTTTGTGATAGTTTTATTCATGCAATAGTATATATAGCACAATCTGATTTGCATTATATTTCAATTTATGTCCACAAAGTCTTTGTATCTTGTTGTCATTTCATTCTTAAATTGATTTGCTTGTGTTAAACTTCATCTATTTTTGTCCATGGAAGACAAGAAATCTCATTTTGGACAAAATAATGGTTTTTGGTGGTCTGCAGAAAAATGAACAGTCTCGTTCTCATTGTCATGTTGATTTTTTTGGGGAACGTTCAAGGCGAGTTTCCTATTAATGCAACTGTAGCCCAAGATGGGTCTGGAAATTTTAACCAAATTTCAGATGCTCTGTCAGGGGCACCCACAAATAGCCAACTTCGATATACTATAAAAATCAAAGCAGGAACCTATCATGAGTACCTTCACATTTATCCAAATCAAACCAATCTCGCATTCATCGGAGATGGTATTGGTGCAACAATCATCACTGGGAACAGAAGCAAAAGCTCTGGCTTTGACACTCTTCGATCAGCAACTGTAGGTACGTTAATTTTAAAATTAGAGCTAGAAATATGCATGACAAATTAAATATTGGCCAACGTACAAGTACACATTAGTTGTAACTTTTTATCATGTATGTATCTTTCCATCAGCCGTAGAAGGAGAAAACTTCACGGCAAAATACATAACTTTCGAAAACTCTGCTGGAGCAGACAGCGGTCAAGCCGTCGCGCTTCTAAGCAGTTCCAACTTTTCGGCTTTCTACAGCTGTGCATTCCTAGGATACCAAGACACGCTCTACATGTTTAAGGGCATCCAGTTCTACAGAGAATGCGACATGTACGGAACCGTAGACTTCATTTTCGGGAGCGCCAAGGCAGTCATCCAAAAGTGCAACATATATGCCCGTAAACCGCCGCCGGGAGGAGGTAATGTGATTACTGCTCAAGGGAGGAGCAGTTTGGCTGAGAACAATGGGTTTTCCATTCACAACTGCAGCATAAAGGCAGCCAGCGACTTCAATTCAAGAATGGGCGTAAAAACTTACCTTGGGCGACCATGGGGAAACTATGCAACGGTTGTGGTGATGCAGTGTACGATAGATGACCTCATAGATCCCGAGGGTTGGCTTTCGTGGGGAGATGAGAAACTCAGCACCCTATTCTACAGAGAATACCAGAATTGGGGCGCTGGCGCCGGCACTAGTCGCAGAGTTAAGTGGAAAGGGTATAATGCCACGAATAGTGCAAATGAAGTGGGTGGTTTCACGGTGAGAGTGTTCATTGGTGGAGACACATGGTTACCTGAAAGGGGCATTCCGTATGATCCAGACCTACTGTAATTTTGAATATAACATTAAAGCCAACTTGAGAAGGTCTTGTAATTTTCTCACGAGGAGCTACAGCTGCAAACTAGGTGGTACATCCCCACACGAAACCTGCTCCATCTGTGCTCACGTGGCCTACGCGTGAGCAAGCGCCCAAGTGGGCGTGTGCACGCAACATCTATTATTTATTTATATATACATATATTAATTTGAGTTGGAAATTAAGTCTTTTCTTCTCTCCTTGTCAATTAATTTTAAGCATGAAAACAAAACAAAGCGTAACACAGGATTCCCCATTGGAAAGCCCGCTAGCCCAAGAAAAAGGCAAGCAATAAGCCCTCCCAACTTACAAGTTAAATCACAGGCATGCCCCATATGCCCTAATATTTAATCCCATTGTGACCCACAAATAAATAGAATTAGTAAAAACAGACCAAAACTATTAGTTTCTTGACCTATGATTAGTCTAAATATCAATCAAATGGATAGTAATTAAGTGTTCTAATCACACTTATATAAATAATAGGTTAGCATTTCAATTTTCAACATTTATTACCTCTCACCCATTCCAGTTCACCATCACCCATGGGGGCATGTTGCGACAACTGTAATCCCCATATTATATAACTCAATAATCATGCACGATGCAAGAAAAATTACAAGTAAGTTATAAAACGTTTATTTTTAATATACATCCCACTCGTTATAAAATTATTTCTTCAGTCTTGTAGTCAAATTGATATATATATATATATATATATATATATATATATATATATATATATAAGACTGAAGAAATAATTTTATAACGAGTGGGATTTTTAAAACCATAGAAAATGTATAAAAGAGAAGAAGAAGAAGAAGAAAAGCATGAAGCAGTAGGGTTGCATTCATGATCTATAATTTCATTATGTTGATGGGTGGAGTGCGTTGAACTAAACGGAAGGAATATGTTGATTTTTTGAGTTTGATCCCTATTTTAATGCTGACAAACCACTTATATCTTATGTGTGTATTTAGTATGTAAACAGATCTTTAATTCAAACACACATATAAGGGAAAGTGGAAGTTAGGAGAAACTTCAAGTTTATCATCATTTTGACATATTCCATGAAGACTAAAGAGTTAAAGACGAAAACATTTATTTTAATTTATATTATATTTAATTTTTATCTTGGTCTGTAATAATGCATGCATTTGTATGATAAGATCGAATGTTCAAATTGGACAAACCATAAACAAAGCTTAAGAGACCAAACTGCTTAAAGAGAAACCTTTTTTTTAAATGCCAAAATCACACAAAGGTTTTTAAAATAATTTAAGATAAAAAATAGGGCCAAAATCATGTTTTAACTGGCCACAGTCGACTGACCATTAAGTGCTCAAATCAACTCAGTTGACTAAACCTAAGCAAAGTCAAAGTTTGACTTAGCTCGGTCGACCAACCATTTTTCAACTTAGTTTTCATTGTCAACCAACCTCTGGACTTGGCCCCTCTACCTTTCTTAGCCGACTGGCTAACTAAGACCAAAATGCCCTCACCCGACTGACCCTAAAGAATTGGCAGACCGGCTCAAGCGTCAGCCGATCGAACCTACGAAGGTTCGAAAAGTTGCCCAAGTTAGCCAACCGGCCCTTTCCTCGGCCAACCGAACCCATTTAAAATTTCAAAAATGCTGTGTAAGGTTAGCCGACCGACGCCAGCATCGGTTGATCAAACCTGTCGGGTTGGGTTAATTTCCAGTGCTTAAACATGTTTAATCTTTTAATTAAACAATTTAAAAAATATCAAATGTGTCCCCAACGGTCATTATTTTTGGAAATCTATAAATACCCCTTCCATTAGTTTGTGTAGTAACTTTGATTATTTTAAAAATCCTCTTAAAATCTTTTTTAATCAAAGTTCCCCCAACAACATTTTTATTGAAAAATCTTTCTTTGGGACATTTTTTTTTTACTCTCTCCTAATCTCTTTCACTCATTGTTTTTGAAAAATGTTTATGGAAAGAGAAGATTTATTTTTTGGGCATTTATTTTTGTATCCATATGCATTTACTCCCGTTTGTTCGTCATTTTTCTAAATCATCTTTTAGAGTAAGCCTTGAGTCTTTCCCACATTATTTCCTTCATAAATATTTATTGGAAAAACTCTTAGTATCTAATCTTTGCACATCCATTGCAAGATTCAAATGCTCATATTGTATTTATTGCACAAATATTTTTGAGCTTAAATTCAAGTTTCTCCAAACAATTTCTTGTTACAAAATCCTTATTGGAGAACATATGTATCACATTCAGATCTTTGAAATGTTTTATTTCTCACTCCATATTTTAAATCAAAGATCAAATTTTTTCATTTGTGCAAAAATTCTTTGGAAGCAAACCCTAGGTTCTCCTACTTCTTATTGCAAAAACTCTTTGGAAGCTACTTCTTATTGAAAATTGTTGACCCTATTGGTCATATCTCGTTTTGATATTGACAAATACCTTTGTATCTAATCTATGCCTTGAGTTTATGTGCAGGATTACTCTATGCACAAAATGGAAAAGAATCATATTTCTTGGTGACGTATGGTGACTCCAAGGAAAATGAAGAAAAAGTGTTTACATTTGTATTTAATATTTATTTTCAGTTGGGTCTGTAATAATAATCAAAAGGAATGTAATAATTAATGCATGACATGCATGGTAGGATCTATAAGCTCAAAATGACCTTAGATAGATCCTAGGTCCCTGCATGTAATATTACTCAAAATTAGGACCAAAACTTTAAGTGTAAACGAGTTTCAGTTGATAATTCAGCACGTTATAAATGCCTCGGTCAAACGAACTGACCAATAGTCAACTTGTTGACTTGGTTCAGTCAACTATATCTTTTTGAACATGTCTTCCTCAGTCGACCGAACTTACTCAGGTCTAACACCCAACGTTTCAACTGATCGAACTTCCAGTTCATTTATGATTGAGTCGATTGAACCAAATGAATAGCATACGGAACTCAAATATAGTCGAACAAACCTCGAAGGGTTTGTAAATCACCCTAATTCAGCTGACTATATTCTGTAGTTCAAAAGTGGCTCGATTGACTGAACTTAAAATATAGCCGATTGAACTTAAAATATAGTTGACCGAAACTCTTGAGTTTCTATATTTTTAACTGCAGTAATGTGGGGTTATTAAGATTAAATTGGTTTAAAATAAATTTAATAATCCCTTCTTGTAATAACCCAAGAAATTAATCAGGATCTCGTCGACGAACACAGGGGTTTCGTCGACAAGGGAACATGAGGATCTCGTTGACGAAGACACGTCTTGTCAACGAGAAGATACCGAGAGGGGTTTTAAGGTAGTCTGAAATTCGTCGATGAGGAATGAAGGTTCGTCGACAAACTTCTTCAGGGACTTGTCGACAAGATGACGTGTCTCGTCGACGAATTCAAGGCTTATAAATAGCCAAAATCTGGATTTTTCTGCAGAAACTTGCCCAGGAAACTCCCTCTCTCTCTCTCTCTCTCTCTCTCTCTCTCTCTCTCTCTCTCTCACATAAACGTCTCCCTCTCCTTCTCTCTTTAGTCCCAGCCCCGTTTCTCTCCGGATCAACGATCAGAGACCACCATGACGCTCTTGGGAAAGTTCTCTGCAAGTCTGCTGGTGCGGATCGTTGGTGGAGATGGTTTGAAATTCATCCAAATTTCAGGTTAAGACAATTTATTCGGTATTTGCTTTTCCTATGGTTATAAGAAATGTTGTATACAAAGAAATAATGATATTTTGTTATGGAGATGTGATTTTTCAGGGTGTTGAGTGGAGAATCCCGCGGGTATAGAGCTAGAGTATATTAAGGGTTCTTCAGAAACTAAGTAAGGGAAATATGCTATTCTAGGAGTTTTTAATAATGATAATAGAGATTTTATATACATGTATAAATACCAGTTTATCACCCAGTTTCTACAGAATAAGAGTTTTTAATGTTGTGTGGCCTGAGTAGATATTTATTTGATATAAAACTTATACAACTTTTTCCAGTACATCATGTTATATAGTATATACAGATGTTTATTAAGATCAACATATATATAGATGTTTACTTCATATCAGTATATTACAGTTTTACTTCAGATCAACATATTACAATTTTAATTCAGATCAGTATATACAGTATTTATAGAATGTCATGTTTTCCTAATGCCATAACACTCAGTTTATACAGACATATTATATAGACAGTTTATATAGACAGATTATATAGTTATAGCATCAAGATGCTACAATTATGTTGTTCAAATAATACAGAATTTATAGTACAGAATTATAGTGTTATAGTTATTTTGGAAACATGATGAAAATAGTAAAGATAATTATAGCATATGTATTTATAAAGTATCAGATCCATTTGAAATATTACAGACAGATACAGTTTACAAAGCATAGTACCATTGCTACATACAGAATAGAGTGCAACCACATATCTCTGATAGTGTGCGGGTACCGTTAAACCGTGCTCGGAGTGGATGCAGCTCCCTAGTTCGCTGGGTAGAGGGGGCCGGTTTGACAAGGCAACAGTCCAGTTCTGTGCCTAGGAGAGGATGCAGTTTGGCCGGACTGAGGTAGTGTAGAGTATAGTGACTTGCCTGGTGGGCCAACCATAGTTAAGTTCCGCCTACGGGCCACACAACACTATCATAAGGGGTCAAATCATGACATACAGAGTTCCAGGGTAAAGCACAGTTATATATATAGTTTTACAGCATTTGATAAACATAGTATGATATTAGCAATATGAAAGATAGACAATTCAAATGATACAGTTATATTTTAAGCTACAATAAATGTAAGATATCTCTACTGATTTGCCAGATTTTATAGTATTAAATGTTGTTATTAAAGTTATATGACTTAATTGCCACACACTAGTAATAGCATATTTCCACTTACTGAGCGTCAACTCACCTTATTATTCTAACACTTTTCAGGTAAGCCAGTTAGGCGAGCAGATCAGGCTTGCGGATAGAGATTTCTTGGTTACCCTGGTTATAGGATAAGTTTGTACAAGGGTTTTGTATTTTTGGGGTAGGTGATACTGGAGAGAGATGTATTATATAGCTATGGTCTGGAAATATAAAATCCTGGTATTGTACATTTGTATATATGGATATATGATTTATGTTTTCCACTGCATAGGGGTGCCCATTACATACATATATTTGAGTAATTTATAGAAAAAAAAAAAGTGGAATAATATTTGGGTTGTTACACCTCTATATCCCAACGGTTATTTTTTTTGGTGATGCTTTATATATGTGTTCATTTGCAAAGATTAACATCCAATTAGCAAATTGATTAAGAAAAATTCCTTCTGAAATTTTGAGAGCACTTTCTTCACATATAAGCCATATACTCTTCCCCTGCTCGTTCTATTACAAAATATTTTTGAGTGAGAGTATTCTAAGTGATCCTACACGTCCTATTATTGCTCAAACTCTCATACTTGCAAATTTCTTGTTGATTTTTTTATTGAGAGTTAAACCCAAAAGCTTTCCCCCTTGATTTAATCAATATTCATTTTGTGGGGAAACTTTTTATTAGCTTGTGAGTCTTTGCATTTTTTTAATTGCAAGACTCTTAGGCTTGTCATGTGTTTTGTAGAAAATTTTTTGACAAGCTTACTTTGAAAATATCTCTTGTGCCTACACTTGTGAAAATCATTTTTTAAGATATTTTGATTATATCCTTGGAAATCTTTAAAACCCTATTTGTGGTTGATATATATTTATATACTGTTTCAAAGATAGATTGATAATACACTCTCACACTTAATTGGTACAAATCTGCTTGTTGGAGAAGCACATATTTTGTACACGAAATTTATATTGTGAATCTGTTGTATTCCAAACGTGGCCTGAGGGGGTGATAATCTAGTTTGGAAGGATTGTATGTAAAGATTGAGGTCAGCCCTAGGAACTTGACCTAATTTTATTCGGTGTCGCTCCACTTGTTAAGTGAGCCGTAGTGGAATCCTCTAACTTGTGAGCTGAGGTGAGGACGTAGGCACATTTTCCGAACTTGGATAACACATTTGGTGTCATTATGCTTTACTTGCTTTACTGTGCATGCTTGATTAATTTGCTTGGGCAATTTAATTATAGTTGCATTTATCAGTTTATTTTATATCTGCTCTAGATTGACCCTAGGGTTGTGAAATAATGTTGTTGGATAATTGACCTAGGAGAGAATATTTTTTAAATATCCAATTTATCCCCCTTTTGGGATTACAGTAAAGTCAACAATTGGTATCAGAGCCTAGTTGTAACGACCCAAATTTTCTAACCTTTCTTTTTTTTAAATGCTGTCAGGCTATGTATATCATAACTCTAATACCTCGTGTATAAATATCTTTCATCATCACGATCCAGAGTGGATGTCGTGGTAACCTGTGCATTCCATATATATTACCTATGCAGCGGAAAAATATAAATATCCAAACCATATCCCAAAATACATGTTGACTCTATGAGTCTGATCCCGTTTTGATTATGACAAAACCAATGTTTCTCACCTATGCACTGAATTTCTTGAATTGGTTTATCATTAGCATGCACCCTTGGTAGGAACTTAAGCAAGCCATACGGACTATGAAGATCAAGCTTCATTTATGGCGTATAAAGAATTGAAAGAATGAAGACCTATTTTCTATTGTATTTGCATTCATTTTTTATATTGGTTTGTCATAATTTATATTGGTCTATAATAATCTCTGCATGTCATGCATGTAGGTAATTGTAAGCTGAATATGATCATAGATTGACTATAGGGACCAAATGGCCTTAGGGCACCCTTCGGTCGATCGACGCCAGGTTTTTAGGCTTAATTGAAAAGCCTAGACCATAGACTGATGCACAAAATAATCCCTATAATCACTTATAATAACAGGGGATTGAATTGAAATGAATTGGACTAAAATAGGCAAATCTGTGAGAGGTTGAGCGAATGAACCTGTTGTGTTCAGAACACTTTGGGCACCTAAACGGTTGAGAAGTCAGCAAGTTGACTTGATTTCGGGCGACCGAACCAAATATGAAAGTACCATCTACTGGCGATCGAATCCCTAAACTAACTTTTTCAACCAAGCCAATCGAACGTTTACGTTCAAATTGGGCCTTGGGCCACCGAACACATCAGTTCGGTTAACCGAATCATACATCGGGCGACCAAAACATGGACAGAATGGAATCGCCTTAATTCAACATACGAAACACACACTCAGGCACCTAAATGTTCAAAAGTTTCTTTTTGAACTGAGTCTATTCAGGCTATCAAACCAACGTTCAGCCACCCGCAAACTCTTGGGTTGTTTATTTTTTACTGAGTTTAAAATTATTTAAACGTGGCTATTTTTCCTAATTGGCTTTTAAACAATTCTAATAATGCCCTATGAGTCCTTAACTGTCATAATTTGGGCAACTTCTATATATAAGGTCTCATTTGTGCAAATTAGCAAAAGATTAGAGAAATAATTAGCAAAATTCCTCTCCAACCCAAAAAGCTTATTTTGCCCATTCTTCTTCAAATACTCTCATACAATCATTCCTTTGATAAATCCTAGCATTGTGAGAGTTCTTATTGTGCTTATTGCTTTGATATAGATTGTGTTAGCCTTGGTGTATTCCCAAGCGGGGGGTGAATTGGGTATTCAAATATTAATCCCCTAGGTTCAACTAATCTAGCAAGTAGTATTTCACAAACCTAGGGTCTTTCTATGTATTCACAATTCCAATCAAATATTTAAAAGATAAACATAAACATAAAGGTGCAGAAAGTAAATTGTGGAAAATAAAATCAACACCAGATATGTTATCGGGGTTCGGCCAACTGTACCTACATTCTTGCCTCTAACTCGTAAGTCTGAGGATTCCACTAATGGCTCACTTAACAGGTGGAGCGGCACTGGTTACAACCAGGTCAATTCAAGGAGCTGACCTCAACCAACACGCCTTATCAGGATGGCGCATCTAACTTTCCTAACCGGGTCCAAGCCAATCCGAGACTATTCAACAGGGCTAGTCTCCCTCTTCAAGCCCATGCCTGGAATACAATAGAATTGAAATACAATTTTTGTGTACACAAAAATATGCTTTTCACACTAAGCAGATATGTACTACAATATGCACAAGTAATAATCAATCCACACCAAACATGTAGGAATTGTAAGCTCAGTGGTGTATATGTGCAATCTACACTCAATATAATGATTATACTCAATCAAGCACAAGAGTGTTCAAGCAAGCTAATCTTTGAAAGCAAAGTATATTAAATCTCAATATCAGATTAGTGTTTCAAAGATGCTAGCAATATTATTCAAACAAGCTCAAAAATATTTTCTCAAATTGTATCAAGAACAAGAGTTGTTTGAAAACAAGCTTTGAAAAATATTTTACACACAAAAATAATTACTTAAGGAATTTGGCAATGACAATGCAAAGATCCTCAATCTAAAGAGTTTTCCCAGCACAAGATTTATGAAGTTAAATCCTTGGGAAGAACCCTTGCTAAACTCTTAACAAAAATCAAACAATACAAATATCAATGAGAGTATAGGACTATTAGGATAAAGTACTAATAATCTAAACATTCTCTCTAGGCTTGGATGTTCAAAGAAAGCGAAGTAGAGGTCTATTTTGGATAGTATTTTGCAAAATAGGCTTTTTAAATTTGAGAGGACATTTCATTAATGATCTTGCTAATCTTCACCTAATTTTTGCAAATGAACCCCTGTATAAAGAAGTTGGGCAAATTATGACCGTTTAGGACATCTAAGGTATTATTAGGATTGTTTAAAAACATTTAAGCATAATTAACCCTGTTTAAAAATTTAACCACAGTAAAAATAATATGGCAACCTGAGAGCACCAGTTGACCGAAGGAGAGGTTCAGTTAACCGAGTGTCCAAAGTTTGGTCAACCGGGCGAGATTTGAACTAGAAGTTCGATCGATCGAACTTAGTGTCCCAAGGGCGATTTTCCATTTTTGTGCGGTTTGATCAACCAAGTGATTTTGAACTATCAAGTTCGGTCAACCAGGGCGTTGGATTCTCCCACATGTGGGTTCGGACGACTAAGGTATTGCTCATTTAAATTTGGTCGGTCTGTTAGGTTTGGTGTATTCCCAAGAGGGAGAGGGTAAATTGGGTATTAAAAATTTCTCTTTTAGGTTCAACTAGTTCAGCGACAGTATATTCACAACCTAGGGTCTCTTTACCCAAATGCACAAATCAGTATAATATGCAGAATTTAAATCATGTGTATCATTCACACTATAACATACACGTGTAGTAAATGTAACGTGCGAAAATATAAACAGACACACGATATGTTATCGGGGTTCGGCCAACTGTGCCTACGTCCCCGCCTTTAGCTCGCAAGCCCAAGGATTCCACTAAAGGCTCACTTTACAGGTGGAGCGGCACCAATTACAACCAGGTCAATTAGCACAAGGCTGACCTCAACCTCCACAACCAGGTCAACTGGCGAGACTGACCTCAACCTACACCTTACCAGGTGCACCTAGCTTTCCTAAGCGGGTCTACGCCAATTCGAGACTATTTCATAGGCTTAGTCTCCCTCTTCAGGCCCGTGCTTGGAAATACAACAGTATGTTCACAATCAATGAAATTGGTACAATGATTATGCTTTCTTGTAAAGCGGATGTGTACCCAGTTACGTGCAATCACATATACCACCAAATGATATAACGAAGTAACCTCAATGTGGTCTTATATGTCTACTTTCAAATAGATTTACTATCATTGTAATCAGTGCGTGAGAGTGAAAATAATATGATCTTTGTATCACAAAATATATATTCAGTCTAAATGCTCAAACAAAGTTATCAGTCAAATTTCATATATTTCAAATAGCAAATTTTCTCAATGTATAAAGCTCAAGATATATATATATATATATATAGATTTGGTTTGCAAGAAGTTTTAATCTTTGTATTCAACAAATGATATTACTTAATGAATATTGCAACAAAGATTTTCACCACATAAACAAATATCTCTTTAAAGATTTTTCAAGATAAAACGCACTAGATATTTGAAAATGATTTGAAAGGATTTTTGCAACCAAAATCAAATAAGAACTTCACAAGATATTGCAATGACGATGCAATACTCAAAAGCTCAAATGAAGTCTTCTTAGGAAAGACTTATTAATAACGCCCCCTAAGAACACCTGAGGATGTGCTCTCAAATAAAATAATTTCACACAAACACAATCTTGAGAGAGCAATCCTTATGGAATAGTAACACTTAAATCACACTTACAAAAGATATTTGAGTAGTAAGATCTAGTAAGAATAAGTGTTGTAGGCTCAAAATAAGTATTATAGATTTTGAAATTTCAAAGAATTTCTTCTAATTAAGATTGCTAATCCTTTTGCTAATTATTCCAAATGAAGGGGTATTTATAGACTTCCCCACAAATATGACTGTTAAGGACACAAATGGAATAATTATAAAAATTTTAAGATTATTTAAATATATTTATCCTGTTTAAAAATTATTTACTGCAGTAAAAATATGGAGCAACTCAAGAGCACCGGTCGACCAAGCCAAGTTCGGTTGACTAAAGTTCTTAGGGTTCGGTTGATCGGGCATTAAATGAACTGGGAGTTCGGTCAACCAGACTTGTATGTCCAAAGGTGATTTTCCCTTTTTGTGAGGTTCTATCGACCGGGCAGATTTTGAACTAATTCGGTCGGTTGACTAAACCGTTGAGTTCCCACACGTGGGAACTCAGTCGACCAGGTTGGTGATATACAAAATATTCTCAGTCAACCAGGCAATCAATAAAGTTGACTCCTGGGGAGTTTGGTCGACCGAGGTCAAATGAACTATAAGAGTTTGATCGATTGGGCTATGGTAAACCAGTTGATCCGGTCCGGGTTCGGTCGACCAGGGGGGGGTATTTGTACTTAAATGTACGATCAACCGAAAGTGCACATTTTGTGCATTTCAGTCCTATTTAAACTTGCAATTCCCCTACTCAAATGACCAACATATATATGTGCATTAGTGATTGTCCTACGATAATTTATAGGTCCTTTTTAGTTTTAAGCTTACCTATTAAATCATACAGGTGATGCATGCAATTATTACAAGCCATAGAACCTAATTACTATTACAGACCCTTTGAATAAAAATGAAAGACAGTACAACATATATGTTGGGTCTTCAACTTCAATCTCTTCTTTGTGCTATCATTATGATATGCCAATTAGAGTTCTTGCACATAACCTCAAACACTCATAAAATATAACAAGTATTTGTCATTATCAAAACCAGGCATGACCTATAAGGTCAACATTCTCCCCCTTTTTGATGATGACAAATACATCAAGAAAAAATATGGGTATAGCCTAAGAAGGCTTTTCCTATCAATATGCATTAAAGAAAACTCATGTTTTAATCCAATTATTTTTGCCTCTCCATCTCCCCCTTTTGGCAACAGCAAAAAGGGTCATAAGAATTAAGAACTCTAGGCAATGGGTAAATATCATATTTATATATTATAAGTTTTGGAAAGTTTTTGAAAAATTTCGGTAGAGTGTCGTTTGAAAATAAGAATTTCCAAAACAGATCTTGTATAAATAATAAACCTATTTAAGTTTATAAATCCTAGCAATTTATCCACAACTACTCAAACAATTCCAGTATGATCAAAGCAATAAAACATAAAGCCCAATATTATTATGCTGTAGATATGAAAGTTATACATCACAAACAATAGGCAAGTTTTACAAAGTCTAAGCCAATACAAGATATCAACAGTTATAGTAGTTGTTAGACTTGTAAACCTATTTGAAAGCTTCCCTTAAATTTTTGCAAGCTATAAACTTTCTAGGAAGCATCTCTACTGTGCATTAGACCTATTAGCTACTTATACTAATATTAATTATGAGAGTTCATTAGGTTTTTTACACAAATATAAGTAATGGAACAAATCAAACTCACAAAGTAAAACCAATTAATAGTATGAGTCCATGAAGCTTGGTGAGTTATAATTCTTTTCTCAAGGACGGGGCTTAAACTCCTCGATATAGTCTCAGGCATACATAAGTGCGTTTACGCTCGAGAATGAATTTCATTTAAAGACATCCATCATATGTTCATCCTTCTTAGTATTACTTAGCATGCAAGAGATTTTAGGCATTAAGTTTTTACTGATTTAACCTAAGATTGGGACTTAAATTCCCCTGTATATTTGCATGCACGCTTACTTGAATTAAGCTCAAGGATGATGTTTACTTAAGTGCATTTCTTATATACTCATCATATCAATGAATTCAGCATGTAGCAAATACTAATCATTCAGTGCATATGCATCACATATTGCATTTCATTTTTAAATGCACGATAATCAATCAAGACTATACTCAAAGGTATGCAATAGGGGTTAAAAAAGGATGACACAACTCAAAACACAATGAGTGTGTGCAAAATGAAAAACTCCCCCTAAATCATGCAAATTCCTTAGTCATTGGACCATCATCAATATATGGAACGTTCAATTTAAAAAGGACGCTGCTTTACCATTTGGGTCTGGAGTGAAATTTCATAACCCAAAGAATTTGACCAAATGGTGTCCACGAATTAAGTTAATCCTAAGACACAAACTAAATGTGTACATGTCTTCAAAATACATAACAGTTTGGATTTCACATGTACTATCTTATGTAATTACTGTGCATCATAGGAAGGGAAATGTGTTGCGCTTTCGAAAAGATCATTACTTGAGAAAGTTTTTTAGCTATTGGTTGATTGGTTTTTGATTCAAGATTATATATATATATATATATATATATATATATATATATATTGTTCATAGAGCTTATTATTGAAAAATCTATTTTTGATTAAGTATTAAAAGGTTGATCTTGAATGTGCATATATATATAAATATTTTTTTTAACAAGATCATTACTTGAGAAAGGTTTTAGCTATTGGTTGATTAGTGTTTGATTCAAGAGTACATCTATTTTTAAAAGAACTTCTCATTCCAAATCCATTATTGAAATAAGTCGGGTGATTGATAGTGAGTATATTTTCACATAGATTTTTGGATAATCTCACTACTTGATTAAGATTTTGTCATTGATTGAATAGTTTGATTCAAGTGTGTATTCAGTTAGAGGATTCATATTTTAGATATATTAAAACACTTGAATATATATCATTGATATTCATAAATATTTATTTTATTGAGGGATATTTTGTTTGGAAAACCTTATACTCAGTATATTGATCTTTGAATTACATATCGTATATATACTTGCATATTACAAAGATCGGGTTGTGGTTATCAAAAATTGATTTTAATAGGTATACTAGATAGTATAAGTGGTCGTTTTAATGCAGCTATATTGGTTATATGTTAAGAGATTTTATCATATGTTCATTATAGTTTTCCTTATAAGCCATAGATGCATCAGAGAATGTATATTAAGGCATACTTTGGAATTAATGACCCAAGAACATTCCATATCAAATTATAAAGCTTTAAGCACTGGATATAATGTTTAGGGTATTCTTAACAGCCTCGATATACAATAAATGAAAGTGATGCATATGGATCATTTTTGTGCTTCCTATAGGGATGGAGCTGAGCTCCCTAATCATTAGATGATTATGTGAGGATGATGTTTAATTATTTATTTGGTTTCACTCATCATTTCAAAAATGTTTTAATCATTAATTTTATCATAATCATCTTTAGCACAGGGTTTTATTTTGGAAAAATTCCTGTCAAAATTTCGGTAGCATGCCGTCTGTAAATCGTACATTTTCCCATAAAACCTATACCTAATAGGTTCAAATAAGCAATATATGATTCAGTATAAGGCACATGAGAACCGATATCTACTACCAGCATGCAATCAGGTAACAAGCAACAATTCATAAAATATAATCTATCCAACCAAGAATATAAATGGTAGAGAGTAGAGAATAGATTTGAGTTCAATATAGTGCTATCATTTATTGAGGCATATAAACTATGATCGTGAGAGCATTTAATATAAATAGTCATAAAAGAGAGATGTTCCCCCTGAGTTGTGCACTTATTCAATTTATACCTTTTCTTAATAATCAACTTTCTTTAGCCAAGGTTATTGGGATTTTCAATGAATTTAGACTTGGCATTAATGTTTTAGGCTTATTGGACCAAAAAATCACAATTAATGTTCATTAAGATAATAAGCCTATGTCTGCCTCTTTTCTTATGATTTACATTACGTAAGAGGCCTAAGTTCAAATGGCTTTGAATGTTAAGGTTCGTGCATAGGTTTCTTTGAATTTTGTTCAATCATCTAGATTGAAACCTAATTAATCATTTTAGCCATTTAACTTAATTCACAATGTTGAAGCTCTAAAGGATTTGATTTAATGTTTGAGAGCTATGCGTGTGAAGTAGATTAAATACTCTTAAGGATTATAATTTATGTTAAGTTCGAAGAGTATTCAATATAAGTGGACATCACTCAAGATATTTTCATGGAAGTGGATATCTCCAATCACTTAGGTAAAGAGCATTTATGAGTATTTGAATTTTCTTGAATAATGCTCTTTGGAGAATGGAAAGTATCCTATAAATATTATCACAATTTAGAACAAGGATACAAACTAAGGAAAGGACAAAATCTCTACCTGACGTGATCGTGGTATGGTAAAGATTTCTTATGGAAGAAGTGAACCAAAATTAAAGGATTTACAATCTAAACTTAAGAGGAACACTCCCCTAGTGGATGCCTTTAATTTTGATTAGGAATGATATCTTATAACAAGCACTTATCGGATTACAAATTTATAATAACTAGTGCTTACACCTAGAGTGATGACTTCTACTTGTTCAAGGCTATAAAGTTCAAGGATGAGTTTAGGATTATATGATATATAGTGTGAGAAAGATTCCCTAAACCACAAACTTGTGTAATGGACAATATATAATCAATTTAAGAATTGTACCTTCAAGTATGGATTAAGTATTTGGAATTATTTACCAAGCAAGAAAGCCTTGTCCATTTGAAGGTGGATTTCATTCAAGTATGCTATAGCCAATGTTTTCATATTTTATCCAATTATTGTGATAAAAATGAATTAAGTTCATATTGGATATCTTGCTTGAATTTGCATATTCGCTTGAATTTCTAATGATCTTAGTATTCAATATAGTGTATAATGAATGCATATACTACATTTTGGAATTTTAAGCACGCACCCCTTCTCGATCCTATAGTCATCACAACCCTAAAACCTAAACACTAAGGAAAGTTTAACTAGAAAATAATTTCAATTTGAATCCATTTTTCCTTAGGTCCTACGGAATTTACTTTACTGATTATCCATTTCATTTCCTTTTCTAAGCCTATGGCACTTCTAAGTAAGCAATTAAACCATACGTGCCACATAGTTTTGCAAAATAAGTAGGTATTGAATATACATAAAAGATTGTGCTTATTTATTCTATTTTTCTTTAGTGAGGCTAGACTATTGGTTTTACGTAAACAACCTGAACCCTTTTTGAAAAGAATTTTCTTTTTAAGTCCGAAGGGGTTGTTTAGGTTATCTTTATCACTTGAGGATTTGAAAAACATTTTAGAATAATTTTTAATTTTTCTTTCGAAGCTAATGATTTTCAAAACCTTCTCAATTTTTCTCCTTTCTAGAGTGGCCTAATATTTTTTCATATCATTTAAGTGCTTTGCCACCTTTTCATTTTCATTTTTCAAAAATGTTTTCTTCTTTGATATCTCAACTAGAATTCTATGTATTTTAAATGAGGTCTTTTCTTGGTTTCCATATCAAGGCATCTCATCAAATGATTCATCACATGATTCTTCAAATTGAAAAACACATAAATCATTGCATTCATCATACCATCATCATCATAAGAAAAATTTGAAGATTCATCACAAAATATATTATAGGAATCAATAGATGAATTATCACATGCAATATTAAAAGAATTATCATTATGTTCAATAGATGATTCAGCATGTGACACAACATAGCATTCAGCACAGGAATCATCAATCGATTTATCATTAGATTCAGTATATGTTATATAGCAACATTCACAACAGGGGTCGTCAAAAGAGAGAGAGTGAGAATCATATACCTCATGATTTACCTCCTCCCGATCTTTTGAGCTCAGAGCATCTGGAGGAGTAATCTTTTTCTCTTGGGTCTCTCCATATTTTCTTTCAAGTTCATCCCAGATATCCTTTGCATGTGCACTTACACATGCCAAAATCTCAAGAAAAATATTAGACTATAAAGCACAGTATAATATATCCATGGCATTAGAATTAATCATGTTAAAATCATTTTCATTTATTTGTGCACATCTTCCTTTAGCAATTACAAGCCAGACCCTCCAGTCCATAGATTTTAAAAATATGGTCATTCTAAATTTCCAGGTGGTGTAATTTACACCACAAAATAATGGACGACTAGTAGGTGACTGTCCCTCTTCGAATGGGGATACACCAATATGAGTCATCTCGATCTTTTTGCAAAAATGTTTAAGTCAATGCCACGAGGCTCTGATACCAATTATTAGGTTTGGTGTAATCCCAAGAGGGGGGTGAATTGGGTATTAAAAAGTTCCCTCCTAGGTTCAATTAGTTCAGCGATAGTATATTCACAACCTAGGGTCTGTCTACCCAAATGCGTAGATAAGTGTAATATGCAGAATTGAAATCATGCGCATCATTCACACTATAACATACACGTGGGGTAAATATAAAGTGTGGAAATATAAACAGACAAACGATATATTATCGAGGTTCGGCCAACTGTGCCTATGTCCCCGCCTCTAGCTCGTAAGACCAAGGAATCTACTAAAGGTTCACTTAACAGGTGGAGCGACACCGATTACAACCAGGTCAATTAGCATAGGGCTGACCTCAACCTTTACAACTAGGTCTATTAGCGTGGCAGACCTAAACCTACACCTTACTAGGATGGTGCACCTAGCTTTCCTAATAAGGTCTAAGTCAATCCAAGACTATTTCACAGAGCTAGTCTCCATCTTTAGGTCTGTTCCTGGAAATACAAAAGTATGTTCACAATCAATGAAATTGGTACAGTGATTATGCTTTCTTGTAAAGCGAATGTGTACCCAATTACGTGCAATCACATACACCACCAAATGATAAAATTAAGTAACCTCAATGTGGTCTTAGATGTCTACTCTCAAATAGATTTACTATCGTTGTAATCAGTGCATGAGAGTACAAATAATATGATCTTTGTATCACAAAATATATATTCAATGCTCAAATAAAGATATCAGTCAAATTTCATATATCTCAAATAGCAAATTTCCTCAATGTATAAAGCTCAAGATATATATATAGATTTGGTTTGCAAGAAGTTTAAATTTTTGTATTCAACAAATGCTATTACTCAATGAATATTGCAACAAAGATTTCACCACATAAACAAATATCTCTTCAAAATTTTTTCAAGATAAAATGCACTAGATATTTGAAAATGATTTGAAAGGATTTTTGCAACCAAAATCAAATAAGAACTTTACAAGATATTGCAATGACGATGCAATACTCAGAAGCTCCAACGAAGTCTTCTTAGGAAAGACTTATTAATAAAGCCCCCTAAGAACACTTGAGGATGTGCTCTCAAATAAAATAATTTCACACAAACACAATCTTGAGAGAGCAATCCTTATGGAATAGCAACACTAAAATCACACTTACAAAAGATATTTGAGTAGTAAGATCTGGTAAGAATAAGTGTTGGAGGCTCAAAAATGAGTATTATAGATTTTGGAATTTCAAAGAATTTCTCCTAATTAAGATTGCTAATTCTCTTGTTAATTATTCCAAATGAAGGGGTATTTATAGACTTCCCCACAAATATAACCGTTAAGGACACAAATGGAATAATTATAAAAGTTTTTATATTATTTAATGATATTAACCCTGTTTAAAAATTATTTATTGCAGTAAAAATATGGGGCAACCCGAAAGCACCGGTCAATCGAGCCAAGTTCGGTTGACTGAAGTTCTTGAGTTTTGGTCGATTGGGCATTAAATGAACTGGGAGTTTGGTCAACTGGACTTGTATGTCCAAAGGCGATTTTCCCTTTTTGCGAGGTTCTGTCAACCAGGTAGATTTTGAATTAACTCGGTCGGTCGACCAGGAATTCAAAAAAGTTGACTCCTGGGGAGTTCGGTCGACCAGGGTCAAATGAACTGTAAGAGTTCGGTCGACTGGGCTATGGTCAACCAGTTGATCCAGTCCAGGTTCGGTCAACTGGGGGGGCATTTGTACATAAATTCACGATCGATCGAAAGTTCATATTTTGTACATTTCAATCTTGTTTAAACTTGCAATTCTCCAACTCAAAATGACCAACATATATATATATATATATATATATATATATATATATGTGCATTAGTGAGTGTCCTACGGTAATTTCTAGGTCCTTTTTAGTTTTGAGCTTACCTATTAAATCATGCAAGTGATGCATGCAATTATTACAAGCCATAGAGCCTAATTACTATTATAGAACCTTTGAATAAAAATGAAAGACAATACAACATATATATTGGGTCTTCAACTTCAATCTCTTCTTTGTGCTATCATTATGATTTGCCAATTAGATTTCCTGCACATAACCTCAAACACCCATCAAATATAGCAGGTATTTGTCATTATCAAAATCGGGCATGACATATAAGGTCAACACGGTCGACTAAAGAGTCAATGGTTGACTCGATGGGAGTTCGGTTGACCAAGTCATATGAACTTGGTACAACACGGTCGACCAAGGTATGGTCAAAATGTTGACCACTTAATCGGTTTGGTTGACTGAGTGATTTACACTGTGAAAGTTGGGGTCGACCGAACATGCATTTTTAATGCATTTCGGTTCCAACTTCCTTATACATTCACCTTATTCATATGATGTTTATTTTTAATGCAATAGGGAACTTTTTCATGCAGATTTGTGGGTCCTAAGGTCAGTCTAAGGCATTTGAGAATTAACCCTAAAAATCTGGCATTGGTCGACCAAGGGTATTCCCTAAAGTCCATCTATGATCTTGATTTTATGTAGGGACCTAGAGTCGTTCTAAGGTCTTTGAGCTTTGTAGTTCTTACATGCATGATATGCATTAAATATTACTGACCTTTTTCCTATTTACAATTACAGACCCGAATTGAATGAAAATATAAATTACAACATCAACTAATCTTCAGGTCTTCATTTTCCTTTAGGTCTCCAAGTGCCATCATATGATATTGCCAAGATAAGACTGCACATCATCTCGGCAGACATTAAATACCTAAGTATTTATCATAATCAAAACAGGGTATGACCCATAGGATCAACAGATTGCTTAACACTCTCATTAGATTGATTATTGATTGTTTAATTTTTGAGAGTTAAGCAAGAGTGTTCCCCACAGATTTAAATTTAATAAATCTTGTGTTGGGGAAAACTCACTAGCTTGTGGATCTTTGCATTGTTATTGCATGATTCCTCTAACTATAATTTTTTGTGCAAAATATTTTACAAGCTAAATTTTTCAAACAACTCTTGTGCTCATTTCTTTGAGGAAAATATTTTTGAGTTGGTTTGAATATTGTTTGCAGCATTTTGAAACCCTAATCTATTATTGAGATTTTTTAAATCTTGTTTCAAAGATTAGCTTGTTAGAACACTCTTGAACATATTTGTGATTATATTTTGCTGAGTGTTTGCTTACATATAATCACATCACTAAACTTACAATTTCCTATATTGTTGATGTGTGGTTGGTTGATTATATTTGGTACATATATGCTTGATTGAGAAGCATAATCACTTTATCCAGTTTGTATTGTGAAATACTGTTGTATTCCAGGCGTGACTTGAGGGAGCGGTAATTCAGTCCAAAAGGATTGTTTGTAAAGGTTGAGGTCAGCCTTGTGTTAATTGACATGGTTGTTTAGGTGCCGCTCCACCCATTAAGTGAGCTTATAGTGTAATCCTTGTGCGGGTGTGCCAAAGTGGGGATGTAGGAAGGATTGGCTGAACCCCCATACCATATTCGGTGTCATGTTTACATTTCCTGCATTATATTCTGCTTTGTGCTTGATTTAAATTTCCTACTGAATATACTGCATATCTGATTGATACATAATAACTTTTTGGTTAAGGAATACTGAAATTGTGGTGCATATTCTAAAAATTATTTAATATATCATATATGCAATTTCATATACATTTAGACTACCCCAAGGTTGGGTAATACTGCTGCTGAATTAGTTGAATCTAGGAGGAAATTTTTTAATCTCCAAGTCACCCCCCTCTTGGGATTGCACCAAAGCTAACAATTGGTATCAGACCCTCGTCACTTAGACTTAAACGTTATTTTGTAAAAGATCATGATGGCTTGTGTAATGACCCAAAGAATAATGATATTAAATAATAAAGAGGAAGGGAAATGGGAACAGAAATAGAAGGAGGCAGCAGACTTCGTCGACAAACACTTCGCATTCGTCGACGACGTTGCACTTTGGATGTAATAACCCAAGAATTTTCCTAGTGCCTCGTCGACGAACATAGGGGATTCGTTGATGAGGAAGCACTTCGTCGACGAGAAAGTACCAAGCGGCTGTTTTTCAAATTTTGAATGTTGTCGACGAAGAGGTGGTATTCATCGACAAACCTCCTTCTAAACCTTGTCAACGAGATGACGTGGCTCGTCGACGAATGCCGCAGTATAAATAGCCTTAACTTAGTTTAATCACAGAAAAATCAATGCAAACTCTCCCTCTTCTCTATCCTACGGTCCTTCCCTCTTCTCTCTTTGATTCCAACCCTGTTAGTTGCCAAATCGATGATCTGAGGTCACCACAACGCTCCTGATGAAGTTCTCTCCAAGTTTACCGGGGCGGATCGTCGGTGGGATCGAGTTGAATTTCTTCCAAGAAGGTAAGGCCTTTTATTCAGTTTTTGGCCTCCTGGTAGTTGTAGGAAATGATGGAGACAAAGAAATAATGATATTCTGTTATGACGAATATTGTTTTGAGGGTGTTGAGTAGGAAGCCCTGCGGGTGTTGGACCAGTATACCATAGGGGCTTTCCAGTAGTCAAGTAAGGGGAACATGCTATGCTAGGATACTTCATTATGATTTCAGTACAAAATATAGGTTGTTATCAAATTATTATTCAGATTATATATATATTTACAGTTTCCAGAACTTGATAATATTAATATTTATTTGTGTGGCTTGAGTTGATAACAGAATAGTACTATATTTATAGAATTTGTGAATACCATGTTTATAGTTATTAACAGAAATACCATGATATTTGCATGTTTATAGAATGACGTATTATTCAGTGTACAGTATACTAAAAAATATGCACTTTCAGTAATTTCACAATAACACGTTTGTCAGTACCATAACGCCCCAATATATAAATATTCAAACAGCAGTTCAGTTATACAGAAATCAAATTTCTAGTCAGATTATTTAGAATTTCAGATAAATTCTATGGGGTTATGGTTATTTTAGAAACTATAGTAAAAACATTATATTATAGATATCAGTTACCTATATAGTTTCAGATCCTGATGGATCAGATAGCAGAGCACGGTATCATAGCTACAGATATTCAGTTCAGAGTGCAACCACTTTACTCAGATAGCAAGTGGTATGAGGTCGATCGTGCCCACATTGGGACAAGTTCTCTATCAGATATGGATTGAGGGGGCCGATCATACTATCGGAGTTCAGTTGACTTACCCTGGTCGGCTAACCAAGACAGCTCCTGCCTTCAGGCCACACAACCCTATCATGAGGGGTTAAATCATGACATATACCCATCCAGGGAAATTTTCTCAAATATTAAAAGTATAAGTAGATTTCCTGAAATAGTAGTAGTATTATGAAAAGTAAATTTATATAATTTTAATATATGTTATTTATACCAGCATTTACAATTTCAGTTATCCATGATATTTTTTCCAAATCAGATTTTTAATACAAAAATATAACTAAGTAGCTACACACAAGTAATAGCATGTTTCATCTTACTGAGTGTTGGCTCATCCTAGTGTTGAATTATTTTTCAGGTGAACCAGTTAGGCAAGCGGAACAGGCTTGCCGATAGAAGGGCTGGTGTACTGCCCTTTTTGGGTGCGAGTATTTTTGGGTGGCATGTTCTGTAATCCCTTTGTATCAGTAAGGGTAGTTTAGAGAGAACAGTGATGATTGTATATTGTGGGTTGATTTGATACTCTGGTATTGTATTATGTGTGGATTTATTTTATATAATTGGCTTTCTACTGTTTAGGTTAATGATTTGATATTAAAATAGGGGAAAAGGTTTTACTTTATTAGCAGATCGTTACAGCTCGTGTTGGTGTATCTCAATCATGCATAGGTAGGTTCTTTGCAAACTCTCCAATGTTTTTTGGTGAAAATTTTTCTGATTGGAAACTTAGAATGACTATTTTTATAAAATCACTGGATTAGAGGACTTGGAGAGTCATTACTCAAAGGGATATCGTGCCTATGAAAAGTGTCAATAATGTTGAAATTTTCAAATAAGAAATTGAGCTGAATGACAACGATATGAGTTTAATTCAAATAAATTTTGATGCTATGAATATTTTATTTTATGCTTTAGATACTAATATCTTTTGTGAAGTAAGGGCATGTCAAAACGCTAAAGCAATATGGGAGGAACTTGAAAAGAGATATGGAACATCTAAGCATGAAAATTCTATAGCTCCATGTGACTCCAGCTCAAAAGGCCATGAAGGAAAAAAGCAGTGCTTTATTGCTTTAATTGACGATGAGGTAAATTCATCTCCTTCAGCTTTATCAAATAATCCATGTAATGATTCATGTGATAAATCTTGTGATGCATCTGATTCTGAATTATGTGATAGTTTTGATAGTGAAAGCATGCCAACTTTTGAGGAACTACAAATTGAATATATTAGATCTCATAAGCGTCTTGTTGAAATTAACAAATGATATAGATCCTTGAAAAACAAGAATGAAGCCTGTCTTAAAGAACTTGAATCACAAATTCTTGTTAATAAAGAAAAGGATTTGAAAATCATGAATTTGGAAAACAAGAATGCTATGCTGCAAAAAGAGCTTAAAGATGTAAGATCCCAACCTACAATTGAAAATGAAAAGGATCTTCATATCCTTGATCTTGAAAATAAAGCAAACAATATGACTAAATAATTTATGAAACTTTAGAATGTTTGCAAAAGTCTAGAGAACTTAAAAATTCAAGATTTAGAAAAGAAAATAGAAGACCTGTCTAAGATCATCCATACATTCACTAGAGGTAAAGAAAACTTTGACAAACTCTTAGGTTCACAAAAGATGACCTTATACAAAGAAGGTATAGGTTATAATGGGATTGAAAATAAGAAAAGAAGGAACCTATACATGGGATACTTTGTAAAAGAATCGAAACATTATGCTAGTACCTCCTCCAATCCATACACTCACATCACATGTGTCTTGTGTAAAAAGAAGGGGCACATAAAATTTGATTGTTCGTTTAAAAGAAAAGGTGTGAAACCCAAACAAGTATGAAAAGTCAAAGAATCACCGACTCCTAATGTAAGAACCTGACCTGAGGTAGGTGTATTAAATAAATAAGAAAAGAGAAGGAAAATTAAAAAGGTAAAAATCAGTAGGGCTCGTCAACGAGGCTTCTTTTCTCATTGATGAAATCTCTTATGTAGATTGGCGACGATCCAGTAGACCATCAATGAGGAGACACCAAGGGATTTTGGGAAAATCTAAAATCTCAGGCTCGTCAACGAGTTCACCTTGATGTCAACAAACTTCCTTCTGCGGCTCGTCGATGAGGACGCCGTCTCATCGATGAGTGTGGCCAAGTCAACCAAGTTTTAAATATCTAAATCACTTGCTTAATGAGGAAGAAACCAAAATTCTCTCTCTCTTTAGAACTCAAACTCTCTCTCTCTCTCTCTCTCTCTCTCTCTAGGATTTCGGGTTGTCTGTTGCTAGAATCAATGATCCGACGTTGCTACGTGGATCAGGAGGAGAATCTCTTCGAGGATAGCAGATTGAATATTCGTTTTTAGGATTTTTGGGTTTTGACCAAAAATCGAGGTAAGAGTCCGATTTCATTTTCATTTCAGTAGATCTGTACAGAATAATATTATAAGGAAGTATTGTTCTTTGATGTTTAGGTTTTGGGAACTCGGTTCATAGTTTTGGAGCCATAGAGTTCGTGTTTTGGTATTTGGGGAAAAGTAAGGGGATTAGGTTTATATCAGTTATTTTTTAAATCGGAATTGGTAAACCTGTAGTTTACAATTGTATGTATTTTTTGCCTACTTATTTGGGAAAATCTATCAAGTGAAAATATGAGATTTTCGGGTTACAGTTTTGGGGAAAATTGAGGGTCTCAAGTATCATCTCTGTTTCTGTTGGAAAATTATATATTTGTATAAACTGTGATATTGAGATGACCGTACTTGTATTTGTATTAAACTGTATTCTCGAATTGAAAACGATATGTTTTGTTGTATACCCAAATAAGTGTGGAATGAATTTTTGTATGTAAAATGTTTTAGGTTTTTGAAAACAGCCATGATGGCTAATTACCGGAAGCTGGGAGGTATAGGAACATGAGTTCCAAAATGTTATAGGTTTTGTGAAATTGCCACATCTTGGCTAATTACCATGGGCGAATGTCATGTCTCGACTAAATACCGTGGGCGAGAGTGTCCAGCTCTATATCTGAGGGTGTAAAATATCACCTGTTTGTTCTGGTTGGTCATCGATGGGTGTGAGTTAACACTGTATTAGCAACGATATTGCTACAGGGCTTTGGCTAATGCCAGGTTATTGGGTGCTCCGTGTAATGAGGCCGGTTTTGGCCAAAGAGTGTGATGACACTGACTGTATGATTTATATTGTATGTACTGAACTAGATTGTGAAAATACTGGAACTGTATTGTGTTATGTTTTATGTCGAAATAACACTTATGTACCACACACTGATGTAACATGTTTCTTCCTTATTGAGAGGTGTCTCACCCTGAATATACAAATGTGTTTCAGGTCCTTCGAGTAGCTGAAACTAGCGTCATAGCGTTCGAGAGCGTGGTTGTCGGTTAGCTGCATATAGTACTTGTGTAAGTATGAATTTTGTAATCAGGTTGTCATTGTTGGGTTTTGTAGACTCTAGTTATATATAGACTTTGGTTTGGTACGTTATATGTATTAGAAAGAACATTTCCGCTGCGTATGTGATGTGTATATATGTGTATGTGTATCTGAATGTGTATAGGGTATATACGTACCCCACAGGGTTGGACCCTCATTCAATGTAGTATCATGTATGTTTCAAATGATATAGGGTTATGTTAGGTTACTAAATCACAACCTAGGGCCAATCTATGGGTTCGGGGCATGATAGCTCTTGGTATTAGAGCTAACTAGGTTGTTAGGTTTTGTAGACTTGGTTAGGCCTAGTTATGTAAACATACCGTAGTAAAGTAGGTTGAGGGTTGTCTTGTAGCTAGACGGGGACTCATTAGTGGTGTTTTGTGTTTTTCCTCGAATGACGATTTCAGTAAAATCACGGCAAACCATTTAAGGTTTCGTGTCGGTGTGGTAAGATAGACCTGTACTCATGAGAGTTGTAGTTAACATGATTAGCTTTCAATGATTGTGTTAACTGTGTATGATATAGGACTTCTAACCAATTTCTATCCTATTTTTAGAATGGAGCCCTAGGATAACAACTTAGATAGTGGTTCCGAGGGGACTACGAATGATGGGTCTCCTTCTATGCCTCAAGGATTGACAAGGTGGATCATGCGAGAGATCAGGCGAAGTGTTAGGAGACGTGAGCATTCTCCTACTACCACGGGTTGTACCATAGAGAGGTTCACCTGCATGCACCCTCTGACGTTTACTAGACGACCCGATCCGATAGTAGCAGAGAACTGGGTGTGGAAGACCGAGAAGATATTGGAAGTTCTGCACTGCACAGACCAGTAAAAGGTTCTCTATTATACTTTTCAACTGGTAGGGGAAGCTGAAATATGGTGGACGGATGTGAGTCTGCTTGAGAAGCAGAGAGCTGGTCCATCTGGTATGAAATGGAGCCACTTCAAGGAGGTATATTTCAAGAGATACTTCCCGGCTTTCACTCGTGATGCGAAGGCCGATGAGTTCTCGAGCTTGACTCAGGGAACCCTGACGGTGCAGAGATATATTTCCAAATATATTAAGCTATCTCGTTTCGCACCATGTTTGATCTTGAACGAGTTTGAGAAGACTCGGTAGTTCGAAAAGGGTCTGAGGAAGGACATCCGTAGGCTTATGGGTATGATGCAGATTTGAGAGTTTTCTGTTCTGGTGGATAAAGCCACCATAGAGTAGGTTGACCTCCAGGGGGATGAGGTGGTACAAGAATAGAAGAAGAGACCAGTATCTTTTGGTTCTCAGACTGGTCCTCGACAGGGACATTGGAAGAAGAACTATTGTTCGGGTTATCTCTAGAATACCAAATAGAAGGGTTCTCAGGGGAATCCATCTTCCATGCAATGCACTAGGTACCCTAAATGGCATGATGGTGAATGCTAGTCGTTATGGGTTAACTGCTACAACTGTGGCAAACTGAGCCACATATCCCAAAACTATTAGGCACAGAGGAGTAATATGCCTGCACCGAGCCAGAACCGTGGATGTAATTAGATTCCTCTAGAAAACTATCAGGCAAACACGGCTCCGGTGAGGGTGTACTCTCTTACTCCAGCAGATACGGAACATGCTTGAAACGTGGTGACAAGTACCATGTTATTGCTTTCGAATAAAGCTATTGTCTTATTTGATTCAGGAGCAACCCATTCTTTTATATCTGCAAGTTTTTTGAAATAGTGTGGGGTTGAAACCCAAGTGATGGATGAGTGGTTGTCTGTGGCTACATCGACTGGGAGTGTAATGATCTATAGTAAGATGTTAGGAAACTGCGCAGTGGTTATTCAGGGAAGGCTGCTACTAGTGAACCTAGTAGTATACAACATGTGTGGATTTGATGTCATATTGGGAATGGATTGGTTATTCTCTAGTTATGCGGTGATTGATTGTCATAAAAAGGTAGTAGTGTTCAAACCTCTTAGGGAGCAGGAGTATGAGTATGTAGGGTTGTGTGTGCGTTTGACGCCATAGATTCTATTGGCTATATAAACGAGAAGGCTACTTTTGGATGGACGTGAGGGGTATTTAGCTTACATGAAGGAACCACATCGAGATGATCTGAAGGTCGAAGATATCTGAGTGGTTAACAAATTTTAAGATGTATTCCCAAAAGACTTACCCGGTTTACCTCCTAATCGTGAGGTGGAGTTCGCTATTGAGTTGCTGCCAGGCAAGGCTCCAATTTTTAAAGCTCCATACCGGATGGCTCCAACGGAACTTAAGGAGTTGAAGGAGCAGTTGCAGGAACTACTAGACAAAGGCTTTATCAAACCTAGTGTCTCACCCTAGGGAGCTCTAGTATTGTTTGTGAAAAAAGAAGGACGGGTCAATGAGAATGTGCATTGATTGCCATGAGATCAACAAGGTAACAGTGAAGAACCGATACCTTTTTCCTCGTATAGATGATCTATTTGACCAACTGTAGGGAACGCAGGTCTTTTCGAAGATCGATCTACGGTAAGGGTATCATCAGGTAAGAGTTAGGACTGAATATGTTATGAAGACTGCTTTCCGAACCAGATATGATCACTACGAGTTTCTAGTCATGCATTTGGGTTGACTAACGCTCTAGCGGCATTTATGAACCTAATGAATAGGGTTTTCCATGAGTACCTATATCAGTTTGTAGTGGTATTCATCGATGATATTTTGGTATATTCTAAGAGTTTGGAAGAGCATGAAAATCATCTAAGGTTGGTACTTCAGGTTCTACAGGAGATGAAGTTGTATGCCAAGTTGAAGAAATATGAGTTCTGGTTAAAGCAAATCACATTTCTTGGCCATGTTGTGCCAGGATGTGGTATCTCAATTCATCCTGGTATGATAGAAGCAGTGGTTGATTGGGTAAAACCGAAGAGTGTGCATGATGCTCAAAGTTTCCTAGGACTGGTTGGGTATTATCGGCAGTTTGTGGAAGGATTCTCTAAGTTATCTAGCCCTCTGACATGGTTGACGAGGAAGGGTGTGAGATTTGATTTGAATGATGAGTGTGAGTAAAGTTTCTAGGAGTTGAAACATTGACTGGTCACTGCTTCGATTTTAACCATCCCATGTGGGGATGTTGGATTTGTGATTATCGCTAAAGGGTTTGGGATGTGTGTTGATGCAACAGGGGAAAGTAATTGCTTATGCTTCTCGGCAACTTAAGGAGTACGAGAAGATTACCCCATGCACGATCTGGATTTAGCGGTGGTAGTATATGCATTGAAGATCTGGAGACACTACTTATATGGTGAATAATGTGAGATCTTCACAAACCACAAGAGCCTCAAATACTTTTTCACGTAGAAGGAGTTTAATATGTGGCTTGACCTGATCAAGGACTACGATTGCACTATTAGCTATCACCCGGGGAAAGCTAACATGGTAGCTGATGCATTGAGTCAGAAGTTAGAGCACATGTTAGTATCTGCAATAGTAGGTCAACATTATATCAGACAAGATCTAGAATGTCTTGGCATGGAATTGGTGGATGGTTATCATCAGGCTTTCATTGCTAGCTTGGTGATTCAGTCGACATTATTTAAAAGGATTAAAGCCGCGCAGGCTAATGATGTGGAGTTAGTTGAGATTGTGGAGAAAGTGCAGCAAGGGCTGGCTACAGATTTTAACATCTCCGAGGGAGGTGTATTGAGGTTTGGAAACAAACTGTGTGTTCCAAACGATGAGGGTATAAAAAGGACGATCCTGGAAAAGGTGCATGGTTCCTAGCATACGATACATTCGAGTAGTACGAAGATGTATTGGGATTTGCCCGAATCCTTCTAGTGGAGTGGCATGAAAAGGGAGATTGCCTAGTTCATGGAGCAATGTCTGACTTTTCAGCAAGTAAAGGCTGAACATTAGAGGTCGATAGGGCCGTTCCAGCCATTAAGCATTCCGGAGTGGAAATGGGAACACATCTCCATGGACTTTGTCACCGGGTTACCACTAGCAGTTCACGGATAGAATGCTATATGGGTGATCGTTGATAGGCTAACTAAATCTGCTCACTTTAGACTGATGAAGGCTAACTACACTTTGAGTAGTCTAGTAGATTTGTACATGCAGGAGATAGTTAAAATGCACGAGGTGCTGCTATCCATTGTTTCAGATCGACACCCAAGATTCATTTCTCGATTATGGAAGAGCTTATAGGAAGCACTGGGGCAAAAGCTTACATTTAGTACATCGTTCCACCCCCACACTAACGGACAGTCATAGAGGACAATATAGATCTTGGAGGATATGTTACAGGCTTGAGTGTCAGATTTCAGCGGTAGTTGGATTCAATTTCTATCGGTAGTGGAATTTGCCTATAGCAATAGCTTCCAAGCTAATATTGATATGGCACCGTTCGAAGCATTATATGTTCGGAGATGCAGGTCTCCTCTGTACTGGGATGAGCTCGGTGAACCGCAGATATTGGTTCCCGAACTCGTACAACAGGCTTCTGAGAAGGTCAGATTGATTAGGGATAGGATTAAATCAGCTTACAGTCGGCAGAAGAGTTACGCGGATGTTCGTCGTCGTGAGTTGAAATTCAAGGTTGGGGGTAAGATATTCCAAAAAATCGCTCCAATGAAAGGGGTGATGAGATTCGGGAAGAAGAGCAAGCTGAACCCGAGGTATATCGAACCATTCGAGGTACTGGAACGAGTGGGTCTGGTAGCCTACAGAATTGCACTACCCCCAACTCTCTTGAGGATCCATGATGTGTTCCATGTATCCATGTTGAGAAGGTACATGCCAGATTCGTCGCATGTGATTAGTTACGAATTCTTAGAGATTGGGGATGCTTTGGCATATGAGGAGATACCTGTTTAGATTCTGGACCGTAAAGTTCAGAAGTTGCGTACCAAGGAGATACCGTTAGTGAAGGTACTGTGGCAGAATCGTGCGGTTGAGGAAGCTTCTTGGGAATTGGAGACAGAAATACACTGAAAATATCCACAGTTGTTTTGAGTAGTAGCTTTGGTAGCAGGATCGGTATGAGTATGTATGTAATATTCTGTTATTGTAGTAATGATGTGTGGATGGTCTCTGGGAGGGTATTGTAATATTGTGAGCTCTCGAGATGGTATGAATATAACCACTATTCCTTCGCCATAAGTGAGGGTATGTATGTATTTGGGATGGGGCTGCTATGTGGGTGGCCGCCAGCTCTTTCTAGAGTCAGGTATGTGTTTGGGTATATTGTTGAGTTGGTAAATGAGAGATTACAAATTTCGAGGATGAAATTTTGTAAGGAGAGGAGGTTGTAAGAACCCAACCCAAGATCAGTGTATTAAATAAATAAGAAAAGAGAAGGAAAATTAAAGAGGTAAAAATCGGCAGGGCTCGTCGACAAGGCTTCTTTTCTCGTCAACGAAGTCTCTTGTGTAGATCGGTGACGAGATTTAGTAGCCCGTCGATGAGGAGTCACCAAGGGATTTTGGGAAATTCTTAAATCTCAAGCTCATCGACAAGTTCACCTTGACGTCGATGAACTTTCTTCTACTACTCGTCAACGAGGATGTCGTCTCGTCAACGAGTCTGGCTGGGTCAACCAAGTTATAAATATTTAAATCACTTGCTTAATGAGGAAGAAACCAAAATTCTCTCTCTCTCTCTCTCTCTCTCTCTCTCTCTCTCTCTCTCTAGAACTTGAACACACTCTCTCTCTCTCTAGGATTTCGAGCCTCTGTTGCCGAAATCAACGATCCGACGTTGCTACGTGGATCGGGAGGAGAATCTATTCGAGGATAGCGAATCGAATCTTCGTTTTTATGATTTTTGGGTGTTGACCAAAAATTGAGGTAAGGGTCCGATTTCATTTTCGTTTCGATAGATCTATAGAAAATAGTATTGTAAGGAAGTATTATTCTTTGATATTTAGGTTTTGGGAACTCAGTTCATAGTTTTGGAGCCGTAGAGTTCATGTTTTGGTATTTAGGGAAAGGTAAGGGGATTCTATTTATATCAGTTATTTTTTAAATTGAAATCAGTAAACTTGTAGTTTACGATTGCATGTATATTTTGGCTACTTATTTGGGAAAATCTATCGGGTGAAAATATGAGATTTTCGGGTTACAGTTTTGGGAAAAATTAAGGGTCTCGGGTATCATCTCTATTTCTGTTGGAAAATCGTATATTTGTATAAACTGTCGTATTGAGATGACCATACCTATATTTGTAATAAACTGTATTCTCGAATTGAAAACGATATGTTTTTTTGTATACCCAAATAAGTGTGGAATGAATTTTTGTATGTAAAATGTTTTAGGTTTGTGAAAACAGCCGTGATGGCTAATTATCGTAAGCTGGGAGGTATAGGAACATGAGCTCCAAACTGTTCCAGGTTTTTTGAAATTGCCACATCTCGGCTAATTACCGTGGGCAAACGCTATGCCTCGGTTAAATACCGTGGGCGATAGTGTTCGACTCTATATATGAGGGTGTGAAATATCACCTGTTTGTTCCGGTTGGTCACCAATGGGTGTGAATTGATACCATATTAGCAATGATATCGCTGTGGGGCTTCGACTAATGCCAGGTTATCAGGTGCTCCGTGTAATGCGGCTAGTTTCGGCCAAAAAGTGTGACGACACTGACCATATGTTTTGTATTGTCTGTACTGGAACTAGATTGTGAAAATACTGGAACTGTATTGTGATATGTTTTATGTTGAAATAACACTTATATGCCACACATTGATATAACCCGTTTCTTCCTTACTGAGAGGAGTCTTACCCCAAATATACAAATGTGTTTCAGGTCCTTCGAGTAGCCGAAACTAGAGTCCTAGTGTTCGGGAGCATGGTTGTCGATTAGTTGCGTATAATACTTGTGTAAGTACGGATTTTGTAATCGGGTTGTTATTGTTGGGTTTTGTAGCCACCCAGGGTATGTACTGTATTTTGGAATGTAGGCTCTAGTTATATGTAGACTTTGGTATTGAACGTTGTATATAGTAGAAAGAACATTTCCACTGCGTATGTGATGTGTATATATGTGTATGTGAATGTGTATAGGGTATACGCGTACCCCATGGGGTTGGACCCTCATTCAGTGTAGTATCTATCATGTATGTTTTTAATGATATAGGGACAAGTTAGGTTACTAAATCACACTATGGGGCCCATTTGCGAGTTCGAAGCATGATACCTATCCCAACAAGAATCAAAGATAGAAAAATGGTATGGGTTGTTAAAAAAACAAACCCCTTGAAATTCAAGGAAGAATTTACTCAAACAGGAATTACACGATCACATAATTCTTCCTTAACATTTTAGATAAGCTATAGGGGGTAGTGTTGACTAAAGGTTTAGGAAATGGTTCGGGCTGAAAATGCAAAAACTTAGTATATGTCCACTATTGAAAATTTTACATACTGAGGATCTTGAAAAATTAAGCCAATATGAAAATTCAAGCAGTATAACTAATCTGAACTTAATGTATAAATTCATTGGTTAAAATATGAAATTATTGGCTACTTGAATAAAAATCCACTTCCAAATGGGCATAACATGTTTGTCTTGTATTTAAATTTCAAATTGCTTAATTCACGCTTAAATATGAATATCATAAGTCAAGCAACTGATGTCCATTACACAGAGATGAGCTTTAGGAGTCCATCATATTTCACATATCTTTAACCCTAATCTCAATGATCAAAATTTTAGTCATCACTCTAGGCTTATGCACTGCCGATCACATCTCCTTATTCTCCTAGTGCTTATTAATAGACATCCTTCTCATAATCAAAATTAGAGTCATTGACTAAGGGATTCATGCTTTACTGGTCAATCAAAATAATCCCTTGTTCGTTAAATATAAAATTCTCTAGTTTTGATTCATACAAATATCTTCCTCCTGTATCCATGCTCAAAATAGTGATCATATTTAAAGGATACTTTCCAATCTCCCATGAGCTCTGGTTTATAATATTCACATACCCAAAAATGCTCCTAGCCAAATTAGTTAGGACATATTTAATCATACATAATGTCCTGGTTCCTCATATACTCTTCTGAACACAATAGAAGTTTATTCCTTAAGAGTATTTAATTTTTCCTCCAAGCTCCCAAACTTCAATCAAATCATTTAAAGCTTCACATGATCAAAATAAGTTTAAAGGCTAAAATGATTGCTATAGGTTTCAATCTAGATGATATAACAAAATTCATAAAAACCTATGCATGAACCTTAAAATTCAAAGCCATTTGAACTTATGCCTCTCACTTGTTAGGATTCATAAAGAAAAGAGGCAATGTAGGCTTGGTTCATTTAAAGAAATACTTATTGTGACTTTTTAGTCCTCTAAGCTGAAGCATGATAAGCCAAGATTAAATCACGAAAAGTTTAAAATACTTGGCTAAGTAATTAGAAAATATGAAAATGCATAAAATGATTAAGTGATTAACTCATGAGGAGCATTACACTTTCATGACTACTGAATTAAAATGCTCTCATAATCATAGCTTACATGCCTTAATGAATAATAATACTGCACTGAACTCAATTCTATCCTCTGTTCTTTACTATTTATATTTTTTTGATGGATAGATTATATTTATGAATTGATAATTGCTACCTTATTGCATGCTTAGTCTAGAATGCCTCATGCATGTCAGATGTAGTGGATGTATTGCGTGCTGGTAGTTGAAATAAGTTCTCACATGATCAAACTAAATTATTTTGAATTGATTGCTTGAATCTATCAGGTTTTGGTGCATGAAAATTTGGAAAATGTTCAATTTAAAGACGACATGCTGCCGAAATTTTGATAGAAATTTTCCCAAACTAAAACCTTTTGTTAAAGATGATTATGATAAAATAAACGTTAAAATATTTTTGAAAGGATGAGTGAAAACTAATTGAAAATTAAACTTCATCCTTGCATAATCATCAGGTAGTTAGGGGAGCTGAGCTCCATCCTTATAGAAAGAGCTTAAAGGACTCATATGCATCTTACAGATTTATTTCTTGTATATTAAGGCTCTTCTGTAACCCTGAACATAATATCCAACTTTTATGGTTTTATACTTAGATATGAATTGTTCTTGGTTATGTGCTATACAGTATGCTTTCATATCTATTTATAATGCATTTGTGTTCTTTTGGGTTGACTATACTAATCAGGTGACAAATATATATATATATACACACATTCGGTATAGTTGGTCCACGGAATCTAAAAATAATTTCATATATTGCTTAGCAAATTTATTCTTGGCTAGTATATGTAGTTATTTCATTTTGGCCATATCTTCAAATTGTTAGGGGGAGTAACTTAACTTAAAGTTCTTCGGCTCTAAAATTCCTTAACAATTCTAGCACTTTCATTCATACTCTTAATGTGTATATTGAGTTGTGTGCTTCATACTGATCATGAATGTTGGATGTATTTGAATCATAGCATGCACTATTTTGGCCTTTAAAGAATATCTTGCATGAATTGATAATGAGATATTTTTGTAATCATTCAGGTCTTTGATTTATTTTTTGGAATTGCTCAATTTTCAAATGGCATGCTGCCGAAATTTCAAAAATTTTCCCAAAATTGAATCTTATATCTAAATGTCTTGTGTTTACTTTCCTACCTTAGACCCTTCTTGCTGATGTCAAAAAGGGGGAGAAATGTCTAATGCAAAATTGGGAAAGCTAAATACATCTTAATACATATCAGAATTGAGCTTTATTGACAATTAAAATGAATGCAAAATTTGTGTGTCTTTGTCTTCATTCAAATGCTTGCACTTAAAATTCAAATTCTATGCATATACTTAAGGGAATCCTGTTTGGCTTTGCCCACTTTTGCAAGTTGTTTTTTCATCATCAAAAAGGGGGAGAATGTTGACTCTATAAGTCTGATCCCGTTTTGATTATGACAAAACCAATGTTTCTCACCTGTGCACTAAGCTTCTTGAATAGGTTTATCCTTAGCATACATTGTTGGTAGGAACTTAAACAAGTCATATGAACTATGAAGATCAAGCTTCATTTATGGTGTCTGAAGAATTTAAAGAATGAAGACCTATTTTCTATTGTATTTGTATTCATTTTTTATATTGATCTGTAATAATTTATATCGGTCTACAATAATCTTTGCACGTTATGCATGTAGGTAATTGTAAGCTGAACATGACCGTAGATTGACCATAGGGATCGAATGACCTTAGGGCACCCTTCGATCGACCAACACCAGGTTTTTTGGCTTAATTAAAAAGCCTAGACCGTAGACTGATGCACAAAATAGTGCCCATAATCACTTATAATATCAAAGGATTGAATTGAAATGAATTGGACTAAAATAGGCAAATCTGTGAGAGGTTGGGCGACCGAAACCATTGTATTAAAAACACTTCGGGTGCTCAAATGGCTTAGAAGTCAGTGGGTTAACTTGATTTCGGGCGACTGAACCAAATATGAACGTACCATCTATGGGCGACTGAACCCCTACGCTGTCTTTTTCCACCAAGTTAGCCAACCGAACGTTTACGTTCAAATTGGGCCTCAGGTGACCGAATACATGAGTTCAGTTAACTGAATCATTGACCGGACGACCAAAACATGGATAAAATGGAATCACCTCAATTCAGCATACCGAACATACACTCGGGCACCTGAACGTTCAAAAGTTGCGTTTTGAACTGAGTCTATTTGGGCGATGGAACCAAGGTTCAGCCACCCGAAAACTCTCTGGTTGTTTATTTTTTATGAAGGTTAAAATTTTTTAAACATGGTTATTTTTCCTAATTGGCTTTTAAACAATTCTAATAATGCCCTATGAGTCCTTAACGATCATAATTTGGGCAACTTCTATATATAAGGCCTCATTTGTGCAAATTAGCCAGACATTAGAGAAATAATTAGCAAAAATCCTTTCAATCCCAAAAAGCTTATTTTGCCCAATCTTCTTCAAACACTCTCATACAATCATTCCTTTGATAAATCTTAGCATTGTGAGAGTTCTTGTTGTGCTTATTGCTTTATATAGATTGCTTAACACTCTTATTAGATTGATTGTTGATTGTTTGATTTTTGAGAGTTAAGCAAGAGTGTTCCCCACAGATTTAAATTCAATAAATCTTGTGTTGGGGGAAACTCACTAGCTTTTGGATCTTTGCATTATTATTGCAAGATTTTTATAGCTATAATTTTGGTGTTCAAAATATTTTACAAGCTAAATTTTTCAAACAACTCTAGTGCTCATTTCTTTGAGGAAAATATTTTTGAGTTGGTTTGAATATTGTTTGCAACATCTTTGAAACCCTAATCTATTATTGAGATTTGTTATATATCTTGTTTCAAAGATTAGCTTGTTAGAACACTCTTGAGCATATTTTTTATTATATTTTGCTGAGTGTTTGCTTGCACAAAATCACATCACTGAACTTACAATTCCCTATACTGTTGATGTGTGGTTGATTGATTATATTTGGTACATATCTTCTTGAGTGAGAAGCATAATCATTGTACCCAGTCTGTATTATTAAATACTATTGTATTCCAGGCATGGCTTGAGGGGGGCGGTATTACAACTCGAAAGGGCTGTTTGCAAAGGTTGAGGTCAGCCCTGTGCTAATTGACCTAGTTTTTTAGGTGTCGCTCCACCCGTTAAGTGAGCTTATAGTGTAATCCTTGTGCGGGTGTGCCAAGGCAGGGACGTAGGTAGGATTGGCTGAACCTCGATATCATATTCAGTGTCATGTTTACATTTCCTACATTATATTCTACTTTATGCTTGATTTAAATTTCCTACTGAATATACTGCATATCTAATTGGCACAGAATTACTTTTTGGTTGAGGAATACTGAAATTGTGGTGCATGTTCTAAAAATTGTTTAATATATCATATGTGCAATTTCATATACATTTAGACTACCCCTTGGTTGCGTAATACTGCTGTTAGATTAGTTGAACCTAGGAGGAAATTTTTTAATCTCCAATTCACCCCCCCTCTTAGGATTGCGCCAAAGCTAACAATTCACAATACCAGAGTGCTACAAATCCTCCGTATACACACATATATATACACACATGTACATCATTCCCCAAAAAATCCCAAAACACTAAGGCCTCTACTCCTCAGCCCAAGACTCACCCCAAAACAATGCCGACTCCGCCGCCTCCTCTTACTCTGAACCGGTCCTGCACGTCTCTCTAGGTTACCAGAAATGTTCATAATGCTGGGGTAAGACATCTCTCATTAAGGAGAAACATGTTATTACCAATGTGTGTCATATGAGTTTAGTTGCAACATATCCTTTAATTAAAACTGTAAATAAGATATCATGTAAAAGTATCTATATAATAACCCACCCCTATGTCATTTAAAATATGGAAATTTTATGAATTATCTATCCAATCATACTTCTTTCTATAATAGATAAACTCTATTTTTTGTATATACTGTATATGTACTCCCTGGATGGTTGTATGTCATGATTTAACCCCTCATGACAGGGTTGTGCAGCCTGTAGGCAGGACTAAACACTGGTTGGCCTACCAGTGCTAGTCAAACTGCATGTGTATATCTGTATATGCCTATAGCATGAAAGGCCCGCTCCACCTAGTCCGGAGGCCAGGGAGCCCTCTACTCTACCTATGGCACAATCGGCAATACCATACTATATCTAAGACGTATGGTTGCATTATCTATACTACATAGTTACAGTACCATGCTTTGTAAACTGCTCTATTGCATCAGGGTCTGATACTATATAATACTATTTCTATATGTCATCTATCTATTTTACCATGATTCTGTATAAACTGTATTAACCATAATTCTGTAATTCTCTGTATTAACTATGATGTTGTAATAACTGTACATTTGTATAATTTGTATTTCTATATGTCATGGTTCTGTAAAATACTATATAATCATGGTTCTGTAAATTGCTGTATAATCATAGTTCTGTAAAATACTATATAATCAATGGTTCTGTAAAATGTTGTATAACTATGATTATATAAAATACTGTATAATCATGGTTTTATAAAATGTTATATAATCATGGTTCTGTATAACCATATAAACTATAATTCTATAAGACATTGTAAATAAAATTGTATAAAACTCTGTAATATTCTAGTATTATTCATGCCACACAATTAAATAAAATTCATTAAATATAATATGTAAATCTTTATAATTTTCATGTTCTAATTTATTCAAAAACCATACTCTATAACTTATCTTCAAATACTATGCTTTACTGGTAAAATTTCTAAATTAATTGGCATAACATATTTCCCTTACCTGACTAACTGAGTTCGTCTACTGATTTCTAACACATGCCTACAACATTCATAATTCCAAACCCTGGAATTATATATATATATATATATATATATATATATATATATGTATGTATGTATATATGTATATATCTCCCTGTCAATGAACTGAATATCCAAAATAATTATCATACTCACATTTCCAAACTATAAACTATTTATCATTTTAATTGGGTTCTTGAGATAACACCCGCTGTGATCCTTAACCCATGTCTACAGTGTTTGGAAACCCAAACCCTAAAACCACAACACCCTAGTTTAATCATCCCAAACACCAATATATCAACATCTAATACAAAATATGGGTTCAAAAAGACCTGATTACTATGAAAACCTTAAAATATCCTACTTACCCTGATTATGGGATGGTGCTTGAACTCCTCAAACCAAAATTCTGCTCTGGCTAAGTTGTAAAGAATCTCCCCGGGATCATCGTGGTAACTTCTGATCATTGAATCAGGGAAAAATAGGGCTAGAATCTTAGAGAGAAGGTGAGAGAACCATATATTAGAGAGAGAAATAGATAGAAAATAAATCTTTCACTGAAAATGCAATTTCCAACTATATATAGGCAGGTGTCCATGTGGCTTCATCGACGAGACACGTGGGCTAGTCGACGAACCTAAGAAAGGAGTTTGTCCACAAAGGTGAAGAGCTCATCGATGAAGCAGTGTTTCTAAAATACCCCGCTCTCAGTTTCTTTTCTTTGATGAAACAATGAAACCTGTCGACGAACACTAAATGGGAGCTCGTCGATGAAGCCAGGGCATTCGTCGACGAACCCTACTTTATCCCTTTTTAATTTTCCTTTCTCTCTATTATTTAATTATTATAATTTCTAGGTCTATACACTAGTTGCTTAGACTTAACCACTTTTCTACAAAAGATCAAAATGACTCATCATAATGTAACCTATTTTCCTGAGGGACCCTCGTCCACATCTCCTCCTATTTTCAGCAGTGTGAATTACACCTTCTGGAAACAAAAGATGCGTATTTACCTTCAAACTGTTGATTGGAAGGTGTGGAGAGTTGCCTCTAAAGGAAATTTTGTTCCTATAAAAATTGAAGATGAGGTTAGAGTACCTAAGATAGAGGAAGAATACACTTATGATGATATGAAAGTTGTAAGTATAAATACAACTGCAATGAATATTTTATACTGTGGACTTGATGTAAATGAGTTTAATCAGGTTATGGCATGTTCTACTGCCAAGGACATTTGGGATAAGTTAGAGGTTGCTTATGAAGGTACTAGAGATGTTAAAGATAGTAGAACTGATATGTTGACTAGTGAATATGAAGCATTTAGTATGAACACTAGTGAATCTATTCAGAGCATGTACACACACTTCAATCACATCATTAACTCTCTACATGCATTAGGTAAGACATATCCCACTTATGAGATGATTAGGAAAATTCTTAGAGGCTTGCCACCTATGTCGGAAGCTGAGGTTACTACCATTACTGAGGGTAGAGACTTAAAAGCATTGTCCTTAGATGAACTGATAGGGTAACTCATCACATACGTGTTGGCCATTAATGAGGGAGTAAATGAGAAAAATAGAATAAAGAATGTGACTACTTTGAAAACATCAACTAATATGTCTAGTGATTGTAGTTAACCAGAATCAAAAGATAACATGGCTATGCTTACCAAAAAATTTAGCAAGTTCTTCAAAAAGAATAGCAGACCATATAGAAGGTTCAGAGATTTAGTATCTGAAAAGGGAGAACCAAGTAAAAGAAAAGAAAAATAAAATGCTCCCACATGTTACAACTGCGGCAAAGTCAGGCATATCAAGCCAGAATGCCCATTGCTGAAAAAGGAGTCAAAGAAAAAGAAGAAAGCAATGAAATCCGACACGTCGTGGGACAAACAAAATAGCAATGATTCAAATACTAACGATAGTGACTCTGAGGTTGCTAACATGTGCTTGATGGCACATGATGATGAGGTATCGTCTTCCTGCTCTTTATCCTCTTATTATTCTGATGATGATGATTCTGATTCCGATAGCATGCCTACTTATAAAGAATTGCAGTATGAATACATTCGTGTCTCAAAATTGCAAAATAAAATGACCAAGGAAAATGATATTTTGAAAAATAAATGTGAAAATTGGTCAAAGCTTTTCGAAATAAAAAAATCTATTCACTCTACTTGGCAAGAAGAAAAGAATTTGAAAATGGCTGAACTCGAAAGAAAATTGGATAAAAGCTCCAAAATTATCTACAAATTTACAGAGGTCCAAAACAATTTTGAAAAACTTCTTAGGGCCCAAAAAATTCTCTTAGTAAAGAAAGATCTTGAATTTAATGGAATTGGGAATGTTACGTGAAATGATCTTTACATGAGATATTTTACTCATAAATCAAAATATTGTATTCCTCCTAAAGAATCTGTCGGGAAAATAACATGTTATAAATGCAAACAGATAGGTCATATTCAATTTGACTATCCTTTTAGAAATAAAAAATGTGAGAATTAAGAAAGTGTGGAGAGTCAAAGGTGAATCAAGCACTAACCCCTTTGGACCAAACAAAATTTGGGGACCAGTGTCAGTTACTTAAATATTTTTGCAGGTGTGCTTAAGGTCGTCCTCTTCCAAGGACAAGTGGTATATGAATAACAATTGTTCACGACATATGACTGGTCATAAGGCCATGTTCGCATCCATCACTCCCAAGGAAGGAGGGTTCGTGACATTCGGGGATAACGCAAGTGGGAGAATCATCGGAGTAGGTAAGGAACCTTCCCTTGTTATTGATAATGTCTCACTTGTTGATGTCATAAAATATAATCTGCTGAGTATTAGCCAATTGTGTGATATAGGTTATAAAGTATTTTTTGAAAATGATAAATGCATTGTTGAGAGTAAATCTGGTAACAAAGTACTTTTTACCGCTGAATGTCATGAAAATGTGTACACAACTAGTTTTGATAATTTAGCTTCTCAACATATAACATGTTTTTCTGCTATAAATGAAACTAGTTGTGTTGACTTTACAAGTCCAATCTGGTTTTGATAATGACAAATCACTTGGTATTTGATATGTGCATTGAGTTTGTGAACAGGAACTATATTAAGCATGCACCGAAGGATAACGAGTCATGGAAACCATAAAGCAAAGCATACATATCTTGGCAAGATCCATGGAACTCAAAGAGTACGAGAAGCAAGATGCAAGCGGCAAAGTTCAAGAACATCTTGGGAATGGGTACTTAGAACTCATGTATTTACATTTTCGTATGATTTAATTTGAGGCTCAACATAATTTAGAATGACTTTAGGATTCATGCATTTCAAGTATATCATTAGGGGACTTTCATGGACTTAGAAATACTTTTAAAATCATGGAAAATATGTTTTATAAAAGAATCAAGGAGAGCAAAGCAGAATTTTAAATTAGAAAGGAAAAATTTAGAAAAGGGGTACTTCGGTAGCCTAAATTCAACCTCAGTCGCCTGAACAATTTCTCCAGGAACTTGAAGATTAAGTTCAGTAGCCTGAACATTTATTGGTGAAACACAGAATCAAGCCGAGGCACTTTGGTTGCCTGAACTTACACTTCAGGCGCCTGAACTCGCCACTTTAGGAGCCTGAACCCGACTTCGGTTGCTTGAACTTGCGGGAAAACTTAAAAATCTGATTTTTATTAATAGACCTCAGGAGCTATTTCTTTGATCCAATGGTTGAGATCAATTCTAAGGGTAAACCACCTATATATACATCATCTAAACCCCAGTGCAAGCACTAAGATCAACAAAAGTAAACAAGAACAAACCTTTGGCATTCGCTTGAGGAGATTGCACGTTTAGCCTAATTGGAACATATTACTGAAACTTTAGATTAGGATTTTAAAGTTCTTAAGTTGAATCTGAGCTGAGGCTACCTCGATTTACAAAATAAAATCTAGCAATAATTGTGCACTCCGTTTGGTATTGAAGTTTGGTAAATAAATTAGCACGGTAATATTTATTCTCAAAAGAGTCCTTCATCTATACTGATTTGCTAATTGATATATATTTTTCAAAGAGCTTTTCATTGAAAAATTCATTTTTGAATATGTGTTAAGAGGTTGATCAATGAGAGTAAACAAGAACAAACCTTTGGCATTCGCTTGAGGAGATTGCACGTTTAGCCTAATTGGAACGTATTACCGAAACTTTAGATTAGGATTTTAAAGTTCTTAAATCGAATCTGAGCTGAGGCTACCTCGATTTACAAAATAAAATCTAGCAATCATTGTGCACTCCGTTTGGTAATGAAGTTTGGTAAATAAATCAGCACGGTAATATTTATTCTCAAAAAAGTTCTTCATCTGTACTGATTTGCTGATTGATATATATTTTTCAAAGAGCTTTTCATTGCAAAATTCATTTTTGAATATGTGTTAAGAGGTTGATCTTGAGTTTGCTTATATTAGATCATTTTGATAAGATTACTACTTAAGAAATGATTTTTTCATTGATTAAATACTCTTGCGTCAAGTGAGTTTTCATTCAAAGACTTGACATTGATAATATTATAAGACTATTTGTTTGAATATCCATAGAGGTCATAACGATATATTTTTGAGGGATATTTTTCAAAAAAGATATTACATTGGGTTTTCGACCTTTGGAATACATATATATATATATATATATATATATATATATATACATATTGCAAAGGTCGTGTTGTGATTGAATATTTGAAAGAAAGCTTTAATTTTGATTGATTTAATACTCAAGAAAAAGTTTTTATTAATAAGTTCACATCAAATATATTTGTGCATTTTTGCAAAGTGAACTAAGAACCCTAAAATTCTCCAAAGCATTTTAAATATATCATTACTTGGGAGTTTTGGTTAAAGAGGGAAATTGTGTATTGAAACATTTCATTCATAAAACGATGTTATCGTTTCATTCATACTGAGTTTCAAGTTTTATCATATGATTATGTACTAGATCTTTGAATTATACTCACTAGCTTTGTTAGAATTGGTGTATTCCTAAGAGGGGGGGTGAATTGGAATTTAAAACTTTTTCTCCTAAGTTAATCTATTCAACAACAGTATATACACAACCTAGGGACTTGTCTGTGCAATTTCCAAATGCGTAAATAATAGTGATGTGGAAATTAAATCAAACGCATCATTCACACAATAATATATACGTGCAATAAATATAAAGTGCGGAAATGTAAATGAACACCCGATATGTTATCAGGGTTCGGCCAACTGTGCCTACGTCCTCGCCTCTAGCTCGCAAGCCAGAGGATTCCACTAATAACTCACTTAAGGGTGGAGTGACATCGATTACAACCAGGTCAAATTAACACAGGGCTGACCTCAACCTTAACCAGGTCAATTAGCGGGATTGACCTCAACCTACACGCCTTAACAGGACGACGCACCTAACTTTCCTAACTGGATCTAAGCCAATCCGGGACTATTCCAATGCTAGTCTCCCTCTTCAGGCCCGTGCTTGGATATACAACAAATGTGTATATAATCAGATGGTACAGTGATTGTGCTTTCGTATAAAGCAGATATGTACCTAGATGCGCGCAATCACATACACCACAATATGATTCAATATGTAAGCTCAATGTGATCTAGATGGTTTAACTCTCAAAAGTATTTTCTATCAGTGTAATGCATACGTGACAGTGTCAAACAAGCAATCTTTGTATCATAAGATATTCAGCCAATAAGTTCACACAAAGACGTCAAGTCTCCAGTATTTCAATCAGCAAGATATCTCAAGCATGTAAGTATTAAATGATGTATATGTTTGGTTTGCAAAAGATGTGTAATCTTTGTATTCAGCAAATAATGTATGAGTGAAAGAATATTGCAACAAAGATCACTATCACACAAACAAATATCTCTTCAAATATTTTACAAGATAAAAGTGCAATAGATATTTGGAAATGTTTGAAAAGTTTTTGCAACCAAAAACAAATACAATCTTCTCAAGATCTTGCAATAAAGGTGCAAGCTTAGAAGATCAAACAAAGTCTTCTTAGGATAGGCTTATTAGAAAAAGCCCCCTAAGAATCCTTAGGTTTGGCTCTCAATAAAATTGTGTCAAAGAAGTAGCACAAGGAGAGCAAACCTATTTAAGCAAAACACTCAATCAACTTACAAATGTAGGCAATAATAGAAGGCAAGTATGAGTGACTTGAGTAAGAAAATGAGTAGTACAGTGTTTTAGGTTTTCAGAGAATTCTCCCCTAATCAAAGTGGTTAATCATTGCTAATTTTCTCAAATGACCTTATATATATAGGCATAGGAGAAAATATGACTGTTGGGGACCTATTGGGTATTCTTAGGGAAGTTTAATGATGTTAAAAACATTTTAACCCTATTTAAAAAATATACTGCGGTAAAAAATCAGGGCAACCTGAGAGGTCCGGTCGACCAGAACAAGTTCGGTCGACCAAGTCTCATATGCTTCGGTCAACCAGGGGACTTTTGAACTGAAGGCTCGGTCGACCAAGAGAGGGCGATTTCTCAATTTTTTGAGGTTCGGTCAACCAGCACATTTTGAACTACCTAGTTCGGTTGACCAGACCGCTGGGATTTCTCCCGAGGACCCTCCAGTGGACCAGGTAGTTAGAGTACAAAAAGGGTCGGTCGACCAGATGGTCAAACTTTTTACCCCAAGGGGTTTCGGTCGACCAGGGCCTTTTAAACTACCTGGCTCAGTCGACCAGGGCCTTGGTCAACTGTTGACCCAGGCCTGGTTTCGGTCGACCAGGCCAAAATGAACTGATTGTGCTGGTCGACCGAAAGTGCACCATATGTGCATTTCGGTCCAATCTTGAAGCATACAAACCCTAATGAAGTGCCTAACAAATATTTGTGTAAATGTGTGTGTCCTAGGGTCACTTGAGGTCTAATTTGAAGACACCGAAAAAGTCCAGTGTCGGTCAACCTTCGATTAACCGAAGGGTACACTCTAAGGTCTTTCTAAGGTCCTTTCTCATTCATGGTTTGTTTGAGCTTACGTAGTAAATCATACATATGATGTGTGTGAGCTTATTACAAACCAAATACCTTCTTACTATTATAGACCAATAAAATATATTACAAAGCTGAATTATAAATTGGTCTTCAGGCTTTGCTTGTTTTGTGCACATCTTGATCTTAACAATCTTAGTTCCTGCACAAAAACCCAAACACTCATTAGATACAATGAGTATTTGTCATAATCAAAATCGGGCATGACCAATAAGGTAAACAAGCTTTGTTAGAAGTAACATTGAGTGTTTTGCAGATTAAATTGTATTCAAGGTTCGGTTTGTGAACCGGGGTTGAGGAGAAAGTTGTATCTCTTGTAAGCAACGGATTAAGAGGGAGCTATACCTCTTGTAAGTAGCAGATTAGGAGGGAGTTGTACCTCTTGTAAGCAGCGGATTGTAAGGAAAGTTTCATCCCAATTTAAGGAGCAGGGATTATAGTGGAATCCTTGAGTGGGTTGCTCAAGGCGAGGACGTAGGCCGAGTTGGATGAACCTCATAAAATCATGGTTGCATTCTCTCTTCCCTTATCTTTTTTATTTTCCGCATCATATTTCAATTTCTAGCTTGCTTGTATATGTTGAATAACTTTACACACACTTAATTGGGTGAAAAGGAATTCATTGATTTAGTAATTCAAATCATCATCAAATTCTAGCCATTAATTAGTTAAATATAGAAATAGGAATTGATTGGTAAATAAGTTTCAAAGAATTTTTTAAAATACCCAATTCACCCCTCCCCCCCCCCCCCCCTTCTTGGGATTACACCTAAATCAACAATTGGTATCAATGTGGGTGTACATAGACTTAATAGTTCATCTTTAAAAAGATCACGATGGATTATTTTGGTGTATCCCCAATTGGCATGGAACAAATCTCTGCAAGACCTCTAATGTTTTATGGTGAAAATTTCACCGAGTGGAAAATGAGAATGACTATTTTTATCAAATCCATGGATTGGAGAACTTTGAGAGTAATTGATCAAGGAAATCTGGTTCTTATGAAAACTATTGAAAATGTTGAAATCCCTAAATCTGCATATGAGCTGAATGAGAATGACATGAAATTAATGCAAATAAATTTCAGTGCTATGAACATTCTATTGCTTGGTTTCGATACTAATGTTTTTCATGAAATCAAGTTATGTCAAAGTGCTAAGGAGATATGGGAAGAACTTGATAGGAGATTTGGAGAGACCAAAAGAAAGAAGTCCTCTACTTGGGAAAATTCATACTCAAATGATAAGGTAGTAGAAAACTATGGCCTAGTTGCGTTAGTGGATGAAGAGGTACACTCTACTCATTCTATTTTTTATTCAAATTCTCAAAATGATTCATGTAATGACTGTGATACATCCTGTGATCCTTCTGGTAGTGAATATTATGATGAATCTAATAATGATGACATGCCATCTTATGAGGAATTACAAAAGGGACTTGCTAAGGCTCTTAATATGCTAACAAAGATGTCCAAAAAGAAAATAATGTTGGAAAGTGAAAATAAAGACTTGGCAAAACAGTTAGAAGATTTTTGAGAGTCGCATACTTCTTGGGAAAAAGAAAAGATTGAAAAGGAATTAGAAATTAAAAGATTAGAAACCAAGAATGAGGCATCACTGAAAGATTTAGAATCAAAAATTGGTGTTGAAAAAGACAAGGACAGAAAAATCATAACATTAGAAAACAAGAATGATACCATGGCAAAAGAGCTGAAAGAGTTAAGATCCAAGATTTTGAGTGATAATGCAAAAGATCTTAAAATCTCCAAACTTGAATGCAAAGCAAACAAAGCGACCGATGAATTGGTAAAGTTACAAGTTGTTTGCAAAGGTTTAAAGAATTTTAAAATCCAAGACCTAGAAAGAAAGATAGAGGATCAAGCTAAGATCATCCGCACATTTACTAAGGGAAAATAAAATTTTGACAAGCTCTTAGGTTCTCAAAAGATGACCTTAGACAAAGAAGGTATAGGTTACAATGAAATTGAAAATAGGAGAAGGAAGAACCTATGCATGGGGCATTTTGTTAAAGTGTCAAAATTCTATGCTAGTGCCTCCACCGATCCATATGCTCACACCACCTGCGTATTATGTAAAAATAAAGGACACATTAAATTTGATTGTCCATTTAAGAGGAAAGGTGTGAAGCTCAAATAGGTTTGGAGAGTCAAAGAAAAATGAGTACCAAACACACCCCATAACTCCTCTTTAGATTTTAGGATTGAGAATTTAGTGAAGTCGGCCTCATAAATAAAAGGGGGTCGTGATGACTAATAGGCTTGGGAATAGTATATGCTTAGAATGTTAATCTTAGTATGTGTATCATTATACTAAGAATATTTCGAGAAAGTTAAGTCAATATGATTCTTTAAGCAAGATATCCAATCTAAGTATCTAATGTTTCTATATCGTAATGATTGGGTAAAATGTTAAAATATTGAATAGCATGCAAATCTTGATGTATTCAAAGTGAAGGTTGAGAGATTAACAGTTAAAATATCAGGAACTTAATATCCTTGTAATGAGTAACATAAATCATAACATTGAAGAATAAATCCAATTCCAAATGGATTAAAGCATTGCTGTTTAACGAATAATTCTTAGTGCTTAACACATGCATAAATATTAAAATCCTAAGTTAAGCAGATCATGTCCATTGCATAAGACTAAGCCTTAGGAATAAATCATATATTAAAAATCATCTAATCCTAAACTTATTCTTGAAAGTTCAAAGGGTTAAATCAATTAATATTCTAGTCACAAGCACTAATAATAAAAAATTCCATATCTATCAAGTGCTTATCAAAAGATATCCTCTTATAATCAAATCAGGGGCATTCTCTAAGGGAATCAAATTGTTTACCAAGACATTTTTAATAAATACTCCCGTTGTGCTTAAAACGTAAAAATCCCTAAGGTTGATATGTGATTAAGCAACATCCTCCACAAGAAATCTTTATCGTACCATGATCATATCCGATAAAGATTCATCCATTATTGGGTCGTACCCTTGCTCAAAATTGAAAACATACTTATAAGGTACTATCCAATAATCAGAAAATCGGAAATACCTAAAGAGCAATATTCAAAAATTAATATTCCCTCAAATTTGCTCTTTGGTCTATGTAGTTGGATATATTAACTTCCACAAAAAAATTTTGAATATTGTCCACACACAATGAATATTCTTCCAAACTTAATGATAATTAAACTGTTAAGAGCATTTGCAAAATCTCACCTCACAAGCTCTCAAACTTCAAGTCAAATCTATTAGAAGAGTTTGAATGTGTCAAATGGCTATGCTATTGCTATAGGTTTCAATCTATATGGTAATGCAAATGACTAGGAAACCTATGTGTTGAGATCCATAAGAAAAGAAGCAATATAGACTTGTGACCCTGAAGTGAAATTGTTTATGAATTTTTGGTTTTCTAAGCTAAAGTTGGTAAAGTCAAGTATAAATCATTCAAAATCTGAGAATGCTTGGTTATACTGGTGAAGAATGATTACAAGGAAAAGACATAAGAATATGATAAGGGTATAATTGAAGGGGAGAAAATTAGCTTGAAAAACTATGGGTCTGAAACATAAGCATAAGCACATTTAGTATTATATTTTGTGTTTACCTCTAGTATCAAATCATGAAAGGTATGTGTAAATTCTTGTGTGCATATTTGATACAACATGTTAACCAAAATGATTTTTTTTTTTATACTAAACTAAATTGGTTGCATGCTTGAAAATATTTAGGGGAGCTGAGCTCCATTCCTAGAGAAAGAGCATAAAGAACGCATGTGCATCATAGGATCACTATAGTTGGTCAAAATATTTTACAATGACTGCTTATATGGCTTTGAACTAGTAGTGACATAAATCTTTGATAAGTATAAGCATTTCATTTCATCTATGCAAGTATTCAAATTCATAGGGGGAACATCTCGAAATGATTTCCTATCTCATTATGCTTACCAATATTTCATGTGCTTAGATGTGTAGTGAATTTTCTGTAGCATGCACTAAATTATGATGATTCTATTGAATATGCAAAATGAAAAATATATTGCTTTGCCGAAAATTGCTTGAGTTAACCACATAACCTGGTTTTGAAATGCATTGATATAATTAGGATCTGTATGGTTAGTTTTTCTAGTTATAATTCTTTTTGGAATGTACTTAAAGCAAATATCTATAACACAATTTTCTTTGAAGATCCAAAAGGTGAGTGATATATACCAGAGTAAATTTCTGATGAGAACTAAAAGGGGAGAGATTTTTTTGAAATTGCATAATCTATAATGTGTAAGAGCTTAAATACGTAAAACAGGGGAGAGCTTTTATAAGGTAAACTAAGTGTGGTTGCCTAGAATTATATTAGATGACATAATTCAGGGGGAGCAACGTCACTTTAGGACGTAATCACTTGGTATCAAATCAATCAAATTTTAGTATCGCATTAATTCACATTTGGTATCAAATCAATCAACATTTGTTCTCATTTATATAACATTAGTCCACATTTGATATCACATCAATCAATATTTGGTATCCTCACATAATCGCTGAAACTTATGCATTAGTAAGGGGGATGGTTGATGTAAAAAGGGGAGAAGTAAAAGTTTTCCAAATCTAATGGTTGAACAAGATTAAAACTTTAAAATTTCAAAGGAGATAAGAACATAAGGTTATGTCTACGCATGTCTTATTATTATACACCTTTTTGTTGATGTTAAAAGGGAGAGAAGAATGAGCAAAAATAAATTGGCGAAGAATGAGCAAAAACAAATTGTTATTAATGTTATGCAAAAGGGAAGATATGCAAAGGGGGAGCAGGATAATAGCAACACAAACAAAGATTGTTGATTCATCATAAGCATATTTCATATTTCATTTGGATTCAGCCTAAACACTTTGTGTATGAACATGAGCATATTGTCATTCATTGAATATGTGATGCATTAATTTAGGGAGAGCCTTGTTAGGCGTAACCTAATATATATATATTTTTTGCTCGTATATTTGTCATCATCAAAAAGGGCGAGATTGTTGACTCTACGAGTCCAATCAGGTTTTGATAATGACAAATCACTTGGTATTTGATATGTACATCGAGTTTGTGAACAAGAACTATATTAAGCATGCACGGAAGGATAACGAATCATGGAAGCAATAAAGCAAAGCATACATATCTTGGCAAGATCCATGGAACTCAAAGAGTACGAGAATCAAGATGTAAGCAGCAAAATTCAAGAACATCTTGGGAATAGGTACTTAGAATCATGTATTTACATTTTCGTATGATTTAACTTGAGACTCAACATAACTTAGAATGACTTTAGGATTCATGCATTTCATGTATATTATTAGGGGACTTCCACGGACTTAGAAATACTTTTAAAATCATGGAAAATATATTTTATAAAAGACCCAAGAAGGAGAGCAAAGAAGAATTTTAAATTAGAAAGGAAAATTTCAGAAAAAGGGTACTTCGGTAGCCTAAACTCAACCTCAGTTGCCTAAAGAATCTCTTCAAGCGCCTGAAGATTAAGTTTTGTAGCCTAAAGATTTAATGGTGAAACACAGAATCAGACCAAGGCACTTCGGTTGCCTGAACTTAGACTTCAGGTACTTGAACTTGCCACTTTAGGAGCCTGAACCCCACTTCGTTTGCCTAAACTTGTGGGAAAACTTAAAAATCTAATTTTTATTAATAGAACTCACGAGCTATTTCGTTGATCCAATGGTTGAGATCAATTATAAGGGTAAAGCTTCTATATATACATCATCTAAACCCTAGTGCAAGCCCTAAGATCAACGAGAGTAAACAAGAACAAACCTTTGCCATTCGCTTGAGGAGATTGCATGTTTAGCTCAATTGGAACATATTACTGAAACTTTAGATTGGGATTTTAAAGTTCTTACGTTGAATCTGAATTGAGGCTACCTTGATTTACAAAAGAAAATCTAGCAATCATTGTGCACTCCGTTTGGTATTGAAGGTTGGTAAATAAATCAGCACAGTAATATTTATTCTCATAAGAGTTCTTCATCTATACTAATTTCTTGATTGATATATATTTTTTTAAAGAGCATTTCATTGCAAAATTCCTTTTTGAATATGTGTTAAGAGGTTGATCTTGAGTTTGCTTATATTAGATCATTTTGAAAAGATTACCACTTGAGAAACGATTTTTTCATTGATTAAATACTCTTGAGTCAAGTGAGTTTTCATTCAAAGACTTGACATTGATAATATTATAAGACAATTTTTTTGAATATCCATAGAGTTCATAATGATATATTTTTAGGGATATTTTCCTGAAAAGATATTACATTGGGTTTTTGACCTTTGGAATATATATATATATATATATATATATATATATATATATGTGTGTGTGTGTGTGTGTGTGTGTGTGTGTGTGTGTGTGTGTGTGTGTGTGTGTGTGTGTGTGTGTGTGTGCATATTGCAAAGGTCGTGTTGTGATTGAATATTTGAAAGAAAGGTTTGTGATTTTGATTGATTTAATAATCAAGACAAAGTTTTTATTAATAAGTTCACATCAAATATATTTGTGCATTTTTTTCAAAGTGAACTAAGAACCCTAAAATTCTCCAAAGCGTTTTAATTATATCATTACTTGGGAGTTTTGGTTAAAGAGGGAAATTGTGTATTAAAACATTTCATTCATACTGAGCTTCTAGTTTTATAATATGATTATGTACTAGGACTTTGAAATGTACTCACTAACTTTGTTAGAAGCAACATTGAGTGTTTTGTAGATTAAATTGTATTCAATGTTCGGTATGTGAACTGGGGTTGAGGAGAGAACTATATCTCTTGTAAGCAATAGATTAGGAGGGAGTTGTACCTCTTGTGAGCATCGGATTAGGAGGAAGTTGTACCTCTTTTAAGCAGAAGATTAGGAGGGAGCTGTACCTCTTGTAAGCAGCGGATTGTAAGGGAAACTCCATCCCAATTTAAGGAGCAGAGATTATAATGGAATCCTTGAGTGGGTTGCTCAAGGTGAGGACGTAGGCCGGGTTGGCTGAACCTCGTAAAATCATGGTTGCATTCTCTCTTCCCTTATCCTTTTCATTTACCACATCGTATTTCAATTTCCAGCTTGCTTGTGATGTTGAATAACTTTACACGCACTTAATTGGGTGAAAAGGAATTCATTGATTTAGTAATTCAAATCAACATCAAATTCGAGCCATTAATTAGTTAAATATAGAAATAGGGATTGATTGGTAAATAAGTTTTAAAGAATCTTTTAAAATACCCAATTCACCCCCCCCCCTCTCGGGATTAGACGTCTAGGGCATGCTAGAATGGATCTTTTATCAAAACTTATGAAAAAGGATTTAGTTAAAGGCTTACCAAAAACACCTTTTTGTGAAAAATAAAATTTGTGATGCATGTCAAATGGGTAAGCAAAGTAGATCAAGTTTTAAGAAAAATAAAATCATATCCACCACTAGACCACTTGAAATGCTACACTTAGACTTGTTTGGTCCTAATCAAGTTCAGAGTCTAGGAGGAAAATTGTATGCATTTGTAATTATAGATGATTATTCTAGGTTCACATGGGTACTTTTTCTTGCACATAAAGATGAATCATGTGAGCAATTCACTAATTTATGTAGGAGAATTCAAAATGAAAAGGGCTATAAAATTACACATATCAGAAGTGATAGGGGAACTGAATTCAAAAATGATGGCATGGAGAACTATTGTGGCTTAGAGGGTATATCTCATAATTTCTCTGCTCCTAGGACCCCATAGAAAAAAAGTGTTGTAGAAAGAAAGAATAGGCCCATGCAAGAAATGGGTAAAACAATGCTTAATGAACATAAATTACCCAAATATTTCTGGGCCGAAGCAGTGAACACTACTTGTTATGTAATGAACTGAGTATTAATTAGGCCCTCTCTTAATAAGACACCCTATGAATTATGGAATGGTCATAGATCAAACATATCTTATTTTTATGTCTTTGGGTGTAAATGCTTTGTATTTAGGGATAATGAGCACCTAGGAAAGTGACTCTAAATCTGATGAAGGAATTTTTCTAGGCTATTCTCTTAATAGTAGAGCATACAGGGTATTTAATAAAAGAATATTAACTGTTATTGAATCCATTCATATTGTCTTTGATGAATCTAATTATTTTTCAAAAAGAAATGATGAAGATGATATTGAAATTAGAAAAGGATTAGATAAGCTCTCTATTGAAAATAATGTAGATAAAGATTCAAAGATTAATGACAAATCCATTGAAGATAATAAAGTTGAAAATGAGGTTGAGGAACTTCCTAGAGACTAGAAATTTATTAGGAATCATCCCTTAGATCAAATCATAGGTGAACCCTCTCGTGGTGTTGCCACACGGTCTTCCTTAAGAAACTTAGTTAGTCATTTTGCATTCTTATCTCAAGAAGAGCCCAAAAATATTAAGGAAGTCATAAAGGATGAATCTTGGGTAATGTCTATGCGAGAAGAGCTAAATCAATTTGAAAGAAGCAAAGTCTGGACCCTAGTTCCTAGGCTTGATGATCACACTATTATTGGAACCAAATGGGTGTATATAAACAAAAAGGATGAAAATGGTGTATTGACTAGAAACAAAACTAGGCTAGTAGCCCAGGGGTATAATCAGGAGGAAGGAATAGACTGTGAGGAAACCTATGCTTTGGTAGCTAGAATGGAAGTCATTCGCATGTTGCTTGCATATGCCACTTTTAAGAACTTTAAACTGTATCAAATGGATGTTAAAAGTGCCTTTTTGAATGGGTAGATAAATAAGGAAGTCTACGTAGAACAACCACTAGGTTTTGAAAATCATAAATATCCTAATCATGTGTATAGGTTGTCTAAAACCCTGTATGGATTGAAACAAGCTCCTAGAGCTTGGTATAAGAGGTTAGTGGCTTTCTTCTAGAAAATGGATTTACAAGGGGCATAATTGATACTACACTTTTTATTAAATCCAAAAATGATCATATGCTCCTTGTACAAATATATGTTGATGATATCATCTTTGGAGCAACAAATGATGAATTGTGTAATGAGTTTGTCAAATGTATGCAAAATGAATTTGAAATGAGCATGATGGGTGAACTAAGCTTCTTCCTCGAACTCGAGATCAAACAAGCTAAACATGGGACTTTCATATGCCAATCAAAATATGTTAGGGACTTGCTCAAGAAATTTAATATGGAAGGTAAAATTTTAGGAACTCCAATGAGCTCTTCCACTAAACTTGACAAAGATGAGTAAGGCATCCCTGTTGATGTCAAACTATATCATGGCATAATTGGTAGTCTCTTATATCTTACTACTAGTAGGCCTGAGATTATGTTTAGTGTTTGCATGTGTGCTAGGTTTCAGGCTGCTCCTAAGGAGTCTCATCTGTTAGCGGTTAAGAGAATACTTAGGTACCTAGTTGGAACTATTGAATTTGGTTTGTGGTACCCTAAGCATACGTCATTTGAGAATGTTAGTTACACGGATGCTGACGTTGCCAGTAGTAAGGTGGACCAAAAGAGCACTAGCAGCACTTGTCATTATTTAGGACAATCTCTGGTTTCTTGGTTCTCCAAGAAACAGAACTCAGTTGCCTTATCCATAGCCGAAGCTGAATATATTGTGGCTGGAAGTTGTTGTGCTCAAACGCTTTATATGAAACAACAACTTATGGATTTTGGGTTGCACTATGATACGGTTCCAATTAAATGTAATAATACTAATGCAATCAATATATCAAAGAATCCAATCTCACATTCACGAACCAAACATATTGAGATTAGACACCATTTTATTCGTGATCATGTGCAGAAAGGTGATGTGGCTCTTGAGTTTGTGTGTACTAATGAAAAGTGGGCTGACATTTTAATAAAACCACTTCAGGAGGATAGGTTTATACAGATTAGATGTGAGTTAGGTCTAATGCATAGTAGAGAGGCCACTTAGAAATATGATTGATTGCATAATCTTAGGAGGAGCTACTCATCTTAAAAAACTAAGGCTCTGAAAATTTAAATCTATCATTGTTATATCTCATACTTTGTGAGATTCTCTTTGTTATTTATTGTGTATTGTATGATTATATTATCGTTTTAGATGCTGAAAGTCATACTTATTAATATACTGGACTGGTTGAGTTAATTGATGTGGATAATTGTAAACTTTAAATCAATCAGGTCACTATTATACAGACATTTTTTTTTGGAAATGCTCCATTTTCAAATGGCATGCTGCCGAATTTTTTTAAATCTTCCCAAAACTATGTCTTGTATTTGAATGACTATTATCCATTGCTTACCTATATGCTCTTATCTTTTCTATCCAAGCCCTTTTGTTGATTGCCAAAATGGGGAGAATTAGGCAAAACTAGGTAATCAATTTCATGGCATGTCTTTCTTTCTTTTATATATATTCTCAGGGGGAGTCTTTCATGGCTGTATCCATTTTTGCATAAAGTATTTGTCATCATAAAAAATGGGGAGAATGTTGACCCTCACTACAAAAAAAACTAGCTTTTAGTGACAAACTTATTAGTGACGGATTCAATTTCGTCACTAAAGGAGGGGTATTAGTAATGAATTTGAGAATCGTCACTAATACGGACTTTTAGTGACGAAAGTTAATTCGTCACTAATAAGTTCGTCACTAAAAACAGAAAAAAAAAAAAAAATTACGGGAAATAGTTTTTCACGCATAAATTATCCCGAAAAAATATTTGCGACAATTTGTACAGTATTAGTGACGACTAATATCTGTCACTAAAAGATTCTTATTAGTGAAGAATAAATAATCGTCACTACTATTAATTTAAAGATAAATAAAATTTTTTGTTTCGAGTATTAGTGACAATTTGGTATATTCGTCACTATTGACCTAGTATTAGTGACACATTTGAGACCCTCACTAATAATTCTCGTATTTAAAAATAAATTAGAATTTTTTTTTCAGAGTACTAGCGACGAATTTCTTTATTCGACACTATTTGCCTATTATTAATGATGAATCTGGGAACCGTCACTAATACTTCACGTATTGAAAAATAAATAAGATTTTTTTTGTTTTAGAGTATTAGTGACGAATTTGTTTTTTCGTCACTATTGCACTAGTATTAGTGACGAATTTGGGAACTGTTACAAATACTTCTCGTATTTAAAAATGATATCAATATTTTTGTTTTTGAGTATTAGTGACGAATTAATATATTCGTCACTATTGCCCCATATTAGTGACAGATAAGAAAACCGTCACTAATGCTTTTCGTATTCTAAAATAATTTTAATTTTTTTATTTCAGAGTATTAGTAATGAATTTCGGAATTTGACTATTTCCTTTATATTAGTGACGGATTTAAGGACCGTCACTAATACTTCAGGTATTAAAAAAAAAGAATTTTTTTTTTTTTGTAGAGCATTACTGACGAATTTATTAATTCGTCACTACTAGTCCTTTTATTAACTTTGCCCTAATCTTCCTTCTCTTCCCTCCTTTCCCTTTCCTTTCCCACACGTCTGCGCGCCTCTGCGATCTCCTTTCCCTCTTCTTTCTTTCCCCTGGCTTTCCCTCCTCCCTTCTTTCCCCTTCTTTCCTTCCTCCTCCGACTGCCTTCAGCAAGATTCCAAGCCCTTCACCAGCTCAAATCAGAAACCCTATCTACGATTCTCCTCCCAATCCGACACCAGCTTCTCCACCTCAGCTACTGACGGCGGGCCAAACGCTGCTACGGTTGTTCGTTTCTCTCCCTGTTCCAAGAACAAAACGTAGTTTAACTGCAAGAAGAGGAGGTTGTTCTAGTGGAATGCAGCAAGCCAAGGATTGCTTCTGATTCGAGATCCATCACTGTCGGGCCGCTAAATCCGATCACACTCTCCGGAAGAACCAAGGTGAAGAGTTCCCCTTCACAAATCAACATTATTTCATTCTTATTCCAAATTTGCTTAAGGCGTGATTAATGTACATTAGGGATGTTTGGTTTGTGCCTAAGATTCTCATATTATTGGGGTGTTTGGTTTGTACTAGATTCTCATATTCCTGTTTGGTTCACAAGCTTGATAGACATCTCTAAGGAAATTATTAGCTAGATCTAGTCTATCATGTATCTATAAACTAATTCAATAAAGTGATGACATGTCATACATTAAAGCACATAAATAAAAATAATAATTAGTTCTTTTAAAAAACAAATTAAAAATGCATTAGTTGGATGATGTGGTAGACTCGATTGACCTTATAATTTTTACATCCGAATAAAATTACGTGTGCAACTAATATATAAAGAAAAATTACATTATATTTTTAACACAAAAATTTAATTTAAAAAATAAAGGATGCTTTCAGGCCACAAGAAGCGCTCACATGAACAAGTAACTAATAATTTTACTTGGTTTAGTAAATGAGATTTAAATTAAATTTATGTTGAACTTTTTTAATAAGTAGGTGTGAATATTTTCTACTAATTTTATTGTTAAGTATGCCCCTCTAAAAAAAATCTATTTTGAACTTAAATTGTAGGATCTCCTCTTTACTGGCTAATGCCTTCACGAAGGGACCCTCGGGCAGCCTCAAAGCGGAAGAGGGTTCAGGACCCGCCAAGGGGAGAGTCTTCTTCTAAGGGTCGAGCTATACTAAGTGAGCACGAAAGGATTTCAGATGAGACGAGAGCACCAAGGGTGACTCTTGAGGATGTGCAGTTGCTCTCGGCACGTTCTATTGCACCACCTAGTAGAGAGTAGTCCTCGAATGTTACCCCAGAGCTTACAAAGGACATACCCGCTCATCCGGTGCTGTTTCATATGATTAGGCCGACCATGTCATATGATTACGATAATCCACCTCCGGCGGACAATCCTGACCATTTGCTGCCTTAGGCCCTCAAGCCATGCCCATACAAGGAACCACCACCCTCCCTCTCTTACCCCTAAAATGCGTCGTCTTCTAGAGGAAATGGTACGGGACCGAGATGCCGCTAGAGCAGTAGCCTCATCTTATTGCTCGTGCAATTCCGATTCTAATTCGAACTTTGATTAGGATATACTAGATGCTTGGGATATTTTTATGCACTTTCTCTTTTGCTTATGTACTGCGCTTATGCACCCTTGTGCTTTTATTTTATTTCTTTTTCTGTTATTTGTTTTTTATTGCATTCTGTTTTACCATGTTTTTATATGGCTATACGTGCGCTTCAATGTGTCTATCTGTGACAACCTGCTTATTTTTCACATTTTTTTATAATAATAAAATCAATATCACATATTCCAGCTTAGCAGATCATAATCCACCTAGACCTGTGGGTACCAGAGATACATCAGAATACAAAACAGAAGCCTAAACAACAGGAAACATACAATCACAATATTATAAATACGGAAACATCCATCACATTACTATAAATACCAAAGTCACTACATCCACAGTATTTCCATATATACATCCCAAGATAAGATCTAGGGACATTTCCCACAAAATCTAACTTTCCCTACAAAAACTTACCCTTCAAAAAGGGTAGATAAACAGCACTAGATCAACAGGGCTTTTCCCGCTCCCTTATTTGGGGCTCCTGAAAAATTTATAAAATTTAGGGGTGAGACACCTCTCAGTAAGGGAAATAAACTAATACCAGTGTGTGGCAACATGAGTATTCCGTATTTTACATATACCATACGTAACATATTCAGTAACTGTTTTGTCAAATCTGGGAAAACATATATATCATTAAAACATGGCAGAACATACTGCATTTTCATAACCATATTTCATCTCATAAAGTATAATACAAAACATTCCTAGAAGGTTAGATGGTTGTTGTCATGTATTACCCCCACATGACTGGGTTGTGTGGCCCGAAGGCGGGACCTGACAATGGTTGGCCGACCACTGTCAAGTCAAAACTATAGTCTATAAGACCGATGGGTCTGCCTGACCTGGTCCGTACACCAGGGGCGATCACACACTTCTTAAAACCACATCGATCATCCAATCTCACACCACTTCATACAACGGCATTAACACAAATATCATGATCACGAAGACCATGGACACATAGCAACGGTACCGTGCAATTGCTAGCCTAGACCAAGCCAACCAGGTTCTGATATCATATAACATATACTGAAACTGTGATACATGGATATCTCATATCATTAATTATCAGATCAATCATATCATTTTGCATATATACGTATATCATGAAAATCATCGGCCCGTACGCCGGTATTACACATTTTATCATAGCTCGGCCCGTACGCTGGCAAATCATAGCACAGCCCGTAGCTGGAAAATCACATCCATAGCTCGGCCCATACACCGGCAGAATATACACATAGCACGGCCCGTACGCCAGTAAATCATATAAAAATCTCAGCCCGTACGCCGGTAAATCATATAAAAATCTCGGCTCGTACGCCGATTTTTCATTATAAAAATCTGTGTCATAATCACATTTCCAGAAAAACAGTATTTCAAAACAATTTCTACTTATGCCACACTAACAGGTTTTCCACATATTCAACATACCATTATTTTAACAGTATTTTCCCAAATATAGATCATATACAAATATATATTTATTTTCCTGAAACCAAATGCTATAACAGTATACATATTTTTCATCAAATACTAGCTTAGTTTATCCCCTTACCTGATTCCTGAAAAGCCCCTAAGAAAATTTGTTCTGCACCCACAGGGTTCTCAACTCATCGCCCTGGAAACAACATTCCCCAGAATTAAAGTTCAATATTTCTACGCATATAATATTTTCCTCAACTGTCAAAAATCCAAATACTAAGTAGAAAGTCTTACCCTAGATTTGGGATGATTTCCACCTTACTTTCACCAATGATTCGCTCCGACAAATTTGGAGAGAACTTCCCCAAGAGCGTTGTGGTGGCTTTGGATTATCGATCCGGCATAAATCTGGCCTGAAATCAATGAAGGGGAGAGAGAGAACCAAAAGGGAGAGAGAGAGAGAGAGGGAATTTTGCCTAGTTATGAAGTAAAGAAAATCCAGATTTTGTATTTATAAAACTGGATTCGTCGACGAGACACGTCATTCGTTGATGAATCCTTCATTAATTTCGTTGACGAAATTCAGTCTTCGTTGACGAATTCTCTAAAGCCTTTGTTTATGAATCCCCTGTATTCATCGACGAAGCCCTGATGATTTCCCCTCGGTTATTCCTTCCAAAGTGCAATGACATCGACGAAGTTGACTGTCTCCTTCTGTTTCCGGTTTCCATTTCCATTTCCTTTATTATTTAAATCTCATTATTATTCAGCTCGTTACATTCTCCCATCCTTATAAAATTTCGTCCTCAAAATTTACTGTTCACGTAATTCGTCATCCCTTAACAAGAAAAGGGGTCTACTCATTTTATTACTTACCCTCACTTATGGCGGAGGAATACTGTGGTTACATTCGAAGTCTTGGGAGATTACATATACAAAAGAAAATTTTCTCCCAAAACTAAAATACTACACTAATTAAACCATTACATGTACCTGCAAAAGAAACTACCTAACTACTTACATTTTATCCAATCAACTTTCTTGGAATAGATTCGGATACCTCTGTCTCATCTGCTCCTCAGATTCCCAAGAAACTTCTTCAATTGCATGATTCCTCCACAAAACTTTTACCTAAGGAATCTTCTTGTTATGTAGCTCTTGCACTTTCCTATCCAGAATCTGTACTGGTACCTCCTCATACACCAGTGAATCACTAAGCTCTAACTCATCATAACTGATGATATAAGAAGGATCTGGAACGTATTTCCTCAACATAGCAACATGGAATACGTCATGGATCCTGGACAACACAGGTGGTAAAGCTAGCCGATAGGCTACAGGTCCAACTTTATTTAGAATCTCAAATGGACCTATAAACCTAGGACTAAGTTTATCCTTCTTCCCAAATCGCATAACCCCTTTAAACGGAGCTATCTTCAAAAACACATGATTGCCCACATCAAATTCCAGATTCCTGCGATGATTATCAGCATAACTTTTATGTCGGCTCTGAGCTGCACTGATCCTGTCCTTGATAAGTTGAACCTTATCACACGCTTGCTGCACAAGCTCCGGCCCCATTACTCGCCGCTCACCCATTTCATCTCAAAACAAAGGAGATCGACATCTCCTACCGTATAAAGCCTCAAACAGTTTCATGCCAATACTGGACTGGTAACTGTTATTATACGCAAACTCTACTAGTGGCATGAACTGAATCCAACTACCCCCAAAATCTAATATGCACGCATGGGGCATATCTTCCAGTATCTGTATCATCCTCTCAGTCTGCCCGTCTAACTGAGGATGGAATGTCGTGCTGAAAGATAGCTGAGACCCTAAAGCTTCCTGCAAGCTTCTCCAGAAATGTGACGTGAAATGCGGGTTTCGATTTGACATAATCGATACTGGCACCCCATGAGAACGAACTATCTCCTGAATGTAGATCTTCGCTAAACGGTTGAGGGAATAGCTAATCTTGATAGGTATAAAGTGGGCGGTCTTAGTCAAACGATCAACAATCACCTAGATGGCATTCTAGCCATGTAATTTCATCGGCAGTCCCGACACGAAGTCCATAGATATATGATCCCACTTCTACTCTGGGATAAATAACGGCTGCAACTGCCCTTCCGGCCTCTGGTGTTCAGCTTTTACCTGCTGGCATGTCCAACACTGGGCTACATACTTGGCGATCTCTCTCTTCATTCCTCTCCACCAGTACGATTCTCGCAGATCTCTGTACATCTTCGTACTACTGGGATGAACTGTATACAAGGATCTATGAGCCTCCTCTAAAATAGTCTTTATGGTCTCTGTATCGGCAGGAACACATAATTTGGAACGGAACCGCAAAGCTCCATCATCTGCAATACTGAATTCCTCCCCCTGACCACTCTGCACTCTGTCCATCATCTCTACTAATTCTGGGTCTTCCTTCTGAGTGGCCTTAATTCTTTCCTACATAGTAGGTTGTACTACTATGCTAGCAATACCCACTGGTGAATCACTCTCTACCAACTCTACACCGAGTCTCTCCAGATCCATCATGATCGAATACTGGATCTCCATAGCCACCAACACTGGTTCCTTGGATTTCCTACTCAACACATCAGCTACCACGTTTGCTTTCCCTGGGTGATAACTGATGGTACAATCAAAATCCTTAATCAGCTCCAATCACCTTCTCTGCCTCATATTCAATTCCTTCTGTGCGAAGAAATACTTTAAGCTCTTGTGTCGGAGAAAATCTCACACTACTCGCCATACAAGTAATGCCTCCAAATTTTCAATGCGTGTAGACGCGTACGCCACTACCCTACCATGCTGCATCAACACACAGCCAAGTCCCTTCAAGGACACATCACTGTAATGACATACCCCTCACCCCCTGATGGGATAACCAATACTGGTGTTGTGACTAATCTTTGCTTCAGTTCTTGAAAACTCTGCTCACAGCTGTCGTCCCACTCAAATCTGACATTCTTCCTCATCAGTCGTGTCAAAGGTCCTAACAAAGCTCAAAATCCCTCAATGAAACGACGATAATAGCCAACTAGCCTCAAGAAACTCCTAATCTCTTAGACATTTCTCGGTCTAGTTCAATTCACTACCGTCTCAATCTTTCTAGGATCCACAGAAATACCATCTCCAGATACAACATGCCCCAAGGACACGACCTTCTCAAGCCAGAATTCACATTTATTGAACTTGGCGTACAACTTCTTTTCCCAAAGTGTCTGCAAAACCTGCCTCAAGTGCGTCTCATGCTCCTCATAGCTCCTCGAATAGACCAGTACATCATCAATAAACACAACAACAAACTAGTCTAGGTATTGGTGGAAGACTATGTTCATCAAGTCCATAAATACCGCAGGAGCATTCGTCAAACCAAACGACATAACAAGAAACTCGTAATGCCCGTACCTAGTCCTAAAGGCTGTCTTCGAGACGTATTCTGCTTTCACTTTTACCTGATGGTAGCCGGATCTAAGGTCAATCTTCGAATACACCCATGTACCTTGGAGCTGATCAAATAAATCATCGATACGGGATAGAGGATACTTGTTCTTGATTGTCACTTTATTAATCTCCCTAAAGTCCATAGACATCCTCATAGTCCCTTATTTCTTCTTCAGAAATAAAACTAGAGCTCCCCACAGAGATACACTGGGTCGTATGAAGCCCTTATCAAGCAAATCCTGCAACTGATTCTTCAATTCTGCCAATTCTACTGGCGCCATCCGATAAGGTATTTTAGAAATCGATGTTATACCAGAAGGTAGATCAATAGGGAAATCTACCTCATGATTGAGTGGCAAGCCTGGTAACTCGTCTGGGAAAACATCTGTAAACTCCTTTACTACAGGCATCCTAACAAGTTTCAATTCATTCTCTGACATCTCCTTCACAACAGCCACAAACCCCTGACAACCACTCAGCAGTAGTCTTCTGGCCTGAATAGCTGAAACTAGCTGAGGTGAGGATTGTTCTCGCGACCCTACAAACTTGAATTCTGCTTCCCCCGAAAATTTGAACATCACTTCTCGTGCTCGACAATCTATGCTGGCAAAATTAGCTGCTAACCAATCCTTTATTATTTAAATCTCATTATTATTCGGGTCGTTATACTATCTATGTTGTATTGCCTCTAAAATATAATGAAAATACATGGAGCATTTGACTTCTACCTGTGTTTTGGGAGATACTGGAACTGCCATTTCATGTATTCATTGAAACTTAGACCTGTCCAAGAACGATTACTATACATTCATACCTAATCATACATGTGAGACAAATCAATTTTTATATTTCAATTGATTATTAGTCATACTATGTTGACTCATAATCACTTGAACATGTTAATTATTTGTTTCACTTACGATTAGTAATGTTTATATTTCAACCATTCTTGGATTGTCCAATGTGGACAGTTCATGAAGTTGTATTAACATTGTTGTCATTGTTCGCGTTTTGTCAATTGTCATTATATATTTCGAGCGTGTCTTTACTTATGTTCTCTGGGTGCATAGTGGGGTGTCGTGACAATTTGTTAGTGATGGAAAACTAGCAACATGTTCACTTCCCCTATCTCGTGTACTTGGAGAGACATGGGGAGATGCTATCAAAATTTATAACGACTACGACGAAGGAATTTGAGCAATTGATCACAATGTAAATGCAACATTCCTGAATGGGATAGGATCCGTACCCTTTAGAGTATGATGGTTGATTATAGGATTCACAATGCATGCGTGATAAACATTATAAGAATGTAATGAACACCATTTACTTGAACATGTTATAGGGTAATTAATGAACATGGATAAGAGTTGGATGAATGCTCGGGGTAGATTTTTGCTAGAATATGTGAAAGGGGTACATGATTTCATAGAGTTCACGCATCCTCATGCAGGCAAAGACAATAGAATAAGGTGTCCTTGCAAGAAATGCCAGAACATAACATTTAAACATATTGATTTGGTCCATTCACATTTATTAGACTTTAGAATGGAGAAAAGGTACACAACATGGGTGTTCCACGATGAAGATTAGATAGTTTAGAGCGATGATGATTACGATAAAGATGAGGGGGCAAATATAGTAAGTGATGATATCTGTGTCGCGTACTGGTGATGAATCTACTTCAGAAGGTACCATACCTTGCAATGCTAGTACGTTGAATCGACTTGGTAAACCATTTTCTAATCTCATGAGGGATGCACGGGTGCCCCTATATCCAAACTGTAAAAAGTCCTCAAAATTAGAGTTTCTGATAAAATTGCTTCATGCAAGGACAATACATGGGTTATCTCAGAGCACATCCAACATGCATTTAAGCCTCATTGAGGCAGCACTACCTGATGGTGAAACACTTCCCAAGTCTTTTTATAAGGCGAAGACATACGTGCGTAAATTGGGTCTCGGTTACACTCTAATACATGCGTGTAGGTATGATTGTGCACTCTTTTATGGTGAACATGAAAATGCGAACGAGTGCCCAAAATGTGGTGAACCGAGGTATACAACTAATTAGAAGAAGGGTAAAAATATCCCTAAAAAAGTTTTGCGATATTGTCCATTAATCCCACGACTGCAACGATTGTATATGTGCAAAAAGACTGCTACAGATATGAGATGGCAACAAGAGAAACGTCTTCAAGATGGAAACACGCTTAGCCATCCAGTGGACTCTGAAGCTTGGGTTGAGTTTGATAAAATGCATCCGTGGTTTGCTAGTGATCCTCGCAACATCAAACTTGGCCTTGCTTCAAATGGGTTCAATCCTTTTGGTAACATGAACAACCCGTATAGCACGTGGCCAGTTATAATTATTTCCTACAATATGCCACCATGGCGATGTATGAAAGAACCTTTTATTTCTATGTCTCTGCTCATTCCTGAACCGAGGGCACTTGGTAATAATATTGATATTTACCTGCGTCCATTAATTGACGAGTTGAAAGAATTATGGGAAAAAGGAGTGGAGACATTCGATGTGGAAATCGGGATAACATTTTGGATGCATGCTGCAATCTTGTGGACAATTAATGATTTCCCCGCATACAAAAACTTGTCAGGTTGGAGTACAAAAGGTTACTTAGCAAGCCCAATATGTAATAAGGATGTTTGGTCATTATCCTTGAAGCATGGCCGCAAGTTATGCATTATGTGTCATTGTTGTTTTCTACGAATTTGACATCCTTGGAGGACTCGTGGCATCAAAAGCTTCAATGGAAAACTTGAACGAAGGTCGCCGCCAAAGCAACTAAGTGGGGAAGAGATATTAAACTAGCTAAGGTTTCGGAGATGTGAAATTTGGGAAACCACCGACCAGTAAAAAAAGAAAATGCGCTGAGTAGGAGTTGAATTGGACAAAGAGAAGCATCTTTTTCGAGTTGTCATACTAGAAAGATCTTCTACTACGCCACAACTTGGATGTCATGCACATCGAAAAGAACATTTGTGAGAATGCCATTGGTACATTACTTGATATAAATAGGAAGACAAAGGACACCACAAATGCTCACCAGGATATGGAAGATATGGGAATACGGCCTGAGCTGCACCTATTTCGTGATGGGGAAAAAATTCTCATGCCATCAGCTTCTTACACATTTTCGAAGGATAAGAAGAATAAATTCTTCGAATGGTTGAAATCAGTGAAGTTCCCCAATGGATATGCATCGAACATAGCTCGATGCATAAACATGAAGGAAGGGAAGATGCTAGGAATGAAAAGTCATGACTGACATGTCCTTCTACAATGGGTTCTACCCGTTTTCCTTCGTGGACACTTGACTGAAGATGTTCGCTCGGTGCTGATTGAGTTGGGAATCTTTTTTCGGCAATTGTGCTCCAAAAAATTAAGCATAAACGTACTTGAACGGTTAGAGGATGAGATTGTGATCATACTATGCAAGCTGGAGAAAATATTTCCGCCAGCATTCTTCGATGTGATGGTCCACCTAGCAGTCCATTTACCAAGGGAGGCCATAATTGGAGGACCGAATCAATATTTTTGGATGTATCCTATTGAGAGGTAAATTATAAAGTCTTTGTATAATGGTCACGTGATTTCCTTGTTTTTATTTTTTTTTTCTTTATTGAGTCTATAGGTCTATAATGCTACGTAAAATGCACAGGTTCTTATCCACTTTGAAAGGGTACATGTGCAATAAGGCACGACCGGAAGGTTCAATCATTGAGACATATACTGAAAGTGAATGTCTTGCATTTTGATCAATGTATCTACATGATATTGACACAATGTTCACTCGTGAGGAGCGACATGCAGACGTTCATGCTATAAATGCCAAAGATGAAGAACCCAGGAGCTCTATATTTCGAGAAAATGTTCGGCCTCTCAGTGCACGAGTTTACAATTTCATTGATATAGACGACCTACAAAAGGTTCATTTTTACATCCTCAACAATTGTGATGAAACTGTTCCATATATCAAGTACATGGTTCCAAAATCCTTACTTTGCATTGTATTTACATATGCATAATTATATACTTAGTTAACATTAACATGTACTATTATTGCATTTAGCGAACATAAAACTGAACTCCTTGCCCAAAATGAACGAAATGTTGACGAAAGACATAAGAAGGAATTTATCAATTGGTTTGGGAGTCGTGTAAGTAACAAATTCTGCTTGAGTGAGAAGCAATGTATGTTTTCACTATTGATGGTTTATTCTTTTAGACTCCTATTTATTGAATAGAAAAAAGTAATGTATTACAACAAGGAACCAAGGGCAAGTAAAGATTTGTACGCATTGGCATGTGGCCCCGATCAATAAGTTAACCACTACAATGGTTGCATTGTCAATAGGTTACGATTTCATACAAAGTCCCTCGAACTGCATAAAAAAAAACCCAAATTTGTGGGGTTGTGGTGCTAGGCACAGAAGGAGATGCAGAAATTGACTACTTTGGTATGCTGGACGACATTTTAGAGCTTAGCTATGGAGCAAACAGACTCGTCCACCTGTTTAAGTGTACCTGGTGGGACATCGGCAATAAAAGATTGGGATAAACACTGATGCCTACTTTATTAGTGTCGATTTTAGCAAGTCCTAATATCAAAATGACCCTTTCGTGCTTGCGATGTAGGCAGAACAAGTGTTTTACCTTAAAGACTCCAAATTGAAGGGTGAATGGCATGTGGCCCAAAAAATTCCACCCCGAAGTTTGTACGCTATTGCAAAAGTTGCAGATGGTGAGATGAATGCCAATGAGACCTCATTCCAAGAAGATGAGTCATCTGTCAGTGCAGCAGCGCAATTTGCTACAAATGTTGTCAAAGAAGGCGTCGATCCTATACCATTGCATAGGGATGGTGCCATGGCAGAAGACATAGGGACTGCTGACATTACAATTGAACCTTATGTAGATGTTTACTTCATCAATGATGAGGAAACTGATAGGGAAGATGAAACAGAGGTCGAGTACTGTAGTGAAGAGGAAGACACTTTACAAAGTGAGGATGATACCGATATTGAGGACATATAGGGGGGTAAGTGATTACACGCCAAAACTGCGTAATTGGGCATCTTAACCCGAGCTTTACGACTTATATTTTTAATTAAATGTCCAATTATGTCCAATATTTTAATAAAGTGCCAAAATTATCATTTTTGAGTTTTATTGCATAATTTATGAATTTTTGGTAATTTTTTATCGTAGGAAAATTCCCAGGAACCAAAACCAGCACCTGTTCGTAAATCATGCATAACTTTTCCGCTCGAGCTTCGATTGAAACAATTCAAACTTTTGGAGAAAGAGGAAAGGATTATATACAATTTCTATGTTTTGAGTTTTGAGCGAAAAGGGCTCCAAGAAGGTCAAATTTGGCTGTGAACGTAGAGAAAAAAAATGAAAAAAATATATATAATGACATTTGATGTGACCCAACCATGCATGGCCGGGTCGGGTTGGAATATCTAGGTCTAGGGCTTTCTTCCCCCTTCTCTATTTAGCCTTCTCTTCTCCTCTTTCTTCTGTGTGCCCCGCGCACCATCTTCTCTTTCTCCTTCTCTTCCTCTTCTCTTCTTCTTCTTCTCTTTACCTTGATTTATTCCCGTCCTCTCTTTCTCTGTTTTCGGTTTGTCTTTCTTCTTCCCTGTTCTCCCTCTCTGTATTCCCTTCCCCCTCTATTCTTTCATTGTCTCCTCTTGAAGACCTCCAGCTTGCAACCAGCCAGTTTCCTTCCCCACTGCTATTTTGACGAGCCACCACCTCTGCCAGAAGCTCCGGCAACCACCAGTCCTCAATTAATGGCCATGTATTGAGTTTCCATTGCGTATTGTCAATTCCATGTGCTAGGTTGCCATCTTTAATTAATGCATGTTTCAGTTTTTTCTTAAGTAGTTTAGAGTTTCCATTAGTATTCTTTAAGTCAACGCATGCTAGTTTTAGGATTTCAATTTACGTGTTATTTAATTTGTTAAAAGTGAAATTGAACAATCTAAAAAACCTCGAATCTGAACCGAGTTCATTGCATTTTTATTTTCGATTAGACAAACATAAAATCTGAGATTAAACACATTTACTGAGGAGACGATCTAACCCTTGGGCTGAATATTACACGAAGTAACTCCTATACTTGGGATAGCTTTCGAGCTACTCATTTTTCGAGTGAGTTAGTAAGCATGTTATTTTTGTCACTATATATCTGACATATGTAAATAATTTAAAATATATGTATGATGCATCCATCTAATATTCGTACTTCTTATATTTACTTGTCTATTAATTTTCAGATATGGCACCAGGAGGCCAATGTTGGAGACTTCCTTTCAGGCACACGAGTACATCGCATGAGGATGATTCGACATCCTCCAGACCGGCGAAGCCTGTCGGTCCTAATGCGGCGGCACCATTGTCTGAGCCATTGGCACCTCGGCCAGACATGGATACCACTTATGCGACTGATACATAGGGTGAGTTACCGAACTTGATGAGCAGTGTTGGTATGGATACGATTAATTTATTTATATGTCAACTGTTGATGATAGTTATTCACGTGTATGATTATAATGTTGTTCTTAAATTAACTCTGCTTTCGGCATCTACGTCCACGGTCAGGTCAGGTCATGGTGCAGTGAAGAACATGTCACTGAAGAAGCACCTGGATAGGACAAAACAGCGAATTCGGATCAACATTCCTCCAAGATACACTGTCCCGCAAAACGATTGGTGCACCGCATAGACAAGGGAGCTCGGCATTATATGCCGACAGTATGCTCCAGTCACTACATTCAGCTGGCCGCATCTGACTCAGGAGTAGCACATGGTTCTTTACATGCACATTTTGATAAGTTCCCAAACCCTATAAAGTTGTTTTTAATTTAAATATTTTTTTACTTTTAATATACTAGCCAATTAACAACTGTCTAACATTGTAATAGTATTACCTATATATGCAGGAGGAGTTTGATATGGACATCCTCGAGGATGACCATGTGAGGAGGGCGGTCAATGTCCAATTATGTAATAAATTTAAGAGCTATCACTCAAAAATGCGCTCCCATTTTCGAGCAATGGGAGATAAAGCAGAAGCGCGGCCGTACGATAAGATATCCCAAGAGGATTGGGAGGTGGTGTGTTGCCATTTCCGCAACCCATGCTTTCAGGTAATGTGTTTGTATTAGAATGACTAATTTTTCACAATGATGTCGCTAATAAGTCGTTATTACATCTTCCTTGTAGGCCATATGTGAAACAAATGCTGCGAGCCACAGCAAACTCCCTACGACGCATTGCGGTGGATTGAGGCTATTCATAAATCATTGCCAGGTAATTACTATATATAATACTATCTGACCATTACATGACATAATACTAATGATGTCTTATATGGTAATGTAGCATGATCCCGAGACTGGTGCAAAGGAGCCGCTGCCGGATCTTTATCAGAGAACAAACCAACGGTGATCGGGGGAGTGGTGCGAGGGTGCGCAGGATAGACATGTAAGTGAAGCAAAAGATTTAGTTTATTACTTTATTCAAAACATCAAAGTTTTAGTCTTACTTATTCCTTTTTATATTTTCATGACTGAAATTAGGCACGGTCTAGCTGAGGAATGCACGTGTTTCAAAGGGGAGTCAGCACATGACAGATTTCGAGATCACTTTCCAGGTGCTTGGGCAACGAGCGGGGTGTTGGTTGAAAGGTCTTGGAAGTGGATACATCGCCCTAACAACATCATCATCCATAGGTGTGGCGGCTCGTGCAGAGATGGAACGACAGTGTCAAGAGGCCGAGTATGATAAGCAAGAGATGTAATGAAGCTTAAGAGAGATATGGGGTTTTTTGGACTGAGAAATATGAAAATGAAGACAAAAAACCAGGGTTTTATTTTAGGTAGTGAATAATAGCACACGTCAGCTTTAGGGAAATCAATGTGATTTTTGTGCAATTGGATTGATTAACATTGCCCTAAGAAGATTAGGGTTGCCCTTAAATAGTGGGCTTTGAAATCTTATCGTTTGCCCAAAATTTGGAAATAATTTATTCTAAAAATGGTAAGAAATCACGCTGTTTAAAACTTAAACTACGATACGTCGGTCACTTGAGCTTATGCCTCGGTCGTCCCAACCATTAAGAAATAGGAATTTCAAAACAAGCAATAGCACTTTGGTTGCCCGAGCCTTGACTTCGGTTGCTCAAACCTACACTATTTGGGCTTCTTCCATGGTAATACTTCAGTCACCTGACCCAAAAGTTCGGTTGCCTAAACACACTAATTCCAAACTAGTTTGTTCAGTTTGTTGTGAAATTCAATGTTCTTTATTTCAAAACTCTTTTGTATTCTTTTAAAATCATATTTCAACTTTGAAAAGACATTTTTTAAGTTTTAGAAATAGGTCTCTAAGTCTAATTTTATCCTATGAGCTTCATAAACATGCTTAACATTGAGAATTACTTACATAAGACTTCTAATACAATATACATCAAATAAAAATTAAGTCCTCATGTCTTGAAGCTTTAACTTTATCCAAGCTTTAGCCAATCTTCACTTAACTTGTATCCTTCATGGCTTTTAAGCTTTAAGTATGATCCAATGTGCTTGTGAGTTATGATACCTGTAAATTTAAATGAAGTACAATTAGATTCCTTTGTTTGTTATCATCAAAATAGAGATGAAGCCTTGTTAGGCCAATATGTTATCTCTGCCCAGAGTCTGTAACCCCACCTGCATCACATGCTCATTGCTGCTACAGTTTTTTGGCACATGTTTCTCTTCATCTACCTAAATACATTGTACCATGACTTTCTCATAAAAAATTATGTCTCCACTTATCACCACCTTATTTGTCATAAGATCACACGACTTGTACCCAACTTTCTTATACCCAAGAAAAATGTATCATTCGGACATTGCACCAAGCTTAGATCTCACCTCACTAGAAACGTACACAGCTGGACACCCAAACACTCTCAAATTAGAGTAGTCTATTGCATAACCTTTCCAAACCTCTCTCGCAACTTTCCCATCTAGTGATACCCTTGGCAATTGGTTAATTGAGAAACACATCACACTCACTAACTTTACCAAGAAGTTCCTTGAAAGCCCTACATACAACCTATCATGCTGCTCACAAAACTCCTTAAACACCAACATACTCAATTCCAATGTTTGACCTAAGGATCTCTCTCCTGATCTAGCTTTCCACCTTAGCCACAAGTTAAACTTGACAAACATCTCTTACTTGTGCCACATGAAGTACACCAAGACCTTTCATGATAAACTCATGAAGTACATATGTCCACCCCTGATGCTATCCTCACTGGTCTCCAAACATCTGAAAAAATGTAGTTAAGAATGCACTTCATCTTGTGTGTGGTTGTTTTACATAAAACAGTATTACCTGACTCAGAATCTACAGTTGCAGCTCTACCTACAACTATGGTACCCAGCAGTGCATAGATATTTCCCACTAATTTATGTCCCTTCATCACCATCAAGTTTCCTTCACACACTTTCATTATCCCACTTTTAGACTTGCAACTATACCTGTTACAATCTAAAGTTTTCAATGAAATCACATTCTTCCGTAGATCGGGTACATGTCTTACATGACATAACGTTCTCACAACACCATCATACATTTCAATTATGATATTTCCTATTCCAATAATTTTGCATATAACATCATACCTAAGTGGTGGTCTGATAGTGTATCTAGATCCATTGTGAGCCTACTGGTATCCTGAGCTATAACTCCCTACATTATGAACAATGTCATCTTTGTCCTGAGTCTGTAACTCCACCTACATCACATGTTCATTGCTGCTGCAGTTTTCTGGGACCTGTTTCTCTTAATCTACCTAAGTACACTGCACCACGGCCTTCTCATCAAAAACCATGTCTCCATTGATCACCACCTTGTTTGCCATAGGATCACACAGCTTGAACCCACCTTTTTTGTACCCTGAAAGATGTATCGTTCAGACATTGCACCAAACTTAGATTTCACTTCACTAGAAATGTGCACGGTTGGACATCTAAAGACTCTCAAACCATAGTAGTATACCGCATAACCTGTCGAAACCCTTCCTGTAACTTTTCGATCTAGTGATACCCTTGGCGATTGGTTAATCGAGAAACACAACATACTCACAGACTTTACCAAGAATTTCCTTGCAAGCCCTACATACAACCTGTCATGCTACTCACAAAACTCCTTGAACACTAACATACTCAATTCCAATGTTTGACCTTAGGATTTTTCTTACGGTCTAGTTTTCCACCTCTGCCATAAGTTAAACCTAGAAAACATCTATGACTTGTGCCACATAAAGTACACCAAGACCTTTCGTGATAAACTCACAAAGTAAATATGTTCACCCCATGATGCTATCCCCACCAGTCCCCAAACATCTAAATAAATGTAGTTAAGAGTACCCTCCGTCTTGTGTGTGGTTGTTTTACACAAAATAGTATTACCTGACTCAGAATTTGCAGCTGCAGTTCCACTTAGAATGGTGGTACCTAGAAGTACATAGATATTTCCCCCTAACTTATGTCCCTTCATCACCATCAAGTCACCTTCACACAACTTTATTATCCCACTTTCAAACTTGTAACTATACCTGTCACAATCTAAAGTGCCCAATGAAATCACATTCTTCCGTAGATCCAGTACATACCTTTCATCACATAATGTTCTCACAACACCATCATACATTTTAATTATGATATTTCATATTCCAACAATTTTGCATGTAGCATCATTTCTCATTAGAACAGAAATAGAATTTACTGACCTGTAGGTGCTGAACCAATTTTTATTTGGTGTCATATGATAAGAATATCCCGAATCTAGGATCCAAGAATCTGTGAGGCATTATGAACCCGATGAAATAGAAATTATATCACCATCACTACTCTCTGAATCTCCTTCTTCCACTGCGTTTGAAGATTTTGAGGATCCCTCTTGATTTTCTACATTTCCATTTTTCCACTTCGGACACTCCGATTTTATGTGCCCAATTTTCCTGCACTTAAAACACCTTATGTCCTTCTTCCCAGACTGTGATCGAGATCTGCTCCGAAACTTGCTTCTCCCACGTTCCTGGTTACCCTTCACCACAAGCCATACACGTAGTGAAATCTCATCGCTAGCCACCTTTTTTTCTTTTATGAAAACCCAGCAATGCACTTGTTACCTCTTCCAAATTTAGGGTTTATTTACCCCATGTTAAAGTAGTAACCAAATTTTCATACGTGTAAGATGCAAGTAGGGAATTCAAAAGCATTAGTGCCTTGTCTTCCTCCTCGAACTTCACATCAACCTGCATTAAATCACTTACAATTTGATTGAATGCATTTATGTGTTGGTTCAAATCTGAACCCTCCACCATCTTAAGCCAATAAAACTTTACTTAAGAAATAATTTAATCATTAGAGACTTAGACATATAGCAGCTTTCAAGTTTCTACCAAACAACCATAGGAGAACCCTCTTCCATGACATGATACAACACATCTTCGGCCAAAAAAAACTTGATAGTTGCCATAACCTTTGCTTCCAATTCATTCCAACTTGTTTCATCCATGCTTTTCGGTTGAACTTTGTATAAAGCCTTCACCATACTTTGCTGCACTAACAGATCCTTAACTCTTCTCTGCCATAAACCAAAGTTTCTCGTTCCATCGAGCTTGACAACATCAAACTTTATAGAAGAAGTTCCAGAAGCCATTACAACAATGCTCTGATACCAATTTATTGTGGAAATTGAATGCACAACCAAAATAATTGATCTTACAATGTAGCACTCAATGGTGAAATATAAAGAAAATACGATCAAGCAGAATATAATGAAAGTAATAACAATGACACAAAGAATGACGTGGTTTGACAATGCCTACATCCATAGGAGCAATCGGCAATGTAATTTTCACTATCTTGTGTCCAAAGACCATTTGTTACATAGTACAACATGTATATATAAGTTTCTCAGAGGCTTTCCCTCCAAAACCCAACCAATCTAACATCCTAATTCAAAATTTGAAAACTAGCACTGGGTAATGAGCCAAACTATCGATGGTTTGCAAACATACTGTCAACGATTTAATACCGAGAGCAAATAGTCGAAGTAGTAGGTTTAGAATCGTCAACTGTTTCATTGCACCTAGACCAAACGGTCGACGGTTTCAGGCATACCATCAACGGTTCCTTCCTACAAGTCAACATTTTGTTTTCCACCATGTTTTCTATTTATACATGCATTCCACTCAATATATGAGTCACATATCACAACATACATAACACAACATTGTGACACAAATTAACATTCAAAACATTGCACTAATACAAATTCAAGAACATGTATTCTCATATGTACTCAAACATAATTTATACATGGAAAATAAAAAAAAAATAAAAAAATAAAAAAAATAAGAATGACTGATCTAAGGATGTAAACAAAATTAGATAGTGGGAAAAACAATCACCTTTTAAAAGAAAAGAGAGCAAAGAAAATGATGAGAAGAAAAGGAGTGAGAGAATATGTAAATCTCTCCAAAGACAATTGTGTAAGTCTCTCTCAAAAGTGCACAAATTTCTTTGCTTTTCTTAAGTAAAATCCTCCTATTTTCCTCATAATGGCATGCATAAAAATTAGCTCATTATGGTCTATTTATAGACCATGCAAAAATGAGAGGAAAAATGGGTTTGGATTTTGAATTTTGAAACTTAAACCAACTAACAAGTGGCGATTGACCAATGTCTTGACCATTGCAGGATACATGTCAACATCTAGAGCACATGGCACAGCTAAAACAAATCAATTACAAGAAAGCATTTAAAATTCAAAAATAAACTAAATCGGTCGTCTGCACTCGATGGGCTACTTAATTGCCTATCGGGCTTACAACAACTTCCTCGCCCACGCACGAAGGAAAAATATGGAAAGGAGGGCCAGTCGGCCGTCCACAAGTGGCCAGTTGGCCGCCATATAGAATTTTGTTCTTCTCTTTCTTTTACCTTGAATTTTAATTTCTTTAGTTGAGTAATTATTTGCCTGGTCAAAAAATGACTATCTAAGTTTGCTATTCTAGTATCATGCACCTCTTGCATACTCTAGCCACAAAGGTAATGGTGACTTTTATTGGATTGATTCTTCATAGGAAACATTGAATTACACAAAGTTCAAAATTTTTTATAACTAAGAAAGCAATAGTAGGCAAAGATGTTTCATCAAGCATGACAATTTTATAATAACAAATAATGTGCCTTTAAAATTAGAAGCAAGAAAAATTGTTATAAAGTTTCAAATTTATAGTAATGAAAAACATGGATATAATCTCTGTACTTTTTTTTTTACAAAAGATATAATAAAAGTTCTCTAATTCTATCTCATGGAATAATTTATTCAATGGCTCAAGGAGCATGCTCCAAACAAGATTGTGGTAGATTTGACTAAAAAATGACGATCTGTAAAAAATGGATCGTAGAAGAACGATTATCTATAGACTTGTTATTCTTCAATCATCTTCAATCTTTACAATATAGGTAGCTTTGATTTTTAGAGAGTTGCTAAAAAAAATAGAGACTTGGGTTAGTGTGGCTTTTGGTTGGGAGTCTCCTTTTGGAGAAGTGATGGAGACCACTTATATAGGAGAACAAATGTTGGATGGAATCCTAGGGGTCTTCAAATCTTGATATGTGTCCTTGACACATATTTATCTGTTGAGTCTTACCTCTATTTTCTTAATAAAGTTCCATGCATTTTTAATTAATTAATTGGACTTATTAAGATTAGCCAAATTGAAATTCTATTTGACCAATTAAATAAATTTTAGGCATTGACAACTTTTTAAACCCTACCCCTTTTATGTATGTGACAAATTTATTTGGTTTTTTTTTTTTTTTTTGGATTATCATGAGAACTCCAGCCATCGATAAGCTCTTCAGATCCCCTCGATGCGGCACCAAACTCACAGGCGATGCCCCCTTGGTTTGCCAACCGGATTAATAGGATGCAGTCACAGCTTTCATGCGCCAATTAGACATTCGTCAAATCCGAGCCCAAGACCCATCTCGCTTTACCATCCCACAGGACACAAGTCAACCTCCACATCAACTATTTGGCTCCACAAGTGTATCAACTAGGAATCGAACACACGATCCTCCTACTTGATTTCCAATGCCTTTCCACCACGCCATACCTGTGAGGGTTGACAAATTTATTTATTGATTACAGATTACTTATGATATCTATTATCAATTGATTATGCAATCAAGTTTGTGCTATTTGAACAAAATGAAGTATTATATTGTACAATTGTGCTTTCACCTCACTTTCTACCCTCATTCTCCAATAATGGTATTCATTTTTTTAGTTACAATTTAGATATTAATTTTTTCAGATGCAATTTAGAAGTTCGAAAATGAGTATTTAAGTAACAATTTGTAAATCATTTGATGAAATATACCAACATATGCCTACTTACATTTTGGGATTGACGATGTTTATAGATAACTTAGATTAGTATTTTTCTAGCTAACAAATTGAAGTTTTGTCTTATATTTTCCCCATATTCATTTTTGGCCCTCTTAAACATATTCAAATACAAGACATAAAATTCATACTTTCAAACATTATCTTAGTGTTAAGATTTTAGAGTTGAAATCTTAAATTTGAATTTATATAAATTTGAACAAAATGCAACATATCTCTACTATTAACATAATTTGATATTTTATTTTATCAAAAAGCGCACAAATCTTATTACAAACTCCCAAACAGGCCATAACTCCTCAGATGAGAGAGAGAGAGAGAGAGAGAGCGCTTCATTGGGACAGTTCTTGCCCTGGAGTTGCAGCTATGGCCACCTCCATTCTCTGCGCCATTTGCTGCAACCCGGCGTCATACCTCTTCACCAAATCTTCCAATGGCATCCCTTCCAATGGATCAACGGTGAAGCACCACTCGATCATGCACCCTTCATCCTGACGGGCCCCGCGCCATTTGTATCATACAAATATTATAAAAATAAAAATAAAATAGCTATATATATATATATATATTGTAATTTTATATTAAACAAAGATAAAAAATAAAAATTACTCTCACAACTAAGCCGCACTTAAATATTCTGATACGATTTTACATTTATATGAGTTCTAATTGAATAAATAAATAAATAAATAATATATTATTATTATTATTATAATATTTTACACATTTTAATATGCATATTAAATAGATTCATTTAAAAAAGCAAACATGTTATGGGTCATTGCAAAAATTGATTGTATTTTTTTTTAAACATTATCATAAATTGATGGATTTAATTTTGCGAAATGCTTGGGAGGTTTTATTTTATATTTTATTCATAGGCATTGTAATAGCATATTGTTTACAATTCATGCGGAAGTCAATTTGTCAGCTCTTGAGATATAGCACGCATTGCGGGGTGACTACTTTCAAAGAGCCAAGTGATTGCGTGGTGCGTGGTGCGTGCATGGTACGAGCAATAAAAAATTTGGACCATTTTCAAAGAGCCAAGTGATTGTCGGTGGAGCATGTCTTAATGATGGCTACTGGGATTGTTGTGCGTATCAAGTGATTGCTAATTATTATAATTTTTAGATTTTAATTAATTATCAAACAATAAGAATCTAATTTTACCTAAACATCAACCACAACCATATTTAAACTAAAATCTATTTATTTTAATGTGTGCATGTACGTCAAGTCTGATCAAGAAAAATATATGTTCACCAATCCAATATTCAGTAAAATCACAATAAATTCAGTAAAACATAAACATGCCAATCACACAATCATAAGAACACATTTACGTGATTCGGCCCAAACATTAGCCTACATCCACAACAGAAACTCACCTTCAGAGGTATTATATTAAATTCGGTGAAAATAAATACAAGTACACACAGATTTACCCTTTCTTGGCTTACCAATCTCCTCTGAAAATGAACCCAAAAACGACCCAAGAAAGCCCATCTTCGCACCTGCAAAGAATCCTAGGTTTCTTCCTATCCTTCTCCCCAATTTCCCTAAAAGAAAACCCTCCCAAGATATAGATCTGTGCATTACCTTCCCTTACCCTTGCGTGGACCTTCGCTGGAGGTTGGAGATCCCCCCCAACACCGAACCTCCGCTGTCATCTCCTTCTCTCGTGTGCAACTCACTCTCCCGCGCGGCTGAAGAAAACTTGCTGCAGGCGCCTCTCGCGTTGGTGAAGACTCGCGGCTGGAAAGGGAAGACCTCCTCTGCACTGCCCTTTTTTCTGAAGCTGCCAAGACCCCAAGATAAAAACCCCTGCCCCTACTGTTCAATTTATAACTAAGGAAAAAAACCAAATTACAACAATGCCCCCCTTAACAAATAAAAACACAGCAGCCGTTTGATCATCCCATCAAATGGATGGCTCAGATTCCTCTAAGCTTGACACTCCAATAATTCTCCACTTTGGCAAGCTTGTGACCCTTGCACCTCCTCAGCATCTCCTATGGCGGTTCCTGTAAAACAAACACTAGCAACTTCCAAGGTTAACCAAGTTCAAACAATGTTCAACCTTGGATTTAGGTACTGCTTTAGTCATCATATCAGAAGGATTATCCTCTGTTGGAATTTTCCTGACTTCTATTTCACTACTAGAAATAATATCTCTCACAAAATGCAGCCTAACATCTATATGTTTGGACCTATCATGATAAACATGATTCCTAACCAAATGAATAGTGTTTTGATTGTCACAACAAATTATAACGGTTTCACTATACATTCCTAACTCTAGACACAGTCCTTTTATCCATATAGTCTCCTTAAAGGCTTCAGTCATGACAATATATTCAGCCTCCACTGTAGATAAGGCTAGCACCGACTGCATGTATGATTTCCAACTAATAGAACTACCTAAAAAAGAAAAGACCATACCAGAAAAAGACGTCCTGATATCTAGATTTCCAGCATAATCAGAATCTACATATCCTTTTAACCCTACTTCACAATGCATATCCATTTTTTCAAATATTAATCCTTACTATTTTATTCCAAACAAGTATTGAAAAATTTGTTTCAAAGCATGCCAATGTGGTTTTACAGGTTTGCTCATAAATCTACTCACTTGACTTACAGCATAAGATAGATTAGGTATAGAACATACCATAGCATACATTACACTACCAACTATACTAGCATAAGGTATTCTATTCATAAACAGTGACTCATTTTCAGCTTTAGGACATTGTTTTTTAGACAATTTAACATGTTGTGCAACAAGAATAGAAGTAGATTTAATATGACTCATTCCAAATCTTTTTAACACCTTTGAAATATAAGACTTTTGAGATAAGTAGAGAAGCTTTTTATTCCTTTTTCTAGTTATTTCCATATCAAGTATTCTTTTAACGGGTACTAAGTCTTTCATTTCAAATTAAGATTTAAGCATGCACTTAACTTGATTTAACATATCCAAGTCTCTACAAGCAACCAACATGTCATCAACATATAATAGCAAATATATATGACATTTATCACATGATTTATAATAAACATAGTCATTATAATTGCTTCTACAGAAATCATTTTGAATCATGTAAGAATTAAATTGTTTATACCATTGTCTAGGTGACTGTTTCAGCCCATATAAAGATTTCTTTAATAAACATACATGATTTTTTGCTTATTTCTGTATCAAAACCCTCAGGAGGTTGCATATAAACTGTTTCTTCTAAAGTACCATGCAAAAAGCAGTTTTAACATCAAGTTGTTCCAAATGCAAGTCATGAACAACAACAAAGGATAATAGAATTCTAATTGAACTATGCCTCACAACAGAGGAAAATATTTCATTATAGTCTACCCCTTCCCTTTGTGTAAATCCCTTAGCCACTAACCTAGCTTTATACCTAGGTGGTTCAACTCCAAGGATTCCCTCTTTCCTCTTAAAAATCCACTTGGATCCTATGAGTTTTTGTTTTTCCGGTCTAGGTACCATCACCCATGTCTTATTCTTGTTTGAGACTCCATTTCTTCTTACATTGTAAGAATCCATTTTTCAGCCTCTTTACTATCCATGGCCTCTCTAAAAGTCTTAGGCTCCACCTCAATTTTTGTTTCAGCAACAGAAAGAGCAAAAGTTGTCATATCAGCTTCCCCATACCTTTGAGGAGGTCTTATGACCCTCCTCTCCCTATCCTGTGCTAAAAGGTAGGTTTTACTTAATTCAGAGGTTTCTGGTTCTGATTTTTGCTCCTCAAAATATGTAGTATCTGTTTCTAAATGGCTATGAGAAGTGGAGGGCTGCTCCACCTTAAGCTGTAGGTCACAAGTATCAGAGTGCCTAACACTTTCATCTGAATTTTCTGGTTTTCCCCCCATTTGAGTTTCATTAAAAACTACATCCCTGCTAATTATACATTTTTATTTTTCAGGTTCTACAACCCAGAGCTTATAGCCTTTAACCCCCTCTGGGTATCCCACAAAAATGCATTTGATAGCCCTAGGCTCTAATTTATCAGTTCTAATGTGGGCATAGGCTACGCACCCAAACCCTGATAATTAGCAGGCTTACCCAACTAGATTTCTTAAGGGGTTTTAAAATTTGGAGTTGTGGAAGGACACCTATTAATAAGGTATACAACAGTGGTCACCGCCTCTGCCCAAAAGGTCTTGGGCAGACCTGAAGTGGCTAACATGTATCTTACCCTTTCCAAAATAGTCCTATTCATCCTTTCAGCTAGTCCATTTTGTTGGGGAGTATCCCTAACAGTTCTATTTCTAGCTATGCCCTCAGCTTTACAAAATTCAAAAAATTCATTTGACAAGTATTCTAATCCATTATCTGTTCTCAGTGTTTTAACTTTCTGCCAACTTGAGTTTCAACTAAGGTTTTCCATTCTTTAAACTTTTCAAAAGTATAACTTTTATGTTTTAGAATATAAACCCATACTTTCCTAGAAAAGTCATCTATTATTGACAGAAAATACCTAGAACCACCATGAGAACTAACCGTAGCAAGCCCCCACAAATCTGAATGTATGTAATCAAGAGTCTGTTTTGTGGTGTGAGTGGACTTCTTAAAACTAACCCGAGTAGACTTACCCAAGACACACTCCTCACAGAATGACAATTCCTTAAGTTTCCTATCCCCAAGCAGCCCCTGTTTCTCTAGCTCCTTTAGGCCCGATTGGCTAACATGTCCTAACCTCTTATGCCATAAGAAAACCTGATTTTCACTGTCTTTCCTACCAAGGTGTACAACCCATTCTTTAGCACCTCTTTCATCACTACTAGTGAATCTCTGCATACTCTTAGGCTACCTCCTTTAGACTTAAATGTGTACCCTGTATTATCTAAGTTACCAAGAGAAATCAAGTTTCTCTTTAGCTCAGGTATGTACCTCACATCTTCTAGTACTCTTTCAATCCCATCATGCATTAGAAGTCTCACAGTCCCAATACCCTGTATTTTACATGACTTATTGTTTCCTAGGATAACATGACCTCCTTCTAAGCATGTAAAAAGACTCAAGCCAGTTTTTCAATAGACACATATGGAAGGAACATCCTGAATCTAATATCCATTCTGTTGAATTAGGTGTAATCCCAAGAGGGGGGTGAATTGGGCATTTTAAAATTCGTTGAATCTATTTACCACTTAATCCGTACTTGTATATTTAGCAATGAGTTCTTGTTAGAATCGGTGTATTCCCAAGAGGGGGGTGAATTGGAATTTTAAACTTTTCTCCTAGGTTAAATCAAGAATCAATATGATTTAGCTACCTAGGATCTTTCTATACAATCCCAAATGCGCAAGTAGATATAATATACGGAAATTTAAATCTTACGCATCATTCACACTATAACATGCACGTGTGGTAAATATATAGTGCGAAAATATAAACAAACACATGATATGTTATTGGGGTTCAACCAATTGTGCCTACGTCCCTGCCTCTAGCTCGCAAACCCAAGGATTCCACTACAGGCTCACTTAAGGGTGGAGCAGCACCGATACAAATCAGGTCAATTAGCACAGGGCTGACCTCAACCTTTACAACCAGGTCAATTAGCGGGGCTGACCTCAACCTACACGCCTTAATAGAATGGCGCACCTAGCTTTCCTAACCGAGTCTAAGCCAATCCAGGACTATTTCAAAGGGCTAGTCTCCCTCTTCAGGCCCGTGCCTAAAATACAACAGTTTTGCTCAATCAATGAAACGGTATAGTGATTGTGCTTTCAAGTAAAGCAAATATGTACCCAATTACGCGCAATCATATACACCACCAACAAGATATAATATGTAAGCTCAATGTGGTTTAAGATATATCAGCTGTCAACTAAATATTTGCTATTGATGTGATTAGTGCGCGAGAGTGCAGTCACTATAATCTTTGTATCACAAGATGTATTCAATCTAAGTGCTCAAACAAAGATATTAGCCAAACAATATATATATATATATATATATATATATATATATATTTCAATCAGCAAATTTTCTCAATCGTATGATGCCCAAGTAATGTATATGTTTGGTTTTCAAAAGATATATAATCTTTGTATTCAGCAAATAATATATTAGTCAATGAATATTGCAACAAAGATCAATATCACATAAACAAATATATTTTCAAAGTTATATCAAAATAAATCCCACAAGATATTTGGAAATGTTTTGAACAGATTTTGCAATCCAAAAATAAATACAAACTTCACAAGATATTACAATGAATGTGCAATACTTGGAAGTTTAATATAAGTCTTCTTAGGAGAGACTTATTAACAAAGTCCCCTAAGAAAACTTAGGTTTGGCTCTTAAGAAAATCGAATCAATCAAATAGAGCAAGGAGAGCAAACCTATAGAACAACCACACTTAAACACACTAACAAAGAAGTTTGAGTAGTAAGATCAGGTATGAATAAGTGTAGGAGGCTCAAAAGTGAGTATTATAGGTTTTTGGATTTTCAAAGAATTTTCTCTAATCAAATCTGCTAATCTACATCTAATAATCCCAAATGAGGGGGTATTTATAGACACCCCATGAAATATAACCGTTGGGGACGTAGCCGGGATTATTATAAAAGAATAATGATGTTTTAAGTAATTTAACCCTAATAAAAATAAGTTAACCACAGTAAAAATGCAGGGCAACCAGAGAGACCCGATCGACCAGAAACCTTTCGGTCGACCGAAGTTCATATGGGTCGGTCGATCGAGCATATTTTGAACTGGGGACTCGGTCGATCGGACGTACATGTTCGAGGCGATTTTTCCATTTTATCGAGGTTCAATTGACCAGGCTGATTTTTGAACTGAGCGATTCGGTCGACCAGACCGTTGGGATTTCTCCCGAGGACCCTCTGTCAACCAGACAGTTGGAATACAATTTGGGCTCGGTCGACCAGGAAGTCAAAATGTTGACTTCAGGAGGTTTCGGTCGACCAAGGGCTAATTGAACTATACAGTTCGGTCGACCGGGACAAGGTCAATTTGTTGACCCAAATCGAGTTCGGTCGACCAAGGTAGAATGAACTGCATGGGCCGGTTGATCGAAAGTACACAAAGCGTGCATTTCGATCCTCTTTTGATTCACAAGCACCCTATTCAATGTGCCTAACATATGTGAGTGCAAGGGTGAGTGTCTTAGGCCTTTTCTATGTCTAGTTTTAGTTATGATTCATTTTTGGCCTAGGCTTACCTATTAGACCATGCATGTGATGTGTGTGATGATTATTATAAGTAAAGTCCTAATTACTATTACAGACCAATTACACAACTGAATATGTATTACAATTATAAACATGAATTGGTCTTCAAGTTTCATTTGCTTAACGTGCATCTTGATCTTGACACTTTTAGGTTCCTGCACAAAGTCTCAAACACTCATTAGATGCAATGAGTATTTTTCATAATCAAAATCGGGCATGACCTATAAAGTCAACAGTTCTTATTACCCAATTAATTGTGTGCAATGTTATTCAACCTACACATGCAAAACGAACAATTTAAATGTAGTATTGAAAGTAAAGAGTAAAGGGAAGAGAGAATAAAAACGCGATTTTTACGAGGTTCAACCAACTCGGCCTATGTCCTCGCCTTGAGCAACCACTCAAGGATTTCACTGAAATCCCTACTCCTTAAATTGGGACGGAGCTTCCCTTACAATCCGCTGCTTACAAGAGGCACAACTCCCTCCTAGTCCGCTGCTTACAAGAGATACAATTCTCTCCTCAAATATCGGTTCACACACCGAACCATGTATACAATAGAATCTGTAAAAACACTCAAAAATGCTTCCAAACAAAAGCTCGTGAGTACAATTCAAATTCCTAATACATTAACATATGATAAAATCTGAAGCTCAGAATATATGAAACGATATAATCGTTTATGTATGATATGCTTTAACACACAAACCCCTTTTTATCAATTCTCCCAAAAATGTTTGTATAAAAACAATGCTTTGGAGATCTTAGGTTAGATATTTGAATATAAAGATAACTATGTAGATCGCAAAGATGCTAAACACACTTTGTCAAACAAACAATATTTCTTTAAATATTTCAAACTCAATGTGATCTTGATAATATTGAATTAATGTATATATATGTATCTCTAAGATGATAATGCCAAAGATCAACAAACTTAATATTTGATTTTCAGAAAATATCCTTCAATATGTATATAGATAGTTATGCACTTCTAAGGATATATGTATATTCAAATAGTTTAGATGTATTCAAAAATATCAGCCTTAAACTAAGAATACACTTGAATAAAGAAACTTTAATCAATGGTCAAATACAAAACTTTTTCAAGTATTGAGTTTGTCAAAAATGATCGTTATATGAATGCGAAAACTCAATATCAAGCTTCTCCAAAACTATCAAAATAGCTGGTGATATAAGATTCTCTAAGAAAACTAAATGTAATAACCAAACCTCAAACCAAGTTGAAGCACAAAATGTATAATAGAGATCCCTTTAGATTTTCTAAGGTGATTTGCCCAAAGATGATGTATAGAAACTAGAGCGTAGGCAAACGTACAACAATCAGCTCAAGTATCTCAGTTTTCTTTTCAACAAGATGTGTTCTACGCTTTACGTTGATCTTCATGTGTTTAGCTAACTTTCTAGGCTTTAGATATTCAGTATATATAGTGTCTTACCCTTAGAATTGATCTCAACCGTTGGATCAATGAGATAGCTCACGTGTTTGATAAATAAAAATTACACTTTTAAATCTTTCTCGCAAGTTCAGACGACTAGGGTCAAGAGCCTAGACGACTGAAGTCATTTTATCCTTCGAAAATATAGTCTGGACACAGGGTTAGACGACCGAGGTCAAGGGTCAAACGACCAAAGTGTCAAGTTCAGTCATCTGAGGTGCTTTTGCCAGTTTTTATTTTTCACCCATAAAACTTCAAACGACTGAGCTTATTCTTCAGACGTCTCTTCAGACGTCTGAGGAAATTATTCAGTCAACTGAACTTAAAGTTCAGTCATCTGAAGTTCCCAATTTTGCATATTTTCTTTCCAGTTCAAACATCTATTTTGCTTTCTTTCTTGGCTCTTTTATAAAAACATTTTCCACGGTTTTGACATTATTTCTAAGTCCATGAATGTCCCCTAATGATGTTCATGAAATGCATTAGTCCTAAAATCATTCTAAGGTATGTGTTGAGTCTCAAATAAAATCATACGAAAATATAAATACATAAGGTTTAAGTACCCATTCCCAAGATGTGCTTGAACTTTGTCGCTTGTATCTTAATTCTTGTATTCTTTGAGTTCTATGGATCTTGCCAAGATATGTAAGATTTACTTTAAGGCTTCCATGACTTGTTATCCTTCCGTGCATGCTTAATATAAGTCTTGTTTACAAACTCAATGCACAGATTAAATACCAAGTGATTTGTCATTATCAAAACTGGATTGAACTCGTAGAGCCAACACATTCTTTTCCCAAATCTTTCTCAGAGACATTCAACACTTCTGCACTATCATACCCATCTAAAACTACAGTTGCCTTACCCTTTGATTCATAGGTGGTGGCATTGGCAACCTTTTTCCTCTCAGGGTAGTTCCTCTTAAAATGCCCTTCCTTGTGACATGCAAAACACTTTAGTGCTTTGCTCTTAGACTTTGATCTAGGCCTCTTGCCTTTTCCTTTCTTGTCCCTCTTTTCAGACCTACCTCTCACATTTAACCCTTCCTCTTACCCTGATTTAGATTCAAACTTAGTGTGCAATTCCCTAGAGTGCAAAACTGCTTGCACATCTTCTAAGGTCAGCCTCTCTCTCCCATACATCATAGTTTCTTTAAGATTTTCATATATGGAATCAAGAGAACTCAATAAAAGAATTTCCTGGTCTTCTTCATCTTTACTAATATCAATATTAGTAAGATCCAAAAGAATTTTATTAAATTCATCTAAATGTTCATCAATAGATATTCCAAGGGTCATTCTAAAGGTGTAAAGTCTAGTCTTCTTGTGGAGTCTATTTGCTAGGGATTTTGTCATGTACAAACTTTCTAGTTTTGACCAAACTCCAGCTGTCGTATCCTCATTGGCAACTTCCCTAAGCACTTTGTCTCCTAAGGACAAGATAATGGCACTATGTGCCATTTGGAGGATTTTGGTCTTCACTTTGTCGGTGGAGGGAAAACTTAGTTTCCCCTCTTGTGAAGTGGAAGCTCCCTTCTTTTCTCCAAGAAGAGCCTCCTCAAGCCCCTGTTGTACCAAGATGGCATGAATCTTAATCCTCCATAAACCAAAGTAATTTTTTTTAGTAAATTTTTCTATTTCAAACCTAGCGGTCCCCATCACATAGCCAGGCTCCGATACCACTTATTGTGTGTATTAAGATGATTGCTAATTATTCTAATTTTCATATTTCAATCAATTATCAAACAATAAGAATTTGATTTTACCTAAGCATCAACCACAACCACACCTAAACTAAAACCTATTTATTTTAATGTGTGCATGCGTGCCAAGTCTGATAAAGAAAAATATTTGTTCACCAATCCAATATTCAGTAAAGCCACAATAAATTCAGCAAAACATAAACATGTTGTTAGCCTAGTTAGGCTTACAAACTCTTGGTTTTGATGATAACAAAGTGAAGTTATTTAAATAATTTTCAAGTGATATGATTACAGGCAAAGATGATTTGCTCAGATTACATATACCCTGACATGAAAAGCCTACAAGGATCAAGGAACAAGGAAAGTCACATATGCATACCACAGATCCACAATGAAAGCTCATAGAAGTTTGAAAGATTGAAGAACAGCATTGAAAGGACTCGAAGCAAATGTCAAATTAGCTTAGGACAAGGTTTTTGTAAGTACTTCTAAGTGTATTCAAATATGAAGTTTCATTTTGAAGCTCAGAGACTTAGAGACCTTAGTATAAAACTTGGAACAAGTTTTTCAAAATTAAACAAGTTCATATTCCAAGATTATTTGAGCAAAGAAGAGAGAACTCAAAAATATGTTGAAATGAGGAAAATCCAGTTTACAAATGACTGTCTGTCTACAGACAGACGACTGGCAAATTAAGAGTATTTTAACTTAAGTCAGAAGTCTAATAGACGACTGTCAAGGTTTTGACAGACAACTACTAGTGCAAATTGAGACGCCTGTGTGTGTTCAGCCAGACGTCTGTCACCCTTCTAAGTTTGTTTTCAAAACCAAGTTGTTCTGGTGACAGACGACTGCCAAGTTAAGGACAGACGACTGCCACCCTACTGAGTTGTTTTAAAACTAAATTATTATGGTGACACACAACTGCTAATCTGGGGACAGACAACTGCCACCTATTTGCTTATGAATTTTATAGTTATAATATATGGACAGACGACTGCCAGGACTTCAGAGTCGTCTGGTTGGCGGCAGTTTTCAAATTTCCAACGGATATATTTTTTGAAATTTAAATTATTTGAAGTTTAAATAAATTTAAAACTTGGAAACTACTCTAAGTGAACTTGGGGAACAAGCAAGAAGTCTTTCTACCTCTATAAGTACCCTCAAGGATCATTGTTTTAGACACCAAAAATCAATTTAACTCTCATACTCTCTCAAAGCCTACTGAAGTTCTGAAAGTGTGCTATTGCTCTCATCACTCGCGAAATTCTATGAAAGCTTTGTTGAGTTTCTCACTAAGTTTGTGCATCAAGCTGTTGATTCTTTAATCCATTGAAAGATACCTACGGTGATAAGTTTCTAAGAGTTTCATTCTGAAATTCATGTTCTGAATTTACTGAAGTACATAATGTTTCAATTTGTACTAATCAGTTTTTTGAGGAGCAAGTTCTTGTACTCCTTGTTTTATATCTTTGTAACAGGTTAACTGACAGTTCAAGTGTTGAATCGTTGGACCAAACAAGGGGATATTATTTGGAGAATGCAGGCTCTAGCCCTACCCAAGAAGTGTTTGTAACTGGTATTGTTCTGCCTAGTAAAGGAACGGTAATAGTGAATCCTTTGGTGGTTTTGCTAAGGGCGAGGATGTAGGCTGTGTTGAAGCCGAACCTCGTAAAAAAGTGTTCTTCTTTCTCTAATCTACTCTTTATTTTTCAGCAAAAGATATAATCTGTGTGGTTGCTTTAAAATTAAATTTTGAATGTTTGGTTGTTAAATAGATCAAAAGGTAATTTGTTTTAGATTGATCAACATTGATTGCGGAAATCAAAAGGGACTACGTTGGTTGATCATCCTTGACTTATTAAACTAAAAGTTTATTTAAAAGTTGAACATTAGGAAGAAGAATAATTGTGATACAGGGCTTATAACAAGTTAAACAAATTATCATTCACTACAGGGCTTAATTCAAATTTATATCCAGGGCTGACAACAAAAGTTATATTATGATTGAATAGTTTAAATTTTGATATTAAGTAGTTTGTGTTTATATTTCAAAGAGTGTTGAATCTTGCAAATTTCCATCAATCTAAATTGTGCTGCAGGTAACTTGTGCTTGGAAAATCATTTGGTTGTTTGTTTTCAAATTGTGGATGATTGACTAGGTTACTTGAATGATTGGTTTGGTTGCTTGGTTGTTCACATAGTTGTGTTGATTGATTGAATTAAAAGAACTAAGTTCTTGATTGATTAAAGAATTAAACAAACAAGTCAAGAATTAGCTCAAAGAAATAAAAGAAGGTTAAGGATTCTTAAAAGGAATTTTTTTTATCCAATTCACTCCCCCTCTTGGGACTACACCTTAATTCTCACATGCCAATCACACAATCACAAGAACACATTTACGTGATTTGGCACAAAAATTGACCTACATCCACAACAGGAACTCACATTCGGAGGTACTATATTCAATCCGGTGGAAATAAATACAAGTACACACAGATTTACCCTTCCTTGATTTACCAATCTCCTCTGAAAATCAACCCAAGAACGACCCACGAAAGCCCCTCTTCGCACCTGCGAAGAACCTTAGGCTTCTTCCTATCCTTCTCCCAAATTTCCCTAAAAGAAAACCCTGCCAAGAAATAGATTTGTGCATTACCTTCCCTTACCCTTGCATGGACCTCCGCTGGAGGTTGGAGATCCCCCCAACGCTGAACCTCCGCTATCATCTCCTTCTCTTGCGCGCAGTTCACTCTCCCGCGCGGCTAAAGAAAATTCGCTGCAGGCGTCTCTCGCATTGGTGAAGACTCACGGCTGGAAAGGGAAGACCTCCTCTGCGCTACCCTTTTTTCTGAAGCTGCCAAGACCCTCGGATAAAAACCCCTGCCCCTGCTATTTAATTTACAACTAAGGAAAAAAACCAAATTACAACAATGCCCCCCTTAACAAATAAAAACACAATAGTCGTTTAATCATCCCATCAAATGGATGGCCCGGATTCTCTAAGCTTGACACTCTAACATGGATGAATAAAGTGTAGTACTTCTTTTTGTTACTCAACTCATAAATATATAAATTAATATAAATAAACTATGTGCAAAAATTAATAAATATTTAATAATACGAGATTCTCTATTTCAATTTTTTTATTTAGATAAAATTCAACAACACTTTCTTAATTTTTTAAACATAGTATTTTGCACTCTAAATTTTTAAAAATTATAAAAAAAATCCTGAAGTTTTATTTTATTGAAAAAACTAATTTTCTATTAGTCGACAGTTACTTAGTCATTAAATTTTATGAAAAAGTAAAGTTTTTCCTTAATAAAATATTTTTTATTATTTTTATTTAATTTAAAATTAAACTAATAAATGAGTCAAAGACCTAACGGTTCTCAAATGATTGGTCTGGTTGTTCTGATCATGGCTCAACCAAGATATCACCATTATAACATATTTTTATTAGTATTATTATTTTTTAAAAATTTAAAAATATATATGAAAATTAAGAGGTAGTAGTAAATCATTAAAAATATCTAATATAACAGTATAAATGTTTATTATATGTAATTTTCGTAGAAAGTAAGTGACTGGGCACATCATAAAAATAAAATAAAATTATGTTTAATATTTTTCAATAATTTTAGTAACCTATCTAATATGCATATTGTTAAAAAATAAATTTAAATTTTTTAAAAATATATAATTATAATTTTGTAACATAAAAATCCGATAAACTTGAGAGAAATTAGAGAATTAGCAAACCTATACAAACCAGCTTAAACTAGGTCAATCAACTAAATTTGAGTTGCTTTATTTTTTTTATCTGTTTATTATTTACATTTATATATAAAAGGGCTAACATTCAACTTTATAATTTTAATTTATAAAGTATGATTTTTTTATATTTTTAATTTATATTTTTTTCTAACACTATGTTCAATAAGCTATTACAATTTAAAAATATTAAACAATATTTTATTTATGGTTGAGATGTATTTAGTCATTTAGTTTGTATACAAATTGTACATAAAAAATATTTTTGAATGTCATGATTATTTACGTTTGTTTGTTTGATTTGTTAGTACCATTCATTTATTTTTCTTTTAAATACATTTTGAAATTTTTTGAAATAATAATATAATTACGTTGTCATACTTATGAAAACTAATTCATTTATTTTTCTTTAAATATTTTTAAATATTTTTGAAATAATAATATAATTATGTTGTCATAGTTATGAAAACTAATTTACTCGAACTAGTCAAATTAGTTGAATTGGCCAACCCAAAAGCTGGTTAGATGTCCAATTCACTTATCAAGACTAACTTTTTAAATTTAATTTATTAAATAAATGCATTCTCTTATTTTTATCTTATCGTAATTGAAAAAAGAGAAAATTTCATTTAATTAGGGTAAAATTCATTTTTTTTCACGTGAACTTAATGGTTGAGCAACTATTGATTAAAGGAAGATTCATTTTATCAATAAATAAAATTTTAGGGATTTTTTTTTTGGTGGTTTTCAAGAACTCAAGGAGTCAAGTGTCATATTCAGAAAACTTCAGGGAGTGTTAATAGATTTTACAAGTTTTTATTTCTTAAAAAAATTTTAGTGAATTTTAAATTTTTAACTAATATTGAAGAATATCATATATCTTATAACACATCTATAAACACTTCTATGTTATAACTAATATATTACTACAATGTGCAAACTAAGGGAGGGAGCCCCATCTTCTCAACCGAGAGAATTGTAATTCAATAGAAAATACTGTTGAGAAATGAATTTATATAAAATAATGGAGTTGTCACTAATATTTTGTATTCTTAAGTGTAATTAGTTTAGCTAATTACTAACAATTGATTTGTCTTTAAGTTAAATCTAAGTTCAATAAGTTGAAAAATTATTGATCTACCACTTACCAGAGTTAATTTGGAGAGTACTATTATGCGATAAGAAGGAATTAATACCCATTTAACGAACAATATTATGGGACCAAAATACCCTCCTAATTCCCCATCTCAAGTAAAATGACCAAACTACCCTTATCAATTTCTCTTCCAAACCAAAATTACTAGAATACCCCTCCTAATAATCCATGATAACTAGAATGACCAAAATGCCCTTCTCGAATTCCCATTCTAACCAAGATGGCCAAAAATATCCCCTTCTAATTAATTCCCCATTCTCCACAAGAATTAATGACCAAAATGCCCTCCTCAATTTCCCATCCTAGCCATTAACCAAAATACCCCTCCTATTTTCCCATCTTCAATAAAATGATCAAATTGGCCTTCATAATTTTCCATCTTAATCAAAATGCCCCAAACTTCCTTACTAATTCCTACTTGGACCCAAATGACCTTCCTAGTTCCCTCTTTTATAAATCAAGACTTAACCTTTGTGAAAACTAAATTCAATTTTTTTTTTTTATTGCTAAGAAACCTAATAACTTGTTCACGTGACCAACCCTTAAGGGCAATATTTATAATACTATTTTGCTATAATTTGATTCTTAAATGATAAAATTTTAGTTATATTTGAATTGTACATCTCTTAACCTCTGTTTGAAACTCAAAAAATATTGAGAAAAAAATATATATACCAAAGACTTCATATTTTCATGTTTGGTTATGAAAAAGAAGATAAATATATATATATATATATATATATATATATATATATATATGCAAAATCTATGAACAAAAATTTTGATTTTACATATCTCTAATTTTTAATTTTTTTTTACTTTTAATCACATTAAGATAAACTTATATTTTTGATAGTATTCAAGAGAGAAGAAAAATATAAGTTTTCTTCTTATTTTCCTTTTCTTTCCCTTTTCCAAACAAAATCTTTGATCCAAACAGTCCCTTAGCATGCTTGAACTATAAAAATTTGTCTACATATACATCTAAATGGAATTTGAATCTTAAATTTAGATTGACATGAACTTAAACAAGACACTATAAAATTAATTGGTTAATTTCGAATTCACAAATTTAAATTAAAACTATGAAAATTATGCTCTTAAGCATGTCTAGAGACACCTTGAATTTGAATTTGTAATATTGAATTTGAATAAGATGTAATATAACATTGTATTGAAATTTGTCTAAATCCATCCAAATCTAAATTTAAGGTTTGAAATATATGCTCATAAATGCAACGTAATTTTATTTAAAAAATTATATTTTTATGTCTAACTTTTATAAATTTTCTAGAAAATATCAATATCTATCTTTTATCAATCTGATTCATTTTTAAAAAATTAATTGCGAAACATATATTATTAGAAAGCACTTATTTCACTTACTAATACCTTTTTTGTAGTTATAGACAAGAGATCAAGTGCATAAAAAAATAATAAAATATTTACTTATATAATTATTTATAAATTTATAAATGTACTAATTTATCTGTCATCAAAAAAAAATATTTTTAAGTACGATTTGGAAAGAGAAAAAAAATATTTTGTGAAAAGATGCTAAAGGATATTGCTCCGACCTTGAATTTGAATTTAGATAAGATGTAATATATCAAAATTTGCTTTACTAAAATCGAAACCCAAATCCAAAATCCAAAACTCATGCTCCTAAACGCAACGTGATTAAGAAGTAAAAACTGCCTTTAGCCATTTTAAATCCCTCATTTAACACATAAAACTCCAAAGAGTGCACTAATTTTGGCTGTTTATACAGGTCGTATTCTTCTTTTTCTTTTGGCTTGCTATTTAAAATTTACACAGAAACCTGCCGAGGACAAGGAGGAGGACGGCTGATGATAAGTCCCAATCTTGTGCAACCGACTGAAATTTCACAAGTACAACCGGGCGCACGTGTACTCACCATCACCAACTGCCTATAAACAGTGATAGTAATACGGTGTTTCGCTGCCAGCCATCATATTTTGCATCCTCAAATCCATGTAGAACCTCGCAATGAACTCCTCGGCCGCTTTGTCTACGTGGCTGTCACCCTCAGCGTCCTTCATGGGAAACGGCGAGTCCGTTATTCTTAACTGCCGCACCGCCGTGCTCCGCCCGAATCCCGGTAGCTCCAGCGGCGATCCTTCCGCTGCGTCGCCGGCCTCCGCCGAGTCATCAGCGTTGGCGGGTGGCGGGGGGCAGGTAAGACCACCGCGGCGCCTGGTAACGTGGAAGTGATTGTAGGGCAGGTAGGCAGGGCTGTTGCTGCAGCTGAACTCGTAATCCCACGGAGAGGTGAATGGCACGTGCGGGTCATCGGAGCGACGGTGAAGGGAGGAGTGGTGGTGTAACAGCAGGTCGGTCAGAGCTTTCCCTGCTACCTTGCTGCGTTTGATCCGAAGGTGCAGGTCTAGCATCAGCTTGGTCTTGGAGATGCCCTTCCTCAGCGTGAAGCGCACCAGGCGTGCCAGGTTCCACAGCTTCTTTGCTACCATTGGTGGGATTCCTTCCATCTTAATTTGAGAGAGAGAGAGAGAGAGAGAGAGCTGAAGAGTTCCGTTTAGCGAGCAGAGAGAGAGAGAGAGAGAGAGAGTGAGAGTGAGAGAGAGAGAATTTGTGGTTATCGTTTCTACTGAAAGTGGGGAGAGGCTGAATGAGGTATTTAAAGGGCAATCTAGGAAGAAATTTTGTACAATAGAAACTAATAATATAATGGAATGTCTTTCTTTGCCCTTTTTTTTTTTCTTTGTTTCCCATCCTGAAAAAAGGTTTGGGAAAACAAATCTAGACCATCAGATGACTAAAAGGTCCTCCGTACTGATTTAGCTATTTCTGTGGATAGCCAGCCTTAGTTAGATGGAGATTCCACAAGTACCGCGGGGGCAATCTTGTCATTTGAGTGCTTTATTTAAACACTGCACTTTTCCATGAGAATTTAAAAATGAAAATGCATGTTTGGAAGAGTGACAAGCGTCCATTTCTTGCTGCTCGAGTTCGCCACGTGAAGCCAGCCCAGGTGGCACACGTGGCACACCGATAAGCATGAAGCCCTGAATCGAATCTGTCACCGTACAGGTTGATCCTGAATATTCAGCGAGGAAATCTCAGACGTTGGTTTACGCCATTAGTGAGCTTGCTTTACTTAAAGGCTAAACACGCAAAAATACCAAAAGAAAAATTATTTAATTAAAATAATAGGGGCAGTTATTAAAAAAAGAAATGCAACTTTAATTGGGTAAGTTTTCCTTTGGCCCAACACTCCTTTTATTTATTATTTTTAAAATTTGAGAATATTAAAAAATGCAGAAATTAGGAACGAATAATTGTGGATCAAATGTGCAATAAGTGGTGGAAGGGTTTCTCAAAAAGTGGAACAAAAGTAGTGGCCTGATCTTTAAGAAAAATAATAAAAAAACTTCAGTACACAGAAAAGAAAAATAATAAAAAATTTCAGTACACAGAAAATAGTTACGTGGCATGATTGATGTTAGTTGCTGGTTCAACATGTAATTTGTAATTTTAATTTTATTTATTCTTTTAAAATTTGACATTTATCTTTAGAGAGACTCCAGATTTAAATTTTTATTAGATTTTGATTAGATATAATATAAAATTATATTAAAATTTATTCAAATTTATCTAAGTCCAAATCCAATGTTTGAAATTCATGTTCCCAAATGCAATATGAACTAATTTTATTTAAATAAAAGGGTGCTAGCTCTATTAAAAATTTAGTAATTATTAATTAATAAGAACTTCGAAAGCTAACTTCTAAGAGTTTGGGAAAGGTTATTCAAAAGATTCTCTTGGTGGACATGCTTGCCTCTTTTAAGCTTTCTTGGGCCAATTTTTTATTCTCTCAAGAATTAGGGTTTGATTGTTTGGTGATTTGAAGCTTTTGCTACACAAATTTCATCAGTTTTGATTCATCTATAGCCTTCCGGTAAAAATAAATCTTTTCTCTAAGAGAGTAGATAAAGTTTGTTCTACTTTGCAGGATATTTTGCTTACTACTAGGCATCAGTCTTCAGAAGTTGATAGAAAATATAAAGAACAAAGAGTCAAATGAGATGTAAGAATCAAAGTTGATTAAGAATTCATAACAGAAGTGTAATTCTTGTAATTTTATGTGTGGCTCTTATACTTGTTCAAAGGAAGAAGAAAAGCATATGAGTTTAATAGTGCTGCTCAGCAAAAACTCGTCAACGAGTGCCTTGTGCTCATCGACGAGTAGATCTCGAGAGCAAGGAAAACTCAAAGTTTCAGAGATACCCAGAGCATATTTCAAGGATCGTCAACGAGTGGACCGACTAGTCAACGAGTTGTCTTCTTATAATCGTCGACGAGTGTCTTGTTCTCTTCAACAAGTGCATCTAGGTTACAAGAAATAATTTGAATTTTGAATTGAAACATTGGGGTGGTTGGGAATTTGGAGGGAAACCTCCGAGGAAATGTTATTTATGTACTTCTGAATGTATTTTGTAGAGAGAAGATCATTGTAAGACAAGTGAATCGTGTTCTTCACTTTATAGTGAATATTTTGTGCCATTTGCTTCCATTCTTGTGTTAAATTGTTATTGTTTCTCATCTTGTTTGGTTGTGCATGAATTGAGACTTCGTGTATCATCATTTGTTACAAGATTGTTTTTCTTATTCCACTGTGCATCCTATCTTATACTTGATTTCCACAACAAATTGGTATTAGAGAGACTGTTGTCATGGCGTCGGGATCATCTTCTGTAAGAATTGACATTGTCAAATTCGATGGAGCCGAGACTTTTGGTTTATGGTAGAGGAGAGTAAAAGATATACTTGTGCAAAAAGGGATGGCAAAGGCTCTACTTGATGTTCAACCAGATGGAATAGATGAGGAAACATGGGGAGAATTGCAAGCAAAGGTCATATCTATAATACGCTTGTGTTTGACCAATGAAGTGCTCTATCGTGTGATGGAGGAGGATTCTCCAGTGGCTATATGGCAAAAGTTAGAAAACCGGTACATGTCCAAATCACTCTCTAATAAACTTTTTCTTAAGCAATGTCTCTATTAGCTTAAGATGGTTGAAGGATCAAACTTGGACCAACATATCAATGTCTTTAATTAAATCATAATTGATTTGATGAGGGTTGATATTAAGTTTGATGAAGATGATAAGGCTTTGATGTTACTAAAATTTTTGCCAATGACACATACTTATGAAAATCTAATTACTACTCTTACATGGGGAAAATACACTCTTGATTTAGAAGAGGTAACAAGTGCTTTACTGAATTTTCATCAAAGGTTGAAAATATGTAATGAAGGAGAAGGACTTGTGGTGAAAGGTAACAATGAGCGTGGCAAAGTAAAATCCAAATATAGATCGAGTCAGAAATTTCATATTCAATCCAAGAAGAAGAAGGATATTCGGTGTTATAAATGTGGTAAAAATGTGCATCTTAAACCGGAGTGTTCAGATTGGAAGAAAGGAAATGTTGAAAAGTATGAGGGTACTTCAAAATCAGCAAATGTGGTTCAAGAAAAAGATTCAGTCTACAGTGATGGTGATGTTCTTTTGGTTTCATTGAGATTAGATAATCTCTCGGACTCATGGATACTTAACTCTGCATGCTCTTACCATATGACTCCAAACAAGGAGTGATTCAGTACTTACAGGTTGGTAAATTTAGGTTCAGTTCTTATGGGTAATTATGTTTCTTGTAAGATCATTGGCATAGGAAATGTTAAGATAAAAATGTTTGATGGTGCTGTGAGAACCTTGAGCAATGTAAGACATATACCAGAGTTAAGGAAGAGTTTGATATCACTTGGCACCTTGGATTGTAATGGTTTCAATTACAAGTCCGAAGGTGGGGTTATGAAAGTATGGAAAGGAAATATGACGGTAATGAAAGGGCAAAAGTTAGATGGGAATATCTACACATTGCAAGGAACTACTGTTGTAGGTGGAGCTGCAGCTTTAGATGTTGAATATGATGAAATTGTCTAGCGGCATATGCCTCTTGGGCATATGGGGGTACATGGTATGGAGGAACTGCACAAGAAGAAACTCTTGAAAGGTATGAAATCATGTCAGCTGGATTTTTGCAAGATTTGTGTTCTTGGAAAACAAAACAGGGGAAAGTTCAAATCAGCTATTCACAAGACAAAAGGTATTCTTGATTATGTGCATTTCGATGTTTGGGGTCCAATTAGAGTTGCATCAAAGGGTGGACATGTGTATTATGTGAGTTTTGTTGACGATTACTCACTGAAATTCTAGGTATTCTTCATGCAGCACAAGTCTGATACATTAGCCAAGTTCAAGTTGTGGAAAGTTGAAATGGAAAACTAGATGGGGGAGGAGAATCAAATGCTTAAGGTCGAATAATGGGACCGAGTATGCTGATTCTCGATTTATGAAGTTTTGTGAGTAGCAGGGCATTAAGGGATACTTTAATGTTCGTTGAACACCTAAGCAAAACGGTGTGGTTGAAAGGATAAACAGAACTCTAGCTGAAAGAGCTCGGTGTCTTAGGCTTAATGTAGGGCTAGCGAAGAACTTCTGGGCCGAGGTAGCTAGTATGACTTGTTTTCTAATAAACCGATCACTAAGGGCCTCACTAGAGGGTAAAGTGACAGAAGATGTGTGCACGAGAAATGCAATAGACTACTCTGAATTGAAGGTATTCGGGTGTCCAGGCTATGTTCACGTGTCTAGTGAGAAGAGGTATAAGCTTGACCCAAAGTCTCGACGTTACATCTTTTTGGGATATCAAAATGGCGTGAAGGGGTGCAAGTTGTGGGATCTAGTGGAAATTAAGGTGGTGATCAGTAGAGATGTAGTCTTTAATGAGAAGGCTATGGTGAAGCGTACTTAAGATTGTGATGAACAGAAACATGAGCACGAAAGCTGGGGCAGAGATAAACATGTTGTGCAGGTGGAGTTGGAAGCATAGGGCAACGACAATGATCATGGTCCTATGGTTGCAGCGAGCTCTAACTCGAGAAACCAGCAAGTTGACAATCTTCCTATATAGAGATCCAGACGTACTATCAGACCACCGCCAAGGTATGGATTTGAATAGTTAATATCTAATACTTTTCTTACTAGCTCCCATAATCCAACTACATTTCAAGAGGCAGTGCATAGCTAGAAGAAATGTAGAGAGCTAGGAAATAATATTAATAAAATAATTATGGGAGAGAGGAATTTGGTTTGGTAAAGACCAAACCATCGACGATTTTGTGGGAGCTCAGAAAATCGTCGACGGTTTCGAGTTACTGCGGTCGGGTAAAAGGTAAAACAGTTAATAACGGTTTAGTTAAAAAACAAATTGTCGACAGTTTTGCTCTGGGACAGAACACTATATATAGGCTGCAAGTCATTTTCTTTTTTGAAGAAATTTTTAAACTCTCTCTCTCCTCTCTCTCTAGGCTGCAAAGACTCTCTCTCTCTCTCTCTCTCTCTCTCTCTCTCTCTCTCTCTCTCTCTCTCTCTCTCTCTCTCTCTATCTCTCCTTATTTTCATACTCCAAATACCCCAAATTGATGATCAGACTCTGTATCCAAGACTTAGTGGCAACCCTTGTCAATTTAACTAGGGAAGATTTGGGTTTTGAGAATTCCAAGCACCACTCCAAAACTAGCGTAAGGGAATTATTTTTAAAAATTAATTAGTTATTTGATTTGTGTGGACTTGGGAATGTTAGGATATTAGGCATTCTGGGGTTGAACTGATAAAGTTAGGATTTTTGGAATACAGGGTTATGTGCGACCATCGCAGGTGCTGATTTGGGATCCCTACGAGTATTCCCTTAGGAAATCAGGTAAGAGAAATAAGTTATACCAGTTAATTTTAGAAATTTTACTGGTTAAAGTATAGTATAAATTATGAGATATCAGTATATGGTTTTTGGGGTATTACAGGATATGAAATTATGGGCAAGAAAATTTATGATTTTTCAAATGATATGCATATTCGGGAAAATTCAGAAATTTGGATTGCATGAAAAACCCTATAGATGATATGCTATTTTCATACAGTAGGAAATATAATTTTCCCATACAGTAATAAAATACAATTTTCTCATACAGAATATAATATTATGAGCATTGCTCAAATTGTGTGGCATAAGAAATATTAGAATTGGTACAGAATTTCGTTACAAAATTTTATATAACTTTTACAAAACCATGATATTACAGTTATTACAGAACCATGATATTATAGTTATTACAGAACCATGATATTGCAGTTATTATAGAACCATGATATACAGTTATCATATAATCATGGTATTACAATTATTACAGAATCATGGTATTTCAGTTTATACAAAATCATGGTAAAACAGTAATGTATAGAAATAGTCTTATACAGTATCAGAACCCTAATACAATATAATAGAACACAAAGCACGATACCGTAACTAATACAGTATAGATAGTGCAACCACACATCTTAGATAGAGTGTGGTGATGGCAGTCGATTGTGCCTTAGTGAAGAGTAGAGTAGCTCCCTAGCAGTCCAGACCAGGTTGAATAGGCCAATCGTACTACAAATGAGTTATAGTTTGACTTAACCTGGTAGGCCAACCTTGGTTAAGTCCAACCCACGAGCCACGCAACCTGATCATGTGGGTTTAATTCATGATTACAATTATCTATTCAAGGAAGTTTTCATAGTTATATATTATTGACCTTATAGGTCATATCCCATTTTGATAGTAACAAATATCTTTGTATCTTACGTGTGCCCTGAGTTTGTGTGTAGGACTATTCTTAGCATGAAATGGCAAAGATTCAGAGAAGGCCACAAAAAACTCAATGCTCACATCATATGGTGACGTTTGGAGAAGTAAAGGAAATAAAGACCAAATATTTTCATTTGTATTTGTTGTCTAATTCATTTGGGTCTGTAATATGGTTTGTAATAATTAATGCATCACATGCATGATAGGTTTAATAAGCTCAATGACCATAGATTGACTTTAGGTCCCGAAGTGCTTCATGGAAAATCTCATATAACTTAAAAGTTATACCATCAGTAATAGGGGTGAATTCTAATAAAAAGCAGGACCTAGAATAATCTTTGAAAAGGCCCCGGTTGACTGAACCCACCTATTTATATTGAGCTGGGTCGATCGAACCCTTATTGGCTGAAAGGACTTAGCCACGGTCAACCGAACCTGTGGCAGTATAAATGCCACAGTCGACTGAACCATTCGGAGGTTAGTATTTTGACTTCGCGCGGTCGATTGTTCTAAAATGAATGTATTGTCCCTGGTCGACCGAAGTGACACATGTCTGACCCCAACTATTTGGTTGACCAAATGTGTAGTTCATTTTGGCATCGGTCAACTGAACCATATGAGTGGTCAACCGAACCTTAGCTTCAGTTGACCAAACCCACGAATGGGTTCAAAATCGCCCCGAGATGGTTGACCGAATCCCTAGTTCAAATTACCACGGTCAACCGAACTTAGTAATATGGTCAACTGAACCTTGAATATGGACGACCGAACTTCTTAAGTTGGCGAGATTTTTACCGAGGGTAAACTAGGTTATTTTTTATTAATCTTAATTTAACATTTTCAAAAGTACCCATTGACTCCCAAACAGTTATAATTATTGGAGTGTCTATATATATACTCCTTCATTTGTTCTAATTAGTAAGAGATTAGCAAACATCATTAGCTTATCTTCTACATTTTCAAATACCCATTTTTCCTATACAAGCTTAAAAATCCTACTCTTACACATTCCTCTTGCAAAATCTTTTTGGTGAGAGTATCTTGAGATCATCCATACTATAAGCTTACACTCTTATTTGATATTCTTTGATTGATATTGATTTTTATTGAGAGTAAGCTTGAGTTTTCCCTTGTAATTTTATTCAGAAGTTTCTTTGGGAAAACTCCCTAAGGCTTGCGAGTCTTGCATTCTTGTTACAAGATTCAAGAGCTTGTCTTGTGCTTTTAGAAAAATTTTGTTGACAAGCTAGAAATCCAAATATCTCTTATACTTAATACTTGATAAACTATTTTTTGAGATATTTGATTATGCTCTTAAAATCTTTGAAACCATATTTGTGATTGTTATATATATATGTATATATATATATATATATATATATATATATATATATATATATATATTGTTTCAAAGAATCTCTCATAATACACTCTCACATATTACTTGCTATATTGACATTATCTGGAGAGTTATTTTAATATACTTCATTGAGCTTATAACTCCTATCATATTTAAGTGCATTGATTATATTGGTATATACTTGCTTATTGGAGAAGCATTGAAATTGTACACAAAATTTGTTTGACTTATCTGTTGTATTCCAAGCGTGGCTTGAGGGGGTGTTAATTTAGCCCGTAAGAATTGTTTGTAAAGGTTGGGGTCAACCCTGTTAATCTGATCTGGAGCTTCCCTTACCCAACAAGGAAAGGGTGTTGTATTCAGTGTCGCTCCACCTGGTTGTGAGCATTAGTGGAATCCTTTTGCTTGTGAGCTTGAGGCGGGGACGTATGCTTTATTGGCTAAACCTCGATATCATATCGTGTTTTCCCTTATTTTCTGGACTTCAATTTTCGTACATGTATACTATTATTTATTGTCTTGATTATTTTACATACATGGTTTAAATGGTTGGGAAATACTGAGATTGGTTTATTTGTTTAAATATTTGCTTAGTAGTTTTTCTGTGATATTGGGAAAAGCTTAGACAGACCCTAGGTTGTGTATTATTGCTGCTGGTTTAGTTAAACCTAGGAAGAATTTTTAAATTTACAATTCACTCGCCTCTTGGGATTCCACCAATGTCAACATATATATACCTAAGTTGTGTATTACTGCTGCTGGTTTAGCTAAACCTAGGAAGAATTTTAAATTTACAATTCACCCCCCCTCATGGGATTCCACCAATGTCAACATATATATATATATATATATATATACATATATTTACAGAAATAGAAACTATGAAGTACAACTAGAAGTATGTTCAAATAGAAAATGTGTATTTTAAATGGTGTGGGTGTGAGTTGTATTACGTGTTTGTATTAAATTGCTATTTCAATTACAGATTAAATTAATAGTTATGTTATTTATGTAAAACTCATTTGCCACACATTGGTATAACTTATTTTGTCTTACTGAGAGGTGTCTCACCCCAGGAATCTTAAATATTTTAGGTAATCCAGGTAGCCACATGGAGCAAGCTCCGAGATAGTGGAGGTATAGTTTCTAGAATATAGGGTATGTGTTTATTTTGGGGTCTGGAGTTATATTTGGAAACCCTTGGAATTTCTGATGGATTTTTGGGAAGTCTGTATATATATATATATTTTAGAGACTCTAGTACTCTGGTATTGTATATAAAGTTTTGGTGTGTTATGATTTCCATTGCATAGTTATGGTGTATTTATGACAGGTATATCCCCAGTACCCCACTTTGTGTCCGAGTTGACTTTGTTTACAGTTAGTCGTATCAAAATTTATTAAGTAAAATGAAAAAAAAAATATAGCCAGAATTTTCGAGGCATTACATTGCGATATCAGAGCCTAGGTTGCTAGGTTATGTAAACCTAGTGTACAGTGGAAAACAATACCAGAGTATAGGAATAGATTTAGATGAAGGGTAGGAAAAAGAATGGATCAAGTGTACAATAGGATATTGTTATGGAAATTAGAGTGGAATTTAGGGTTATGTCTTGTGGCCTGGAAATAGGGAATTCCGTGGTGGTTTCTCTGTTTTTCCTGGGGTGACGATTTCAGGAAAGTCATAGTAAACTATCTCTGGTTCTTGTTTTTGAGTAGTTAAGTGGAATCTTAACGTGGGGATATCTTAAGGTTCTTAGTTAGATAGTAGTACTGTCATATTAAGGCGTTGAAATTCTAATATTATTTCTATTCTATTTTCAGGATGGACCTTGAAAATAGAAATGCTCATGCGGGAGATAATAATGATGCGGGGCTCTCTATTATGAGCGGAAGAAATTCTGATGCAATTATGCGCAGTGTTGCTTAGCAGGTTATGACTGAGATAGCAAGGAGTTCTAAAGAACAAAGCTGACTGTAATGCCTCGAACCTGAAACTAGGGTTCAGAGTGTTATTTGAAATATATCTCTGATACCACCTTGTGACGCCCAAACCCGCCAAGTGGGGTCTAAGTACCACATGTTCCATTTTACCTGTATCTGATATCATAATCTCAATTATGCAACGAAAATAATAACAACCCCTCAAAAATATACCAGAGTTTCTGCATCTATATACAATCTCAAAAGTATTCTCCAAACAATCAGTATTCACAAATATTTACAACTTTGAAAACATAAATATATTACAACCCCAAAAATTATAACCAAAGTTTATACCTTCGCTCTCTTTCAAAAATGCTACACCATCCCTGAGCAAACTAAGCTCGATCAAGCAAAGCTCCTGTAAAATAAGATTTTATATCGGGTCAGACACATCTCAGTAAGTTGGAATAGATTAACACTAGTGTGTGGCTAACATGAGGTTTGTATACAAATATATAATAATCATTTATAAAATTATCACAATTATGAAACCATTCTCTATCCCTAATCATATACATGCAGTGTATTTTAATAAAATGAGAGTTCCTAAGAATTGGGGTGACTACTCGCCTATACAAGTAGCACCCCTTTGCTCTGATACCTTATGTGACCCATGGCTACAACTGAAGCATATCAGGGCACTTACCTTATCAGTAAGCCCTCAGGTGGATAGTTTATCTCGTACTTACACACACATTCAAACAAAAGTTTACTAGCAGAAGTTCCCAAGAATAAGGAAGATTACCTACTCATAAAAGTAGCTTCCCTCTGCCCTAATGCGTTATGCAGCCCGATATGTCTTCATCTGATGCCTATTAGGGCACTCGCCTTTCTCAGCAAGCCCTCGTGTGGAGTGTATACTGCGCCCCTAAATAAATATGATACTACAATATACAATACATTTTTATTTTACTTGTATATACTATCTCTGTAATATTCATCTTTTTCATGTTCTCAGTATTTCATATTAAATAGTTCACGTTCAAAGTCCACATTATGTGAATCTCATATCATACTTTCATAGTTCATATCACGTGAATCTTGTATATAGTTCACATTACATGAATCTCATGTATAGTTCACGTCACGTGAATCTCGTGTATAGTTCACATTACATGAATCTCATGTATAGTTCACATCACGTGAATCTCGTGTATAGTTCACATTACGTGAATATCATGTATAGTTCACATCACGTGAATCACATGTCATATAATTCATTTGTAACAGTTTACATCATGTGAGTCTCATGTCATATACTTCATTTGTAGCAATTCACATCACGTGAATCTCATGTCATAAACTTTAACAATACCCATGTAGTACATATTCTTATCACATTTCAGTATTCCCAACATCTCATAAATATATCATAATTCATCACAGTATTTACATTTTACTCATGCCACGCCATTTAAAAAATACGCATAATCATATCATTTAAAATAACAAAAGTCAACCCATGTTCATCATTCGGATTACTGAAAATACACATTTAATATCCTTCACAATCATCCAGAAAATCATTACTTTCCACATTTCATTTTCACAAATAATATCTATACAACCCTAGGCTCAAAATCATAATTCAAACAGTTGGATTTTCTTTTAAAAACTCACATGATAATCATATATATTTATAAACACATATATTTTCCATTTAAACTGGTAAATTCATAAAAACTACTGGCTTAATCTATTCCCCCTACCTAGTTTCCTGAATTATGCCGATAGGGACCCCAAAATGATGCCTACAGTGTTCACCCGAACCCTGATTCAAAAACCCTAATTTATCAACTCAAACCCCAAGTCAACATCTATTAAACCTTCCCAAGCCCATACACCCTTTTTAAACAATCATATACAAGCCAAATGACTCATTTCTACCCTTACCTCAACTTTGGGGTAAAGCCTGGAAAAACATTGTTCGAAAATCTACTCCATTTGACTTGTAGAGAATTTCCCCTAGATCCTCGTAGCGGCTTCTGATCGTCGAATCATGTGAGAAACAGCAAGAAATCAAAAAAGAAGGTTAGAAGCACTGTTTTTAGAAAGAGAAAACGAAGAATTGAGGTTGCTTAATGAATAAGAAATGAAAATTTCAATTTATACTTAGCCAACCTCGTTGCCGAACTACTGAAGAACATTCGCCGACAAAAGAAGAACTTCATCGGCGAACCCAAATTCTGAAATTCTTGTCGTTCGAGGTCTTTTCGTCGACGACGCCTGAATATCATCGATGAACTACTAAAGGACCTTCGTTGACGAAAATAGAGGATTCGTCGACGAAGCCTACTATTTCCCTTTTTAATATTTTTCCCTTTCTTCTTTTCTTTATTATTTTCCATAAATTAATTTTTCGGGTCTCTACATTCTCCCCTCATTTAAGAAATTTTTTCCTCGAAATTTTGCTAATCATTAATTTCTACATTCCACTATATCACATACAATTCAGTATATATCACCATCTGAATTTCTATATTAACTACAATCAAATAAAACCTTCATTATCTTAAACATAAACTCTTACTTGTCCCCTTGGTAATATCTGCCTCGTCCGAGATCATCGTGTAGAAACATGCTAGACCACCTCCACCTCGGGGTCCTTACTGATTTCCCCATTTCTGATTTGGTGCAGGTGTATTAGGCTTCATACATGATAGTTCCGCATAATATGCACTGGTCTACCGCACTTACAACAGTTAGGACTCCCAACTCGGCATTCACCCCTATGCCTCTTATTACATTTATGGCATACAGGGTAAGATAAATCATTCTGATACCTAGAATGACCCCGATCTCTCGTATCCTACCTCAGACCCACCATTTCCCTTTCTCTCTTCCACGAGCCCTGACTAGCCTCAGTTTGAAAACTAGGAGGTACAGATCTCTTTCTCAACTCAAATGGCTCTATACTACCTTACAAGCTCTTTTCCAGTACTAAAGCCTTATCCACCAAGTCCGCAAAATTCTAGACTTGAAACCCCACCACAAGCTCCAAGATCTTTCGCCTAAGACCTTTTTCAAACATTCTGGCCTTTCTCACCTCATTCAAAATCATAAATGGTGCGAAGTGAGATAGCTCCACAAATTTTGCTGCATTCTCCCCAACAATCATATTTTCCTGGGTCAGGTTGGTAAACTCCTAAACCTTTTCCTCTCTAGTGGACGAAGGAAAATACCTGTCAAAGAACAGTTCCTTAAAACATTCCTAGGTCAATGTCACTTTCACTACCCTATGCCCCTCTAGCAACTTCACAGAAAGCCACCAATGCTTCGCATCACCTGTCATCTTAAACGTAGCATAACGGACCTTCCGATCATCTGTGTAGCTGAGTACTTCCATTATCTCCTCAATTTCTTGAACCCAGTTCTATGCAGTCACTGGATTAGGTCCTCCCTCAAAAGTTGGAGGGTTCAACCTCATGAAGTCCTTGATGCCACAGCCCCGATCTACAGCTGGACAGTCCTGCTCTCTAGGATCCTTCCTCATTTCTGTCCCGACCTGTTGGGCTATACCCCATAGCATCGTGGAGGTATCAATATCCTCTTCACTAGAAGCCTCTAAATCATCCCTTTCTTCAACCTCTACATCCTCACCCCTAGGATCCATCCTGAAAATGAGACAGGAAAGAGTTAAGAGTTCCATTATCATAACTTCCTCAACATAATCATGTAAACTAAAACCCATATACATCCAAATTCTCAACTTAAGGACCAGTCCCACAACTCAAAAACATAATCATCTAAGTTTGCCATGGTTTGTCTGAAACCGTTGACTGCTTCAGAAAAATCACAGAAAGTCGTTGACATACTTTTGCCTCCAGGCTACAAGACAAAATCCTACAACTCTCAAAACCTAACCCACCCATTTCCTATCCTCATTGTCATCTATTCCTATACTCTAGTATTAATCATCCTTAAGTCTACAGAACCCAAAACCTAATGCTTTGATACCAAAATTGTAACACCCCGAACCCGAAACTAGGGTCTAGAGTGTTATTTGAAATATATCTCTAATACCACCTTGTGATGCCCAAACCTGCCAAGTGGGGCCCGAGTTCCATGTGTTCCATTTACTTGTATCTGATATCATAATCTCAATCATGCAGTGAAATAATAACAACTCATCAAAAATATACCAGAGTTTCTACATCTATATACAATCGCAAAAGTATTCTCCAAACAACCAGTATTCACAAATATTTACAACTCTAAAAACATAAATATATTACAACCCCAAAAATTATAACCAAAGTTTATACTCTCGCTCTCGTTCAAAAATGCTACACCAGCTCGAGCACAGTAAGCTTGATCACGCAAAGGTCATATCAGGTGAGACACATCTCAGTAAGTTGGAATAGATTAACACCAGTGTGTTTCTAACATGAGGTTTGTGTACAAATATATAATCATCAATTATAAAATTATCACAGTTATGAAACCATTCTTTATCCCTACTTATATACATGCGGCATATTTTAATAAAACGAGAGTTCCTAAGGATTGGGATGATTACCCGCCCATACAAGTAGCACTCCTCTGCTCTGATACCTTATGCAACTCATGGCTATAACTGAAGCATATTAGGGCAATTACTTTACTCAATAAGCCCTTAGGTGGATAGTTTATCTCATACTCACACACATATTCAAACAAAATTTTACTGGAAGAAGTTCCCGATAATAAGGAAGATTACCCACCTATGCAAGTAGCTTCCCTCTACTTTAATACGTTATGCAGTCTGGTATGGCTACATCTGATACCTATTAAAGCACTTGACTTTCTCAGCAAGCCCTCGGGCTAAGTGTATACTTTGCCCCTAAATAAATATGATACTACAATATACAATACATTTTTACTTTACCTGTATCTGTTATCTCTGCAATATTCTTCTTTTCATGTTCTCAGTATTTTATATTACATAGTTCACTTTCACAGTTCACATTACGTGAATCTCATATCATACTTTCATAGTTCACATCACGTGAATCTCGTATATAGTTCACATTATATGAATCTCATGTATAGTTCATATCACGTGAATCTGGTATATAGTTCACATTATATGAATCTCATGTATAGTTCACATCACGTGAATCTCATTTATAGTTCACATTACGTGAATCTCATGTATAGTTCATATCCCGTGAACCTCGTATATAGTTCACATTACGCAAATCTCATGTATAGTTCACATCACGTGAATCTCGTGTATAGTTCACATTACGTAAACCTCATGTATAGCTCACATCACATGAATCTCATGTCATATAATTCATTTGTAACAGTTCACATCATGTGAGTCTCATGTCATATATTTCATTTGTAGCAATTTACATCACGTGAATCTCATGTCATATACTTTAACAATACATATGCAGTACATATTCTTATCACATTTTAGTATTCCCAACATCTCATAAATATATCATAATTCATCACAATGTTTACATTTTATTCATGCCACACCATTTAAATAATGCGCATAATCATATCATTTAAAATAACAAAAGCCAACCCATGTTCATCATTCAAATTACTGAAAGTACACATTTAATATCCTTAACAATTCAAACGGTTGGCATTTCTTTAAAAAAACTCATATGATAATCATATATATATATATATATATATATATATATATATTTATAAACACATATATTTTCCATTTAAACCGATAAATTCATAAAAACTATTGGCTTAATCTATTCCCCTTACCTAGTTTCCCGAATTACTTTGGTAGGGACCCAAAAATGATGCATGCGGCGTTCACCCGAACTCTTATTCAAAAACCATAGTTTATCAACTCAAACCCCAGATCAAGAACTATTAAACCTTCCCAAGCCCATACACCCCTTTTAAACAATCATATACAAGTCAAACGACTCATTTATGTCCTTACCTCGACTTTGGGGTAAAGCCTGGAAAAACTCCGTTTGAAAATCCACTCTACTAGACTTGTAGAGAATTTCTCCTCGATCATCATAGCGGCTTCCGATCATCGAATCAGGTGACGAACGGCAAGATATCAAAGAGAGAAGGTACGAAGTGCCATTTTTAGAGAGTGAAAATGAAGATTTGAGGTTGCTTAATGAATAAGAAATGAAAAATTCAATTTATAATCGGTCAATCTTGTTGACAAGATGACGTCTTCATCGACAAACTACTGAAGAACATTCATCGACGAAAGAAGAACTTCGTCGATGAACCCAAATTCTGAAATTCCTGTCGTTCGGGATTTTTCATCGACGACGCCTGAACTTCGTCAATGAACTACTGAAGGACCTTCGTCGACGAAAACAGGGGATTCGTCGTCGAAGCCTATTGTTTCCCCTTTTAATATTTTTCCTTTTTTATTTTATTCATCATTTTCCATAAATTAATTTTCTAGGTCTATACACTACCTACCAGTTGATCAGGGTTGTTCGATTAGATAGTTTACCCAGATGAATCCTTTAGCCTTTTTGGGAATTTCAGATCCGATAAAGACATAAAATTGTGAAAGTTATGGTGTATTCCCAATAGGGGGTGAATTGGGTATTTTAAAATTATTTTTAGGTCAATTTATCCTTATTTTAATTCCACAATCAGTATAACACAATCTAAGGTTTTTCTAAATAATAATGAATCCCACAAATAATAATGTATGCAAATATTTAAAATAATTATAACATTTAGCACATATTGAACATAAGCATACAAGTGCGGAAAGTAAAGTATGGAAATTAAATAGAGTAGGAAAGAGGGAGCGTAAACACAAAGTTTTTAACGAGGTTTGGAAAATCCCACCAATGTCCTCACCTTGGGCAAACCACCCAAAGATTCCACTATCCGCTCCTTAAAATTGAATTACCTGGGTTGTCTCCTGACCGTGAGATAGATTTTACTATCGACTTACTTCTAGGGACGACGCCAATTTCTAAAGCTCCTTACCGAATGGCTCTTGCAGAATTGGGAGAATTAAATGATTAGTTACAGGATTTATTAAATAAATGGTTTATAAAACCTAGTGTATCGCCTTGGGGAGTTCCAGTTTTATTTGTGAAGAAGAAGGACGGGTCTATGAGGATGTGCATAGATTACAAAGAAATAAACAAAGTAACAATTAAGAATAGGTATCCTCTACCACGTATAGATGACTTATTTGATTAGCTTCAGGGTACACAGGTCTATTCCAAAATCGACCTCCAATCAGGTTATCATCAGGTGAAAGTTAAAACTGAAGATATTTCAAAGACAACTTTCAAGACCAGGTATGGGATTTATGAATTTCTAATTATGTCATTTGGTCTGACGAATGCTCCTGTTGTATTCATGGATTTGATGAATAGAATATTTCACCAGTATTTAGACCAGTTTGTTGTCATTTTCATTGATAACATACTGGTCTACTCGAGGAGTTTTAAGGAGCATGAGACGCACCTGAGGCTAGTACTTCAGATGCTCAAGGAAAAGAAATTGTATGCCAAGTTTAGCAAATGTGAAATCTGGTAAGAGAAAGTTGTGTTTTTGGGGCATGTTATATCAAGGGATGGAATTTCTATGGATCCCAGCAAGATAGAGGCAGTAGTGAATTGGGTCAGGTCGAGGAACGTACAGGAAGTCAATAGTTTTTTAAGACTGGTAGGTTATTACCGACAGTTTGTAGAGAGATTTTCAACATTGTCAGGGCGTTTGACATGACTAACCAGAAAGAATGTTAGGTTTGAATGGGATGACGGTTGTGAGCAGAGCTTCCAGGAATTGAAATAGAGGCTCGTCACAGCACCAGTATTGACCATTCTATCAGAAGGTGATGGCTACATGATCTACTGTGACACGTCTTTGAGGGGGCTCAAATGTGTATTAATGCAACAGGGCAGAGTGGTAGCATATGCCTCTAGAAAATTGAAAGAATATGAAAAGAATTATCTCACTCATGATTTAGAATTGGTTGTAGTAGTTCATTCACTAAAAATTTGGATGCATTATTTGTACGAAGAAAGATGTGAAATATTTTAAGATCATAAAAGTTTAAAGTACTTCTTCACGTAGAAGGAATTGAACATGCAGTAAAGAAGATGGTTAAAGCTCATCAAAGATTATGATTATACCATCAGCTACGATCCAGGTAAAGCTAATGTGGTAGCTGATGCTCTGAGCCGAAATTCCATGATAGCAGTATTGTTGGTAGTAGAAATGCGGCGCCTAATCTAGATGGACTTGGAGAGGCTTGGCATGGAGTTAGTAAAGAGTGATTCCCAGGCATTGATTGCCAACCTGGTGGTACAACCTACGCTATATGAAAAGATCAAAGTAGCCCAAAAGAATGATGTAGAGTTTATGGAGTTGATAGAGAAGGTATAGGATGGACAGGGAGAGGAGTTCAGTATTTTTTATAAAGGATCTCTAAAGTTTCGTACCAAATTGTACGTGCCTACAGATGAGGATATCAGAAGGACAATCCTTAAGGAGGCTCATAGGTCCTTGTACACGGTACATCTAGGTAGCACTAAAATGTATAGGGATCAGTGAGAGTATTTCTAGTGGAGCGGTATGAAGAGAGAGATTGCCAAATTTGTGCAGTAAAGTTTGACGTGCCAGCAGGTAAAGACTGAGCACCAAAGGCCAGCAAACCAGCTACAACCACTTTACATCCTAGAATGGAAATGGGATCACATTTCTATGGACTTTGTGACAGGTTTACCGCCGATACAATAGGGGCAGAATGCTATTTGGGTGGTTGTAGATCGATTAACGAAGACTGCTCACTTAATCCCTATCAAGATCAACTACTCCATGGACAAACTGGAAGAAAATATATATTCAAGAGATATTATGATCACATGGTGTTCCAGTATCTATAGTATCAAGCCGAGACCCACGTTTCATGTCACGATTTTGGAGGAACTTGCAGAAGGCTCTGGGGTCTCAGTTGTCATTCAGCACGACATTTCATCTACAAACGGATAGGCAGTCAGAGAGAATGATTCAGATGTTAGAGGATATGTTATGGGCTTGTGTGCTGGATTTTGGGGGTAATTGGACTCAATATCTGCCGTTGGTAGAGTTTGTATACAATGACAACTATCGGACCAGCATTGGCATGACACCTTACAAGGCGTTATATGGTAGGAGATGTCATTCTCCTTTATACTGGGATGAGGTAGGTAAGAGGCGAGTTTTGGAACCAGAAATAGTGCAGTAGGTATACGATAAAGTCCGACTTATTAAACAAATAATCAGTACAACTTAGAGTCGGCAGAAAAGCTATGCAGATAATCACCGTCAAAAGTTGGAATTCGAAGTAGGAGACCACGTATTTCTGAAAATAGCGCCATTGAAAGGTACTATGAAGTTTGGGAGGAAGGGTAAGTTAAGCCATAGGTTTATTGGCCCTTTCGAGATACTGAAGAGAGTGGGGTCAGTTTCCTACCGGCTAGCTTTACCACCAGTTTTGTCTAGAATACAAGATGTGTTTCATGTTTCTATGCTCAAGAAATATGTCCCAAATCCCTCCCACGTGGTCAATTATGTAGGGATAAAACTCAGAGATTCACTGGTTTATGAGGAGATACTAGTGCAGATCTTAGACAGGAAAGAACATGAATTGCGTAATAAAAGAATTCCATTAGTAAAAGTCCTGTGGAGAAATCATGTGGTGGAAGAAGGTTCATGGGAGCTTGAGGAAGAAATACGATAGAAATACCTGCATCTATTTTAGTGGGGATCAACAGTAATCAGGAAAGGATGCAGGTAAGTATCTTATGTTTCTTTTGTGCAGGTTAGTTAGTATATGTAATAATTTTCTGTTAATAGTTAGTATTTTGGTTTAGGAGAAATTTTTTTCTTTTATGTATATTATGTAATCTCCTAGAACCTTAAATGTAACCACGGTATTCCTCCACCACAAGTGAGGGTAAGTAATAAAATAAGTAGCCCATTTTCCTCAAAGGATGGTGTTTAATACAAATAGTAAATTTCGAGGATGAAATTTTATAAGAAGGAGAGAATGTAAAAATTCAGAATTTTTAATAATTAAATAATTGAGATGAAGGATAAATTAAAAAGGGATTAAGTAGGGTTCGTCGATGAATTTGTTCTCTTCATCAACGAACCGCATTCTTTAATTCGTTGACGAAGTCATGTGTCTTGTCGACGAGAAAATAACGAGAGAGGTTATAGCAGAGCCTAAGATTCATCGATGAAGGCTAGGAGTTCGTCGACAAAATTCCTTCTTGGACTCGTCGACGAGGTGACGTATCTCGTCGACGAAGCCGCCTACATAAATATGCAAAATTCAGGTTTTCATCGAGATTTTCATGCAAAATCCTTCTCTCTCTCTCTCTCTCTCTCTCTCTCTCTAAACATGTTCCTCTGTCCTTCTCTCTAAATTTCTGGTTTCGATTTTCGCCAGTTCGACAATCGGAAGCTGTCATGCTAGTCCTTGGAAGATTCTCTTAAAGTCTGCTGGAGTTGTCAGTTGGTTAGGCCAACTTGGGCACCATCCCAAAATTTGGGTAAGTTGGGTATTTTAAGTTTTATAAGGTATTTGGTGTTTCTGAACTAAGAAGAATGTTTTAGATAGAATAATACTGAAGTTTAGTTAGGAAAAATGCAATTTCAAGGTGTTGAGCTAGGGTAACACATGAGTGAAGGCTTGGTTAAAATTGTGGGCTTCTCAATAAGTCAGGTAAGGGGATAAATTAAGTCATCCTTTTTCATGAAATTATTTATTATTATACAACATTTATTTTCAGGAAAATATGTATGATATAGAACTATGTTTGGGAATACTGTTGTTGAACAGGAAAATAATTTTAACACATTTTATTTGGAAATATGATTTCAGAATAAATTATGAGTTTATGAGGTTATTTATATATGTGTGGCATGAGTATAATATTTCCATTGAAATTATGTTATTTTGAAATATTATAATTCTTCCAAGATAAGCATGTTTTAGTAGTTTTCAGGGAAACCATAAAAACAATACAAGAACTATGGTTTTAAGAATATTATGTTAACAAGTGCAAGATTTTCATGTACAAGTACATCATGTTATGCTAGCACCGGTGTCATGATTTTTACGTTATGATATGACGGCATAAAATGTTGTAATTATGCATGTTATGCTAAGTTTAAAGAAAGTATTATCATGTTATGTTTTACCCTGATATATGAAACTGTTATATTCAATATCATGAAATGTATTATATGTTATCACAACCCGGATAACTTGTTTAGTTTCACGAAGCACGATACCATAGCTGTATGTTCACATTTATGTTACATTTACGTTTATATTACATTTACGTTTATGTTAATGCTATCACACATCTTATATAGAGTGTGGGAGATGACAGTCGATGTGACTTCATAGGAGTGTCGTAGTTTCCCTAGTAGTTTGACATAGGTGGTACAGACCCATTGTACTTACACTGTAACCGATATTGACTTAGCATAGTCGGCCAGCCATTACTAGGTCCAACATTTGGGCCGCACAACCCTGTCATGTGGGGGGTAAGACATGACGATAGCTAACTATCGATCTATACTGGGTAACAATTTAAGTATGATATGTTTATATAAGATGATTTTCCAGTACAACAATTTAGTATGTTAAACTATGTTATGTTAAATCATGTTTTATTCAAATATGATACAATAGTTTATGCCTATTATGAATTATGTACTGTTTATAAGTATATCACAAAAAATACTCATGTTGCCACACACTGATATTAATTTGTCTCCCTTACTAAGAGGTGTCACACCCCAGCATTACAAACATTTCAAAAAATCCAAGTAGGAGGGCGAATAGAGCCTCACAGCAGTAGAAGTTGGTTGAGCTACCCTGTATGTAGGGTAAGTGGGTGAGCTAGGGTCAAATGGATTTTTGGATTAAGACCCTAGGAATACTTTTTGGTCTTTTGTGGATGACTGTATATATATATATAACAGAATTAGTATAACTCTGGTATGGTTTCTAGTGTTTTATGGTATGTATGTGATTTTATGTTTTCCATTGTTTAGGTATCAGAGTTGTATGACAAGTATATCCCTAGTACCCATGGGTCTAGGTTGATCATAACCTTAGCGGTTTAGCAAGTTATTTGTATTATTATAAATGTTATTATGTGAAAAAAAAATAATAATAAATATGGTAAAATAGGCAGGTCGTTACACAAAAATTATTCAATTTGTTGCTCCCCCTTATTGTAGTAGCCTAATCATCACAACATTATGTTCTCCCTTAGAAGAACCTACCTTATTGCTTATTCAAATATTTTTAGGCAACTTCTCTAGTGTGCAATAAGCCTAATTCATGTCTAATTTGGATAAATCCATCATCTTGAAGTGGTTTGGTGAATATATTAGCCCAATGTTCATTAGTGCACACAAACTCAAGTGTCACGTCCCCCTTTTGCACATGATCACAAATAAAATGATGTTTAATTTCAATGTGCTTGGTTCGTGAGTGTGGGATGGGGTTCTTAGATATGTTTATTGCACTAGTGTTATCACACTTGATTGGTACTATATCATAGTGCAATTTGTAGTCCATAAGTTGTTGTTTCATATAAAGCATTTAAGCACAACAACTTCTAGCGGCTATATACTCAGCCTCGGCCATGGACAGTGCAACTGAGTTCTGTTTCTTGGAAAACCAAGACACTTGAGTTTGTCCTAAGAAATGACACGTACCACTCGTGCTCTTCCTATCAACTTTGCTATCGACAAAGTCTGCGTCGGAATAGCTGACAATCTTGAATGAAGTATACTTAGGGTACCATAATCCTAAATCAATAGTCCCGATGAGGTATTTAAGTATCCTCTTAGCTGCTAGTAAGTGTGACTCTTTTGGTGCAACTTGGAATCTAGCACACATACATACACAAAACATGATGTCTGGTTTGCTAGCAGTCAGGTATAGCAGGCTACCAATCATACATCAGTAGATCTTAACATCTATCGGTATACCTTACTCATCTTTATCCAATTTAGTGGAAGTGCTCAAAGGTGTTCCTAAGATTTTACCATCTTCCATATTGAATTTCTTGAGCAAGTCTTTTACATATTTTGATTGACTGACAAATGTTCCATGTTTATCTTGTTTTATCTAAAGTCCTAGAAAGAAGGTGAGTTCTCCCATCATGCTCATCTCAAATTCATCTTGCATGCATTTGGCGAACTCATTACACATCTCTTCATTAGTTGCTCCAAAGATGATATCATATACGTACATTTAAACTATTAGCAGGTTTTCATTTTTAGATTTTATAAAGAGGATTGTGTCAATTTTTCCTCTAATAAATCCTTGATCAAGTAGAAAACAACTTAACCTTTCAGACCAAGCTCTAGGAGCTTGCTTTAGACCATATAAGGCTTTTGACAGTTTAAACACATGGTTTGGAAGTTTATGGTTTTTAAAATCTAGAGGTTGCTCAACATACACTTCCTCATTTATATAGCCATTTAACAATGCACTTTTAACATCCATTTGATATAACTTAAAGTCCTTAAAAGATGCATAGGCTAATAGCATACAAATGACTTTCATTCTAGCCACAGGAGCATATGTTTCCTCAAAGTCTATTCCTTCTTCCTGGTTGTAACCTTGAGCTACTAATCTGACTTTATTCCTAATTACAACCCCATTTTCATCCTTATTGTTTCTATAGACCCATTTGGTTCCAATGATAGTATAATCATCTGGTCTAGGAACCAAGCTCTAGACTTTATTTCTTTCAAATTGGTTTAGCTCTTCTTGCATAGATATCACCTAAGATTCATCCTCTATTGCCTCATGTACATTTTTAGGCTCTTCTTAAGACAAGAATGTCATGTGACTGCACATGTTTCTTAGTGATGAATAAGTGGCTACTCCTTGTGAAGGTTATCCTATGATTTGGTCCTTAGGATGATTTTTCACAAATTTCCATTCCTTAGGCAATTCTCGAACCTCACTATCTATCTAATTATCCTTAATAGATGTTTCTTTAATTTCAGTGCTCTTTTCAGCATTATTTTCAATGGACAAGATTTCTAACCCCTTTTTTTTATCTCTAGATCATCTTCATCAGTCTTTTTGAAAAAGAGATTGGACTCATCAAACACCACATGAATAGATTATACAACAGTTAAGGTTCTTCTACTGAACACTCTATAGGCTTTACAATCTAAAACATATCCTAGAAATATTCCTTCATTAGATTTTGCATCAAATTTTCCTAAGTTATCTTTATCTCTTAGGATGAAACACTTGCACCCATAGACATGAAAATAAGAAATATTTGGCTTATGACCATTCCATAGTTCATATGGGATTTTGTTGAGAGTGAGCCTAATTAATACTCTATTCATGACATAGCAAGCGGTACTTACCACTTCGGCTTAGAAATATTTGGGAAGGTTGTGTTCATTTAACATTGTCCTACCCATTTCCTGTAGGGATCTATTCTTTCTCTCAACTATTCCATTTTGTTGAGGAGTCCTAGGTGCGGAGAAGTTATGGGATATACCATGTAAATCACAAAAGTTCTCCATATCCTTATTTTTAAACTCTCTTCCTCTATCACTATGGATATGTGTGATTGTATACCCCTTTTCATTTTGGATTTTCCTGCATAATTTGGCAAGTCTCTCACATGCTTCATCCTTAGATGATAGAAATATAACCCATGTGAATCTAAAGTATTCGTCAACAATGACAAATGCATTGGATTTACCTCCTAGACTCTGGACTTGATTTGGATCAAATAAATCTAAGTGAACCATTTGTAGTGGCCTATTAGTAGAAATGAATTTCTTCTTTTTAAAGCTAGACTTGGTTTTTTTACCGAGTTGAAAGGCATCACAAATGTTATCTTTTACAAATCCTGTCTTAGATAAGCCTTTAACAAATTCTCCTTTTACTAGTTTTAAGAGCAAGTCCATACTAATATAACCTAATCTCTTATACCAAAGCCAACTAGCCTCATTAATTGCAGAAAATCATTTTACATCTTGTGAGGCTAAGTTGTCAAAGCTAATTGTATGAACATTATCATGATGATCAGCAATAAACAGTATTTTATGCTCAGATGGATTTTCAACACTGCATTTATCATGTTCAAAAGAAACCCTATGTAACGCCCTAACCTGGGTCTACCAAGGAGCCTGTGTCTCCCCTCCTCCACCTAGATCAGACAACAGGGGGCGGGCTTTATTGGACTAATGACTGACCCCACAAACCAACACGTGTCCTTTTCAATGTGTTTTGTTTTCACTCACACACTTCGTGAAAAAACTTCCCAAAATGTCACCCATCCCAAGATTACTCCAAGCCAAGCACGCTTAACCATGGAGTTCTTATAGGAAGGCTCCCAAAAAGAAAGGTGCACCTTGTTGATATGGGTAGTAACATCTAATCCTTTTAAGTCTTTCTTCCACAAGGTATCACATTATCCCCCACTTACAGAACGCAACGTCCTTGTTGCGAACCCACATTTCTAAACCTAGGCGATGTGAATCTTATCACACTTCCGGTTGGGTAATTTCTCTGATACCATTTTGTAAAACCTCAACCTAGGTCTGCTAGGGAGCACTGCGTCTCTCCTCCTCCACCTAGACTAGACAACAGGAGGCGAGACTTATCAGACTAATGATTAACCCCATAGATCAACACATGTCCTTTTCAGTGTGTTTTGTCCTCACACACACACTTCCTAAGAAAACTTTCCAAAAAGTCACCCATTGCAAGATTACTCCAAGTCAAACACGCTTAACCGTGGGGTTCTTATGGGAAGGCTCCCAAAAAGAAAGATGCACCTTGTTGATATGGGTAGTAACATCTAATAATCCTTTTAAGCCTTTCGTCCACGGGGTATCACACCCTATACTCTTTATCACATAACTGACTAATGCTTAACAAATTATGCTTCAAACCTTCTACTAACAAAACATTATCAATAATGAGAGAAGGTTCCTTACCGACCTTCCTGACTCCTATGATTTTTCCTTTGGCATTATCTCCAAAGGTGACGAATCCTCCATATTTTGACGTAATGGGTGCAAACTTTGCTTTATCACCCGTCATATGCCTGGAGCATCCACCATCCAAATACCATTTATCTCTAGAGGAGGACGTCCTGAAACATATCTGTAAGAAAGGCTTAAGTGACTACTTTTGGTACCCAAATTTTATTGGGTCCATTAGGGTTTGTATCTGAATCTCCCTTAACTCTCTAGATCATCTTAGATTTAGTGTCCTTATTTTTGAAAGGACGGTCAAATTTAATGTGGCCTTTCTTCTTTCACATAAAACATATGGCATGCATATAAGAAACTTTAGAGGGAATATAAGATTTTGATTCCCTCACAAAATAGCCCATGTAAAGATTTTTCTATTTCCTATTTTCTTTTCCATTAAAACCAAGTCCTTCCTTGTCTAAAGATTTTCTTTAAGCACCAAAGAGTTTTTCAAAAAAAAATTGGCCTTCTGTAAATTTGTAAATAATTTTGGAGTCATCTTCCATTTTTCTTTCTAAACTATAAATTTTCAACTCCTTTTCTTTTATCAAAGTAGCATGGGACTCCTTTAGATTTTCTAAAAACTTTGATAATTCATTATTTTTATTTTTTCAAATCAGTGTTCTTTTAAGTTATTTTCTCAAGCAATTTATGAACACTAAAATACTCCTGCTGCAATTCTTCATATGTAGGCATGCTATTATCATCAAAATCATCACTAGAATAATACGAAGAATAAGAACAAGATGATTCTACCTCATAATCGTTGTGTTCCATTAGGCACAAGTTAGCAACTTTATTGTCGCTCGAGTCACTATCAAAACTGCTAGAACTTTGTTTGTCTAAAGAGATGGCTTTCATTGCCTTCTTTTTATTTTTGGAGTCCTTCTTGAGTAATAGGCACTCCGACTTGATGTGGCCAACTTTCTTGTAGTTGTAGCACGTTAGAGGATCTTTCTTACTTGACTCTTCTCTTTTTGTTCACGAGCCTCAATATTTTCTATCAGAACTCCTACTCTTTTTTGAAGAACTTGCTGAACTTTCTTGTTAGCAAGGTCATGTCCTCGTTAGAGTCCTAATCACTTTCCTCACTAGAGCTACTTGCTAAAGCTTTGAGAGTTGTAACTTTCTTTATTTTTCTCTGCTCATTTAACCTCTCATTGATCATCATTTCGTATGTGATAAGGGATCCAATGAGCTCGTCCAATGTCATTTCTTTCAAATTTCTCCCTTCAACTATAGCTATTGCTTTTGGCTCCCAGATTGGAGGTAATCCTCAGAGTATCTTCCTGATCATTTCATAAGTAGGATATTTTTTTCCAAAAGCATTTAAAGAGTTAGTCATGTGTATGAATCTAGTGTACATAGATTGTATAGATTCATTTGGAGTCATTTTGAAAGCCTCATATTCACTAGTAAGCATATCTATACGACTATCCTTCACATCCTTAGTTCCCTCATATGTTATCTCTAGTTTATCCCAAATCTCTTTTGCAGTTTTACATGCCATGATTCTATTAAATTCATTTGCATCTAATGCACAGTATAAAGCATTCATAACACTAGCATTTACTTGAACTAATTTCATGTCATCTTCACTAAAATCATCCTCAACTTTTGGAACACTTTTTCCTTCAACAATTGTCACGGGTATATAATCTCCCTTGGTAACAACCCTCCAAACTCTCCAATCTATGTTTTGAATAAAAATTTGCATTCTTTGTTTCCAAAAAGTGTAGTTAACACTACAAAATATTGGAGGGCGAGAAGATGATTGTCCCTCACCAAAAGGGGATACACCAAGATGACTCATGTGATCTTTAACAAAAACGTTTAAGCTTTTTACAACAAGACTCTAATGCCAATTGTGAGTTTTTGTGTAATCTCAAAAGGGGGGTGAATTGGATATTTAAAAAATCAAGGTCACTTTTTGCCCTATTTTTAAAACACAGCCACACTATCTCAAGCTTAAGGTTTCTAAATCAATCTCAAGTGCTATATATGTTTAAAACATGCACAATAATCACAACAACATAAATGTAAGCATACAAGTGCATAAAAATAAATAGTGTAGGGAAAAAGAAAGCAAACACGACAATTTTTATGAGGTTCTGCTATCCTCGCCTACGTCCTCACCTCAAAACAATTACATGAGGATTTCACTATCCACTCCTTCAACCAATGCGAAGCCACCTTATACACACTCTTTCACTCAGGCGGAGCCACCCATTACACCACTCCTTATAGGCGGAGCAACCTCTCCAAATGATATCCCTTCATTTGGCACGGTTCAAACCCTGAACCGCAAATACAAATGCAAATAAGAGTTTTTGTGTACAATAAAATGCTTCTTCAAAAGCTAATTACAATGAAAACTTGATGCACTCTCACAAGATATGATTTAAGCTTAATAAAGTTAGGGTTTATCTCTCAATAAGATTTTTGCAATAAATGTGATTGAATGAGAGTAAAAAAATAAGTGTGCAATAAATGCTTCAAAGATCTAAGACCAAAAAATGATTTCTCCAAAAAGGATTTTTACAATAAGATTGGAGAAGCTAGGGTTTTGCTCTTAAAAAGATATTTTCAAATGAATTAGCATATGAGAGTAAAATGCTTCTTTGATTCGAGAAAATGTGAGAATAAAATGCCCAAATATGTAAGAGTATAATATAAGAATAGCAAAAGTTGTTTTAAGGGTTTTGGGCTTGGTATTTATAGGCAAAGACCCCATGTGACCGTTTTATGACCGTTTTTCTGCTCAAAATAGCGTTAATCCGAGAGTTTCGGTTGACTGACTCGAGGTTCGGTCGACCAGCCCAGAGCCTATTTCCTTTTTTGTGCGATTCAGTCTGCTAGGCTTATGATCCGGTATGTTGGATCTTCCAGGCATGAATGCCAGTTGACCAGGCTCATGATCCAATCGACTAAGCCCTTTACAAAAAAAATGAGTTTTAGCCTTGTTTTGAACTTCAAAAACATTTCAAACCTTTTGTATGAGTTGAACTTTTAAGTAAAAGGTTTCTCATGAAAAGTTTGAGTTCCTAGGGTTAGTCTATGGTCGTTATTGAGTTTCTTATCAGATCAAGTAAGACATGCACATACAATTTAATCTAAATGCATTACAACTGAAATAATAAATGTCTTCACTCTTTGCTTTTCAATTTTCCATGTAATAAGTTGTGTGATGTGAACTTTAAGAGGCTCATGGCCTCTGTATTGCAATGACCATTTGTGCCTTCTGAAACATAAATTTGTTCATGCATTAAATGCACAAATGAGATACATATGATTTGTCATTATCAAAATGGGATAGGAATCAAAAAGTTAACATATGGTTAGGTGTTCTACTCCTACCCTTGGATTGCTCGGAGATTGGAGAAACCTCCAAGTTCAACATTTTTTTGGCAAGAAGATCAAGTGTTATCATGTATTTCAGCTTAGTCTCCTTAGCTTGTTGAAAAACTTGTAAGGCAAGGGCTCTGGATTTGCTACGAGTAAGTGGACTTGCAAAATTGATATTGATATCATCACTTCTAGATCCAAAAAACCACAAAGGGTGCAGTGACATTCCTATTGGCATGATTTTTCGTAGGAGCCATTAGATCTGATGAAGCAAAATTGAAAGGAGGAAGAGATAAGAGGCAAAGTTGTCCCACTGGGCGTGCCATAAATTGTTAACGACAAATTTCATGCCTTAAAATTAAAGACAAGAAAATTTGAACAAATTTTAATTTTTATATAATGAATAAAAGAACGGGTACAATCTCTGCATATTTTACAATAAAATAAAATTCCCTCTAATTCAATCTCCTTGATAGTGAATCCATTGAGAAGCATGTTCCCGAAGACAATGGTGCATTTGCTGAAGGATCAATTTAACAATCTGCAAATGGTGGCTTTGCTTGATCCGGGATTAATTCGACCAAATCTTTGATGAAATAAGTGGTAAATTTTTCAAATGACCAAATTGATGATCTACGAAAGGTGAATTGGTTTAATCTTTGATTTATACAAATGAGATCTGCCAATTTGAGGATTCATGGTTACCGCCGAATGAATTAATAGTAGATCTTCCAAATGATCAATTTCATAGTTTACGAAAGTTGGATTGGCTTGATCCTAGATTAATTTAACAAGATCCGTTGATTTAATAAAATTAACAATTCGTTAGAGAATGAATCTAGATCCGATTTCGTTAGCACGAGCTTAATCACAAACAAGTGATATCTGAAGAAAACTCAATCGCCCACTACTGGATGGAACTTTGAGTATTTTTCAATTACTGAAATTGCTGAAGAATGAAGGTTGATTCTTGATTTGCGCTTGCCTCTTTCTTTCTCTAGGTCAAGTTCTCTTCTTCTTCTTCTTCTTTTGTCCCCTTTCAAATCCTTTTTTTTTTTAAAGGCAACCATAGTGAGTATTCATAGGTAAAATTATGGTTGTGTGGAAACCTCGAAATCTTGCATATCTTGTCAATTTGTCTTTAGTATGCAGGATTTGCAAAATGAGTCAACTTTGTTGTAAGCCTACGATTCTTTTTTAATGAGGCCCAATATATATTGAACCAAAAAAAAATTAGCCAAATATATTTTATTTTGACAGATTTAAATTTTAGGTATTAGTATTTATTTATTTTTGTCCTACAATATCAAAATGGATTGTCCTTGATAGTTATATACTTGTGGGAATGCATTAGGATAATACCTAAAACTTGGAAGGATCAATAAATAAAGAGATTTTTTTTATTTATTCAACAGAAATACTTGCATACAATTCTGGTATCATCATCATCTTAAAACGTACACAATAAATGGATGGGTTGATTGTTGAGAATGGGTGGATTCGTGATTTTGCAATTTTTAAATCTATCTATTTATCTAATTGGTCCAAAAAATCTAGCGTGATTAAAAAGAACTAGGAGGAGCGCGTGAGCTTGGAACTGCAGAGGATCAACTAATAAGGTTGCAACTGTAGAACATACTTATGAAAGTTAAGAAAAGAATTCAAAATCAAATAAACTTTTTATTGTATATTGAAAACAAACTTACTTAAGTTTATTGATCAAATTTTTACAGGACAAAAATCCTAAGGACAAAGTACGAGAGAGAGAGAGAGAGAGAGAGAGAGATAGTTTAGTGGAGCTCGAAGCTCAGGCTTTCCCTAGAGGAAATTAAACCCCCAACTTGGTGCAAGTTTACAAAGAAAATGAAATACATATTTGTAGACCTATGGCTCGAACTTCAAACCATTTGAAATCCGGGGTGAATTAGTGTGGGTGATCTTTGGGCTCCATCGACCACCAAATTCAACATTGGATCCATTACAAGATAGACGAACCGCGCAATAAGACAACAAACTTTAATTAAAGGTGACAGCACATGGACGGCTGCATTTGTGTGGGAACCCACCACCTTTAAAAAATTAACAGACTTAAAATTAAATTTACAACCCTGGCCCTAAGTGGTGGACAAGTGTAAAACTCTCCGCTTACCAACACTCTAATTACAGAGTTGGAGAAAAGACTCCTAGCTGCAAAATGATGACTTTTGTATTTGATAAGAACGTCTTGGCAGAGTCTTTTGTCCTCTTTTGATAATGGTAGACAATGAGTTTATGTGTCATTCCTCTTTTGAAAAGTAGATGCTGATGTATCATCTTTTCTTTGCTGAAATTATTTCTTTTTTGATGATTTTTGATATTTTGATTTCAAGGCTTTCTCAGCCATTGGATCTTCTTTATGAATAAAATTGTACTAGTTCTCGATGTCTAATCCCAGGAGATTGAGATCAACGGTCTTGGGAGAATCTTGATCTGTTGAGTTTAAATCAGACGATTTGAGTTAAGCAATAATTTTGATCAACTTCATTTTCATACTGTTAGACTTTGATCTCCTTGAGCATACTGAAATAGTGTCTTCGTCTTCATAGACCTTCTTCTTATCCTTGGTTTTTGGATAGGAACCTTCAGAAACAGCAGGAGAAATTTGACTAGAAGCTTGAGCGAGTCATGCTCTAACTTTGCCTTTGAGCATAGTGAATTTGTCCCACCATCTAACTTTATAGATTCTTCAAACAACTTTTGAAAAACAAATTGAGTTTTCTTTTGGAGGAACTATAGTATAGTCCAAGCAAAAGATCCAAGTGATCATGAAGAATGAACAGAACAGTAGGAACTTAAAAGACAGATCATAGTGGTCTTGAGGAGGGTGAAAATTCTTTTGAAATAATTCAAAATCATTATGAATGACTTCTAGGAAAATACTGATTTTAGGACCAAAGAATTTGAACCAAGGAAAAACCCATTTGGGAAAACTTTTTTAAAACTTTTTGATCAAAATGAATAAACCATGAATGACTATAATTCCGAACGAACATTGTATTGAACCAAGCATTGATGTAGTCTTTGTAATCATAGGTTTGAGGACAAAAAAACTCCTCTAAATCTTCTTGAGATGCGTGGGTGCTGACCCCACTCGGAAGGAGTAATTATTTTCAAATTTTTGATTTTTGAAAAGTTTACTTTTGAAACATCTTGAAGATCATAATTATGATCTATTAAAACTGAATTTGTTTCAATCAAAATTAATTCGTAAAACTTTCTATCCTTTAGAGGGTCAAGAATGTCAAAGTGACATCTTCTAAAGAAATAATTTTTGATAACTTCGAAGGAGGAAGATGAATCTCATTCGGGTTCAATGGGAAACAGATTGTCAATGATATCTTTCGTAATAATATAACCTTTTGCAATCTTCTTTTGAGAAGAAGAAGAAGAAGAACTCTATTGTCCTTCTATAAATTCTTTGAATGAAGGAGTTTGAACTGTTGAAGGTTTGATAAGGGGTGTATACCTGTTTTGGATTGGGACATCTTTTGAGAAGGTGACTTTTGAATAATAGTCACAGGTTGTTTGTCGTGACATTTTTTCCCTGTAAAAAATCCCTTGTAAGAAAATCTGGAATTGAATTTGAAGTTCCTTTTATGAATTCAATTTGAAAATCAAAAACAGATAAAATAGCTTGACATCTTGCAAAATTTTGTTTTGAAATGAGATTTTTAACATCTTTTTCTAAAATATCTTTTGCACTTTTACAATCTACTCTGAGTAAAAATTCCTTACTAAATAAATCATCTTGAAATTTTTGAATACATAAAATAATTGATAAAATTTCTTTTTTAATTGTTGAATAATTGACTTGAGGATTTGACCAGACTCCTGAATGGAATCTGACTAAAGTTTCCTTTTATCCTAGCCGTTGTTTGAGAATACCTCCAAATCCAACATTAGAGACATCTGTTTCTACAATCATGAAAGCCTTTGAGTCTGGAAGACTAAGGCACGATAAATTTTTTACTAAGGTTTTGACTTTGGTTTTGACTTTAATGACTATTTGAGTATGTTCATAAGACCATGCAGGTGGATTCTTTTTTAATCTTTTGTATAATGGTTTAAGAATAATTCTAATTTTTGGAATAAAATCTGCTACATAATTAAGACATCCTAGAAATATTTGAAGTTGATTTTTGTCTTTTATTTCATTTGGAAATTTGTCAACAAATTCTAATGATCTTTGTATTGGGGTAATTGTATTTTGATAAATATTATGCCCTAAAAATCTAACATTAACTTGAAATAATTTTATCTTTGGTTGTGAAACAACAAAACCATTTCTTTTTATTATTTCAAGAAAAATGTTAAGATGTTTAAAGTGTTGTTCTATTGATTCAGAGTATACAAGGACATCACCAATGTATACGATTGTAAATTTTGTATATGGATTAAAAATTTCATTCGAAATATTTTTCTGATGGTGCATTTTTTAGTCCAAAGGGCATTATGTTCCATTCGTAATGTCTAAATAGTATTGTGAATGCAATTTTGTATTTATCCTCTTTAGCTATATATATTTTTCAAAATCCCGGCTTCATGTCAAATTTTGAGAATATTGAGGTTGTACATAATCTATTTAATAAATCTTTTATATTAGGTATTGGATACCTAATCCATTGTAAAGTTTTGTTTAAAGATTTGTAATCAATAACTAATCTTGGAGCTCCTCTTTCTATTTCAGCTTGATTCTAAACATAGAAGGCTGAACAACTCCAAGGAGACGTACTTTTCCTTATTAATCTTTTGTCTAAAAGATCTTTAATCTCCTTTTTGAAGTATTCAAGTAATTCATGATTCATTTGAATTGGTCTTGCCTTAGTAGGTATTTTATCTTCTATAAAACCCTTTACATAAGGTAATTTAACTATATGTTTTTTTTCTTGACCAAAATGCATTAGGTAGATTTGAACAAACTTCTTTTTCTAATTTTTCTTTAAATTGTTCAATTTTACTTTTGATTTCTGGAGTTTGAATTCTTTCTTCAATTTTTTTATGATAGATTTCTTTGGATAATTGTTTAATATGTTTTCTTTTTTGCCTAATTAAATTAACTCTTTTGACTGCAAGATCTTTTAATGTATTTACTTCCCTTTCTTTCATTTTGTCAATAAATTCAAACATAATTTCTTGACCACCTATTTGTGTATGAATACCACTTTCGTCAACTCGAAATGGTTAAATTAATGTAAAAAACGGTGTTCCTAGAGTAATCTTTTGTTGCATATCTTTGACAAGTATGAAAGTTGTTTTTAAACAAATTTCTTGATTACATAAATGTACGTCTAAAATTTTGTATTGTATTTGAAGTCTTGCATTATTTGCTCCATACAATTGTGTTGTAATTTTTTCATAATATTGAGTTGGAATTAGTCCCTCTTGAACACAATTCATGTCTGCCCCAGTGTCTAATAGGGCACGGGCAACAAGAACAAATGTCTTATTAATTACAATTTTAATTTCTGTGTACCACTTATGTATATTGACTTTCGATAAGTATCCTAAAAAATCTTCTTTTTCACTATCTATTTGAAAGTTATTTTCTTCATCTTCAGATTTGATTATCTCAATTTTTTCTTTTCCTTTATTACAGTATGAATTAACTTTTATTTGCAGATTATTCATTTCCTCCTTATCTTATTTACCTCTTCTTTTGTATTATTAACTTCACGTTGTAAATCTTGGATGGTTGGTTGATTATGTGTATTATTGACCAAAAGTTCTTTTTCCCTATATCTATTAATAACTTTTGTAATATCATATCCTTTTCGAAACTTGGGTTTTTCTTCTTTAATTAATTGTTCTTTTAATTCTGTTAAGTATTTGTTTTTAACTTTTTGATCTTCCATATATTCAATCATTTCTAACATGACTTCACTTTATTTTGTAATAACATTGAGAGATTTTGAACATTTATCACAAAAATAAAATCCTACTTCTTCTTTGCATGATTTTTCATCAAAGGATGATTTTGAATAATTTGAGGAAGAGATTTCTTGAATCTTATTAATAATCTCTTCTGATTCTAAAGATGATTCAGATGATATCTCTAATTCACTACTTATGATTAATGAAATCATTTTTCTTTTGAGTTCATCATTACATTTTAATTATTTTATCTCTTGTTTAATTCTACAGTCTTTTGCATAGTGACCTCTTTTTCCACATTTGAAACAAGTTATATCCTTTTTATCTTTATATTTTGTTTTACCTTTTGATGGCATAGGATTGTTTGAATAATTTTTCATTTCTTTCTATAATAATTTTTGTCATAATTTTTGTAATATTTTCGTTTTTTATAATACTTTTTATGATGCTTATGTCCTTTTGAAGGAGCTTGGATCCTTTCATACCCATATTGAGTACAAAAATCTCCTAATTCTCATTTATTCTTTTAAAATTCATTTTTCATTTGAGATTATATTTTGAGTTCGCTGCATAGTTTAAGGTCCTCATGATTTATAACACTGATGATCTGTCGATATGTAATTGCTGTATAATTTGTCCCTAATGTATCTTTGATTCTTTCTCTAGCTCTTTGAACAAATAATTTGGGTAATCCTCCTATAAACTTTTCTTTCCAAACCCCACTTATACCGTCTGGTCTCCATAAAACTTTTGCAAGGAAAATATCTTTGTACCATGAAAAATCAGAAAATTTTGGGCATTTGAGATTGACTAATATGACACTATTTTTCTCCATATTATCATTAAGATCTCCCGTAAAAGCTTTGAGTATTGATCATAGTAATGCTGATGGTTGACCGTCTCTTTCTTCTATTTTGTTTGCAGTAAAATTTTGATCTCTTTTTGCTAAAGTGAGATAATTATCCCATCAAGCTTTAAGTGACTCATTAAATCATTGAATAAGTATGACTGCTATTGTTGGTTCTTCAGCTCTTTGATTAGTTATTTTAAAAGTAATGGCTGCTAATGTCATTTGTTAAATTAAGGTAGTTATTTGATATTTTGTGAATCCATTAAGATTCCACTCATGTAGATCACTTGCGAAACTTTCTTATGATTTTAAAGGTTGATCTTCAAATAATAAACTTGGAGGTGTTGGTCTTTTGTAATAAGTTCTAGCACTTTTGCTTTTCCAAGAATTATTGTTTATTTTATTTATCTCAAAGTCACTTTCTTCTCTAAAACTTTTTTCTAGATTATGAATAGCTTCTTCTTTTGTTAACGTATTAACGTTTTTATGTTTTTTAAGAATTTCTTCAATTTTTCTAGTGATTTGATCATTTTGAGATTCAAAACTAAACTTAATGTCAGATAATGAGAAAGACTTGAATATTGGTTCTTTCTTTTTACTTTTACTTGTTTCTCCTTTTTCAAAGACACTATTGTTTTGAATCTCTAACGATCCTTCTAAAATATTTTCAATTCTTGTAGATTGATTTGCAATAGATTGAAGCATTTGATTTGTATAATTATTTTGACTAATGAATTGATCAAGATCTTTGTTTACTTGTTTAACTTCTTTATAAGGCGAGACTATAACTTCAGTTCCTTTGTAATCAATTTTGAAAGAATTTGTTGGCGGATGAGTTGATGACACATAGTTATTGTCTAATAACTTCCAATTCATTTTATTATTATGAATAACATTAATATTTTGTCTATCTAATAACTTCCAATTCATTTTATTATTATGAATAACATTAATATTTTGTCTATCTTTTAAATATTTAAAAAATAGAATATCCTTTTGAACCTTTTGTATTTCTTCTAACCATTCAACTTTTATTTTTTCTCTTTCTTCTTTATTATATTTTTCAAAGAATTTGTCTCTATTGTTTTTATTTAATTTATGTTTATAATCTTCTCTAAGGATTTCCATATTTGGTTCAAACATTTTACTTATGGTTAATAAAATCTTTCTTTGACTTTCTTCTAAGATCTTTCTTTGATTTTCATCTAAAGCTTGAGGCATAGTTGGAGAAATTGATTCTTTAAATTCTTCTTGATAATATCCTTGTGGTACTTATCGTTCAAAATTGATTCCTTTAAGTTTGTAAAATTTATTTGATTCTGTGCAAATATTTGAAATACTCTTTCTGCCTAAATCTTCAGATTATCTTGAACTTGATTGTCCTAGATTTCTACTTTTGGTTAATAGAGATCGAAAATTGATTTTGACATTTCCACTTAGATCTTGAATAATACTTGTAGCCATCGTTTTTTGTATTGATTGAATTTTTTATTCATGGTTTTCACTTAACTCATTAACATCTCATTCTCCCCCAGTTTGAATCTCATGCCAAAAAAGTTTCTTTGGTTGAGATACTATTGAGGCATGGTCATTATTAGCTTGCAATAATAATGTTGAACCTTTCGGACTTTCTTTGATAGTATTTGAAAAACTGTTCAAGTTGTTAATTTGTAATAGATTCTCTATATCATTTCAAAATTTGAAGATCTACAATCCATATTATAATTTTTTGTTTGAATGTCTAATGTTAGAAGGTTATATATTGATTCATCATGGAGGATTGCTCTAATGTTTGGATAACATTCAAAATATATTGAACTTTCGGCAATATTTGATTCTAACATTCCTAATAAGGAATCGTTAAGCTCATGATGTCTAGCGTTTTTAAGTAAGACACAGTATGACTTATTAAGATCGACTCTTGTAAGAGGAAATAGTCCTACTTTGACTATTTCAATATGAATCTTATCATATTTTGATCTAAGCGCCTCTAAATCTTCTAAACTCATGAATTTCTTTCGTTGTCTTACTTCGTTAGTTATTAATGAAATAGACTTATTAACCATTTTGACAAGATATTTTTCATGAAAATCTATTGAACCATTTTATTTAATTATTTGAACTTTTATTTAAGACATTTTTCATATTTCTTTTGAATTTTGTTTAGGTAAATTTTTACTATTCCAATTTGCAAGTCTTTTTTCAATATTTTTTAATGAAATTTGAATTTATTTTTTTATCTAATCTATTATTTGAAGTAGATTTTTTTTATCCACTTTAATTTCTTTGAAAAATTTCTCTGTTCGTTTAATATTTTGAACAAACCAATCCATAATCTCTCTAGAAAAAATCTAGCGTGTGCGTGAACGTGGAAATTTTAATTTGAAACCAAACAACGTCATCGTTTTTCCCGACCCCTAAAAAAAAAAAAAAAAAACCTCGAAATTCGAATATATAAAAATAAAAGCAAAAATTAATTCTAAAAAATATTTTTTTTAAATCCAGAGGGCGTTTCCATTTCTCTGTCTCCCAATACTCGAAGCCACATTCTTCTTGTTTCCCTCCACAGATCTCTGAAATCTCTCTCATCAAACCCTAATTTTCTCTCTCTAAACCTTCGATCATCTACTTTCCGTCGCAATCCCTTGCCGATCAGAAAGCTCTAGCTTTGCGCTCTGCATCTGCGTTTACTCTGCGCACCGATCGACTCGTCGTTGAATGGTGTAGAAGCTTCATGAAGGTTCGTTGAGCGTTTGGGTACATGCGGTTTGATGGATGAACGATGCCTGAACTGCGTAGTGGGGTGCGTAGAGGCCGGGCAACGAGGAATCCGGGTCCGATCGGAGGCAAAGACGCGGTGACGACTCGTCAGAGACGAAGAACGAGAGCTCAGGGTAGGAAGAACGAGGGTCTTGATACGACGCCTTTTTGGGGTAGGAAGGACCAAGATAACAAGATTCTGTGCGTCACGGGCGCTGAGATCAGGGAGCAGGTTGAGGAAAAGGAAATGGACGACGATAGTGGTCGCAGCGGCGATAGGGGTGCGGGCGCTGAGGATGAGGGAAGCACAGCTCCTCTTCCCGAGAAGGTTGTTTAACTCACTTAATTCATGGTTTTTAATTTTAGACGATACTGCTGTTTTACCTTATATTTGGTTCATCAGAAAATTTGGAGAAAAATGTAACAAATTGAAAACTTCAGTGTTTTGCTTTCATCTTTTTGAATGGGGTGTTCTTTTGAACTAAAGAAGGAAGAAAGCGAAGTGGCCGATCTTGATTTTAGTCCTAGCTGTGGAAATTTTAGATGTTTATTCTCAGTTTTATTGCTGATAAAACTGAGGAGAAGAAAAGAAAGATGAGCCAAAATTAGTTTTCAATGTTCTTTTAAGCTTCTCACAAATACTTCACCTCAAGTAAGCTATTTGTAGGCTAAGCTGAGTCAAGATTTTGATACTTGAGTGTTTGCTTCTGTCTTCTGGCATCATGTTATTTGTGTTTGGTTGTGCTTTTCTGACACTGAATGGGTTATGAGTTTGCAGGGTATTACCACTTTGATTTGACAGTTATGTTGTGTAGACGCAATGCATGGGGTGCAATACAAGCTGGTCTGAATTAATTTTGATGGCATTAACTTGCATTTCATTTTTAATGTCCAGTTCTGATTACTGCTGTCCCCATGCCCTGCATGGTTTAGTTTATATATGCAATTCTATTGACATTGATGATTGGCCTTCTTTCTATCACAACTCCTTTCACAAAAGATAAGTGCATTGTGACAGAAACGATGATAAGAGGAATAATGAATAGGAACTCATGATTTTGCACTGGAGGGGTTACAGCTAAATTTCAAGTCATGTGTGGATGATGCAACTTCCCTTTTTAACTTTGGTTTCTCCAAATTATGAAACAGGTCCAGGTTGGTGGTTCCCCAACATATAGGATTGAAAAGAAACTGGGGAAAGGAGGCTTTGGGCAAGTCTATGTTGGTCGACGCATTACTGGTGCAAATCCAAGTGAAAGAACTGGCCCAGGAGCTTTAGAAGTATGGTTTTTGCGTGCAGATGAATGTGTTCAATCCAGTGATCTGTGCATGGCATTATCCTGCTAACGTATTGTGCAATCTATGTAAATTGTAGGTGGCCTTGAAATTTGAGCATAGGTCCAGCAAAGGATGTAATTATGGACCACCATATGAGTGGCAAGTTTACAAGTGAGTTATCTTCTGACGCTGAGTTATATGCTTGTTTCCTTAACATATGAGTGTTTGCCATTGGGCTTTTGCAAGATATGAAGTGGTATTATTCATGTTTCTGCTGTTTGCTCAGTGCACTTGGTGGCAGTCATGGTGTACCTCGTGTACATTACAAGGGACGGCAAGGTGATTATTATGTGATGGTATGTGCCATTCGCTTTTACATGTTGTCCCTGATATTTTGACTGTAATTTAGCTTCTTCCTCCCCCCTTGGGACCTCGCTTCCTTTTTCTGGAATGACAAAAAAAACCCAGTAATCTTTACAGGTTATGGATATGCTTGGACCTAGCTTGTGGGATGTTTGGAATAACAATTCTCACACGTGAGTTTCTTTTCAAAACTGAGTCTTGAAATTTTGTTTCGTAGTTAGTTTGCATTTAATGTTCGTTTTCTCAATTTCAGGATGTCCATTGAAATGGTTGCCTGTATTGCCATCGAAGCAATCTCAATATTGGAGAAGATGCACTCTAGAGGGTGATGCCTTCTACTATTAATTGTGCTATGATGTCTTTCTTTACTTGGAGAAAAAATTATTGTTCAGAGTAAATGGGTTCCTTTGGTCTTGTGATGTTAACACTTTGTTGTTTTACTTATTGAAGTGTGATGAACTACAGAATGTGAGCAATTCTTTGCTTTGAATCACTTGGAGAGTTGATAATATTCTTGAATAATAGGATTGTATTTTGTTCCTGCCATTTCACATGTCCTTTTTGGTGGTTTTTCCTGATTTATTGCATTTGAACATGTTTTTTAGCTGTCTCTCTTTTTTTTTTTTTTGGTAATGATTAAGAGTAACATATATAATTTTAGGTAGTTTCAATGGTTTACAATCATTGTGATTTGTTTAATGCTACAGAGACTGATATCACTTTTGGCAGATACGTACATGGGGATGTAAAACCCGAAAACTTTTTGCTTGGTCCTCCAGGAACACCGGAAGAGAAAAAACTGTTTCTTGTTGACCTTGGATTAGGTAAATATTTGTTCATGGTACTTGTCATTGATGCTATGATAAGGTTGTACAATATAGGACATTGCAGATGTCTTATTTTCTCATCACCTATTTTGACATGGCAGCGACCAGGTGGAAAGATAGTTCAACAGGCCTACATGTTGAATATGACCAGCGACCTGATGTATTTAGGTAGAATAGAGACTGCTTATGACATTGACAGCAGTTTAGTTTCAACTTTCTCTTTGTCTCCCAGTCACTCTCTCTCTTTCTTTCTCACTCTAAAATTGCTGCTTACTGGTGTATTATCCTTTTGATGCTGCAGGGGAACAGTGCGCTATGCTAGTGTGCATGCTCATCTTGGTAGAACTGGTAGCAGGAGAGATGACTTGGAATCTCTTGCTTACACGCTCATTTTTCTACTCCGTGGCAGATTGCCTTGGCAAGGATACCAGGTCTGCAGATTCCATTCTTGAGTGCTTTTTTTTTTTTTTTTGTTTATATATCATTCTGACAGAACTGTTTTTTTTTAGGGAGAGAATAAAGGTTTTCTTGTTTGCAAGAAGAAGATGGCAACTTCTCCAGAAACGCTCTGTTGTTTTTGCCCTCAGCCTTTTCGGCAATTTGTTGAGTATGTAGTGAACTTGAAGTTTGATGAGGAACCAAACTATGCGAAATATATTTCCCTTTTTGATGGGATTGTTGGTCCAAATCCAGATATTAGGCCAATTAACACTGATGGTGCCCAGAAGGTGCTTTTTATGTTCTTCCTTATATCATTTTTCCCATTGTTCAATTAAAACATTTCTACAGTTGTCATATTGTTTGAGATCAAAGTTTATTAGAGCCTTCATTTGGGGGGCATCTAACATATAGTCACTGGTTGTGAAGCTTATATATCAAGTTGGGCATAAGAGGGGAAGGTTGACGATGGAGGAGGAAGATGACGAGCAACCAAAGAAAAAGATCCGGATGGGGATGCCTGCAACCCAATGGATCAGTGTTTACAATGCCCGCCGGCCAATGAAGCAGAGGTATATGAAAAAAGTTGCATGGTAGGTTTATTTATTCTGCAGAAAAAGCCTGAAACAGTTGACTTTTTACTTCTTCTGTAGATATCACTACAATGTGGCAGATGTGAGGCTTTCCCAACACATAGATAAAGGAAATGAAGATGGGCTATTTATCAGCAGTGTTGCTTCTTCTTCAAACCTATGGGCTCTCATCATGGATGCTGGCACTGGATTTAGTGCTCAAGTTTATGAACTCTCACCTTATTTTCTCCACAAGGTTGCTTATGTTCATTTAGGATAACTCATGGCTATCCATTAGTACTTACGCAAATTAACTAATTTGTCTCTTGGTTCTTGTCTATATTGAAGGAATGGATTATGGAACAGTGGGAGAAGAATTATTACATCAGTGCAATAGCAGGAGCTAATAATGGGAGTTCCTTAGTAGTAATGTCTAAGGGTTAGTTTATTTTCTTAAATATTTATATATTTTGACAATGTTTACTTCTCTGGCTTGACTTCAATTACTGCTCAAATATAGGCACCCAGTATTTACAGCAGTCCTACAAAGTCAGCGAGTCATTTCCATTTAAGTGGATAAATAAGAAATGGAGGGAGGGTTTCTATGTCACAGCCATGGCCACAGCAGGAAGTAGATGGGCAATTGTTATGTCTCGTGGTGCAGGATTTTCTGACCAGGTTTTGTTAGCATCTGTGGGCCATTGTGCATTTGAAATGCGATTTCTTGTGGAAAAGAAAATTGCTTAATTCATGTTTTTTGACTTGATGTCAGGTTGTGGAGTTAGATTTTCTGTATCCTAGTGAAGGTATTCATCGGCGATGGGATTGTGGTTATCGCATCACATCAACTGCAGCAACTTGGGATCAGGCTGCTTTTGTTCTTAGTGTGCCAAGAAGAAAACCAACAGATGAAACCCAAGAGACACTACGAACGTCTGCATTTCCTAGCACACATGTTAAGGTTGGTTTCTGTGTGCATGTATACATATGTATATGTATGCCTATATGTATTCAACACTTTGTTCTGGACATTCAGAGTTCATATGTGGTGTTTTTCTTGCAGGAGAAGTGGGCAAAAAATCTTTATATTGCTTCTGTTTGCTATGGTCGGACTGTTTCCTGAGCTTGAAAAGTTTTTCTGGAAATCAGGCTTCTGTATTTTGATTGTTCGCTTTCAGGGCTGCAAGCCACCTCTCACCTTCTCTGTCATGTTTGGAGCGAAAATTCCTCAGAAGCCAAGCAGACTCATTATGGCATTTGGATTTGATGTATGCAAACTTACGTTGTCACCATCACATAGTATCTATTACTAACACCTGTGCCTCTTTTAAGCTAGCATCCGTTATCATTCATGTAAATGAGATGGTGTATTTACTTCTCAAAATGTTTGTATAGTCTTGAACAATAATTACTTGGTTAAGGGCATGTGCACAGGTCATATTTTGATTTTGATGGTATGCATTTTGAAGAGTTTGCAGTGGTGGGATCTGGACATTCTTAGCTGTTCCTTCTGTCCCTTTTTTATTTGAACTTTTAAGGTCAAGACCTTGTGACTCTTCACCTTTCTGGCTTTGGGATGCTTGAAATCAACCTGAGAAAAGGGATGTTAATCATTTTGTATAATCGGAAGCAATCGTTTGCTAAATTTTCTTTTATTATTTTCTCACTTCTTATTTAACCATAATCATTTATGTATATCTGCATTCCTCTCTTCAAGCAATGGGATGCACTTTTTACATGGTTTGTCTGAATTTTTGCTAATGCAGTTGGTGAAAATGCTACTAACTTGCCATGAAGATTTTGATAGAACCAATTAAATTTGACATATAATTTGCCCCATTTCCCTATTAATCAAATTTGAATTACAAGTTTGTTTCATAGAGTGCAGTATGACGGCAGTTGTTTTCAAGCTTTTGATTTGCCCTGGAAGCAAGTTATAAAGTTAAAGATGAGGTGATTTCTGGAAACATAATATTTAGCAAGCTAATATCATCATAATAGTGTTAGATATTTAAATTTTTATTTTTGTTTCATGTAATGCTAATGAGCAGTTATTGCTGTTATAAGGCTTTTTAGAAAAGACAGCCTCACAAATGCTTATCTTTCAAAGATATGGTGGATGATACATGTGTTGTATTTTGCTCTCTCTCTCAAGCAGACAATTTGGTTGCAAAAAATCTCTAGAAGTTTTTTAAATTTACAGTGCAAGATGCACTAGTTTTCAAAGTGATCCTGGGTGGATAATTGTTGAAAAGCTGTGTTGTTCATATCGTTTCCCTAGGAAGTGTTATTTGTTGAAATGCCATCTAATTGTGGAGGAGGTTTTACTACCATTCATGCTTGAACTGGTCATTAGCTTCTGTAACCAGACCTTTGATCTAATTCCTTTCCTCATGAAGTGTGAGGATATGAATACACTAGATGTGCTAGTATATAATTTTGCGTCACTGGTTTTCTTCCCCCAAGTGGGTGAGTCAAAAGAAACATCATTAGTGAAAGCCTTAGCTGGAGTGAAAATCAGTGATGCCAAAAGACCAGCCAATCCCTCATGGACCTCGACTTTGTAAGTCCTATGAGTGTAAATGGAAAATCTTTTTGGATCACCTCTGCATAACTTCACTACTAGATTTTCATTCCTTGGTTAATTTTATCTCCTCCCCACCCCCTTTTTTTGGGATTTCAGGGCCTTTGCTTATTTGGCTGAAGAGAACTTACCCCTATCCTTCGTTTGAAAAGGTAAATGTCACTATTTGCACTTGTTGCCAGTGTTTCTATCTACCATGCACAACCTTTTATGTGCCCTTGTATTACCTGCTCCTGTTGTTTCCCATCAAAACAGACTGAATCTGAAGCAAGCATTATCCATATTGGGTGCACTTGGTATCCAGAATGGTGTTGCTGAAGAAAGTGGAGTTGCCTCCCAAGTGATGGTAGGTTATTGTCTTGAGGTAAATTTGAAATTACACTTTCAATTTCTTTTACCGTTGCATGTGCTTGGCATTTTTCCTATGTTGGTCTCTTTTACAATGATGCATTCATTTAAAATCAGATTGGAAGAAAGCAGATCCATTTGATTTCTATGAGAACTGAGATGTCCCAGCATGTTCTTACTGCTGGTAGATGGTGAACGGATATGAGCATATTTCTTATGTTGTTTCTCTATTATTGGCATTGGATATAGCCACTTCATATGCATGTTTATTTGCAGTTTTGCAAGTTATCCTGCTTCACATCAGTCCTTTGTAGATGCTTAGATGCAAAAACAAAATTGGTCTTCGAAGTAGCCTGTTCACTTCTTGGCTACTCCTAAATAGTTTGCAGCCTGCATTTTGATCAGGTCCTATTGTTTGCCAACTTGACTTTAAATTTTGAACCAAATCTGTAATTTGTGGAATGCAAATCTCTCTCCATGGGGATGAAAATGACAACATTAAAAATATGACAGGATTAGTATGAAATGATGACTATTTTAAATATAGTTAGAAATGTATGATTCTCAATTTGAATAGGACGATTCATATCGAGAAAGGCATAAATCAGTTTGAATCCCATGAAGATTCATAGAAGGCTGTGAATAGTGGTGAGTCGAATAATTCACCTCACAAATCAATGAATTGAGTCGAATTGTAAGATTCAAATCGTACTCCCCTCTCCCCAACTTAAAGACTTGTTACTTTTTTTTAAGGTGGCTGTCTATTTGGTATTTATGTCTGTTGGCCTTCTCATTCTGCGCCTTCCTTTCCTGTCATTTGATAATATTAGAATAAAGCAAGAGTTAGAGAAGGAAACCAGTCTAGAGAAAAAAAAAAAAACCCCCCAAAGTTGACTAGGCAGGTGAGCTTGTGGTTGGCATGTTGCCTACTCCACTACATATTTAAGAGTCTAATTTATTAGTTTTTGTTTTAATTATTTTTATGTTTTTCTATTTACTTTTTCTTGTTTTAGTTGTTAGAGAAAGGCCGCATTAAAAATGACAATTTTTCACTAAGATCAAATTATTATTGTTTTAAATTTATTTTTTCCCTTGGAAATCATCAACCTCAATTTGATATTTAATGGTGGGGAATGGCTAGATAATGGTATACCTTGTTTGTATGGTGACTTTTCCTTTTTATATCAATATATGTTTTGAGTTAAATAGATCAGGGTAAGATAGAAGAGTACAAAACTTGCTTCGAAGGCAAGCGCCATCTCAATTATTAACATGTTTTATCCATATTTGTTGAAATTTCAATGGATTTTATTATTCTACTTAGGTAGTGTTTGGAAGAATGGATTTCAAGCCTTGGATTTGGATTTGTGTGGATTTTGACAAAATTAAATACTACATATTCTGTCTTGTTGAAATCCACACAAATTCCAAATCCAAAGCTTGAAATCCAAGCTCTCAAATACAGGATTAGTGTACATATATGCAAGTCATTTGGGAATGATTGTCCAAATTTTTATCAAATTTTGGGACTCTGAGTAGATTCTTGATTCATGGATTAGGGATTTTGATTACAATTCAAATGACAATTTATTATTTAATAATTAATATAATGTTGTTTTGCAGGGATCTCGGCGAACCTTCGATGTCTACAATTGTTTGCTGCTACTTCTCTTGAATGACTTCATCTCAGAAGATGTTAATTAACAAGATTCATTTATTGATTGGAACTTGATTGCATTGAAACCTGAATGCCTGAACCTAGACCTCCATTTGCTTTTTTGGCTTGGTCAAGCAAATGTGCTAGGCTTAGAGGAATGTTCATTTTTTTTTTTCACTTTTCCTTTATCATTGTTTTTACTTTTATTTTCTTTCATGGTATTCTTTTGCATGATCACCTAGTGACTTGTCCTGGGGGTGGTTGTGCTGTATTGCTTGTTTATTCACCTTACAAGGGTTTGAAATCTGGGTTTTTAGTTTTTTTTTTCTTTGCCTTAATGACTAATGTAGGTTACTAGTTTTCGTCTTCAAATACTACCAGCATTTAGATTCCTGCAGACCCCTATTTACTAATATGACCTTGGCATCCCATGTTTGTGAGCTTGGAGTTTTGGGCCTTGAATTTGAATTTGTGTTGATTTGGATGAAATGTAACACAAAATTATGTTGAATCTTACAAATCCAATTTGGGGATCTAAAATTCATGCTTTCAAGCACAAGGATATTTGTTGTATGGCAGTAGGAATATGCATCTCTATATATGCTTATTTTGTTTTTATTGCACAGGCTGCTCTCTTCCCTTCTTTTTTCATAATTTTTATCTTTTGAGGGAGATGTGATTGTCATTGAGAAAATGTATTCATAGTTTTACCCTTTGGACTTCAGTGATTACAGTCATTTACACATGGAGGGATCAATCTGTGGGCATATTGCCCCAGCCTTTGTGGGAAAGATGTGTGGTATGACTGGGATTATACTGCTCTTTTGATGGTCATCAGTTTATTCGTTTTACAGAATTGGAGGCAGAATACCGGAAAAATGATACTAGGAACGATATGAGAAGCAGTTGTCATTCCACTTGGTTTGGAGGTTTATGAAAACCCAGTCAGTTGAGTTGCGATTGATAGTTCCTTCAATAGCCTTTAATCTGCTTAATTTACTGTGGAAATTCTGATCATTTCATGAATTGACCGTCAGCTTTATCCCTATTTGTCAACCAGCTAATTTATTCCAAGGGCATATGAGTTCCATAAGTTTCATTGAATTGTATTTTATTTGCTAGTGTTTTATGAATGATACCCATAGCCATCCCGTTCTGTGTTTATTTGGAGTTGTGGTTTGCTAACAATGTCTCTAGCAACTGGTGAGGTGAATCTGTATATAAGTTGTGGTTAGGACATCTTTGGGAATGTCATTTCGGGGCCTTTCAGATTTTGTGGACTTTGGACAAGTTTAGTGTGGGGATTGAAATTTGGGAGGTAAAAATCCTGTAGCGTGTAGGTTATGTTCTGGTGACGTGTTGTAAATGTTTTTGCACGTTTATATATATATATATATATATATATATATATATAATTTGAAGTTGGAAACGTTGGCTTCCAGACACAGAATTTTCACAAATTTTACCATACGGTGAATCAATTTGAACAGATGCTAATTCAATGGTTTTTTGAATCAGTTAATGCTATAGCAATCGGGTGAGGTAGAAGGGTTTTCTTGAGTTTTGTGATATTATGTACTTGTGGATTGACTCTGCACATCACGAGTGATGTATAGCCAGTAACATGCGACTCTGTTGGGTCCGAACTAGGGGTGTACACGGTTCGGTTCAGTTACTGCCAAAATTGTCAACCGAATTGAGCTGAATGTCTCGGTTTTTAAAACTATTGAACTGCAATCGAATCGTATATCATCGGTTTAAAATCAAACCAAATCGTTTATTTTACGGTTCGGTTTGGTTATTTTGATTTTACTAAATTTTAGACTAACAAAATAAAAAAAATAATTAAATGAAGCCAACCATAGCCAACTGGGCCACGGCTCTAGGACTTTGATTGCAAACCCCAGCGCAGAAGAGATTCAGCATATCCAACTTCAATAAATTGGGTGAGGAAAATTTTTTCTTCCTTTTCCAACCAATGTGGGACAGCCAAAGCAGTAGAGCACCAAGATAATGTCGGCGTGAGTCCGTGACTGTGAGCGACTGGCATTGCTATGTGTGTTTGTGTGAGCGTGAGCGTGGGCGTGACCATGAGCGACTGGCGTGGGCGACGGGCGTGAGCGTGGGCGTTGCTGTGTGCTTGTGTGTGACAGTGTGAGTGTGGGCGTGGAGAACTGGAGATGTGGGCGTTGCAGTTGCTATGTGTTTCTGTGTGAGTGTGAGCGTGGGCGTTGCTGCGTGTCTGTGTGAACGTGAGCGTGGGCGTTACTAGAGATGTGGGTGTTGCAGTTGCTGTGCGTTGCCTGCTGTGTGTGTTTGTGTGAGCGTGAGATGGAGAAGATGATGCCTTGCTTGCTATGGTAGATTGGTAGTAGCACTGTTGCAGGATGCTATTGGTTCGGTCCTTCTTTCCAATAGCACTCATCCGACATGGCCAAAATGGGAAGTTTTGGTTCTCATTCCTCTTTTATAAAATCCTTCCTCACTCCTTGACAAAGTATAAGCCAATAATTTAAATTAAAAAAATAATGTAGGCATAATTTTTTTCCCACATGCACTTGTAATCAAAGTTCTTAGGATATAATTATTTTAAAATTAAAGTAGGTTTTTGGTTTTTACGGTTCGGTTTTTGAGTGAAACCGAAACCAAAACTGAAAATCTATTTTTTATATGTTCAAAACTGAAACCGATTACCGAAACCAAAAAATCGAACCGAAGCTTCAAACGGTTCGGTTTCGGTCCGATTCTCGATTTTTTGGTAAATTTTGTACACCCCTAGTCCGAACTCTGAAATGCAGAACTGATAACTGCGAGCCTACCCCCACCCAATAATATTATGCTGGACCTGATGTGGAATTTTTATGTTAAGAAGTTCTTTTAAGGATGAACATGGGTTAATTTAGTAGGTTTTATCCGGAAGCTGAAAACCAAGTTGATACTCTAACCATGAGGCTTTAAATTGCATTCAAATTTGAAGCTACACAAATTTTGAGAGTTTGGATTAATGTTGTGCATCTAAAAATTGATCTTTAATTAAGTTGGAATGGTATGGATGTAATGTTACAGAATAAATAAACATATAATTGGTATGTTTCAGATGAGGAAAGCTTGTTACAGAGCACCAACTTATTTTTCATGCTTTTTGTTGCATGTTATTTGAAAGACGTGCAAAGTCCAATTGCAGAGACTTCTAAATTTGGTGTTCACAGAGGAAATTGAGGTTTGTGAAACACAGATTAGGTTTATGCTCCTTGCATATGTATTGGTGTAATGATATCATTATTTGTAAAACATTGCCCCTTGCATGAGATGGCATTTGGTAATTGGGAATTAACTTTTGGAATTAAAATCTGCAAGGTTAACTACCATTTCTAATGGTTGTTTTACAGTAGTATTACTTGGATATTTAATTTCATGTAGGAATGGAATTCTCCTTTTTAATCTAGATTTAAATCTTGATTTTTGAGAAACACAATACTTATTATAATATTATAATTTATGTAATAGAATGTATTATGTATTACATAAATCTTAAAATTAATATTAATATATAGTAACATTACAATATATAAAAAAAAATAGAATAATATTAGATGTTAAAATATTACAATATACTTTTAATTTATTATACTATTATTTAATTATAAATACATAATAAATTTTAATAATGATATAGAAAAAAAGAGAATACTATTATATATTAAATATACACAGGCACACATTATAATGTGATATTATATATAATATAATTAAATATATATTATATAAAAATAAAAAAATATTATTATACATTGTAATAGAAAAATATTTTAATCATTATTATTAATATTTACATCATATATTAGTATTATACCACAAAAAGTAATAGAATAGTAGCAAATTATAAAATACTATGATGTGACTATAGTATATTTATTTATTTATTATATTATTATGTAGAATCTTAAAACAAGATAAAATTAAAATTATTAATATCATTAATACAAATATATTATAATAAATTTTACTAATTATATAATATACAAAAAATAGAATAAAATATTAAAAAATGTAATAAAATATAATGCCATGGTTGGTAGTTCTATTATATTATTATTTTACGTAAAATAATAAATTATGTTAGCATTATAATATATAAGAATTTTATTTAAATTTAATGTACATATTGAAATATAATCCTTATAAAATGTAATATTAACAATATATTTAAAATAAAATATAATTAAATATATGATCATCAAAATGATTTTATTATAAAAATTATTTTTTATATAGTTTAATAAAAATAATATTATATAATAATTATATTTATAATATTATTATTTTATATTAAATATATTGAATTATTTTTTTTATACTAACTAGATTTTCTAATTCCTATGCCTATATAAATATCAAATACTAATTCTGTATCAAACCAAACATGAGAGGTATCTAACATTCCAATTCCAGTGAGCTCATACTCTGATTGTGAACCAAACAGTATCTAAATAAATTCAGGTCATGCGGGCTCTGGCACCCTACCTCCAATAGATTTTAGAAAAGGATTTAAATCAAGTTTCAACAACGTTCAAGGTAAAATCAATCTAAACCACTGAAAATCAATGGTTGGTCTGACAGGTTTGGCAAGTTAATTAAAGCCAATGCTCACTTATACCTAAGCTTAAGACCAAAGTTGCTTTGGTCGTTGAAGAACTCTTGGGGCTAACTGGGTTACCCATGAGCCCACCTATCAATATGGAGATTGGATATTGTTCCTGGGAAAAAAATAAAAAAAAAAACACAAAAGACAAAAGAGCAAAATATTCAAGAAAATGAAACCAACGATTCTACCAGATCAAACATATTTATTATAAGTGCTACACCCTCATGCCTTCGCACCAGCAAAATTGGAAGTCAGGATCAGACCATACATAACTGCAGCTCCGGTGATGCATACCCCCTTCCATTCCATTCCATTCTATTCCATCTGGGACCAAAAATAAGACTACATTCTAAAAACTGCGTCAGCAGAGTATACATGTGTCTCTGCCTGTTGCAGAGTCTCATCAATCAATCACACACACGCAGGGGCCTCCCTGCAATGTATCCCTCCACCAAAATGCCTGCCCCTCCTATCCAACCGAGCAAAATCCCAGGATTTTGAGTAGATAAATCAAAGCATCAACCTAAACAAAGATACTTAATAGGTCGGCCTGCAACATATCCTCCTCAACCGAACTCTTTCCTGCACAGATGAATAAGCGCATGCAAGAGCGTTAGGATTCCTACTATCACCATAAAATTATTGTCTTCGATATGAGTCATAACAAACACAGTGAATTCAAAGAAAGCTGTCGTGTTAGACCAAAAATTAAAAAATAAATAAGCCTCACCTCACTGTTGTCATGATCATATCGAACCAAGAACAAACATCTGCAGCCTCTTATATCATGCATTCTCCTTTGAATTTCAAGAACATGGGCATCGTAATATATTGCTTGATCCCTCCTCTCCTGAAACATTATCCAGACAGTTGAAGGCAAATTGTTCACAAAGGATGGGCAATTATCAGGATGACTATAACAATAAACATAAAATTACCTGAAAGCAGAGTACAATATCTCCAACTTTTATTTTTTGACATTCTGAAGGCTCCAAGGGTTGAGAACGCTCCCGTACGGCTGCTTTTACATTTACCCACTCATCCTCCTCAGCCCCAAACCCAACAAACCGTACACGAACTTCCTGTAATGAAATAATATATCAGGCTGTGAATTTTGACCTTCAAGTGTATTCTATTTGTAGTATTTTTTTTTTTTTTAATTTTTATAATAGAATCAATAACAAAGTTATGAGTGAAAGCAGCAAGTATCTCAATCATTATTGAAGGTGGAAAACAAGAAGAAGAAAAAAATTCCACGTAAAAAGGTGCTAATAAATATAATATCTTCAACTTAAGTTTCCAAGTTCCAACTGACTCAGCAGAAACTTTAATTGGCCATTCTACTCAAAACAGTCGACTCATTTTGCAGCAAAATTAATTTGATGAGCGTGGCTCCAATAACAACCAGGATCCAATTATCATCTCTCATCCATGAGACCTAAGAAAATCCCTAACGCAGTAAAGGCAGTAGCCATTACCATACAATGGACAATTGTACAATAATAGTAAGCATTCCCAAGTAAATCAAGTCTGAGACTGCTTAGGTCATGCATTAAGCCCAATTGGATTATCCTGGAGGCAAACTTGAGTATTCAGTTGTAGAAGAAAGAACATAACATGATCAATCACTAGCACACCACATGGCATCCATACAAATCACTTCCAGATCAAAAGGCAAATAAAGAAAACAGGTGGAGAGAAGGAAAGATCGGCTACTGTAAACAATAAACTATTGCAAAACCAGCGTGCTCTTCATTAACTACTATTCATGAAAATACAAATTTAATTAATGAACCTATAGAAGTACTAATAGCAATAAGTTGACCTAAGAAAAGGAAACCACTTCTAGTGAAGTACAAATAGGAATGGAGAGGTGCATTTATTTTAACTACTTACAGGTTCACCTGAGCTAACAAATCTGTGGGCAAGGAATGTATCAACATCGTACCTGTAAAGCCAGAACCATTAGGTGTCCATTTAAGAATCAGTGAAAAGAAATCTATTATTTCAATATACGCTGCCTTTTCTGATTCGGAACTGGGAAGCCTCATTTTCGCCTACAGTTTCTTAGTTAGCTTTCGTATTTATGAAAATTTTTGTTGTTTCAAAATATAGGGCGATGAGTAAAAAATGGGGTGGATTGAGGGCCAGCCATGGGGGAAATAATCAAATTATAATTAATATCAGTCTCTACTCCTTAACATTTTTCTTTTGGGAAGGTGTCTCATGATGGTTCATAAATTTGGTATCATTTCACGCTGGAATAGTATGCAATAATTACATCAACCAAAAGAATTTTTCAAAAATAAAAATGTGAAGAGGCAGATCTGGAAATCATTTCAGTTGAGGCAACAAACACTGAGTGAATAAAGCTTACTGCAAGTTTGCAACAATAAAGTAATTGCAAATCGTATTGGCTAAAATTCTATTATCTTCATCGACATGGCATTTAGGTTGGTTGTGACTTCACCAGATTATGGCAGAACTAGTATTGGAACTTTGTTTTCCAGGCAATATAGGAGTTCTATTCTACTTATATATAAATACGTATGGTAAGGTAGTTTTGAAGTGCTAATGAACTGGCTAAACAATAAATATTCCCTGCAGTTACCAACACCTTGTCCCAGCACCCAAAAAAAAAGGATCACCTTTCTTGTTTAGCATCTCTATGCTTACCATGCTCCATCTTTTGATGACCTAGCTTCAAATTCTAACTCTGAAAGATCAGGGACTGTTTCTCCTGCTTTGAACAAACATCATAACAACTTGGGAAAATTACATCTCTTTCTCCACAAAAGCTAGCAAAACTGTATAATTTCTGTAACCATAAGCTTTACCTGCCACAAAAATGATCTGGCAATTATCAACCAGAAAACTTGGGGGCAGAGTAGTTTACTAGTTGGGTAGAAATAGAAACAAACAAGCAAGAAAAGAGTGAACATTTTGCAGAAAACATAAGCTAACAAGATTTTGAGAACCAGGAAAAAGATGCAGCCTTACCCTTAAATATAGCTTTCTAGGTTAATCAAAATATAAAGAGAAAACAGTTGAGTGTATGTGATCCAGTCAACAGAGTAACAATTTACATGAGGACGAACATTAAGAAAATTGTCACATCAATTAAAGGGAAGAAAACCTATGATCTCCCACTCAGGAGGCAGTCCACGAGAATCTAATAGAATAGATTACATGTTCCAATCAAAAAAGCTAGAGTAGCTTAGGCTGTCAATCAATAGGCAAAGAGCCAAAGAGAAAGTACATATGCACCTCGAAGAAGCTAAGTTTGTTATTATCATAAAGATTACCTTGCAAAAGACGTAAACTAACCATAAAATCCTTTGCACAAAAGGTTGAACAAAAGGCAAATAAAACTTAAGCCATAGGGCACAGGCAAGCCAATAATCCAGAAATGTACATAAGAGTAAAAAGGCATGCAGAGGCCCATACCTCATTTGAGGACTACAATTAGAAGGGCAAATGCTAACTTTGACAATAAAAAAGGCATACAAAACTTAAGCACTAGGGCACAGGCAAGCCAAGGATCCAGAAATGTACATAATAGAGGAAAGAGGCATGCAGAGGTCCATACCTCATTTGAGGCCTCCAAATAGAAGGGCAAGTGCTGTACTTTGACAATTAGTGCAGTCATAGAAACAGCAACTCCCCTGAATCTAGAAATAAGAATTCAACCACGTGTGTTTTTTTTATGTGCTTCAAACCAACAAAAAACTAAAAAAAAAAAAATTACGTTGGCTTTGTTAAGCAATATAACCAGTGCAAATTTACATCAAAGCGTCATAAAGGTAGAAACGATGACACAACTGGGTTCAAGTACCAATATAAGAAGACCAGTCGTCCATCTAAGAATAAAATAATGGTGGACATGTTTATAAGTGACCAACGCAGTGTCAAGTGAAAGCATCCTACATCACAGTTTCATACTTGTCAAACTGTCGAGTTTACACCCTTCAATTTTGCAAAAATATGGTCCTAACTCCTAACAACAAATTTAAAACAGAAATGAGCAGAAGGTTGGGGGGAGGACCTCCACCCACTTGTTTAGTCTCCTGCCTCTTCAAGATTTTGCAAAGTTCAACCTAGTTAAAATTAGCCAAACTTCTCAACACTCCATTTTACACTAAAGATCTTGCATTAAGAAATTGAAAAAATGTTTCAGTTGAATCTTGAAAATAAAACCTGAACTCTTATTTTTGAGATTTTTCTAACACATGTTAATTGCCCATTCAAAACAATTGAGAACTCTGCACATTTTAAAATTTGTCAACTGAAAGAGGGAAAAAAAAAAAGCATGAGGCTGCACATGCTCCAGGTCTGCCCTCTAATAATAATAATAATAAAAACACACACATGGATGAAAAGGATACCCTCATTCACACAAAATAATTACCAAAATAGCCTATTCTCTTCTAACATTCCTCCTCAAGCTAGAGGCATATAAATATCGTGAAAACCTAGCTCATTACAAACACTAGAAAAGGCAGGCACATATAGAGCTGTCATGAAAGCATTACCAAAATACCCTATTCTCTTCTAACACTCCCCCTCAAGATAGAGGTGTATAAAATATCCCCAGACCCCAGCTTATCACAAACATTGGACCAGACAAGCTTAAGTAAAGCCCTCATGAAAACATCATTTAAGTGATCCACAGATTTCACAGAGTTCTGACAACTTTCTTCAACACAGCATCCCTCATATAATGAGGGTCGAATTCAATATGCTTTGCCCAACATGGGGCTGCTAACAATATAAACTGCAGCTTGATTATCACAAAACATATCTACGGACTTAATTACCAAGAATTCCATTTATGACAAGACGCTCCAACCACATAAGCTTGTTCACATTATGAGCCATAGTGCAGGACTCTACTGAGCACTAGATACCGCGCTATTTTGTTTCTTGCAATGCTAGGTAGCAAGATTACCTCCAGCAATGAGCATCAATAGAACTTCAATCATCAACCAAGTGAGCCCAATCTACATCTAGGGATTTTGGATTGGGCCATACAATCTTAATACCGAGAAAGTAGTACAAGGTAGTGCCCAAGTCCTTGATTTGAAATTTATTTGAAGCGACTGCTTCACATCTGCAATCCCTCTCTTCCCTGCCATTGATGATGATAAACGACTATAAATACCACATCTATATCCTTTTTTCAAAAAAAGACTGAATGACCACAATAGATAAACCAAATACGGAGACCACCATGCTAAAGTTGTCAAACAAGGCTCAAGGAAATTGCTTAAGACCATAAATGGTATAACCAATCAGCAACATATCTTTTAGAGGTTGCTCCATGCAAGAAAGATATTCTTCACATCCAAATGGTATAACCAATCAAAATTGATCGCCAAACAGATCAACACACAAAGAAATTAAAAGTAGGTGGGAAGGTCTCAAAATAATCAATACCATGTGTTTGGGTCTACTCCTTGACAACCAATCGAGTCTTATGTCATTTGATAAAGTCATCAAGAAGATAATTATGGGATAAGATCCGCCAAAGCCCATCTCTCTTGAGTCATTAGGGCATCAATTTATACATCCATTATATGCTTCCACCCAATGTTAGCAAGTGCTTCAACATGTGAGGAAGGGATACAAATAGAAGAAATAGACGAGGAAAAAGACCGCATAGGACTAGGAAGGTGAAGAAACAAAATAATAAGCAACATGATAAGCACATCTAAGCAACTAAGGAATAGGACTGGGTGCTAAGCCCATGTTCAGGTACCTTTCCTATCAACAATTGGCAATCTAAGTCGCATAGGGATGGATCTCCAAAGCCATAAGTCGAAACAATAAGGGTCAAAGAGGCATGGTGGTAGTGATGTCTGTGCCTACTTCTATCATTTTATAAACCCTCAACTGTTTCTCTGGGACCTAGGCCGAAAACAAATGGATTTGGAAAAGGAGCTAAAGTTTTCTCTAGAGGGATAAGGGTAGGAATTGGAGGATCAACAAACAAGAAAGGACTAGAAATCATTGATGAAATCAAAATAGATTTATCCAAGGATGGCCCAACATTAAAGAAATATCTTCACTTAAAAAGTTACATGTACACTACCATCCTATAAATGCGAGGATCATAATATTTATATCCTTTTTGAGTTCTTGAATACTGAGCAAAGACTCATTTAACAGCACGAGGCAAGAAATTGCCCTGACTAGCATTTGCAACATGAACTAAATATGTGCACCCAAAGACATGAGGCACAACAAAAAACATGAATGTTTATGGGCACACAATAGAAAAGGGAATTTATCCCACTAAATATTGAGAGTATCCTATTAAGCAAAAAATAGGTTGTAATAGAGCATCAATCCAAAAGGGTATTAGGAACATGCATGTGAACAAATAAAGACCATACTATGTCAAGTAAATGTCTATTTTCTCGTTCAATTATTCATTCTGAGGGGTATACACATGAGGTTTGACGAATAATCCCTTTAGGCAAGCAAAATGACTCAAACTCATTTTGAACAAATTCAAGTGTATTATCAGATCCAAAAATTTTAATAAAGTAACTTCTTTTTCTTGGTTAAATGAGTAAATGCATTTAGAAATTCATACTTCCCTTAAATCCACATCACGCACAAAATCATCCATGAAAGACATAAAATATTGATGACCAATTAAATTTTTTACCCTATGCAAATGCCAAAATATTTGAATGGTCAAGAGAAAATAACGATATACTACATGCAACAACGCTAGATGAAAAAAATGACCTAATATGCTTTCCTAATTGACATGCATAACAAAACTAGACCTACCATCACTATCATTGAAATAGTCATCCTTCTTAAGTTCACCAATCCTCTTCTTTGACCAAAGATTAATTACACAATGAGAAGGAAGAAGGTCATACAACAATTATAGGGTTTAATTAATTGACTAATCAATAATAAGTTCAAGATTAGGCTCATAAAAATGAAGGAAAAAGGAAATGAAAGAATAACCAAAATTCGATGTAATTGTTGGAAAGAGTCCTTAGGGAATAAAATAATGGTTTCAAAGACAAAAAAATTAGGACCAACTATCAAACAAGAGGAAGCACTAGAATCAATAATCATGGCGAGGAAGATGAAGAAAAAGATACCTAGTTGTACTTGAATGGGGCACAATAGCACTATATGTAGAAGACTGAGTTTGGAGTCATTGAACCAGGTGGACAAATTGCCATGCTCTTCTTGGGACACAGTGGATGATGCATTCAACTCCTTAGTGGAGTGCCTAGGTGCATTTAAAGTGTCAACACTAGAATCATCCTTGGTGAGAAACTTCCCATGGAGATCCCAACAAAGATCATTTTCCTTGTCATAATGGGTGCAAATGCGAGAATTTCCATAACAAACTCCTTGTCTTGATACACTACCACTGCCATAAGCACCATCAAAACCTCATCCCCATCCTCTTTAACACTTCTGCTTCCATGGTTAGAGGCAGCGCTAACCATGGTTGAATTATAATGAGAAGAATTTTAAAAAAGAAGACTGAAAGCCATCTTTGGTGATCTATTGGATCCTAGCACATGATTCATTCATGGATCGTATGGACTGACTCGCAAAGATCTGATCGCGAATTGGTTGAAGCTAAAGACTCAAACCCAACAAAAACTTGGCAGCCAAGAACTCTGCAGGTTGCCTCTTAATTATCTTGACATCAGAACCAACTACTAACTAGTTGTAGATATAACGTTCCTCCTAAGTACCCATCAGAGTGCAAAAGTACAGTTGTCGGCCTACCTTCTTGGTCATATTTGAATAACTTCTTATAAGGTGAAAAATACTAGTTTGATTTTCATCTCACGAGAAGCTTCTACAAAGATCATGTCATACTGCCTTGGCTGTACTTTGAAACATCAGATTCAAAGCAATTTGTGAATCCATGCTATTCCACAATCACACAAGCAAGATTCTCTTTCATCCAATCATCACGATCCTCGCAGTTTGAGGGGAGGAGAATGCAGCAGATAGTTGGACTTCCCTTTTGCATTAATATGCATACACACCACCTAGTATCACAACAAATAATTCGAGGATCTAACCAATTTGATGGTCGTGATCTATACATTAACAGTATCAGACAAAGCTCTCTCCGTGGAGGCCATCAGAACCATCCCCGATACACTACAATGAACATGCCAAATGAACAGAACTTCAGACCTGAAAAGGTTCAAAACTTAAGTTATAATATTCCAGGAGAAATCACAGGACCATATTGAACAGGGTAGATCACAACAAAGCACCGCAGGCACTTAATAAGCAACCTGGCAACACATTATGGCTGGCAGCAACTAGAAGCGAGCACAAGCAAGTAGGGGTGTATAAAATTTACCAAAAAAATTGAAAACCAATCTGAAACCAGACTGAAATAAGTTTTCATTTGGTCTTTCGGTTTTCGGTTTCAGTTTCGGCTCTTGAAAATAGAAAATTTCGGTTTTCGGTTCAGTTTAGGTTTCCAACCCAAAACCGAACCGAAATATCTCATAAAAATATATATTCATATATAATATTTAACTAAAATTAATATATTTATAAATAAATTCTTTAACTAATACTTTCCTCGTAAATTCAATTTTAAATAAAATAAATACATCCTCATTTTCTTAACTTTTTTTAAAAAATTTAATTATCATAATAGAAATTTGAAGAAAAAAAAGTGAGATAGTTAGCTTTTATAAACTTGGACAAACTCCCCTCCCTCAAAAATTTTCAATGTGGAACAACAAGAGCAGGAAAAACTCTCGTGTTGACGGCTTGCTCATTGCTCAACGTTCCTAGCCTCCCCATCCATTATTGTCCCAAGATATAGCGTTGTCAAACACCAATTGAAACAAACCAAAAACTGATACAAGATTGCAAGCAAGCAAACACAAGCACTTACAATATCAAAACAGCCAGTGGAACATCAGAACAACAATAGTATACCAAAACCAGTTGCAGCTGACTTCACATCAGCAAACTGCCACGAACACAAACAGCATCCAACCAAGGATACAACATGGAATCTGAGAGTGTGTGTATGGGCAGCTATCTCTCGAGCACAGGTTTAGGTTCGGCCTCAATGGGAAATTGGGAAAATCAAATGGAGCACCTATCCAAGATTTAATAGTTGGTCCATTCTTAGCCTAGGTAAAGCCCATCTTGTTGCCATTCGACTTCCCAATCAAATTCTTCGATTCCTCGTGGTCTACCTTCTATTAATAACTTTGGAAATCCCACATATAACCTGGATCATTTGAAATTGAGATACTGATGCAAGTTATTCCCTTCTAAATCAGATTGATTCATATCTGGAACAAATGACTCTCCAAATTAATGAGTTTTTGGCTCCCGAATATTCAACTGACCAATTAATTCTTTATCTTCCTTCGTTTCTCGACGGTGAAGTAAGACCAAGGTCATGAGTTTATTATCCTAGGGTCATAATTGGGCGTTGAATCCATTTCATATGATGGGAGTTGCCGGTGTCTAAAACCAACTAGACAGTTAAACTTGAGAACCAACTAGGGAAAGATAAAGAAAAACAAAGTGTCCAAAATCGACTAAAATAAATCAGATTTAAATGACGTCATGCTCAGATACCAAGTGGTAAAGATAGAGACAGAGAAGAGAAGGAGAGAAGAAAAGTAGAGAAAAAAATCTGGTGGCAGTTTCCTGAAGCCTTTTGTACAGCTACAGCTGTGCCCTCTAATATGTTAATAATAGAAAAATACAAAGAAAAAAATACCCTCACTCCCACCACATAATTACTTAAATAGCCTATTTTATTCTAACAAATTGTTTCCATATTCCAAGGCAGTGACACACATAAAGTTCCCATAAGGTTGCCTAGCTTAGTCATATTTTAAAACATTGTGACCAAAAAGCTTAAATGATGCTGGGGCTAAAAGAATACAGTAGCAATCATGTATGGTCCTCATCCAATGCCTCCATAAATGTTCTTTTAATTCTTGAAACTTGTCACCTTTTCACCAACTTCTGGGAATGGTGCTCAAAGTGAGGAGTATAAACACTCTTAGAAACCTAGAAAACCAAATAAAAGCCAGAAATGTAAGTGCACACGTAGCCTTGCTTATTTTGAAGTCCACATCACCACTGCACTTAAATGAGGACCACATCTTTTGTAAAATTTCAGGTCATCATGTGCTTTCCCACTAATCACATTCTTTTTGGAATTCACCTTGGAGCTATCAATCAAATTGAGCTGACTGAATGGCATGCTCAAAAGGTCTGAAAGTTTTCAACTTGAGGTTATAGATCCATGATCTTTATTGGAAAAGAGGCATTCATTTACATTGCAATTCAAAAATAAAGACTATTTCCTCATAAGTTATTGAATCAATCAGTATCTTCTTCTTTTTTCTGATAGAAAAAGAAAATTATATTAATAGGAAGAGAATGAGAAATTTCCTGAAGAAAATCTGGAACAAACCAGAAAATACAACAAAAACCTACAGAGAAAAAGAAAAACTCAACAAGCCAGCATGTTCCTCCAATCTCCTTGAATCTCCTGGAAACTATTTCCTCTTAAAAAACCAAAAGCAACACACCATAGTGATGCTAAGAACTGGATCTTATCCCAGACCAACTCCCAAATGAATTTTTTCCCAGAGAAAATCCATGCGTTCCATTCTATCCATAACCCCCATAAAATTGCAAATTCACCACACCTCCATGAGGCTTCCCAATCCTTCCTTCTGCCAAAATCTGTGAAAGAATGGGTAAAAAATCTTCCACCGATACAGCACATACCCAACTTTGCCCCATAAGAACAAGCAATTTATGCCAAATCCTCCAAGAAAAGTCGCAGTGTAAAAGGAGATGAGAAGCTGCCTGAGAGTCCATGAAACAGAGCACAAACATCAGGAGAAAGAGCCTTCAAGAGTCTTTTGATATGTAACAAGTTGATTGTATTTATTTTATTAAGCACAACCAACCAAGCAAAGCCTTAATTTTTGAGGGAGCCTTGGCCTTACAAATCAGAGGAAAGAGTGGAAATGAAGAACTAGAATGGATCAAGAATTGAAAAAAAATTTGCAAGAATACACTCCCCAATGAACCAAGAACCAAGCGTGAATACCCCTCCCTCACAAAAGATTGGATGGAAGGATGAAGACAACTCCTCCATCTCCCTCTCATTAATAGGTCTCCTAAAATGAAGATTCCAGGAAATCAAAGGACTACCCAAATCTCCCCCCCCACCCCCCCCCAAAAATATGGCTGTAATTTGCTCAGCACAAAAACGAACGAGACGAGGGAAAGAAGTGGATAAAACTTCATTACTTAGCAAAGGGTCTTTCCGAAAGCGGAAACGTGCTCCCTCCCCACCACAAGATTAGTGTGATGAGTAAAGGAAGGTTAAATCCAAATCAATCAGTATCTAATTCACTTGAACGAACACTAACAATAGAGATTTGGGTGTTTAGTCTAACATACGAGCAGTAAAAATTAATTCAACAAAGTACCTTTAGGCATTTCTGTACTTTCATGTGCTTTATTCGAAGGGTGAGCTTCTGGGTAAACAGCCAGTGTTTTAATGCCATCATGTGAAGAACATTCTTTGGACGGGCAGTCCGGCTGCCTACCCTGGAACCAACTTTGTATCTAAACATTTATAATAACAGTAGAAATTTTAAGAAACATTTGAAGTATGAAAAATAGAAGACAACTAAGTAGTAATAACAAGATACTTGTTTCTTGTGTGTGCATATGGATGTATGGGAAATGACTAAAGAACAAAGAGACAAGACAAGAACCTCAATCCATTTCACGACAGGTTTTCCAGCACGACCAACAGAGCAACTGCAAGGTAGACATGCCAAAACAGAAGTATATTACAATTACACTGAATAAATGATTCAAGCCCTTAACGAGTTACAAGATTCATTAATATATTTGACGAGATTATTAATGAACTTGCAGAGCACATGTAATGGAACTTACTTAAATCTTTTTGCAAGTTTTTGACAAAATTCCTTGTTCAGCAACTGTTCTCCTGATTCCCTGAGCAACTTCTCCATTTTCTCCACCTGTTTAGAGAAACACTTAAATCACATCTCTAGGGGTGAAATGCTCTGAGAAGAAAAGGAGCGGTGACAGATCCTTCAACAGATGGTGCCTAACTAACATGACATAAAACCAATATAATTTTGTTAATGGCCAAAAGAACAAAATTTACATCAGCCCACAAGAAATAAATGAAAATATTTTGCTGATAAGGGGCAACTCTAAAGGAATGTCCTGAATCCTGATAAGGATAAAATGTTTAGTAGCTTCTGATCAACTCAAAAGAAGCAAAGCTCATTAAAATAATAACCATCATTGTTCTTGGGAGGGAAAGGAAGAGAAGCGAGAAAATATTGATAACCACCCGACATGTACTTATTTAAAGTATCATTGCACTGAGAAATTTCATAGAAGTATCCATTATAAAAATGTGAATCATATGTCATCATTTTAAACGAACCTTTTCTCACATCAGCCATACATAAACCGAAAGTATACAATTCCAAAGTTAATAAGAAGCATGGGTTTATTTTCAGCCATAGTACATGGGGAAAAGGCCGTAAGAAGGAAAAATTATGAAGTATAATTTTTTAAGACTATCACCCAGTTCATATAATCCCATCCTAATTCTATTTCCCACAGGGAAAAAAAATTAAGAAGAATGTTCATGTATTTCAATTCCTACACCACTTGCTCTAGAAAAGAATAAACCATATGCGCCCAAATAAGAAACCCTTCTGCAATTATAAATTAAGAAGCCAATTTGATATACAATATTATATAACAATGCGCCTTGAAGAAGCACGGTACAGAAACCGTAGTTACAGACAAATCCAACAGGTAAACAACGAGGCAAAGCTACCAAAGGCCCCATTGTTACACAGGAATACAGCATACAGCTAATCATCATCAACTTGTAACTGCAAATCATTGAGCAATTTAGGGCATAGCAATGAGAACCCAATATGGTATTCCCATCAAAACAAAAAAATGTAGAACGCATCAAACTGAGAGCTCCAATATCTTTGGAACTGCAGCATGACTCAGATGATTAAACAAATACCCAGATAGATTTTTTTTTAAAGGTGGGGGAAAAGAGCAAAGAAGAATAGATGGCAGGGAGGAATGTTATGGTACCTCGGCCTTTGTAAATCCAGAAAAATCCTTTCTCTCTCTAGGGCGAAGACGATCCATGAAGGGTCCTGAAAACTGGGGCTTTGCTATTTGGAATTTGAAGTTAAACCCTGCGCGAGGATGACACTGATATCGAAGGACTTTCCAGCTCTAATAAAGCAAAAAATTTCAAGTACTTCTAGGGCAGGGTTTTACGCGCCTTTTCAATTTCTGTTTACTGTTTTTTTTTTTCTTCTCTCTCTTTTTAGCTTGGGCTTGAGAAAGAGCTGCTTTAAAGTGGTTTGTGTCAGACGGGCGGGCGGCTCAGGCTCACCCAATTGGAATGGACCAAACTCATTTCTGGTTGGCTTTTTGGGATTCTAAAGCCAAAAGCCATGCTCAAAAGCTCAAAATACCATACTACATTTTGCTTTGTGAAGCATTTAAATTTATCCTCTAAAAGCCTTTGAATAAAATATGATAATTAGGCCAAATCTAGTTTATTAGATTCAATAACAAGCTCGGATTTTGAAAATGTGGAAGGAGGATTAGCTGAAGTTCCAAAATATTATGATACAAAGCCTAACGTTCCAAGAGATAGGTTCATATTTTGATTAGAAGTATGTTGTAGGGAGGATAAATTGGAGATTTAAAGCAAAACATCATATCAAAGATATAATGAGAAGTATTCCCACTTATTTTGACTCTTGTTGATAGATAGTGTTGAATTCCTTTTTGAGACCTCCTTTTTACTCTACTTATTTTTTTTAAAAAAACTTTCACTCCATTGCTCTTTGCCTCCATCATTACTTTTTAGATCTTCTTTTATGTCAATATGAAGCGAATGGGAAATATATGGATTTTCAAGGACTGATCTAAGATCCTTTTGAATAATTTCTCATATTTTCTCTCTCTTTCATACCACTCTCATTCTCTATATTTTCTTCTGAAATTTCTCCTCTCACATCCTCGCTTAGTCTTTTCTAGTACAAGTGGATCGAAACATCTAGAAGCAGTTTGACCTTGCTCCAGGAAAACAAATTTTTCCTTTAAATCAAACTATATGCACCAACATAATTTTCATAAGCAAAATGACCTATAATATCAAGCCATGTGAAAACAGGCCAATGAATCTTAAGTTGGAATCTAAGGAAAAAAAACCCAACTCAAAATGGGGTTTTAAGTACCCAAAGCTAAAAATATGCATATTTAAATCAAGATGCATAGAACAACACCACTCTCTAAGTAAAATGACACATAAAATCAAGTCATTTGAAAAACAAGTCAACATTTGCCAAGTTGAACCTAAAATGAAAAAAACAATTCAAAAAAGGGGTTCTAAGTACAACACAACTTAGAATATGCATATCTAAGTCAACTGTCATGCACAGACACAAATCTCATTACTAAAATAGCATGTAAGACCAAGGCATGAGGAAAAAAATGGGCCAATATTGTAAGTTAGAGTGTAACAACCCCTTTACACGGACCCAAGTGGCTACCGAACATACGGAATACCTGTATCTGATAAACATGCACGAACAACCCGCCCTAAATAAGGACAAACGGGTGTAACACATACATAACTGGGATATAAATGTTGCGGAAAAACATAAACATCCATCGGGATTTCCTATTAGACATATACCAGAATTTACTAACTGTAACGTCAAATACAAACGTCCATACTTAGAACATCACCAGTTCTTACAATCTTCCAAAAAGGCACTCCGAATAAGTCTATTACACAATAAAATACTTACGTAATCAAAACTCAAAACAAACTCCCCAGTCCCTCCAAGCAATTAGGACCGACGTCCAGAAGGACCTGAAAACAATGGTTCTATAATGGGGTGAGACACTTCTCAGTAAGGCAAAAGATATTACAATCAGTGTGTGACCATATTTTGTATTCAATTTAAAACCGATACATTAAATGAACATTTTCAATACTGAAATGCAAAAGATATATCAACATAAATCACATGAATTTCCCATAATAGCTTTTAAATCATGTATATGAGTGTTAGAACAACGACCAGCTTGGTATGATATAGTATGCCTATTTTACCCCATGGCACGAGTTGTGCACTGATAACTCTAACAATGTCTTGTTCGTGCACGCACTGTTAAGTATCTAATATATAGTCCGATTACCCCCATCTATTTATTATTTCACCAGTGGTTTCATTACTCCTGCTAGCTGACTATCTATGTGTATCCACACTGATTTACATGTGTGGTTGCACTGTACCCTTCCAGTTGGGGAATATTCTCTGCCATTAGGGGTTATCTTTCAACCCCATAACTGAAGCTTTTTCAACTTCTAACTAGAGTATCTTTCAACTCCTATTACAGAAGTATTTTTCAACTCCTTTGGTGACAAAATGTGGTTTCATTCATCATATATACAATTTATAATAAAACAAACAACCTGTGCAATTTCAGTATTTTCGCAAACTCATACAATTGCATCAGGTATAAACCGGCACATACCCTCTCGGTTTAACCCCTTTTTCATATATAGCTCGGTATTTAACCGGCACCTATTTTCCATAGTTTCAAATAGTATAATGGAACCTTAGTTCCTATAGTTCATAATTGTATATACCACTGCATTATAAGTTCATTTAACAGCATATATCACGTTCGTTTCGTCAAAAATTGCTTTAAGGAGTAATCGGTTCAAAAAGTCATTTAAATGAAAAATGAGGGTTCAAGCATCTCCTACTAGTAGTTTAAAGCAACTAGGTAAGTTTTTAAAACGTTTGGAAATCATAAGCAAAATCCCTAAATTTACCAAAATCGTAAAAATAATTAAATTGACACTATTACCCGGTAGAATTTTGCAAATGAACAATCATAACGTACATAATAGTATAGACTACAGTTTTACCGGTTTAAATTTTCAATATAAAATGATGTAAACAAATCCCCTTACCTTAAACCCGGAAATGAAGACACGAATGGTTTGGTCCAAAACAACGACCTTGGATCCTCGAAACCTAAAAACCACAGAGTATTACCTCACTGCAATCCCAACTACTATACAAATTCTTAATCGAAATCGGAATCAAATCCTTACCTTGATTTTTTGGGAAAACCTGCAAATCTTCAAAACGACGATCTGATCCGCTATAGTTGTAGAGTTTTTCCTTTTGATCCACGCAGGAACCTTCGATTGTCGAAACATAGTCGAAACAAACGACGAACGATGAAGGATCTTAGAGAGAGAGAGAGAGAGAGAATAAGAGAATTTATAAAATAAAACTTAACTTAGCCTTTAAGTAATCTAAATAAATATCTCCTCCAAGATATTTATATACAAATATCTCAAAATATCTCCTTTCAAAATATCTTCTCCAAAATATCTCTTTATTTATTATTTATTTATTTATTTATTTATTTATTTATTTTTTCGGGGTTGGGTTATTACAATCTCCCCTCCTTATAAGAATTTCGTCCCCGAAATTCACCAACTGATACCAAGCATACTCTACCTTACGTCGGAGACCTACAGAAGAGTTGGTAGCCACCTATAAAGCAGCTCTGGCCTGAATTTATTATCTACACTCGCTTATGGCGGAGGAATACCGGGGTTACAATGTGATGCTTCGGAAGATTACACACACACACACAAAAATCTCCCGAAGACCATACCACCTATACTACTATACATAACTACGTACCATTCGAAAATAATTGCGGGTACTTCTAGCATATCTCTGACTCTAACTCACATGAAGCTTCCTCCACTGCATGGTTACGCCATAATATATTCACTAGCGGTATTTTCCTCGTCCGTAATTGCTGAAGTTTCTGATCTAATATCAGTACTGGTACCTCCTCATATAATAAAGCCTCACTGATCTCTAGAGGTTTGTAACTCAGAACGTGCGAAGGATCCGACACGTACTTCCTCAGCATCGAGACGTGAAACACATCATGAACTCTGGATAGTGCTGGAGGTAAAGCCACTTGATAAGCAACCGAACCTATCCTTTTCAGGACTTCAAAAGGCCCAATATACTGAGGACTTAACTTCCCCTTCTTTTCGAACCTTATCACCCCTTTCATTGGAGCGATCTTAAGAAAAACCATATCCCCTACCTCAAATTCCAGCTCTCAACGACGAGTATCAGCATAACTCTTTTGCCGACTCTGAGCTGCCTTAATTCTTTCCCTGATCAACTCGACCTTTGTAGAGGCCTGCTGAACCAGTTCCGGACCCAGTACCTGCCGCTCACCTACCTGATCCCAGAACAACGGAGATCGACACCAGCGACCATACGGTGCCTCATAAGGTGCTATCTCTATGCTAGCCTGGTAACTGTTGTTATACACAAATTTGACAAGCGGCAGATACCGTATCCAACTATCACCAAAATCCAGTACACAAGCCCGCAACATATCCTCCAACGTCTAAATAGTCCTCTCAGACTGTCCATCTGTCTGCGCATGGAAAGATGTACTGAACGTCAGTTGTGATCCCAAGGCATCTTGTAGACTCTTCTAGAAATGAGACGTAAAACGAGGATCTCGGTCTGAAACATTAGAAATAGGAACACTGTGTAGTCGTACAATCTCCTGCACGTATAGCTATGCCAGCCTATTCAGAGAATAGCTGACTTTGATTGGTATGAAATGTGCAGTCTTCATCAACCGATCTACTACAACCCATATAGTATTCTACCCATGCACCACCACAAGTAATCCTGTCACAAAATCCATCGAAACATGCTCCCACTTCCACTCGGGGATGACAAGTGGCTGAAGTGGTCCTGCTGGCCTCTGGTGCTCTGCTTTGACCCGCTGACAAGTCAGACACTGCTCTATAAAACAGGCGATCTCTCTTTTCATAAAAGACCACCAGAAAGATTCCCTCAAATCCCAGTAGATCTTCGTGCTACCAGGATGCACAGTGTAGAGCGAACGGTGTGCCTCCTCTAAAATGACCTGTTTAATCACAGCATCATTCGGTACACACGCTCTGTTGCAAAATCTCAATATCCCGTCGCCCGAGATACTGAAATCTGGCTTCAACCCATTCTGAACTCCTTCCATAACCTCAACTAACTCCGGATCCTCTTTCTGCGCCATACGAATCCTCTCCTGTAAAGTCGCCTGCACCACCAAGCTAGCAAGAATAGCCTAATGATTCCTTTCTACCACTTCCAAGCCTAACCTTTCCAGGTCCATAAAAATCGGATGCTGAACTCCTACTGCTGAGACCGATGCATCAATAGACTTCTGACTCAGAGCATCAACCACCACATTAGCCTTTCCTGGGTGATAGCTAATAACACAGTCGTAGTCTTTTATCAACTCGAGCCACCTGCGTTGTCTCATGTTCAGCTCTTTCTGGTGAAAAAGTACTTAAGACTTTTATGATTAGTAAAAATCTCGCACCTCTCACCATACAAATAATGCCTCCAGATTTTCAATGCAAACATTACCGCTGCTAATTCCATATCATGCGTCGGGTAGTTCTTTTTGTATTCTTTAAGTTGACAAGAAGCGTAAACAATTACTCTGTCCTGCTGCATTAGAACACAACCAAGACCCTTCTTAGAGGCATCACTGTATATAACGAATCCGTCATCCCTAGAAAGAATGGTCAGGACTGGAGCAGTAACCAACTGCCTTTTCAACTCCTGGAAACTCCGCTCGCAATCTTCAGTCCAATCGTACTTCACGTTCTTTCTCGTGAGTCGTGTCAAAGGACCTACTAAACTAGAGAACCCTTCTACAAAACGACGGTAGTAGCCTGCAAGACCCAGGAAACTTCTGACTTCCTTAACATTCTTTGGCCTCGCCCAGTCCACTACTGCCTCTATCTTACTCAAGTCCACCGATACACCTTCCTTGGACACTACGTGACCAAGAAATGCAATATGCTCTAACCAGAACTTACACTTCTTTAGTTTGGCATATAATTTCTTATCCCTAAGCATTTGCAAAACCAACCTCAAATGAACTTCATGTTCTGCAGCGCTCCTAGAATACACTAGGATGTCGTCAATAAATACCACGATGAACCGGTCTAAATATTCGTGAAAGACCCTGTTCATCAAATCCATAAATGCTGCAGGTGCATTAGTCAAACCAAAAGGCCTAACCATAAATTCAAAATGGCCATACCAGGTTCGAAATGCAGTTTTCGAGACGTCCTCCGCTTTCACCTTCAACTGGTGATACCCAGATCGTAGGACAATCTTGGAGAAAACCTGCGTGCCCTGAAGTTGGTCAAACAAATCATCGATCCTAGGTAGCAGATATTTATTCTTTATTGTTATTTTATTCAGTTCTCAATAGTCGATGCACATCCTCATCGACCCATCCTTCTTCTTCACAAATAACACCGGTGCTCCATAAGGAGAAACACTAGGTCTAATGTACCCCTTGTCAAGCAGCTCTTGTAGTTATTCCTTCAATTCTCTCAATTCAGCTGGAGCCATTCGATACGGAGCTTTCGATATCAGCGCCGTACCTTGAGCTAATTCTATGGCAAATTCCACCTCTCGGTCCGGAGGTAATCCTAGTAAGTCCTCTAGAAACACGTCAGGGAACTCATGCACTACAGCAATCATCTCCAATTCCTGTTCTTCTGCTAACGTGTCTTTCACAAATGCCAGATATCCTTGGCACCCTTTAAGGAGTAGTCTTCTAGCTTGCATAGCAGAAAGGATACGTGGTGTAGAACACACACACGATCCAAGGAACTGAAATTCCTATTTTCCTGGCGGTTTAAATAACACCTCTCTCCTATGGTAATCAATACTAGCATAACTAGCAAACAACCAGTCCATCCCTAGGATAATATCAAAGCCATACATGTTGTATACCACAAGATTAACTGGTAGTATCCTCCCCTGTATTTCAATCAGGAAGTCTCAAACTACCTTGCTACACCCTACTATAGATCCAGATGGTGTAGCCACCACCGGTTCATAATCTAACAATTGCACTTCTAATCCACACAATTTAACAAAACCTCGGGAAATAAAAGAATGTGTTGCCCTGGAATCAAATAATACTACAGCTTTATGAGAAAGCATGTAAATGATACCTGTGACTACATCACCAGCGTTCTCTGCATCACCACGTGTCAGGGAATACACCCTAGCCTGGGCGGTACCCCCTTGTTGACCACCACATTGCACCTGAGTATTTCCCCTGTATGGCTGTTACGGGGCTCCACTATTTCCCTACATACTATAGTCTCTCACCTAGTGTCCTTGTTTACTACACCGCATACAAGCCCCCATAGCCAACCAACATTGCCCCGGGTGTCTCCTACCACACAATGAGCAACGTTGGAAAGGTACGGTATTCTGAGACATACCACCACTGTTCTTCTTCCAGTTACCCTACCTCATCCTAGACGAAAAACTGGGAGGCGCTGACCTCTTCTTCGGGACCTGAACCTTTGCGTCCTCCAGTAGACTCTTCTTTGCCACAGTGGCTTTATCAACTAGTGTGGCAAAGTCTTGCAACTGCAAGATCGCCGTTTGCTTACGGATCTCGCTCCTCAGACCCCTTTGAAACTTCCATGCCTTCTTTACTTCATCAGGAATCATGAATAGAGCAAATCGAGACAGCTCCTGGAATTTAGTAGCATACTGCTGCACTGCCAGCGATCCCTGCGTCATATTCATGAATTCCTCCATCTTCGCGTTTCTAATTGTGGTCGGAATATAACATTCAAAGAAGAGCTCTTTGAATCGGGCCCACGTCAATGCTATTGGTATCAGTCAGTGCTTTTCCATCTGCTTTACAGACACCCACCAGCCTCCCCTGCCAACTTAAAAGTGGCAAAGGTGACTTTCTGCCTTTCAGTGCAGTTCAACACATCTAGGATCTTTTTGATCTCATGGATCCAATTCTCAACACGAAATGGATCTGTACTGCCCATAAAAGCTGAGGGCTTCAATCTGGTGAACTGCTCAATGGAGCAACCCATCTCAGTCGTAGGACGATCCTGCCCCCTATTCGTCCGCACTACCTCAGCCATAAGCTGCTGTGTGAAGTCACGCAACACACTAGTAGAGTCATTACTAGCCTCAGGGCCGGCACCCTCACTACTACTACCACCCACGTTGGCCGTGATATCCCTGGATTTCATCCTGAAAATAATTACGAGAACCCATTAGAAAGGTAATAACCTACCCATCAACTACTACTATCACAATATAAGGTCAATTTTCCAAGTTCACATTCTTAACATTGACATACTCCATAAATTTGACATCCTTATTCTAACTCGAATTTCACCCTTCTACTAGGAAACAAAATCGTCAATAGATTGCCGTGATTTTTTGAACCTTTCGACTGATCCAGAAAAACACATTAGTCTATCAATGAATTTTCGTCTCCAGATATACAAAGCAAAATCCAAGATCTTATCCTTGTCCTATACTCTGGTATATTCTAGACTATCACAACAAGCAACTTCTTAGTTTAGCACATATCCCTAACTAGGCAGCATGAATCAAATCATACTTCCGACTGGCTACGAGCTCTGATACCAACTGTAACGACCGGACCCTTTACACGGACCCACGTGGCTATCGAATATATGGAATACCTGTATCTGATAAACATGCATGAACAACCCGCCCTAAATAAGAACAAACGGGTGTAACACATACATAACTTGGATATAAATGTTGCGGAAAAACGTAAACATCCATCGAGATTTCCTATTAGACATATACCAGAATTTACTAACTGTAACGTCAAATACAAACGTCCATACTTAGAACATCACCAGTTCTTACAATCTCCCAAAAAGGTACTCCGAATAAGTCTATTACACAAATAAAATACTTACGTAATCAAAACTCCAAACAAACTCCCCAGTCCCTCCAAGAAACTAGGACCGACATCCAAAAGGACTTGAAAACAATGGTTCTATAATGGGGTGAGACACTTCTCAGTAAGGCAGAAGATATTACAATCAGTGTGTGACCATATTCTGTATTCAATTTAAAACCGATACATTAAATGAACATTTTCAATACTGAAATGCAAAAGATATATCAACATAAATCACATGAATTTCTCATAATAGCTTTTAAATCATGTATATGAGTGTTAGAACAACGACCAGCTTGGTATGATATAGTATGCCTATTTTACCCCATGGCACGAGTTGTGCACTGATAACTCTAACAATGTCTTGTTCGTGCACGCACTGTTAAGTATCTAATATATAGTCCGACTGCCCCCATCTAGTTTATTATTTCACCAGTGGTTTCATTACTCCTGCTAGCGGACTATCTATATGTATCCACACTGAATTTACATGTGTGGTTGCACTGTACCCTTCCAGTTGAGGAATATTCTCTGCCATTGGGGGTTATCTTTCAACCCCATAACTGAAGCTTTTTCAACTTCTAATTGGAGTATCTTTCAACTCCTATTACAAAAGTATCTTTCAACTCCTTTGGTGGCAAGCTGTGGTTCCATTCATCATATATACAATTTATAATAAAACAAACAACCTGTGCAATTTCAATATTTTCATAAACTCATACAATTGCATCAAGTATAAACCGGCACATACCCTCTCGGTTTAACCCCTTTTTCGTATATAGCTCGGTATTTAATCGGCACCTGTTTTCCAAATAAATATCTCCTCCAAGATATTTATATAAATATCTCAAAATATCTCCTTTCAAAATATCTTCTCCAAAATATCTCCTCCAAAATATCTCTTTATTTATTTATTTATTTATTTATTTTTCATTATTTATTTATTTTTTTTTTTCAGGGTTGGGTTACTACATAGAGAATGTGACACAACTCTCGCGAGTAAATGATGCATAGAATTGAGTCATGTAAAGAACGACTGAATGGTTCCCCAGTTGGAACCTTAAGAGGACAAAATAACTCAAAATGGGGTTATAGGTGAAAAAACTTAGAGTATGCATATTTAACTAAACCATGCATTGATACTACTCTCACAAGTAAAATGGCACATTGAATCAAGTTATGTGAAAAATGGGTCAGTAGTTCCCAAGCTAAAACCTTAGGAGAAGAACAATTCAAAAACGGGTGTTTAAAACATAGAATATGCATATTTAAGTGAAAAATCAAGTATTGATACAACTCTTATAGGTAATATGACACATAAAATCAAGTTGTGTGAAAAATTGTCCAATGGTTTGCAACTTGGAACATTAGAAGGGAAAAAATACCTCAAAATGCGGTTCTAAGTGTTTAGAACATAGAATATGCATATTTAAGTCAAAAATCATGAACTAATACAACTCTTGTGAGTAAAATGACAACTAGGATAAGTCGTATGATAAATGGGTCAACAAATACCAAGTTCAAATCTTAGGAGCCCTTGCGAGAGTTATTTTGACACACCACAACTACCATTTGACTTAATTACCACCCTTCAATCTACTACCCTGAAGAAACCAGAGCACCAGTGTTCTCTTCAGTTTTTTTGTTGATTTGTTGGCTGCTCACTATTTTTATTGCCTTGTTGGTTTCTTGTTTTGGGTCTTCCTGCACTTTTGTATCCTCAAGCCTCTGACTTGAGCTTTGTTTATTAATGAATTAACTTGGTTTTATCTTTCAAAAAATTAAAAGGTAATTACACAGAATATATATAAGTAGTTGCAAGTATAAATGTGTGTGTATCTTCTCATGATTATTCAAAGACCCTTTCATCCCTTCGACTTTATAGGCTACCTTTCAAGTGTGTAACTCAATGAAAATATGTGAACTCAGTGTTTAGCTTTAAATACTGACATTATTTTTTTCATTATTGATATTACTACCGTACAAATTATGCAATATGAATGATTATGAAATCTTTACGAATTTTTTATATCATATAATTATTTTTCCTGATTATACTGAGCGCCAGCTCTCCATTTGTATACTAATTTTTTTTTAATAACTCTTAATTTGTAGGGTTCGCGGTTGTCATAATATCAACACAATGCCATGCATGCATGTACTATAGTCGTCGGATGCAATTTTTGATTATTTCTCTATAATTTTTATTGTTATTTGAACTAATGGAATTTTGTATTTTAATTTGAATTTGTACTAGTATTTTTATTTGAATTTTGAATATTTTGAATTTTTTTTTGTTATCTGAACAAATGTTATTTCTTTATTTTAATTGAATTCGTATTTGAATTCGAAATTTTGAATGATTTACGAATTTTGTAGTAATTATGGTTTTAGGTTATCTATGCAAAAATGTAATTATAGATTTTTATAGGAATTGATGATTAAAAAAAATTAATATTAAAGGTTTTTTAATTTTTCTAATTATTAGTGAAGGATTCAAATTCGTCACTAATAGTAGGGTATTAGTGACGAATTCTAGATTTGTGACTAATAATGAAGTATTAGTGAAGGATTCAAATCCTTCATTAATACCCTACTATTAGAGACGAATTTGTAATTCGTCGCTAATACCATACTATTAGTGACGAATTTGAATCCTTCACTAATACGTTACTATTAGTGACGAATTTGAGCTGAGCTGATCTAGAATTTATAGTGACGGTATTAGGGTTTTAGTGATGGTTATAATCCGTCACTTATTCCATTATTAGTGATGAATTTTAAATTCGTCACTAAAAGTTAGTAGTAACGGTAGATATAGCAATTATTTTAAAACCGTCACTAATTAGTGACAGATTTGATCCTTCACTAATATCTTGATTTTTTGTAGTAAAGGTTTCATTAGGCCCAGTGTATCGCCCTGGGGAGCGCCAGTTCTATTCGTGAAAAAGAAGGACGGGACCATGAGGTTGTGTATCGATTATAGGGAGATAAATAAATTGACAGTCAAGAATAAATATCCTCTCCCTATGATCGATGATTTATTTGATCAGCTTCAGGGGACCCAGGTTTACTCTAAAATTGATCTGCGGTCAGGCTACCATCAGGTGAAAGTTGAAGCATAAAATATTTCGAAGACCGCATTTCATACCAGATATGGGCATTATGAGTTCCTGGTGATGCCATTTGGGTTGACTAACGGACCAGCAGTATTCATGGATTTAATGAACCGAGTGTTTCATCAGTTATTGGACTAGTTTGTGGTTGTATTCATTGATGATATACTGGTAGTTTGTGGTTGTATTCATTGATGATATACTGGTCTACTCGAGAAGTTTTGAGGAACACGAGCACCATTTGAGGCTAGTATTGCAGACATTGAGGGAAAGAAAATTATATGCAAAATTCAAGAAATGTGAATTCTGGCTAAGGCAGGTTACTTTTCTCGGCCATGTGATCTCTGAAGTAGGTATATCAGTCGATCCGAGTAAATTAGAAGCAGTGATAAGTTGGGAAAGACCGAGGAATGTTCAAGAGGTCAGAAGTTTTCTGGGATTAGCAAGTTATTACTAGCACTTTGTGGATGGTTTCTTCAGGCTATTAGGTCCATTAAATGACTTACAAAGAAAAATGTGAAGTTTGATTGAACCGATGACTATGAGCAGATTTTTCAGGAGTTAAAGCGGCTGTTAGTTTTAGCTCCAGTACTGGCTTTTCCTTTAGGGGAGGATAGTTTTGTAATTTACAGTGATGCCTCTTTGAAGGGTCTTGGATGTGTGTTGATGCAGAACGACAGGGTTATTGCGTATGCGTCTAGACAGCTTAAAGAGTATAAGAAAAATTATCTTGTCCATGATTTAGAACTAACTGCAGTGGTGTACGCTCTAAAGATCTGGAGGCTATATGGTGGGAAGTGCGAGATTTTTACGGATCACAAGAGCCTGAAATATTTCTTCACTCAGAAAGAGCTGAATATGAGGTAAAGAAGGTGGTTAGAGCTTATTAAAGACTGTGATTGCACGATTAGTTACCATCTAGGGAAGGCAAATGTAGTGGCAGATGCTCTGAGCAGGAAATCAGGGGGACCCGTGCTGGTAGCTATGGAGATTCAGCACTCACTTCTAATGGATTTGGAGAGGCTCAGCATAGAATTGGTCGATGAGAGTCCTCAGACAGTCATTTCTAGTCTAGTGGTTCAGCCTATGCTATACGAGAGGATTAAAGCAGCTCAGGGCGACGACGCAGAGTTGGTAGAGGTAATAGCTAGGGTGTGAAATGGTCAGGGTAAGGAATCCAACATATCAGATGACGGAGCTCTGCGGTTCCGTACTAGGCTCTGTGCTCCTACATATACTGAGATCAAGAGAACTATATTAGAGGAAGCTCACATATCCCTATACACCATACATCCAGGTCGCACTAAAATGTATCGGGTTCTGTGGGAGTACTTCTAGTGGAGTGGAATGAAGAGAGAGATAGCTGAATTTGTATAGTAGTGCTTGACGTGCCAGCAACTTAAAGTTGAGCACTAGAGACCAGCAGGGCAGTTGTAGCCATTGTTTATTCTCGAGTGGAAATGGGATCACGTTTTGATGGATTTCGTTACGGGATTACCACTAGCGCGATAGGGGTTGAATGCGATTTGGGTAATTGTTGATCGTTTGACGAAGAACGTTCATTTCATTCTAATTAAAGTCGGTTATTCTATGGACAAATTAATAGAAATATATATTCAGGAGATAGTTCACGTTCATGGTGTGTCAGTATCCATAGTCTCCGACCGAGATCCTCAGTTTACTTCACGATTTTGGAAAAGTTTTCAGGAGACGATGGGTACACAGTTAGCATTTAGCACTGCTTTCCACCTCTAGACAGATGGTCAGACTGAAAGGACACTTCAGACACTAGAGGATATGCTTCGTGCTTGTGTGCTTGATTTTGGAGGAAGTTGGATTCAATTTATGTCGTTAGTCGAATTTTTTTATAATAACAGTTATCAGACTAGTAACGGAATGGCACCTTACGAGGCATTGTATGGTAGGAGATGTTGTTCTCCTCTCTTCTGGGATGAAGTAGGTGAAAAGTGAATTTTAGGTCTAGAAATAATACAGCAGGCGTCCGACATGGTCTGACTAATTAAAGAAAGAATCAATACAACGCAGAGTCGGCAGAAAAGTTATGCAGATACTCGCCGCCAGAAACTAGAATTTGATGTGGGGGATTGGGTATTCTTGAAGATAGCTCCCCTAAAAGGAATTATGATGTTTGGAAAGAAGGGCAAGTTGAGCCCTAGGTATATTGGTCCTTTTGAGATACTAGAGAAAGTAGGACCAGTTGCCTATAGGCTAGCTTTGCCACCAGCTCTGGCTAGAATTCATGACGTGTTTTATGTTGTTATGTTAAGGAAATACGTCCCAGACTCGTCCCACATCATCAGCTATATAGGAATAGAGCTTAAAGACTCATTAACTTATAAAGAAGCGCCATTGCATATTTTAGACAGAAAGACACAAGAACTGCGCACGAAAGAGATCCAGTTAGTGAAAGTTTTGTGGAGGAACCATGCTGTAGAAGAAGCTTCATGGAACTCGAGGATGAAATCAAACGCAAATATCTACGATTATTTCAAGAGGTTTAGTGGTAAATAGGTAAAATATGAGTAGATAGGTAATAGTAATTTTAATTTTGTTAGCAAAGTCGAATTGTAATGTAATATATAGGATAGGTAGTATTTTAGTTTTGGGGGAAATTTATTTTATAGTTGTAATCTCCCAAAACTACCCATGTAACCACGGTATTCCTCCGCCATAAGTGAGGGAAGGTAATAAAATAAGTAGACCGTTTTGCCTTTAAAGAATTATGAGTTATATGAATAGTAAATTTCGAGGACAAAATTTTATAAGGAGGGGAGAATGTAATAACCCAAAGAAATTAACAGGGCCTCGTCAATGAACACATGGGATTCATCAACGAGGATATAAGAGGAGCTCATTGACGAACACAGGGGATTCGTCGATGAGGATATAAAAGAAGCTCGTCTACGAACACAGGGGATTCGTCGACGAGGATATAAGAGAAGCTCGTTGACGAGGACAGGTTTCGTCGACAAGAAAATACCAAGAGAGGTTTCTAGGTAGTCTGAATTTCATCGACAAGGAGTGGGGTTCGTCGATGAAATAATTAAAGGGCTTGTCGATGAGATGATGTGGCTCATCGACAAATCTGGCCCTATAAATAGTAAAAACCCATATTTTTAGCCCAATTTTCAGCGCGGAAACCTCTCCTCTCTCTCTCTCTCTCTCTCTCTCTCTCTCTCTCTACGGTTCCCTCCCTTTCTTTCTTCAATTCGGGGTTTGGTTTTTGCTGAATTGAAGATCTGAAGCCACCACGATGCTCTTGACAAAGTTCTCTGCAAGTCTGAGCTGATCGTCGGTGGGAGTAGTTTGGATTTCACCCCAATCCCAAGGTAAGGTATTTTATTGAGTTTTTGCCTTTCCCGTAGTTGTATAAAATATTGTACGTAGGAAAATAATGATATTTTGTTCTAGGGGATGTCATTCTCAGGGTGTTGAGTGGAGAACCCTGCGGGTGTAAGGTTAGAGTTTAGTGAGGGTTTTCAGAAACTAGGTAAGGGAAATATGCCATGCTAGGAAATTTGTATATATATTAATAGAAATTTTACAAACATGCATGTACATCTGTTATTATGTAATTTTTACAAAATAGGTATTTTTAAAGCATGTGTGGCCTGAGTATATATTACTTGATATGGAGTTTTATACAGTTTTCCAATATATCAAGTGATACAGCATATATAGACAGATATACGTATATTTACAGTTTTATTTAGATGATTACATAGATAGATGTATATAAAATTGTATACAGACGTTTATTCAGAGCAGTATGAATAGTATTTACAGAATGACATGTTTTCCTAAATTCCATAACACTCAGAGTATACAGACAGTTTATAAAGACAGATTATACAGTTATATCATCAAGATGCTACAGTTATTTAGATATCACAGTATTTACAGTACAAAATTATAGTGTTATGGTTATTTTGGAAATTTGATGAAAACAACAAAGATATATATATATATATATATATATCTGTGTGTGTGTGTGTGTGTGTACTTATATAGTATCAAATCCCTGTGGAAATATTACAGACAAATACAGTTTATAGAGCACAGTACCGTTGCTAATACAGATAAAGTGCAACCACATATCTTTGATAGTATGTGGGTACCGTCAAACTGTACTCGGAGAGGATGTAGCTCCCCAGTTCACTAGATTGAGGGGGCCAGTTTGACGAGGCAGCAGCTAGTCCCGCGCCTAGGAGTGTATGCAGTTTGGTCGGGCTGAGGTAGTGTAGAGTATAGTGACTTATTTGGAGGGCTGGCCAGATTAAGTCCCACCTACAGGCCACACAACCCTGTCATGAGAGTTCAAATCATGACATACAGAGTCCCAGGAAAAGAGCACAGTTATGTATATGTATATGTATACAATTTTACAACTTTTTTCATATATAGTATAATATAGTAGTATGAATGATAGAAAGTTCAAATGATACAAATGTTTTAAGCTACTATACATGTGTTTTACAGTTTTGCCAACACATGTAGTTTTAAATATTATTATTATTATTATAGTTTTACGACTCAAACGCCACCTACTAGTAATAGCATATTTCCACTTACTGAGCGTTGACTCACCCCATGACTTTGACATTTTTCAAGTGAGCTAGTTAGGTGAGCAGATCAGGCTCGCGGATAGAGAGAGTTGACTTGGTTACCCTGGTTATAGGGTAAGCTTGTGACAGGGTTTTGTATTTTTAGGATAGATGATATTGGAGAGAGTTATTGTATATGGCCATGGTCTGATTGTACAATGTTCTGATATTGTTTAATATATATGGTTGTATGACTTGTATATCCACTGCGTAGATATGGGTATATAAAAAAAAATGGTGTAAATTTTGAGGACGTTACAAAATGGTCTATAATAATCAATGCATTACATGCATGATTAGATAGATAAGCTTAAAAAGACCCAGATTGACCTTAGGTTCCCCATGCATGCATAAAAGAGTGCCCTATTAAAATAAGTCAATCATCATGTGAATAGGGTCAACATTTTAAAGAGAAAATGACCGAAAATGCCTAAATTGGCATGTTCGGTCGACTGAACCTTGATACATAGGGAAGTTCGGTCGACCAAACCTCCTTGGGTCAACATATTGACCCCTCGGTCGATCGACCAAGAATATATAGCAACGATCTGGTTGACCGAACCCCTACGTTGAAAATTCAACCCGCCTAGTCGACCAAACCCTTAAGTTCAAAATATCTCGATTAACCGAAGTTCGACCATTTTGGTCAACTGAACTGAGTACGGTCGACCAAACCGCGCAAGATTTGGAATATTGTCTTCAAACCCTCAAAATGGTCGACCATCTTCTCAGTTCAATTTTTTCACAGTCGACCGAACTGAGACACTCGGTCAACCGAACCTAAACGACAGTCGACCGATGCTATCGGGTTGGCAAAATTTACTGAGGTTAAAACACTGTTAAATTTTATTAAGCTCACTTAAACTTTTTCTAAAATGACCAATATGACCTGAACGGTTATAATCTGGGGGAATTCTATATATTCCCCCTTATTTGCAAAAATTACTCACTGATTAGTAATCTTAATTAGCAAAAATCCTCTTAAACTCAAAAATTCCTACTCTCATTTTCAAGCTTACTCATTTCTATTGCCAAAAATCATCTAGTAAGAGTGTTATTGTGACTTTCTTATTAAGCTTGGGCTCTCTCTTGTTCTTGTTGATTGAGACAAATTTTATTAGAGAGCAAGCTTCAAGTTTTTCTAGGAGACTTAGTTAGTAAGTCTTCCGTAGGAAAACTTTTTTGAACTCGTGAGTTTTGCATCTTCATTGCAATACTCAAAGAGTTTGTATTGCGTTTTGGTTGTGAAATATTATTTTGTAAACTGATTTCAAATATCTACTATGATTTATTTTGAGAAAAATATTTGTTAAATATATTTGAAGTTTACTTGAAATCTTTGTTGCTGCATTGTGATTGATTCCATTCTCTTGACACAGAGATTCTCACATATACACTCTCACGTATTGATTGTTATTCTTGCATTATATTGAGAGTAGATATTAAAACTACATTGAGCTTATCATATCTTATCATTCGGTAGTGTGCTGATTATATTGGTACAAAATTTGCTTGATTGAGAAGCATATAGTTTGTACGTAAATTTTATTGAGAAATATGTTGTATTCTGGGTGTAGCCTGAGGGGGCGGTAATCCAGCCCAGGAAGGATTGTTTATAAAGGTTGAGGTCAGCCCTGTGCTAATTGACCTGGTTGTTTTAGGTGCCACTCCACCCGTTAAGTGAGCCTATAGTGTAATCCTTGTACTTATTAACCAAGGCAGGGACGTAGACAATTTGCTGAACCTCGATAATATTTTTGGTGTCATCTCCATTTACTGCTTTATTGTGCATGCTTAGTTAAATCAATTGTGCAATTTAATTTTCGTTGATTATTTATATTGATTTATTTTATATGCACTAGATTGACCTTAGGCTTGTGTAATACTGTTGTTAGTGGATTGACCTAGGGAACAAATTTTTAAAATACCAATTCACCCCCACCACCCTCTTGGGATTACAGTAAAGCTAACAAATACATCTATTAATTAAGCTGTAATCGAGATCGTATTTTAGTGTAAAACATAACATAACTCACACCTATAACATTCAAATTACAAATCTTCTATTTAATCATACTTTTAGCTATAATAGATAAATCTTGATTTCTGTAAATCTACATACATATATAACTGTGAAAACTTCTCTAGATGGATAACTATATATCATGAATTAACCCCACATGAATCAGGTTATGCAGCCCGTGGGCTGGACTTAACTCTGGATGGCCTACCAGGTTAAGTCAAATTATAAACCTTTATAGTACGATTGGCCTGCTCAACCTGGTCTTGACTGCCAGGGAGCTCGTCGTCTCTTCCTTAAGGCTTAGTCGACTGTCATTCCACACTCTATCTGAGATGTGTGGTTGCCCTATCTATACTGTATTAGCTACGGTACCGTGCTCTGTAATCTGTTTTGGTCTATCAGGGATCCGATACTATATAATACTATGTCAGTATATTACTGTTTTACTATGATTCTGTATAAACTGAAATAGTCATGATTTTATGATAACTGTAATACCATGATTATGTAATAACTATAATATCATGGTTCTGTAAAAACTGTAATATCATGGTTCTATAAAAGCTGTAATATCATGGTTTTGTAATATCTGTAATACCATGATTCTATAATATCTGTATTTCATGGTTCTGTAATATCTAAATAATCATGGTTCTGTAAAAAACTGTATAATCATGGTACTATAAAAGCTATGTAAAAATCTGTACTATACTAATATTTCTCATGCCACACAATTAAATAAAACTCATATATTATAATCTATATTTTTCCGTTGTATAAGAAATATATCTAATCAATAATTTTTTTTTCCTGAAATCCAGATTTCTGAATTTTTTTTGAAAATACATAATTTCATACCCACAATGTCATACTTCTAAATTATCCAAAAATCATATTCTAAAAGCACGTAATTATATATATATATATATATATATATTATATTTTACTGGTAAAAATTTCTAAAATAACTGGCATAACATATTTCCCTTACCTGATTCTTGAAAATAAGCCTGCAAGGATCCTAATTTGCGCCTGCGGCGTATCTGCAAAAAACCCCTATATTTATAAATCCTATTCCAATCACATTAACCCCAAAACATTCTCTATTTAACATTCCTTAACCCATATTCCTTAAATAATTAACAAAACTCAAACATAACTTCCTTACCCTAATTTTGGAGTGATGTCCAAGTACCCCAAATCAATAATCTACTTTGATTAACTTGCATAGAATCATCCCTAGATCCCCGTGGTGGTTTTTGATCATTGAAACGGACTAAAACCGGGCCGAAATCAAAGAGAGAAGGGGGATTGGTCCGAAACCTAGAGAGAGAGAGAGTGAAGGAGAGAAATTTCTTCACAGAAAAATGATTTTAAGCCTATATATAGATTGCTGGCCACGTGTACTCATCGACGAGTACATAAGATTCGTCGGCGAGTCAATGAAGAACACACGTCGACGAGAGAAGCGAGTTCATTGACGATCCTTAAATACTCTAAAATTTCCTGACTCTCAGGATGTCCTCGTCGACGAGCCTAGGGCGCTTGTTGACGAGTCCCTGCTGTGTGCCCTTTCAAATTTTCTTTTCCTTTGAGATATGTCACACATGTATGTTTGTATTTATTTCTCAATCATTATACATACACACTTTGAAATTTAAATGGGATATGATGTATTTGTTGTATGCAAATATTTAATTTGTAGAGAATACCATATATGTTTTAAATATTTGTATGCTTGATTTATTAGGGGAATTGAGACTGTTTAGAAAGACATATTGTCTAAGATCTTAAATTGACTTAGAAAGTTTTAAATCTCCAATTCACCCCCCCCCCTTTTGGGATCATACCATTTACATCAGTTTGGTAAGCCTCGGATTATCTGTCAACTGTGTGAAAAAGTGGGTCACTCGGCCAAGACTTGTTACTCGACTTCTGGACTGAAGTCTGTAAATTGTGTCGCTACCAACACATCCACCAACAAAAAGCAACTTGTGGATTCCTCTACTTCTCACAACATCACCTCCGATCTTGCCAATCTCTCTGTTCACTCGGAGTATGATGGCACGGATGAGGTCGTCATCGGCAATGGCTTAAGTTTGCAAGTCACACATATTGGCTCTATGTCTCTTCCCTCTTGATCGAAGCCTTTTAAATTGACTAATACTCTTTGTGTTAGTATTCACAAGAATTTAATCTTTGTTCATAATTTTACTCGTAAAAATAATGTCTACCTTGAGTCTCACCCGTTTTATTTTCTTATGAATTATCGGAGCACAGGGGCAACTCTTCTTCACGGTAAATGTCAGGATGGTGTCTATCCAACGCCAATGGTGCCTTCTGCTAAAGAGCCTTATTTTTTTGCACTTTTTGGTGAACAAACAACAGCTGACACCTGGCATAGATGTCTTGGGCATTTGTCAAATAAAGTAGTTGATTTTGTTATTCGTACTTTTTCCCTTCTAGTTGTAGTGTCTTGTGTCTCTTCATCATCTATCTGTAATGCTTGTCAATACAATAAAATTCATAAGTTGCCTTTCTCTTCCACTTCTCTTGCTAGCACTCACCCCCTTGAATATATTTATACTGATGTTTAGGGGCCTACGACTTCCACTTCACTTGATGGGTTTCGATTTTATGTCATATTTATTTATCACTTTACTAAATATTGTTGGTTGTTTCCCATCCTAGGAAAAAAAAATGATGTTTGCAACATTTTTTGTCAATTGAAAGGGCTACTTGAAAAACAATTTGAATTTCAGATAAAACACTTGTACTCTGATAATGGGGTTGAATATCAAGCTCTTCATCATTTTCTCTTCTCTAATTCCATTAGCTGGTTTACCACTGCTCCATATACACCTCAGCAAATAGTACAAGTGAAGATCGGCATTGGCACATTGTTGAAATTGGTCTCACTCCGTTGAGTCAAGCGAGTCCTCCTCCCTCTAATTGGCCCTATGTGTTTCAAGTAGTGGTTTATTTAATAAATCGTATGCCCACTCCTATTTTGAAAAATAAAATCTCTTTCAAATGTTTGTTTGGTTGTCACCTCGATTACAAAAAAAAATGCGTATTTTTGGTTGTTAGTGTTACCCATGGCTCAAATCTTATACCACCAGTAAACTTCAACCAAAATATACGCCTTGTCTCTTTCTTGGTTACTCGAGTTCTCAGAGTGCCTATAGATGTATGGATCTTGTTACCTCTCCTATTTACGTGTTTGGGTATGTGATTTTTGATGAATTTGTCTTTCCCTTTTCTTCCTATGCCCATGTTGTTTTGCCTTCTCTGTCAATTTCAAGTGCTACCACAAAGGATCTCGCCATACCAGCGATGTCTTTCATTGGACGGATACCCTCCTTTCCTACCATCATAATGGACAATGCTCCTACAGCTCTGACTTCCCCTTCCAAGTCTTCATTACCCTCTCTTACACATTCTCCACCAGAGGTAATCCCTTCATCCACCACACCTGCATTTCCGGCCCGGTCCAACTGTACTCATGGTATGACTACCAGGATAAATAATATTCATAGACCCAAGAATCTTTACCTTGCCACTAGACACCCTCTTCCTCATCCTATTGAGCTTATATGTGTGTCTCATGCCTTGAAAGATCCCAAGTGGTGGCATGTTATGTTTGAAGAATTCACTGCATTGGTCAAACATGGCATATAAGAGTTAGTTCCACTGCGCTCTACAATCAAACCCGTTGGTTGGAAATGAGTTTTCCGTATCAAACGAAATGTTGATGGTAGTATTCCTCATTATAAAGCACGAATAGTGGCCAAAGGTTTTCATCAACAGTTTGGTTTTGATTATAATGAGACGTTCAGCCCTGTTTTGAAGCCGGTAACTATTCGACATGTCCTCTCCATTGCTATTCAAAAAAATTGGCCCCTTCGACAACTGGATGTCGATAATGCATTTCTATATGGCCACCTTCAGGAGGATATATTCATGGTTCAACCTCCGAGTTTTTTTTATCCTTATATGCCTTCTTATGTTTTTTAGTTAAAGTGGTCTTTGTATGGCTTGAAACGAGCACCTCGTGCTTGGTATCAAGAACTGAATGCTTTTCTTCTTTAGCTCAATTTTCAACAGTCCAAATCTAATTCCTCCCATTTATCTACACTTGTGATGATGTTACTCTGTATTTTTTGGTATATGTGGATGATCTCTTAGTCACTGGAAGTAACTTTACTGCTATTTCTAAGGTTGTTCAGTAACTCGGTCATCGATTTTCTCCAAAGGATCTTGGTCCCTTACATTATTTTCTTGGTGTTGAGGTAATTTTAGTTAACCGTGGGTTGTTTCTCTCCCAACAAAATTATATTTGGGATATTCTTTATCGCACCAAAGATGGATGGTGCTAAGGTAGTGATGACTACACTTTCCACAAAGGATCTTCTTCAGCTTCAAGATGGCTTTTCTCCTACTGATCTGACTTAGTACCGCTGTGTTATAGGAGCTCTCCAATATCTCTCTCTAATTCGGCCCGACATTGCCTTCCCGGTCAATAAGCTGGCTCAATTCATGCATAAACCATCTTAGCTTCATTGGACTACTACCAATCATGTTCTTCGACACTTGAAGGGCACTCTTCATCATGACATCCTCCTCAAGCGCACTGGGAATATCACTTTTCAAGGGTTCTCTGATGTTGATTGGGCCAGTGATAGGGATACCAGATCCTCCACCTTTGCCTATCTTATTTTTCTAGATGATTGTCCTATATCATGCAGCATGCGCAAGCTGCGTGTTGTGGCTCGTTCCTCCACTGAGGCGAATATTGAGCTCTTGCTTCAGCCATCTCTGAGCTTGTTTGGATTCGCTCATTATTTCAAGAACTCGGTATTCTGATTACTAAGCCCTTATATTTGTTTTGTGATAATATTGGTGCTACCCAATTGAGTTTTAATCCTCTTATGCATTCACGGATGAAGCATATTTCCATTGATCTTCATTTTGTTCTTAATCCGGTCACCAAAGGTTTGCTGCAAGTCTCTCATGTTAGCACCCACGATCAACTTGCGGACCTCTTGACTAAGGCTCAATCCCATCACAAATTTCACTCTTTGTGCTCCAAGATCGGCTTAACTGATGACACGCCTATCTTGAGGGGGCGTATAAAGGAAATTGTATTGTTTTCCAACAAACTGTCGATGATTTCAATAAACCCCTTAATGGTTGTTTTGACGGTTAGAGACAGAATGTTTGCTATGAGACCGTCAATAGATTCTGCAAACCGTCGATGGTTATGCATGTTGCTGAATTGGTGAGAATCCTAATAGTTGAAAATTTGATAACATTTGATAGTCTGTGACGATATAAGATTCTTCAGTTGTAGTACTTGAATATTTGTTTGTATTTAATAGTCTAGAATCTATTTGATTTAGTATTTAAATACTTTTAAATTTATAACAACTATACTTTATACAAGTCTTATATATAGGACATCTATACATTAATGAAAGTGCCTTGTATTTTCTATACTATAACTCTGGATGGTGGTAATGTTCTCTCTTTCTTACTTTTGATTTGCAATGCTAAAAAATACCCAATTATGCCTAATCGAAACATCAACATGTTGTGCTTCCCTTCAAAGTAACATCCAATTATTTTTGAAGCAGCAGCACCCATTTGCATAGATGGTGATGAGTATCTTTATATCTCAATTTTCCCAATTTGTTGTGAAGTGTAGACGTGCTAGCTCCTCTCTCAGAGCATGTTCTCAGGTAATCTCACCTTCTCTCTATTTCTTGCATGTTTTACAGTGGAAATTAGTATTTTTCATATTAAGGGAAAGGCCGAGATAAATTGTATTTTGAATGTATACATGCATGTTAGAAGTCCATGATTTTGATTTATATTCTATCAATGCTCTATTGCATAAAAGAATTAAAATAAATTGAATTTTTTTTCTTGAAGCTTGAGATCCCTCAAATTTTTTCATTGGTTGTTTCTTTATCCCTCTTAGGTATTCATGCTTGTTAAAAAATACGTTTTTATTTATTTATTTATTTATTGTGGCTTTTATCACAGCTGTTGGATCGTCTCTAAATCCAATGGTTGTGTGATGTCATATATATGTTTGTAAGCCATGGAACAAAGAGAGTATTGCTCTCTAGGAAGAATTTTCTTCACTGGTTTAACAGGTGAAGGGGTGTACAAGGGATTTGGGATTGGGGAGAGTCTGATCAGATCTTGTACTGCCATCATTTCCTAATGGATTTTTCTCCAGGTGCACACTTCATGGACGTAGGCAATCTTGCCGAACCATGTAAAATCTCGTCTACATTTTTTCTGTGAATGTTCTTTGTGCTATTTATTTTTTTGATCAGAAGATTAAAATCACTACGCGTCAACAAGTGGTATTAGAGTACGGTTTCAATTGGGTGCAGATTTGATAGATCATATCAAATCGAAAGAAATTTGTTGGATAGTTTTTCTACGGGAGTGCTCAAGATCAGAGCGGTTCGTTCAGATCGGATTAAGGTACACGAATTTAGATCAGGTGCCGAAAAATTATTCTGAAATTTTTCAATTGAAAAATCGGATTAAGGTACGCGAATTCAGATCAGGTGTCGGAAAATAATTTCGAAATTTTTTCAATTGAAGGAGGATCATTTTTCAATTGAAGGTGTGAAATTTTTTTTTTTCGTGGATGAAGAACATAATGAACAGTGCCAGAATTGGGTGATAGACTCAAATTCAAAATCAGGTCGGGTATGGAACGCAATGGGTTGACACGTGGGTCAAGAGGCTAGGTTGCAGGTCAGATCCAAGGGGAACCCGTCGAGTCAAGGCGCGGGTTAGCATACGGGTCGGCTAGAACACGTGCAGGTTGCATGTGCAGTGGATCAGGGATCCGGGTTGAGTGGAACGGGTCGGGTCGAGGCGCGGATCCTCCTTGTGGAGCGTTGACGTCATCTTAATAGGACGTCAAAGGAGAGAAAGAAAAAAAGGAAGAAAGAAAAATTTTTTTTAAATGGCGAGTACTTCGACGGCCAAGTTCGAGGTGGAGCCCTTTACTGGAAAAAATAAATTCAATTTGTGGCAGAGCACTATGAAGGATGTATTGGTCCAATAGGGACTGATTAAGGCACTGTATGGGAAAGACAAGAAGCCAGAGACCATGTTAGATGATCAGTGGGAGGAGCTGGAAATGAAAGAGGTAAGTACCATTCGCTTAAGTTTAGTTCTAGAAATTAAATACAATGTGTTGAATGAAACATCACCAGCCGAGCTTTGGAAAAAAATTGGAGAATATTTATATGTCCAAGTCCTTAGTTAATAGATTGTATTTGGAGAAATAGTTGTATTAGTTAAGGATGACTGAGGGCACAGAAGTTAGATACCACCTCAATTATTTCAATAAAATAATCATGCAGTTGCTGAGTATTGAGGTAAAATTGAGGAGGAAGATAAAACACTGATTATGTTGTATTCGCTTCCCAATTCACTTGATACTTTGAAAACCACACTACTGCTAGGTAAGGAGACTCTTACAGTTAATGAGGTGACTACTATCATTCTGGAGAGTGAGAATTTTCATAAACCAGATTATTCAGGACATGGAGAAGGGTTGGTGGCTAAGGGTGAGTCTAGCCAATGGCGGGGCAAGAGTTCTAGCAGGGGTAATTGGAATAGAGGGAAATATTTATCCAAGTGTAGGCATAAGAATGGGAACTGGAGGAGTGGTTGTTTTTATTGTGGGAAAGAAGGGCATATGAAAAAGGATTGTCTAAGGAGGAAAAGAGATTTAGAGGAAAAGAACAAGAAGAAGACTGAGCAAGCTACTGTAGTCAAGAGCAGTTCGTCAGTTTTTTATGGGGATCTTTTGGCTGTTACTACAACTTCCAGTTACTTAGCCGATACCTAGACTTTGGATTCGGCATGCCCATATCATATGTGTCCACACAGGGACTGGTTTGACTCTTATGAACCAATCTCTGGAGGGATGGTGTTGATGGGTAATGATGCTCCCTGTGGTATTCTTGGTATTGGAACGGTCAGAATTAGGATGTTTAATTGTGTGGTTAGAACCATCAGGGATGTGAGGCATGTTCTAGATCTGAAAAGCAATTTGATTTCCTTGGGGCTCTTTGGACAATAATGGTTTCTCTTTTTCAGTTAGGGATGGTGTGCTAAAAGTGGCTGGAGGTTCACTAGTAGTAATGAAGGGTCATCTGAGTGTACAATTTATACACTTTGGTGGGTAGCACAGTGATAGGCAGAGCTGCAACTAGTACCTCTTCAGATACAAATACAGATGATACTACTCTATGGCATATGAGGTTGGGTCACGTGAGTGAGGGTGGTTTGTAGGATCTTAAGTTCTATAAATACTATGTAAACAATGCTGGGTGAGTTTCAGAATAGGAAAGCATACGAGCAAGGAGGTGTTGGAGTACATTCATTCAGATGTATGGGGTACAGTACAAGTACAGTCTCACAGTGGTGCTATTTATTTTGTCTCATTTATTGATGACTTTTCCAGGAAAGTTTGGGTGTATTTTCTGAAGCACAGGAGTGAGGTATTCAGTAAGTTCAAAAAATGGAAAACTCAGGTAGAGAAACAAACAAGGAAACAGGTGAAGTTTCTGAGATCTAACAATGGACTGAAGTGCAAAAACAACCAGTTAATTGACTTCTATAAAGAAGAAGGGATCACTAGGCACTATATAGTTTCACATGGGCCATAGCAGAATGGGGTGACTGAAAGGATGAGCAGAACATTACTAGAGAGGGCAAGATGTTTGAGGATTCAGGCTAATCTTCTTAAGTCATTCTGGGTAGAAGTAATGAGTATAGCATGCTACCTAGTAAACAGGTCTCCTTCTGCAACTATTGACGCAAAGATTCCTGAGGAGGTATGGACAGATAAGCCAGTAGATTACTCTGTGTTGAGAATATTTGGTTTTCCATCGTATATGCGTGTGCAGGAATAAGAAAATCAAAGTTGCACTCTAAGCCCAAACCGTGCGTATTTCTTGGTTTCCAAGATGGAGTGAAGGGATACTAGTTGTGGACCTTATGGTACGAAAGGTGGTCATTAGTAGGGATGTGGTCTTCGATGAATAAGCTATGTTGAAGGAGAATGCTGATAAGAAGGTGGAGTCTAATTCAGCGGGAGTACTTATTTTGGTGGAGCTAGACAATATTCAGAATTCAGGTATGGGTAATACTCAGATTACTATTGTTGATTATGTTGCATAGGATACAGCGAGACAGGTTACAGTTCCTCAAGAAATTCCTTAGACAGGTGATAGACATGAGCCTATAGGGCTAACCATTGGTAGAGAAAGGAGGAATGTTAAGCCTCCAGTCAGGTATGAGTTTGAGGACTTAGTTGCATTTGCTCTGATTGCTAGTAATGGAGATCCTTCTGATTTTCAGGAAGCAGTTTAGAGTTCTGAATGAGATAGTTGGCTTGGAACCATGCTTGAGGAGATGGAGTCTCTTCATAAGAATAACACTTGGGTGTTGGTTCAGAAGCCTAAGGACAGGAAAAGGATACAAATAGGAGGAAGGTATAGATTATAATGAAATCTTTTCTCCTGTTGTTAAGCATGCTTCTATTAGACCCTTATTAGCATTGGTTGTCATGCATGATTTAGATCTGGAACAGATGGATGTAAAGATAGTTTTCCTTCATAGTGAGTTGGAGGAAGATATCTTTATGGAGCAACCGAAGGGGTTTGTGGAACAAGGTAAAGAATGCCTGGTATGTAAGTTGAATAGGTCTCTTTATGGTTTAAAGCAATCCCCTAGGCAATGGTATAATAGGTTTGATTCTTATATGTTGAGGATTGGGTATGTTAAAAGAAGTTATGACAGTTGTGTTTACTTCAGATTGCTTAACAGTGGTGTATATGTGATCCTTATGCTATATGTGGATGACATGTTGATTTCCTCTAACAGTATTGATGAGTTGAATGTGTTGAAAGCCAGGTTACAAGATGAGTTTGAGATGAAAGATTTTGGTGCAGCTGAAAAGATCATTGGCATGAAAATCAAGAGGGACAGACAACAAAAAAGGTTGTGGTTGTCATAGGGTAAGTATATTGAGAAGGTGTTGGAAAGGTTTAATATGGATAAGGCTAAACCAGTAAGTATACCTCTAGGTGCTCATTTTCAGTTGTCTGCTAAACTATCTCTTTCTACTGATGAGGATAAGTTGGATATGGCTAGTGTGCCTTATGCCAGTACAGTAGGGAGTTTGATGTATGCTATGGTATGTAGTATACCAGACTTGTCATATGCAATTATTTTGGTAAGCAAATATATGGTTAATCCAGGTAGAATGCATTGGAATGTGGTGAAATGGATTTTCAAATATTTGCGTGGCACTTCTGATTATGGTATCTTGTTTGAAAGTATTGATGATTGTAATGTTTAGGGTTATGTGGACTGCGATTATACAGGTGATTTGGATAAGAGGAGGTCTACTTCTGGCTTCATTTTTACCATGGCTGGTGGTTCCATTAGTTGGAAGGCTATGTTGCAACCTACTACAGCTTTGTCAACTCCAGAAGCTGAATACATAGCTTTGGCAGAGGCAGGTAAGGAGGCTTTGTGGTTAACTGGATTGATTCAGGAACTTGGTGTTATGTAGGATAGGTTACACGTATTCTATGATAGTCAGAGTGCGATCCACTTGGCAAGGAATTAGGTCTACCACTCTCGCACGAAGCATATTGACATGCGATACCATGTAGTTAGAGGTTGGGTTGAAAGTGTAAGTTCCAGTTATTAAAGATCCACATAGATGGAAATGGTGTAGATATGTTCACGAAGCTTGTTACATTAGCTAAGTTCAAGCGCTGTCTGGACTTAATTAATGTAGTCTCTTGTTGGTTGTTGACAGAGCATCCCAGAGCGTGGGGATGGAATGTTGTGTGATTAAAAGCCAAAGTGGAGATTGTTAAAAAATACGTTTTTATTTATTTATTTATTGTGGCTTTTATCACAACTGTTGGATCGTCTCTAAATTCAACGGTTGTGTGGTGTCATATGTATGTTTGTAAGTCATGGGAAAAAGAGAGTATTGCTTGTCATTTTGTGCGAGAGCTAAAGGGGGCTTTCTCTTTAGGAAGATTTTTTCTTCACTGGTTTGACAGGTGAAGGGGTATACAGGGGATCTCGGATCGGGGAGAGTCTGATCAGATCTTGTACTGCTATCGTTTCATAGTGGATTTTTCTCTAGGTGTACGCTCCGTGGACGTATGTAATCTTACCGAACCACGTAAAATCTCTCATCAATATTTTTTCTATAAATGTTCTTTGTGCTATTTATTTTGTTGATCGGAAAATTAAAATCACTGCACGTCAACAATGCTAATCTTGGGTTGATATACATAAATTTTATGTTTATTGTGTGGTAGAATTAAGATAATTTTGATTTTTGACAGTGAACCAATTTTCTCATTGGTTGCTTTCTCCATGCCTTCTCTGGTATTCATCTTAAGATTGGGTTGGTAAATGACATTTGTGAATGTTGTGGTGGCTCCAAGTCCCTCAGCTATTTTATTGATATCCAATTAAATTGTTAAGTACTGAGCTGTTTCTTTGCAGAGTGTCAAACAAGCTGCTGCAGATAGGGGCTGGGCTGACATATGTTAAATTGCTTTATTTGGAACTGGTAAAAAATGCCAGGCCTGCTATCAAATCTCCAACCGTCGCTGCTAGTTTATCCAAGCATTGGTAAGACAGAGGTCAGGCCAAGCTATAAAATTAAGTTTACCTTAAAACATTTTTGTTGACATAAGTTTAAACTATATTCTGAACTTCTCTAAAACAAATATGGTAATGATTATAATACCTGTTGAAATGCATTTACCTAAACCCAATATTTGGATAGCCTTTGAATTTGAATTATACTAAATCAGAATATATATTTATACTCATAGTTCTTTTCCTTTTTAATTGTTGATATGTTTGTAGATGCCTTACCTAGATGATTTTAATAGTAGATGAGTCCTATTTCTGTGTGTTTGGGAGAGATTTTCAATTTGAATTTGTACATATTTAAATAAGATGTAATGTAATATTGTATTGATTTTTATTCAAATGCATACAAATCTAAATTCAACACCTGAAATCTATGATTCCAAGGAAAAGAAAAAAAATACAAAATACAATACTTATGCTTTTTGGATGACCCAAACTTCTACCAGGGCTTGCCCTTCGAATCCATCCATGCGGCACCAAATTTTGAGAGAGGCGGTGGTGAAAACATTGGCAACCGTCCATTGATACATGCTTGGTAATTCACCTGGCAAACCACAAGTGATAATTGAACTTGGGACCTCGGGGTCACCAAGACCCAATTTCGCACTTATTTAATATGAGATTTTTCGAACATTCTAGTTGAGTTTCGGTGACTTGCCAAAAGCAAAGACCTTCTCCTCATTCTTTAACTTCAAGCAAAAATCTTTACAATTGAAATCTCCTAAAACAAGCAAACCATCCACCATCGATGCTAAAAACTTCAAGACCACAGTGAAAATCATATATATATATTTTTTTTACTTTCCCTCCCTAAAAGAAATTGCAGATGAGCACGAACTTTGAATTTCTTGGGGTTTATATAGAGCCAGATTTGAAGTCATATTATTATTATTATTATTATTATTATTATTGTGAACTTCCCTAATTACTGCATACCATATTTAGCTATGCAATTTCCTATTTGTCATCATAGTGTGCAAACATTTCTACTTTAAGCCATTACAGCCCAAGAAAAGCTTGAATCTCCATAAATGTTATCAAATTTTAGAAGATTTTTACAGAAATATATTTACTACGATTAATTGGTTCTTGTCCATATTCATAAATTAAAGATCTTTTTGATGTTGAACAAATGCATTTTTCCAAGTAAGCACTTGCAATAAAAGTATGCATACTTTATTTTACTTTTACAACCGTGTTAAACCATTTTCCTTTTACCAAAATTTTGGATCTTAAAATTAAGACCTTAAATTTGAGTTTATGTGAATTTTTTAAAAAATATATCTTAAAATATAATAAATTTTGTCTAAACTCACATGGGTCTAAATTTAATACCTGAAATCCGTACTCTAAAGACATCCTCAATATCTAAATTATAAGCAATTATTTCAAAAGCTTTCTCATCGATATATTTTTTTTGTGCAAACTATTTGAAGTGGTTGGCGGCACAAAACTAAATTCCCATGCAATGGGACAAAAAATATTTTTATTTTTATATAACATTCTTATATAACCTGTATATTGCTCCCACACTATTCTATTATGTGAACAATTGACAAGATTTTTTTTTTTTTTTGGTCAAGTCCATTAAATTGAACTGCAAAATAGTAAGATGGGAATTAGAAAGGAAAAGTTAAAATAAACATATAATAATTAACATTTATTAGACACAATTCATTAATTAATTATAATTATTATACTACTAAACTTACCTTGATTAAGCAAAATATCTTATTATTGTATATATCCTTCAAATTAGCCAAAAAGAACATACTAATATATGATTTTCCTTTGTATTACACAAATAGTCAAAAACTACGTTCCATTGGGCTGCGTTTGGTAACATTTAATTATTCAGTAATCATTTTTTTTCGTAAGTAATTGTACATATATAATTTCATGTACATGTACTTTCATATATCACATGTTTTGCTTGCTCATAGTTTTTTCAGTTCTTCACTTGAAATACTTCTCCTACTACTCCAATAAATATTTCTATTATAAATTAATAAGATCAAAATTCCATTTAAAATTTGAAAAATATTAGGAAAAAACATGATGAAAAAACAGCTTCTTTTTTTTTTTTTCCATGTTTATAAATCTTTGAACAAAGATTTAATTTTACATGTAATTAATAGTTGGTCTTTATAATTTTAATCATAACTGAATAACCTTTCAAATTTAATAATGTCTAATACAGAAAGAACATATAAAGAAATATAAATTTTTCTTTTCTCAAATAAAATACTTACCTAAATAGGGCTCAAATAAAATTTTAAATATATAAAAAAATTAAATTTCGTTGGCTTGATTTTGATTTAAAAACAATATAAAGCACATATCTAGAAAAGATCGATAATTATTTCACCAAGAAGAAGAAGAAGAAGTCGTGTTTGGTAATTACACTTTAACATTTTCATTGGAACAAGAAAATCATGACCGTCAACTGTAATCTAATTTGGCCTTTGATCAGTAACAAGAGTCCCAAAAATAAGAATTGTTAGGCAAACTAAATTTTTGATTCCCTCAAATTAATTTTTTTTCAAAATTTTTCTTCTTTCTTGGCATGCAATTCATGTTGTTTCGACCTTAGGGTTTTAATATATATATATATATTGTATGTATTATTCTTTCATTATGAAAAGTTATTTTAATTTATCCCATGGAGAAACATTAATTCATTTACTGCAAGAATAAAATGGAGTAGACTCGAATTAGTATTTGTATTTTTACAAATTCGTCATATTATTTTCCATTCTACTACACCCTCAATGTATTCCATTCAAACATTGTAAACTATGTCGAATTAAAGTAACTTTGTTCATTTTATTGGTGCACTGTAAAACTGGAATTTGCTTGGAAACCTTTCTATCCTACATCGGATTGTGTCATGATTTGTGTTCCACATAAGGTGAATACCTTTAGATGACCTTTCATTTTAAATAAAGTATTTAATTATAAGGTAGGTATATAAAATTAAATGTGTTAGTTGTTGTTTGGTTTGACCGTATTTTTCTTTAATTTTCTATTCAAATTTGTTCTTTATTTTGTCTAAAATTCATTTGATCATGTGACTATTCGTTTTATTCAATTTTAGTGTATCGATTTTGCAAACTCACTAGATTTTGTTGATTCTCCGTTTGATATTGTCTTATATATGATTTTTAAATGTTTTATATTTTCTTTAGTACTTGGCTGTAATTGCATCTTTAATTAGTATTCTTAACAAAAATTCTCAGCAAAAAAAAAATAAATAAAAAAAATTCCTATTTAGTAATGTTGGAGTGTCAAACTTGGAGAAAGAAGAAAATCCAGGTCATCCATTTCGTTGGAGAGATCCAGCAGCTGTGTTTTCTACTTTTGTTAGTGGAGGGGCAATAATGTAATTTTATTTGTAATGTATTGTGAAAAAAAAAAAAAAAACCACAACAAGGGCAGGGGTTCTTTTTACCTTCTGTTTGGCGGATTCAGAGAGCAGCCGCGAGAATCTTCTGCTTCACTCGAGCGTGAGAGTCTTTTGTGCACGAGGGAGACCTACAACCCGAGGAAGCCATCACCCGCTGAGAGAGCCTTTCAGCCGTAGCGCACGTGAAAGGGAGACGGCAGGAGGTGGGTGCAGCATTGGGGATCTCCAGCCTCCAGCAAAGGTCCACGTAAGGGTAAGGGAAGGTAATGCACAGATCTATTTCTTAGGAGGGTTTCTTTTAGGGAAATTGGGGAGGAAAATAGGAAGAAGCCTAGGGTTCTTCGCAGGTGCGAAGAGAGGCTTTCTTGGGTTGTTCTTGAACTGATTTCCAGAGGAGATTGGTAAGCCAAGAAAGGGTAAATCTATGTATGTATACTTATTTCCATCGATTTAAAATAGTGTCTACGAAGGTGAGTTCCTGTCGTGGATGTAGGCCAATTTTTGGGCAGAACCATGTAAATGTGTTCTTGTGGTTGTGTGATTTTGACATGTTTATATTTTTTAAAATTTATTGTTGCTTTGTTGAATATTGGATTGGTGAATAAAAGATTTTTCTTGATCAGGCTTGGCACACACGCACGTTGGAATAAATAGGTTTTTGTTTAGGTGTGATTGTGGTTGATGCTTAGATAAAATTAGATTATTATTGTGGTTTGTTTATAATTGGTTAAAATCTGAAAATTAGAATTAGCAATCAGCTTATACACACAACAAGTGGTATCAGAGCCTGGTTATGTGATGGGGACCGCTAGGTTTGAAATTGAAAAATTCACCGGAAAGAATGATTTTGGTTTATGGAGGATTAAGATGTGTGCCATCTTAGTATAGCAGGGGCTTGAGGAGGCTCTTCTTGGAGAAAAGAAGGGGGCTTCCACTTCACAAGAGGGGAAACCAAGTTTTCCCTCCGCCGACAAAGTGAAGCCCGAAATCCTCCTAAAGGCACATAGTGTCACTATCTTGTCCTTAAGAGACTAAATGCTTAGGGAAGTTGCCAATGAGGATACGACAACTAGAGTTTGGTCAAAACTAGAGAGTTTGTACATGACAAAATCCCTAGCAAATAGACTCCATAAGAAGACTAGACTCTACACCTTTAGAATGACCCATGGAACATCTATTGATGAACATTTAGATGAATTTAATAAAATTCTTTTGGATCTTGCTAATATTGATATTAGTATAGATGAATAAGACCAGACAATTTTTTATTGAGTTTTCTTTATTCCACATATGAAAATATTAAAGAAACTATGATGTATGGGAGAGAGAGAGAGGTTGACTTTAGAAGATGTGCAAGCCGTTTTGCACTTTAGGGAATTGCACACTAAGTTTGAGTCTAAATCAGGGTCAGGGGAAGGGTTAAATGTGAGAGGTAGGTTTGAAAAGAGGGACAAGAAAGGAAAAGGCAAGAGGTTTAGATCAAAGTCTAAAAGCAAAGCACTAAAGTGTTTTGCCTGTCATAAGGAATGACATTTTAAAAGGGACTACCCTGAAAGGAAAAAGGTTGCCAATGCCACCACCTCTGAATCAAAGGGTAAGATAGCTGTAGTTTTAGATAGGTATGATAGTGCAGAAGTGTTGAATGTCTCTGAGAAAGATTCGAGAAAAGAATGGATATTAGATTCAGGATGTTCCTTCCACATATATCCATTGAAAAACTAGTTTGAGTCCTTTACATGCTTAGAAGAAGGTCATGTTGTCCTAGGAAACAATAAGTCATGTAAAATACATGGTATTGGGACTGTGAGGCTTCTAATGCATGATGGGATTGAAAGAGTACTAAGAGATGTGAGGTACATACCTCTGTTGCAGAGAAACTTGATTTCTCTTGGTAGCTTAGATAAGACAGGATGCACGTTTAAGTCTAAAGAAGGTAGCATAAGGGTATGTAGGGGTTCACTGGTAGTGATGAAAGGGGTGCTAAAGAATGGGTTGTACACTTTGGTAGGAAAGACAGTGATTGGTGAGGCTTCACCTATCAATCACAGGGTAGAAAATTAGGTTTCTTTGTGGCATAAGAGGCTAGGGCATGTTAGCCAACAGGGCCTAAAGAAGCTAGAGAAACAGGGGCTGCTTGGGGATAGGAAACTTGAGGAATTGTCATTATATGAGGAGTGTGTCTTGGGTAAGTCTACTAGGGTTAGTTTTAAGAAGTCCACTCATACCACGAAATAGACTCTTGATTATATACATTCAGACTTGTGGGGGCCTGTTACGGTTAGTTCTCATGGTGGTTATAGGTATTTTCTGTCAATTATAGATGACTTTTCTAGGAAAGTATGGGTTTATATTCTAAAACATAAAAGTGATACTTTTTAAAAGTTTAAAGAATGGAAAACCTTAGTTGAAACTCAAGTTGGCAGAAAAGTTAAAACACTGAGAACAGGTAATGGATTAGAATACTTGTCAAATGAATTTTTTGAATTTTATAGAGCTAAGGGCATTGCTATACATAGGACTATTAGGGATACTCCCCAACAAAATGGACTAGCTGAAAGGATGAGTAGGACTATTCTGGAAAGGGTAAGATGCATGTTAGCCACTTCAAGTTTGCCCAAGACCTTTTGGGCAGAGACTGTGACCATTGCTGTATACCTTATTAATAGGTGTCCTTCCTCAGCTCTAAATTTTAAAACCTCTTAATAAATTTGGTCGGGTAAGCCTGCTAATTATTAGGTTTTAAAAATTTTTGGGTGCGTAGCCTATGCCCACATTAGAACTGATAAATTAGAGCCTAGGGCTATTAAATGCATTGTTGTGGGATACCCTGAGGGGGTTAAAGGCTATAAGGTTTGGGTTATAGAACCTAGAAAACAAAAATATATTATTAGTAGGGATGTAGTTTTTAATGAAACTAAAATGGGGGGAAAACTAGAAAATTCAGATGAAAGTGTTAGGCACTCTGATACTAGTGACCTACAGCTTGAGGTGGAGCAACCCTCCACTTCTCATAGCCATTTAGAAGCAGATGCTACAGATTTTGAGGAGGAAAACTCAAAACCAGAAACTTCTGAATTAAGTATAACCTACCTTCTAGCACAGGATAGGGAGAGGAGGGTCATAAAACCTCCTCAAAGGTATGGGGAAACTGATATGACAACTTTTGTTCTTTCTGTTGCTGAAATAGAAATTGAGGTGGAGCCTAGCCTAGGACTTTTAGAGAGGTCATGGATAGTAAAGAGGCTAAAAAATGGATTCTTGCAATGTAAGAAGAAATGAAGTCTCTAAACAAGAATAAGACATCGGTGATGGTACCTAGATAAAAAAAAACAGAAACTCATAAGATCCAAGTGGATCTTTAAGAGGAAAGAGGGAATCCCTAGAGTTGAACCACCTGGGTATAAAGTTAGGTTAGTGGCTAAGGGATTTACACAAAGGGAAGGGGTAGAGTATAATGAAATATCTTCCCCTGTTGTGAGGCATAGTTTAATTAGAATTCTATTATCTTTTGTTGCTGTACATGACTTGCATTTGGAATAACTTGATGTTAAAACTGCTTTCTTACATGGTACTTTAGAAGAAACAGTTTATATGCAACCTCCTGAGGGTTTTGATATAGAAATGAATAAAAATCATGTATGTTTATTAAAAAAATCTTTATATAGGCTAAAACAATCACCTAGATAATTGTATAAATGATTTGATTCTTAAATGATTCAAAATTATTTATGTAGAAGCAATTATGATGGTTGTGTTATTATAAATCATGTGATAAATGTCATATATATTTGCTATTATATGTTGATGACATGATGGTTGCTTGTGGAGACTTTGATATGTTAAATCAAGTTAAGTGCATGCTTAAATCTGAATTTGAAATGAAAGACTTAGGGCCTGTTAAAAGAATACTTGGTATGGAAACTAGAGAAAGGAATAAAAGGCTTCTTTATTTGTCTTAATAGTCTTATATTTCAAAGGTGTTGAAAAGATTTGGAATGAGTCATGTTAAATCTACTTCTATTCCTATTGATAGCATGTTAAATTGTCTAGAAAACAGTGTCCTGAAACTGAAAATGAGTCACTATTTATGAATAGAATACCTTATGCTAGTATGGTTGGTAGTGTAATGTATGCTATGATATGTTCTAGACCTGATCTATCTTATGTTGTAAGTCAAGTGAGTAGATTTATGAGCAAACTTGGAAAACCACATTGGCATGCTTTGAAACGAATTTTTCAATACTTGTCTAAAACAAAACAACAAGGATTAATATTTGGAAAAAAGGATATGCATTGTGAAATAGGGTTAAAAGGATATGTAGATTATGACTATGCTGGAAATCTAGATACCAGGAAGTTTTTGTCTGGTATGGTCTTTTCTTTTTTAGGTAGTGCTATTATTTAGAAATCACACATGCAGTCGGTGGTAGCCTTGTCTACCACGGAGGCTGAATATATTGCCATGACTGAAGCCTTTAAGAAGGCTATATGGATAAAAGGACTGTGTCTAGAGTTAAGAATGTATAGTGGAACCATTATAATTTTTTGTGACAATCAAAGCACTATTCATTTGGCTAGGAATAATGTTTATCATGATAGGTCCAAACATATAGATGTTAGGCTGCATTTTGTGAGGGATATTATTTCTAATGGTGAAATAGAAGTAAGGAAAACTCCAACAGAGGATAATCCTTCTGATATGATGACTAAAGTAGTACCTAAATCCAAGTTTGAACATTGTTCAAACTTGGTTAACCTTGGAAGTTGCTAGTGTTTGTTTTGCAGGAACCGCCATAGGAGATTCTAAGGAGGTGTAAGGGTTACAAGCTTGCCAAGGTGGAGAATTATTGGAGTGTCAAGCTTGGAGAAAGAAGAAAATCCAAACCGTCCATTTCGTTGGAGAAATCCAGTGGCTGTGTTTTCTACTTTTGTTAGTGGAGGGGCAATAATGTAATTTTATCTTTAATGTATTGTAAATAAAAATAAAAAAACACAGCAAGGGCGAGGGTTCTTTTTACCTTCTATTTGGCAAATTCAAAGAGCAACCGCAAAAGTCTTCTACTTCACCCGAGCATGAGAGTCTTTAGCGCACGAGAGAGACCTACAACCCGAGGAAGCCATAACCCGCCGAGAGAGCCTTTCAGCCGCAGCACATGAGAGAGGGAGACGACAGGAGGTGGGTGCGGCATTGGGGATCTCCACCCTCCAGTGGATGTCCACGCAAAGGTAAGGGAAGGTAATGCACAGATTTATTTCTTAGGAAGGTTTCTTTTAAGGAAATCAGGGAGGAAGATAGGAAGAAGCCTAGAGTTCTTTGCAAGTGCAAAGAGGGGCTTTCTTGGGTTGTTCTTGAACTGATTTCCAGAGGAGATTGGTAAGCCCAGAAAGGGTAAATATGTGTATGTATATTTATTTCCACCGATTTAATATATTGTCTCCGAATGTGAGTTTCTGCCGTGGATGTAGGCCAATTTTTGGGCCAAACCATGTAAATGTGTTCTTGTGGTTGTGTAATTTTGGCATGTTTATATTTTGCTGAATTTATTGTTGCTTTGCTGAATACTGGATTGGTGAATAAAAGATTTTTCTTGATCAGGCTTGGCACACACGCACGTTGGAATAAACAGGTTTTCGTTTAGGTGTGATTGTGGTTGATGCTTAGATAAAATTAGATTATTATTGTGGTTTGTTTATAATTGGTTAAAATCTGAAAATTAGAATAGCAATTAGCTTATACACACAACAAGTAATTTCTATATCAAAATATTTATCAGTAATCACAATTCTCTTCATTCTCAACTATTGATAAGTTTGTAGATACCTTGTATACTATTTGTATTTTGTACATAGACAAATCTATATAAATTGTTTAATTCTTTTGTGACCAAACTTATTTATAAAAATCTAAGGTGGAAACGATGTTTTTTGAGATTTTACAAATTACAGTTGAAACGGTGGAATTTAAAGAAATGATTTAGAGGTTGATATCTAAGGTGGGTTTAAAAAAAAAAGAATTCAAAGCTTTGTTAACTAAGCACATGGATTAAGAAATGGTTTTAAATAAACTTTCATATGAAAATCTCCTACGAGCGTTGACCACCCGGTGACGTTAGGGGTGAGCATAATTTGGGAAAACCTGAATTAACCAACCAAAATTGGTCGGTTCGGTTTTGCTAAGAACACAAGATTGGTTGGTTCGGTTATGGTTTGACAAAGTTCGATTAATCAGTTAATCAGTTTAATTTAAGAGGAATGTTAATTTGGTTAACCAAAATAACCGATTTAATAATTAATTAAAATATAAATATAAATTTGAATATGTTAATTAGTATATGCTAATTTGTTAATATGTTAATTAGTATATGTTAATTTTTTAATATATTAATTAGTATTTAGTAAAAAATATACAATTATATTTTATTTTTATTAATTAATTTCAAATTAATTCGGTTAAATTTGGTTAACTAAATTACTCAAAAAGGTAATTAGGTCGGGTTCGGCTCGGTGAGGCTCCTCTATTCAATTGGTTTGATTAACAGTTCTTATTAACTGGAAATTTCAGTTAATTCGGTTAATTAACCGAATTTGTCCAAGCCGACCGTTTGTTCACGCCTAGTTGACGTAGAACAATTGTTTTTAACAATTTTGATTTTGCATTTAGTTAGTTTTTATTTTTCTAGACTTCAAAATTTATAAAGAAAAAATATATTTTTATTTTGGGATATATATATTTGTTCCAAAATTTTGACTCAATGGTGATTTTTTTGTTTTTATTTTGTGACACTATATTTTAGCTATGAAAATTAAATATTAAAAGAGAAATAACAAATTATATTTATTATATATATATTAATTAATATACATTCATCTAAAATTTTTAATTAATTGGACGAATTCTGGTATTAATTTTAGGATTTTATTTACCTTTTTAAAGAAACCGATCGAATAGAATCCATTCAGTTAAAGTCTTATCCATTAACAACAAGAACTGATCCATTTGCAGCCCGGGTCGGGTCTTAGGTCAAAGCCCACTAGTTATGCAGAACACCCTTCTTGAAGAGAAATTATTAGGTAGACCGAGTCACCATGTCATCCATAGATTAATCCAATAAAATAAAGACAACACATACAATAAACCACATAAGTAAAACATAGTTAACTTTCTTTCGAAACAAATAAAAAAAGTCCATGATTAATTTTCCTTCAAATAAAAACTAAGTACAAAAAAAATCCACCATTAATTTTTCTTTCTAAAATAAATTACAAAGAGATTAATATAAATTGAGGATCAAAAATTTTAAAAACTCATATTTAATATAATTATTTTACAAAAAGAATTAATATTTTAAGTGTTAATTTAATTAGTAGTTTTAGCAGATTGGTAGTTCATTGAAACTTTTTTATTTTATTTAACAAAAAATGTTATGAAGTTGCTAAGCTAATTTTTTATAAACAAATTAATGGATTTATTTAATTTTCAGATGTTTATAAAATTATTTAATCATATGAATATTTTAACTATTTTTAAAATTTTCTTTGAACTAACCATAAAATTTTATAAAATATAGATAAATAATAGTATTATATTTTTCATACAAAAAATAAAGATCGTTCTAAATAATAATAATCGTTTAATTAAATTAAATAATAACACATTTTCACATTTTAATTTTTTAATATGAAATCACATGGACAAAAATGAATAATAGAAAAAATATTGATTTACAAAAGAAAATTAACTATGTATTTTTTTTTTCTTTTTGTAGTTTTTAACCATAAATTAATTTAGATATCTTTGTAATTTGTTTTGAGAAGAAATTTTAACTATGAATTAAAAAAAAATTTATGGGAAGGAAAATTAATCATGTATTTTTGAGAAAGATACACTAATTTCTCCTGAGGTTTGCAAAAAGACAATGACCTCTTTTAAGGTTTCAAAAATTTTAGAAACCTCCCCTCAGGTTTAAAAAATCTCAAGGACCTTCCTTGAGATTTTTCAAAACGACACAAGCCTCCCTTTATATTTTACAAAAAGAAAATTTTTTTTAAGGTTGGTCTCTGTCATTTTTGACAAACTTCAAAAGAGATTCTTTGGATTGTTAAAATCTTAGGCGAAGTCTTTGTCTTTTTGTCAAAGTTTAGGAAAAGTGATTGTCTTTTGTCCTAATTTTTTTTATTTGTTTTAGATGATTAATTATATTTTACTTATATGATCTAGCATATGTGTAACGACCTGGTTAATTTACCCCATAATTAAATATCATTTACTTTAAACATAATAAGGTCAACTCGAACCCATGGGTAACGAGGACACACATGTCATACACAGCGGAAACCTAGTAGCAGTATACATAAATTTCAACCATTCAACCATTTTACACAAAATATCAGAGTACCTATATTCCACCATATACTGTATATATATATATATATATACAATCCTCCAAAATATCAAAAGATAACACTAGGATCTTACATTTAAAAAAAAAACCTATTAACCCTAGTTCAAAAGACTCACCCTCCCGTCTGTCTTTTTGGGTTTCCTAAAATGGTTTAAACTGGGGTGAGACATCTTTCAGTAAGGAAAAATAAACTAAATACAGTTATTTGGTAACATGAATATTTGCGTGTTATAATAAATATACAGTACACATCACATTTCTGAAAACACCGATAATATCATAACTGAAAAATTCATACATTTCATAGTCATACTGAATCATACTATATTTCACTAATCATAAAATCATCTGATATGACTAGTAATTATGAAATTTACCCAAAATGAATAGCTAGTTGGTGTCATGTATTACCCCCCCATAATGGGTTGTGTAGCTCAAAAGCGGGACCAACAATGGCTGACCGACCACTACAAAATCAAAAATGTCTGTAAGTATGAAGGGCCCGCCACACCCTAGTCTAGACTGCCAGGTGGACATTTACAACTCTACACTGAAAGCCACATCGATTATCCATCTCCCACCCCCTCTACTAGTAGGGGCGGCTAGCACAAGTTTGAACTAAAATGAACTGTATAGCTACGGTACCGTGCTCCTAAAACTAATCTAAACTGTCATCTGGGTTCTAATAACATATAATACATGAACATATACTGTTTTTAACATAAATAGATTGATAACATTTTCTGAATTCTGTAATAACATAAAAAAATTACGGCCTTATGTCGGATACATGCATAATTGCGGCCTTGCGCTGGCTATCAATCATGGCCTTGCACCGAACATAACATACATACTGATCTGAGTAAAGGTATTATTTATCATGTATTCTGAAATCATAATGTACTGCATTATCTTGTTGTTTCTGAAAATCACTAAAACATGCTTTAACTGTAAAATTGACTTAACATTAGGGGTGAACATAATTCGGTGAAAACAGAATTAACCGAAATAACTGGCCAAAATTGGCCTGTTCAGTTCGCGTAAAAAACTCGGTTTGATCCGTTCAGTTAAAATTCTACAAAAGTCCGGTTAATCGGTTTCGGTTTGGTTAACGGTAACAAATATATCGGTTAACCAATTAACCAATTACTACTTAATTACATTTAAATATAATCATGTCGGACAGTCGGGGGACTCGGGCTTGGGGCTTGGGGCCTAAGGGGGAAAAGGGCGAAGCCGCGGAGGGGTCTCACTTCACTGAGACACTAAGTGGGAGAAAAGGAATTTGGGAATTAGGGATTGGGGATTAGAGTTAGGGCTAGGGTTTTCATTTCTCTGTGCTCTACCCATTTGCGCCGTAGGCCCACCGCCCGCAGCTCTTCATCGGAGTCATTGGACCACCTCTCGGAGTCGACGAATCCCCTCTTCGAGTCTTCAGCAGCTCGGCTCTCTAGAGTCCAACCTCTCGGCCCTCAGCGTCTCAACCACTCCACTTGGCCCTCGGCGTCTCAGCTTCTCTTCTCTATCTCAGCTCGGCGGCCACCAGCTCGTCGTGCAAACCCGATAACTCTTCCTCTCCTCTTCTTCTTCTTCTTCTTCTTCTTCTTTCGTAATATAATTATCTGAATCCAACCTATGTCCTTTAGCTATATTCAATGATCTTTTCTGTGAATTTGCTCTTCCATTCTCAATAATAGTAGAAACATATGGTATTTCTATCTCTAATATTTAGCCAACTTTCTTTATCTTTGAATTTCTTTATTAGCAATATAAAAAAAAACTAGATATTCTTCCATTTTTTTTCTTAGCTTTTGTAGGATTTAGCAGTCAACACATCCTCTTTGGCAGAAGTAATTATACTATTTATCTTGCAGTTGCATTGCTTATGGAAAAGCCTTAGTTTACCTTATAGAAATTTCAACTTCATGCATGAGAATACATGGGAAATCCATTCACAAATATATTCCAAGTACTTGCAACAATTGATAGGAAAGGCTGAACTTTTTTTTTTTTTTTTTTGCAATCAAAATTGATGGTATTCTCACAGGACAGGTTTCTTTGTTTCCAAGCATAAGAGTAATAGGAGAGTGATTGGAAATACCTAGATACAAGAATTCATTTTGAGAATAGGAGAGAAATTCATCAGCCTCGGGAGAGAACAAGATTCTATCTAATTTTCCACTTTTTGAGAATCAACTTGCTTGACTTTAAATCTTGCTTGAGATGAGTTTATAGAACCTTTATATTTATTGCATTTCCATTCAACACTTTTTTTTTTCCATACAAACAAGGACTTCCATTTTTCTCAGTAGAAGGGAGAATTCTTCCACTTTTGATAGTAGCCCCTAAAGGAATTTCCTTTACAGAATCAGTAACCATATCTGCCAAACTTGTGGAAGAAGGTTCTTCATATTGTTTTATTTTAGTTTTTTCCTTCAATAAACAAAGCCATGCGTGTTTCGTTTTTATTTTTTTTTAGATATTAAAGGGAAAATGAGCAATGACTTGCCTATAGAGGTGGAGGTGCCAAACTTGGAGGATACAATAATGATGCAAGCTAATTCCCAACATTAGCCTTCAAATCCGAGCAAGACAAGTGAGAGTGCTACTAATCCTCCTACTCAATCTAATTAGAAAATTAGGAAGAGAATGAGACCAAGATCTGAAGTGTGGGATCACTTTACTAAATTTGTAACGGAGTCTGGTGAAATTAAGGGTAAATGTCATTATTGTCATATTGATTACTGTGATGATCCTAAAAAAAATGGTACGGGCACACTTAGATATCATATGGTTAGATGTGCACAAAATCCACATGTTGAAGAAACAAAATAGACACAATTAAATTATCAACCAGCCTCAAAAAATGTAGAGGGCTCAGAGGCAACTTTTACAAATTGAAAATTTGACCAAGAGGCAATTCGAAAGGCATTATCTTACATGCTTACGGTTGATGAATTGCCTTTTAAATTTGTAGAGAATATGGGATTCAAACATCTTATGAAAGTTGCATGCCCTCGTTTTCGAATTCCATCAAGATGGACAATTTCTTGGGATTGTTATGACCTTTACATGGAAGAGAGGTTAAAGTTGAATTTTTTTTTGAAAACCTCATCTCAAAGGGTTAGTTTCGCAACTGATAGATGGACTTCTTTGCAAAAGGTCAATTATATGTGTTTGACTGCACACTTTATAGATAATAATTGGAAAATGAACAAAAAGATCCTTAACTTTTGTCCAATTTATAGTCATAAAGGTGAAGATATAGGTATGGCCATTGAGAGGTGTTTGCTTGGCTAGGGAGTTGATAATGTGTTTACAATGACTGTAGATAATGCAAGTTCAAATGATGTTGCAATTGCCTATATAAAAAGAAAAGTTTCAAATTGGAGAAAATACATTCTAGGGGGCAAATTCTTGCACATGAGATGCATTGCACATATAATTAACCTAGTTGTGCAAGATGGTTTGAAAGAAATGGGGGATTCAGTTGCTCGTGTTAGAGACTTAGTCAGATATGTTAGGCATTCACCTGCTAGGTTGAAAAATTTCAAGCGTTGTGTAGAAGTAGAAAAAGTAGAATGCAAAAAGATGTTATGCCTAGATGTTAGCACTCGATGGAATTCTACTTATATGATGCTAAACACAGCTCAAAGATATGAAATGGATTTTGAAAGCTTTAGGGATGAAGATCCTTCATTTAGAATTGAGCTTGAGACTAGGGATGGCATATCAAGTAGTTTTGATTGGGAAAAAGTCAGAAAATTTGTGATGTTTTTGAAACATTTTTATGAACTCACTGTACGAGTTTCAGGTTCTTTGATGAAATTAGTGGGATTGATTGTCTTCTAAAAAAGTGGGAAAATAGTGATGACCTGGAGTTGAGTTTAATGAGCATGAAAATGAAGGATAAATACAACAAGTACTGGGGAAACATTGACAAAATGAATATGTTGATTTTTGTTGCATTTGTTCTTGACCCTAGATGTAAGTTGGGATTTGTGCAATATGCTCTTTCTACTATGTATGAAGGTGACAAAGGTTTATTGGTGGGGAAAAAGGTTCAAGATACAACATTTGAATTGTTTGCTGAGTATAAAAAGTTGTCACAATCTAAAAATGAAGAATCAAACAGAAGTGAAACTTCAAGCTCCATTTGCTCCACTAGTCAAGGTGAAGCAGCAGAACGAAAGTTCAAAGTTTTGTATCAAAAGTACAAGACTCAAATTGGAGGTGGAGATAATAAATCAGAGTTGGATAGGTATTTGGGGGAGGATTGTGAAAAAGATGTGGAGGGCTTTGATATTTTGGAGTGGTGGAGGTTAAATAGTCAAAGGTTTCCCGTCCTTTCACATATGGTTCGTGATGTTTTAGCAGTACCCATCTCTACAGTTGCTTTAGAGTCTGCTTTTAGCACAAGGGGGCATGTTCTCGATGCCTTTAGGAGTTCTTCGACTCCTAAAATTGTTTAAGCTCTTATCTGTACACAAGATTGGATGTGGGGTTCATATACTCCAATTAAGGTTGAAGAAGACATAGATGACCTTGAAAATCTAGAAAAAGGTAATATTATATTTATATATTATCAAAAATTTTCATTTGTTCATTGAATGATTAATTATTACAACTTACAAGTGCTTCTATACAATTTTTTAAAGTTTTCAACCGTTGCATTGGAGTCCATAATTGGTGAATAAGTCAAACAAAGAAAGACAAAGGGTTAGTTTCATACTTTCATATTGAGATTATGCTTTAGTGTTTTGTCATATAAATTACATGCTATCAATTATCATTATTTTGATTTGTTGCAGACTTGCAGGTGAAATAAGCGCAGAGAAATTGTAGTTTGTATTTTGTAATGTAAGAAGTTGAAGAGTGGGGGTTTGTAATACAAGAAGCTAGTCAGCTCATGTATGAAGCATTGAAGCCCTAGTTTTTTTTCTTAATTTTTCAGAAACAATTTATATTTCAAGTTTATTTTTTATTTTTATTTCATACAAACTATTTACATTGGTTTGTAATATAATATTAGGGACTTTGAACTCTTGAACTCAAATCCAAGTAGACACTACAGACCTTTAAATTTCATGTTTGGTCTGTGATTATATTTTTTTAGGAAGATTTTCTAGATTGTTTTGATATGCTCATGATTTTATTTTTACATCGATTAGATTTTATGTAAACAGGGTTCTATACTTCTATTTTTACATTGACTAGATTTTATCTAAGCAGAGATAAGACACCTAGCTAGCTAGCTAGTTATGAGCCTTTGATGGTGTCATCATAGATTTTTTTTTTCTTCGGAATTAAGAGTTTCTTAATTAAGCTGACGATGGGTAACCCTACCACCAATTCACTCCACCCCACCTATTTTTTTTTTTTTCCTATTGAACTCTAGGATTGTCTTGCTTAATTTGCCTTTACTCTTTAGTAGAAACTAAACTTGTGCTTATACTCGTCATTTGGTTTGGCAATTTTATGAACACTGGTTATGCTTATTGTGAACCACCTTATTTTGCTTATGCAGGTGCATTAAGGAGTTTAATTAAGCTTGCTTATACTCGACATTATTATTATTATTATTTTTTGTCGTAGTTTTTCTTGTTTTGGATTCTTTGTTCTATGGTAAAATATTATTTTCATTAATAAAATTAATAAATAAGGTATTTAATTAAGATGGATTTGGTTTTAAAAAAAATTATAACTGTATTCTATTTCTAGCAATTAATTTTAAATAATTTCGGTTAAAATCAATTAAAATCGGTTAACTGAATTACCCGAATGGGCAAATCGGTCGGGCTCAGTTCGGTGTCCTTCGTCAATTCGTTCAGTTCCGTTAATGGTATTATTTGACCGAATTTTTTGGTTAATTCGGTTAATTACCCGAATTTAGCCGAACCGACCGTTTGCTCACCCATACTTAACGTAATACAATATGCGTAAAACTATATTCATGCCACACAATGCTAAATAAAATCATACATTTTGTTCTGAAATCATATTTCCTATATATTAGCAGTATTTTTCCCAAATATACATTTTCTCAATAATACCCATATATAATACATACTATCTGAATATAAATCAGCTAATAAATAATAAAAATTTTCATGGAAAATTACTACTTTAATTTATTCCCTTACCTGACTACTAAAAAGTCCCCTAGTATAACAAGGACTACACCCGCAGGGTTCCTTGTTCAACTCTCTAAAACAATATCTTTCAGAACAAAACTTCAGTATTTCTTTAAGTATTATACTTTCTACAACCGTAGGAAAGCCAAATATTGAATAAAAGGATTTTCCTTGAATTTAGGATGAAATCCAAGTTGACCCCACCAACGATCCACTCTGGCAGACTTGAAGACAACTTCCCTATAACTGCTGTGGCAGCCTCGGATCATCGAACCGACAAGAATTCGGCCCGAAATCTTAGAGAGAGAGAGAGAGAGTGTGTGTGTTCTGCATGAAATTTTCTTAAGAAAATTGAATCTAGGGCTATTAATACACTAGTCTTCGTCGATGAGCCACGTGAGTTTGTTGACGAAGCCACGAAGGGAGTTCGTCGATGAATGCTATCCCTTGTCGACAAAATTTAGAGCTTAAAATAGCCTTCTCGGTATCTTCTTGTCGACGAGACACGTGTCCCCATCGATGAGCCCAAGAATCCCGTTCGTCAATGAGACCCTGTTTAGTTCCATTTTTCAATTCCCTTTTCTCTCTCCTCCTTTATTATTTAATTGATATAATTCATCGGGTCTCTACATTCACCCCTCCTTATAAAATTTCATCCTAGAAATTTACTATCCATATGATTCATCATCCCTTAAGAAAAGTGGTCTACTTATTTTATTACTTACCCTTACTTATGACAGAGGAATACAATGGTTACATTCCAAGTTCTAGGAGATTACATGTATAAAATAAAATTCTCCCAAAACCAAAATACTACTTACTAACTAAACTAATACATACACTGACTAACCTGCAAAAGAAACATTACACTTACCTAATTACAACTGAACCCCATGGAACAATTACAGGTATTTCTGTCTTATCTGTTCCTCAAGTTCCCAAGAAACTTCTTTTATTGCATGATTTTTCCACAGAACTTTTACTAGAGGAATCTTCTTATTATGTAATTCATGTTCTTTCCTGTCCATAATCTGTACTAGTACCTCCTTATAAATTAGTGAATCATTGAATTCTAATTCACCATAACTAATTACGTGAGAAGTGTCTGAGACATATTTCCTCGACATAGAGACATGGAATACATCGTGTATCCTGGACAACACAGGTGGTAAAGCTAACCTAATAACTGTTATTGTACGCGAACTCTACCAGCGGCATAAACTGAGTCCAACTACCCCCGAAATCCAGCATGCATGCTCGAAGCATATCTTATAATATCTGAATCGTTCTCTCAGCCTACCCATTTGACTGAGGATGAAAATCCATGTTGAAAGATAACTGAGACCCTAGAGCCTCCTACAAGTTCCTCTAAAAACATGACGTGAAACGTGGGTCTTGATCTGGCACTATAGACACTAGCACACCATGAGAACGGACTATTTCCTGAAGATAAATCTTTGCCAGTCTATCCATGGAGTAGCTAATCTTAATGGGAAGGAAGTGGACGGTCATAGTCAAATGATCCATGATCAGGCAGATTGCATTATGGTCATGCAATGCCGACGGTAGCCCTGAAACAAAATCCATAGATATGTGATCTCATTTCCATTCTAGGATAAAAAGTGACTACAAAAGGCTTGCTAGCCTCTGGTGCTCAGTTTTTACCTACTGACACATCAAACACTATGCTACATACTTGGCAATCTCCTTCTTCATACCACTCCACCAATAGGATTCTCACAGATCCCTATACATTTTCGTACTACCGGGATGAACCATGTACAAAGATCTGTGAGCCTCTTCTAAAATGGTCTTCCTAATATCAGCATCAGCAGGAACACATAATCTTGAACGAAACATCAAAGCTCCATCATCTATAATACAAAAATCCTCTCCCTGACCATTCTGTACTCTGACCATTACCTCTGCTAATTCTGGATCCTCCTTCTAAGCAACTTTAATCCTTTCCTGCAGAGTAGGCTGCACCACTAAACTAGCAACGCATGTGTGAGGATCACTCTCAACTATCTCTATACCAAGCCTCTCCAGATCCATCATGATCGGATACTAAATCTCCATAACTACTAGCGCTGGTCCCACAGACTTCCTGCTCAACGCATCAACTACCACGTTTTCTTTCCCTGAGTGGTAACTAATAGTACAATCAAAATCTTTAATTAGCTCCAACCACCTTCTCTGTCTCATATTTAGTTCCTTCTGAGTGAAAAAGTACTTTAAACTCTTATGGTCGGAGAAGATTTCGCATCGTTCGCCATACAGGTAATGCCTCCAAATCTTCAATGCATATACTACTGCAACCAATTTAAGATCATAGGTAGGGTAGTTCTTCTCATACTCTTTCAACTGCCTGGAAGCATATGCTACCACTCTACCATGCTGCATTAGTACACAGCCAAGTCCCTTCAAGGACACATCACTGTAGATAACATAACCTTCACCCCCTGACGGGATGATCAACACAGGTGTCGTGACAAGCCTTTGCTTCAATTCCTAAAAGTTCTACTCACAGCTATTGTCCCATTCAAACCTGACGTTCTTCCTAGTTAATCACGTCAAAGGCCCTGATAATGCTGAAAATTTCTCAACAAAATGACGGTAATACCCAGCTAGCCCCAAGAAACTTCTAATCTCCTGGACGTTCCTCGGTCTAGCCCAATTCATTATCGCATCAATTTCACTAGGATCCACAGAAATTTAATTCCCTGAGATGACGTGCCCCAAAAACACAACCTTTTCGAGCTAGAATTCACATTTACTGAATTTGGCATATAACTTCTTTTCCCTAAGCGTTTGTAAGACCTACCTCAAATGAGTCTCATGCTCCTCATAGCTCCTCGAATAGACCAGTACATCATCAATAAAAATAACAACAAACTAGTATAAGTATTGGTGGAAGATTCTATTAATCAAATCCATGAATATTGTAGGAGCATTTGTCAGGTCAAAAGGCATAACAAGAAACTCATAATGCCCATACCTGGTCCGAAAAGCCGTCTTCGATACATCTTCTACCCTTACCTTTACGTGATTATAGCCTGATCTAAGGTCAATCTTAGAATACACCCGTGTACCCTAGAGCTGGTCAAATAAATCATCTATATGGGGTAGAGGATACTTGTTCTTGATGTCACATTATTAATTTTCCTATAATCTATACACATCCTCATAGACCCGTCTTTCTTCTTCACAAATAGTACTGGAGCTCCCTACCGAGATACACTAGGCCGTATAAAACCCTTATCAAGTAGATCCTGTAACTGATTCTTTAATTCTACCAACTCTGCGGACGTCATTCGGTAAGGTGCTTTATAAATTGGTGTTGTACCTAACAACAGATCAATAGGAAAATCTATCTCACGATCAGGTGGCAAACCTGGTAACTCATTTGGAAAAACATCTGTAAACTCTTTTACTACTGGCGTACTAGTGAGTTTCAATTCATTCCTTAACATTTCCTTCACAAAGGCCAAGAATCCCTGACAATCACTCAGGAGTAGTCTCCTCGCCTGAATAGCTGAAACTAACTAAGATAGGGATTGCACTCGCGACCCTATAAACCTGAATTCTGGTCTTCCTAGAGGTATGAATATTACTTCTCCTAAACGGAAATCTATACTGGCAAAATTAGTTGCTAGCTAATCCATGCTGAATATGACATCAAACCTGTGCATGTCCAAAACTATCAAATCAGCAGACAAAATCTTCCCCTGAATATCAATTGGACAGCCCCAGAGCACCCTACTACACCTCACTGCTAACCCGATCGGTGTAGTTACTAATAGTTCAGTATCTAATAACTGTGTTTCTGTCCCACATAATTTAATGCACCCCATAGACACGAATGAGTGTGTGGCTCCTGAATCAAATAATATAATAACTTTAAATGAAAACATGCTAACTATACCTGTCATTACGTCGTCGACTGTCTCTGCATCACCTGACATCAAAGCAAAAACTCTAACTAGAGCCATATTCCTCTGTTGGCCTCCACGTGGCACCTAATAGACCCCCCGGGGTGCCAAATAGGTATAGGAGCGAGAGCAGCACCAATCTGAGCTTGACAATCTCTCATTATATGTCATGCCTCCCCACAAAGATAACAGATACCTTGTCCTGCACGACACTCACACGAATGTCTCTTCCCACAAGACGGGCAAGCTAGAAAAGGTTGCATACCCTGAAAACCACGATTCCCTAACTCCTACCTTCGATCCTTATAGTAGCCACCTCTCTTCCACGAACCACGACCGAACCCCTGCTGAGAACTAGAAGGCGTGGATATCTTCTTCTATCTCTGCTCCTCAGCCTCCAACCGCTCCCCGTTTTCTGCCATAGTTGCCCTATTTACCAGCTCGGTAAAATCTTACAATTTTAGTATCGACACTTGCTTATATAATTCTCTCCTTAAACCTCTTTCAAACTATCGTACCTTCTTCGTCTCGTTTGGAATAATGTATGGGGCGAAGCAAGATAACTTAATGAACCTCGCTGCGTACTATTGTATTGTCTATTGTCCTTGCTTCAAATTTAGGAACTCCTCTATCTTGGCTTCCCTAGATGAGTTAGGAAAATATCTATCGAAAAATATCTCCTTAAATCGCTCCCATGTCATTTCTATAGGCACTGTCCTTTGCTACTCCAAGAGTTTCACTGACGTCCACCATCTCTCAGCCTCCCCAATCAGTTTATACGTAGCGAACAACACCCTATGCTTCTCAGAACACTACAACACTGCAAATACTTTTTCAATCTCCTGTACCCAATTTTCAGTGACTACATGATCAGTTCCTCCTAAGAAAGCTGGAGGATTCATCTTAATGAACTTTTCAATCGAACTGTCGTGGCCTACAGACGGACCACCCTACTCTCTGGAGCTCCTAACAATTTCAGTCATAACTTGCTGAGCCACGCTCCGTAGTACTGCATCTGAATCACCATCCGCAGTGCCTGAGGGCCCAGCATCCTCATTACCACTAGCATGGGTGCTACTACCTCCAGTGTCCATCTTGAAAAGACAATAAACTTAGTTTAGGACCCTATCACCACAATATACCCTACACAAATTATTCAACTAATATGCCATATCCTTAACTATTTCATTACCCCTGATCTTGATTTAAAGTTCAGTCCTGTAACCTAGATACCCAACCCGACAATAGTTTACCATGACTTTCCTAAAATCGTCACCCCAGGAAAGACACACAAACCATCACTACAAACTTGCGCCGAATAACATAAATAACTGCGGCCTTACGCTAGCTATCAATCACGGCCTTGCACCGAACATAACATACATACTGATCTGAGTAAAGGTATTATTTATCATATATTATGAAATCATAATGTATTGCATTATCCTGTTATTTTTAAAAATCACTAAAACATGCTTTAACTGTAAAATCGACTTAACATAATACAATATGTGTAAAATTATATTCATGCCACACAATGCTAAATAAAATCATACATTTTGTTCTGAAATCATATTTCCTGTATATCAGCAGTATTTTTCTCAAATATACATTTTCTCAATAATACTCATATATAATACATGCTTTCTAAATATAAATCAACTAATAAATAATAACAATTTTCATGGAAAATTATTACTTTAGTTTATTCTCTTACATGACTACTGAAAAGTCCCCTAGTATGACAAGGCCTACACCCGCAGAGTTCTCCGTTCAACTCCCTAATAGGGGTATTCTTCGCCCCATAAGGAGAGGTTGTAAATAGCTTCTACCCCACCCGTTTAAGTGAGCAGGGATAGTGAAATCCTTGGGGGGTATGTCCAAGGCGAGGACATAGGCTGGTTTAGCCGAACCTCGATAACAAATCATGTCTCTCACTCTCTCTCTCTCTCTCTCTCTCTCTCTCTCTCATTTAATCTCTGCACTTTAAATTCAGTTTGTGTATGCTTGTTCATTTATAGTTATAATTATTTGCATGCACACATTTAAATTTAATTTTTTTTCTTTTCTTTCTTTTTCCTTTTTCTTGTTTTCTCATAAATTAAAATTTTTGGGTCTTTACATCTATGGTGCGGCCAATGGAATGTGGTTTCTTGTCTCATGCTCACTTTTGAAGAGTCCGAGTTTGCTTCTCCTTTTTAATCCTCTACCATTTCAAAATTCAAGGTCAAATTTTTTTTAGCCAGGAGAGAGTTGATGTAGGAAAAAAAGTAAGACCTTTGGGAAGATCCTTGTTGGAGAATACTTAAGAAAAATTGGATTAGGGATTGTTGAGTTTAGTAAGTAGTTTATTATGTGTTTACTTTAATTAGTAAAGTATTATGTGTATTTGGGGGCTTGTTTATAGTATTTGTAAATTCTAGGGGAATGTTTGTAATATAATGTAATTTCAGGTATTTATGCAATTTCATGTGAAGATGTTTTCTTATAAATAGTGTGTGAAAGCCACGTTGTAGGCAGTTGTTGATGAATTTAAATTGAATTGAATGTGAAATTTCCCCTTAGTACCCCCTATCTCCTCCCTTCCCCTTCCTCTCTTCTAATTTCTCCATGGCTGCAAAATCTTGATGTTGCCCCTACATCAACATGTGTTTTTATTTATTATTAACCATAAATTATACCATCCATTACAAATATTCCCTTAAACTTTTAATATGACACTTAAACCCTCTTGACTATATAAGGAGTAAGAGAGTTAACATCCATTGGCTAAAATAAATTTTTAAAGAATACTTAAATACTCTTTTGTTTTAATTTCACTCCACATAATTTGGTAGCAACTTTTCAATAATAAGTATCAAACAACCTCAAAACTGTCGAAATTGTTGTGAAGTTTCAAGGATTTCTAGGTATAAAGTGTATTAAATATTATGAATAAATAAAAAAGTAGTTCATTGATTAAGTTTAAATTAATTTTTGAATTAAGTTTTTGGGATAGTACAATGTAAGTTCATAAGATAATGTTATGGGAATAGATAAAATTATAATATATAGGATACGCTACTTTATTAATGTATACTATACTACCTATGTAATGTGGATACCGTGTATTTTAATTTTAGAAAATTAATTATTTAATTCCTCAATATTTTGTCAATTTTTTATTTTTATAATTCAATTAATATTTCTATGTTTTTTCTTTTGTTTTTTGTCATTTGAGCCCAAAGTGATTTCTTCACCCCCCCGCCCCCCTCTCTTACGGGCATTTTTGCCACAATCACTCAGTAAAATGCATTAAAAACAATATATTCCTTCGATTTGTGAGGGAAATTTTGTCTTAAAAATGATTAATTATTCATGTGTCATATGTATTACATTAATCCATTATATTTAACTATTTTTAATTAATGAAAGGAACTTTTTACAATCATGAAGATAGTTTAGAGAATATAAGTGTCACTCTTAAAAGTTTAAGGAGGCATTTGTAATAAATAGTATAATTTAAGAGGGTATAAGTGTATTTTTTTCTAATTTTTATTACATTTATTTTTCTTCTATTATTTTTCACACAATTTTAAAACCAAATGTTATCTCAATTTTGGAAAAAAGAAACTGTAGATAGATGTATGTCCATCTTGGTGAGTATTTGGATTTGTTCATCAAACAGTTTAAGGATTTGATTAACGTATGAAATATGCTTATCTGTGCATAGATTTGCTCATTAAATCTTTGAAAATTTTAGTTCTAGAATTCATTACGAAGTCACAGAAATAATTGCCAGATTGGTACTTCTTAAGAACCCAACTCCTAGAGAGAAAAGGGAAAACGATAAATTTTGGATTCTATTTTTTCTATAACACACGCTTCAAGATTAAAATTTTATTTTCTCAAGTAGATTTAGAAGGCTAATATTATTTTTATCCATTTGCATTTTGCAATAAAATATTGAGCTTTGAAATTCTTCATCATAGCATTTATCGAAATTGTCTTCACAATTAATTTCTGATTTTTCTCTTGAGTACTTTGATGGCTTATTACCAATATCATCTTCATACTCGAAAATGATGCTCCTTCACTTCTTTGATATTCCTTCTATTCTAATTTCAAAATAAAATGATTTCGGATGTTTTAAACTGCTAATTTTGGATGCACATGTTTTGTTTAATATGATTCGATTTGTTTTAATTGTTTGACAGCAAATTGAGGTTCATGCTTACGCAGGCATTAGTGTATTTGTATTGAATTATCAGTTTGATTGTTCAGGTCTACTTAGAATTAAGATGGATTGATTAGGAGTATGTAATATGGGGAGTTTGAAATTACTTTTATAACTTATTGAAGTCAAGTATCTAAGTGGTAATATATCTTTTGTAACTTTAAAACTAATATAAGCTTTAGGTAGGCACAAAAAGTGTATAAAAATATTAGCATGCCTAAACAAACGACAAATGTTGTGTGTACCATTTTTCTATTTATTCAAAGAATATACTTGTGCATATGCCATGACACATTTGTCCTAATTTTTTTGTGGTATCATTCAATTTTCGTTTGTCTATTACTTTACTAGAAATATGGAGACGTTACACTATAAGGATCTGCATGATTTATCTTATAACAAGTAAATTTATTGACATTGAAAAGTTTTACAATTAAGTAATTTATTAGACTTATTCACAATTTTACATACCATTGTATACTCAAAGTTATTCTAGTAGAGATATCCATCAAAGTCGTGTTGCATAGTTTGATACTTGGATATTGTAACAATATTGTTCTTCATTATCATTACTGGAATTGTGATTTATGTTATTTTAAGTACTCTTGATTCTTGTGAATTTGTTAAAATACTATTATCACATTTATAAAATAAAATAACAATTAGAAAACATATAAAAGATAAACAAATGTGCATTTGTTCCTCAACCATCATGAATATAGGTAGAACTTGAAATCCATGTAATCTATTTATTATAATATCTCTTATGAGCACTATAATTTTTTTTTTCTTTCAACAATAGTAGTTTTTTATAGGACTAATTTGGGATTTTTTTTTTTGAATCTTTCTAAATTTTTATTCGAGATATAATGGGAGTTTACAAAGAATTATTGCGAAACAAATATTACTCTCTAACGAATTTCACCATATTGATTGCATGAATTTTTGTTTTGTTGTGATGCTTTAGACTTATTTGATATGAGAAAAATTTATCGTCTATAATTGCAGAAATTATTAAATATGATTTTTGATATATTTTTTAATATGATAAATATGCAGTGGTGCATAAGTATGCAAATAAGTATGCCACGTAATTATTATTAATATTTTTTAAAGAAAGATAAGTGCAAACGAAGTGCAATCTTTGTGTGGGAGCAGTAGTGGGGTAATGGAGTCACCTAATTTTATGAGCCATAAATGATACAAAAAAATAAATTGGAGTATGATAATTGATGCATATAGATGTGTAAACTTGTGTTGCATTTGTTCAAGTGGATAATAGACACATAGCTATAGTTTCGACATTGGTTAGTGTATGCGTGTTCTAACAACATCTAATTGAATAGTTAAAATGGACTATTGTAAGAGTGATGACAAAAATGTGGGGAGATACTTGGTACCAATACAATGAAAATTGTAACATTTGAGAAACAACTACAACTATTGAAAAAGGAACTTCTTAACTAGAGGTCTAGCTAAAAATTAATAGAAAAAATATTGGGGGGGAGGGGTCTTTAGCCCTTAACATAAATTACTAATGGCGACAATCCAAACTATATGATTTGAGATTGCATGAACTAAGTTCAGTGGGTAAAAACAAGTTATTGAGTAGTTTGGCGAGCACCATTATTTTTCTACTCACTCCTATGATTTTGAAATAGTGCAACTACAATATTATGAGGTTGACTTTATCTCTTAACAATTTTGGTCTTTATTAGGTGGTAAGTAACACATTAGATGGATTTACCTATATTAGTGTGGAAATGGGATCGCTTCCTATGAAAGTTTATTGTGGTTAAACTTTATAAAGCACTCATGAAAATTTGGGTATGATGCATGATCTATTTGTATCAACTCGCAAGAGTTTTGTGTCCAAAGTTGTTTTGTGTCTATTTGTATCAACTCACACTAAAACAATTTGGTTCAAAAATTAAACATTCTCAAGTTGTTATAATGTTATGTGACTTGACTCTAAAAACACCTTAGAGATTACTCCCAAGTATAAGAGTGTCGACAAGTAGTAATTAAGGGAAGTTCCTAAGTCATCTCCACATGGAACAGTATATGTGAATTCCAAATTTAACTATTACCCAAAAAATGAAGAGAATTAAAACATTACAACTAACTAAAGTGATATTTACAATGAAATGGGGTTTCCGGACATGATCCAAAAATGGTTCTTTTTCTTGATTTTGTATAAGATGGTAAGTTATCTAATCAATGGACTAAATGAAATTAAAACACAACATGTTCACAATCCAAGTAAAACAAAAAATATGATTACGTAATTGTTAGTACCAGAGGAGCCCATGGGTGGGCTTGATACACATGAGTGAACACCAACCTAACCTAAAAGTTTAAGCCTATTGGGTCTTGAGCACAACCATGTATATAAGCATCCATTATCCACTCTAATTTTCCAATGTGGGACAAGCTCACAAGTGGAATTCTCAACAATCTCCCTCTCACTTGTAATTTCCAACTACTCCCCCTTGAACGGAAATCGTCTCCCTTTTGGGAGTAAGCCCAATTCTCCAACAATTGCTCAAGTGGGCCTTACCATTTGCACCTTACGTGCGTCGGATTACATTCCACATGCCTCTGAACCAATCCTACCTCTCATGTCTTGACCCTATTCGGATCCATCCGCAACCTAGATGATCCTTATTGGCCTCAGCCACACACTTGGTCCTCCAACTGTTAGCACGTCAGGGGAATGAACTTCATGTCTCGACTTTTTACGATGTCGCTCACCCAGAGTTACGAACCGTCGACTCTGATACCACTTGTTAGGATCAGAGGAGCCCATGGGTAGGCTTGATACACATGGGTGAACAATAATTTGACCCAAAAGCTTAAACTTATTGGGTCTTGGGCCCAACCATGTATGTAAGCATCCATTATCCATTTTAATTTTTCAATGTGACAAAAGCTCACAAGTAGAATTCTCAATGGTAACAAGTTCAAAAATTCACACACCAATATCCGTGTCACCAACACTATATTTGTACCTAAATCATAAGAAATGAAGGATGTGTGTTGAATGAAAGGAGATTATCCTTGCTTCAAGGAGCTAAACCACATTCAACAACATTATCTAATCCATTATTTCTAACAATCAATGGTCAACTATAGTATTCATGCTCTAACGGACATTTTATCGAACACCTTGTATGTAACCTTGTTACTTAACCAAATTCTAGTTTTTTTGTGTTTTAGAACATCCCATGAATGCAAATAAAATCTAAACAACTAAGTAACACCCATGCAACCAATTTTACTCCCTCAATGATTCATCCAAACAATAAAATAAACGATAACCAAATTAAATTAGTAAAATAAACCTATGTTTAAACATTCATACAACAACTAAATACTAGGTTTGAAATTTTGGACAAAAGACCAAATATGAGAACTTTATTAATCAAATTAAACATTGAACCATAAAATCCTCAATCAAACATTAACTTAAACAAAACAAACTTAAACCAACAACTTAATTGAAGCAAACTTAACCCAACAATAAGCCAAAATGCAATATTGAAATAAACATGAAATTAAAGAAATTAAAAGATAAAAGATGGAAGTATGAAAGAGGAGAAGAGAGGATTTCATGGTGTGGCCAAATTGAAGGGACTCCGCTCTAGGCTCGGCTGCCCCAATGATTCCAACCCGCAGCCCTTGCAAGCTTCCTTCAATGGCCTTCAAAATAACCCCCAAAACGAAGAACAAAATAGCACCAACAAAGAAGAAGGAGAGTGGAGGAGGAGAGAAGAGTAGAGAAGAGGATTCTAGGCCTGGTGATTACACCAGTGGATCCAAAACTCTCGGCTTGCTGCTGCCCTCAAGCTCACAGCCTCCCCAAAACTCCCCTCAACTTGATGGCCAAAAAAAACATTAAAACCTTTCTTTTCTCCTTCCCTTTGCTGCCCTAAACGTGTGGACTCTCTAAAGTGGCGCAGCATGGGCCTCTTTGCTTTGGCCAATGCTTCATTTTCTCTTCAAGCACATCCCTTTGTAACCTTTTTAAGCCCCAAGTCCAACCAAATTAGCCTCTAATCATGTAGGACTCCTTCAAGTAGGCACATGGGCCTTCTTTGTTTTGGCCCATGTCATATTTGCTTCTCTAGTCTTCATGGTCCATGTTCTTGTTTTCTTCTTTAATCTTCGAAGTTCCTTGATTAAATTGAGATCCTTCACGCGTGTCATCCTTGTGCATTCCATCTTTAAAATCCTTAGCCTTCACTTTTTTATTTCCGAACATTGCCTTGCAACAATTAAACCAAAATGTCGTAAATTTACGGGTAAAGACAAGATAATTATCTCAAGATCATCAATGAAATTTAATGCTAAAATATTTGACATAATTAGACATTTAAGTAAAATTGTAATACTTAATTAACTCCTGTAAATACATAATTATGTAACTTTGACGCGTAATCATGTGAGTGATATGTTTATAGCATTACACTAAAAGAATTTGGTTAAAAAATTAAGCATTCTTAAGTTTTAATAACTCATAAGACATTTTTCTCTAAGTGCAATTCAAACTGAAAGGTATTCTCACCCGATGCATTACATCTCGTGCTTATCCAATATTGGTATTCCCTGTATCTTTCTTCAAATTTTTTTAATTTAAACCATATGGGGGATTGTTGGTATCAATGTTTGGCTACATTTTTTTTTTTAAAAAAAAAACATATTTATATTTAATACAATATTATTTGTAAGTTGTTTGAAAGAATAGACTAACAGTTCCAAAGTTGGAACTTTAGGATAAAAAAAATAACTCTAAATGAGGTTTTAAGTACCTTAAACTTTAAATATGCATATTTAAGTCAAAAATTATGCACCTCCATAGTTCTTGTGGATAATATGACCTATGTATAAAAAATTGACCAACGACTCCTTAGCTGGAAGCCTGAAACTTAAAAAAAAAAAAACTCAAAATGGGCTTCTAAGTGCCCGAAACTTAAAATATGCATATTTTGGTAAAAAATCATGCAGTGGCACAACTTTTGTGAGTAAGCGAGTTTTCAAGTTGAAACCTTATAAGGAAAGAATAGCTGAAAAAAAAAAAAAAAAAGGGTTCCAAGTGCCCAAAATTTAGAATATGCATATTTAAGTCAAAACGTACCGATGCAAATATCATGAGCAAAATGGCCCGGAAGATTAAATCATGTCATAAATAGACCAACACTTCCTATGTTGAGGCCTTTAGAAGAAAAAATAACTCAAAATGGGGTTCTAAGTATTCAAAAATTAGAATATGCACATTTAAGTAAAAAAACCATACATCGATACCACTATCATAAGTAAAATGGCGCATAGCATCAAGTTGTGTAAAAAATAATTCATAAATTATAAACTTAGGAGGAAAAAAATAACTCAAAATGAGATAGTAAACATTCAAAATTTAAAATATTTATATTTTAGTCAAAAATTATGTACCTAGACAACTCTTTGAATACAAAGATGCATAAGATCAAGTTGTGAGAAAGTGGGCCAATGGTCCTCAAGTTGGACCTTTATATTAGATTGTTACTTTACCTAAAAGTTTAAACTCTTAGGTTGTAGGCCAACAAAATAAACCAAGCACTTTAACACTCTCTTGCACATGCAGTCCGACAGCACATGGAGAGATACACACACATTAAATTTTTAAGTATCACAAAATAAATACGGATGATGAGACTAAAACTCATGACCTCCTAGTAACCAACTCTAATATCATGTTAGATTACTACTTTACCTAAAAGTTTAAATTGTTAGGTTGTGGGTCAACAATGTATATCAAGTTTTAACACTTTAGGAGGAAAAAAAAAATCAAAATAACTTCATGTCTTATTTTAATTCTTTTATCAATTTTAATGTTTCATTATGTAACACTTTTTTTTTTTTGGTTGTATTTTTTAGTTTCCTTTTCCATCATCAAATAAATTAATGTCTGTTTCCCTTCTCAAATCTTTGGGTTTGCCACTTCTTGTAATGTTATTGTATTTTGAAGGTGATTTGTATCAATATTTTCTTAAGAACTCGTTTAAGTATACATATAGCACTTTAAAAGCAGTGAATTATTAATGCCTAAAATTACAAAAATTTCTCATTTATTTTCCTCACACCCTCCCTATAATTTCACCTGCTCTGGTTCTATATAATATTAATTGATTTAGAGATAATGGGTTTATCAAAAGTGCGCGTGCAAGGCGAGAACATATGGTTAGGTTAATTAATGATATGTTAAACACATGTGTACTAATTTATCCTCCCACCAATAATATTTTATTGCATACTAAATCCCTAATGCTTGGAAGAAACAAATGGAGTAGTTTACAGCAGTGTTTCATTCACCCTTTGCCTGTCTCAGGTCCCCATTTTTTTATCAATTAGAAGTATATGTGGCAGAGGTCATTATCCTGATGAATCGAATACTATTATTTCAGAAAATAAATAAACAAATAATTAACTTTTTTTTTAAATTCCAATTAAACTAAGGTCTACATCTTATTCTACACTTTCCATAGTTTTAATACCATTATCATAATTTTTTTTTTTTAAATAGTGGGAGTTAAATCTCATGAGTTTAGTGGTGTATCTTCTAACATTGTCGATGGATATGTAACTGAGTTGGTTGGACGGTGTGTACATATTAGGATGATACAAATAGGCTTGGCGAAACGGGTTCAGACCCCCTGATTAAAACAGGTACGAATTTATGAAAATAAACTCTTTTATAAACGGGTCAATTCGTGACCCACTCGTTTATAAACGGGTCAACCTGAATTCAAGTCGGGTCACCCATTTATTTACCTATATATACACCTTTAACCCAAATAACCCAATAACCCTAATTTCTTACCCACACCAACCATCACCCACAGCCACATACCCACTATGGCATTGCCCTCTATCGCTTCGGTGCTCTACCTAACTATGCCCACCGTCACCACATGTCATTGCCTCACATCGTCGCCACATGCCATACATCCTCTCACCACATGTCATCGCCTCAGTCCGTCTCCCTCTCACTCCTTCTTAGTGCTCTCACTCTCAGGCTCAGCCTCACTCTCGTCTCCCTCGGACCCTCAGTGGCTCAGTCTCTCTCATGATCTCACCTCACCCTCAGTCTCTCCCTCCCTCTCACTCTCAAACCTCAATCTCCCTCTCTCGACTCGACTCACTCCTAGTCTCTTAGATCTCAAGTCTGTGTGTGTGTGTGTGTGATCTTAAACTCAACAAGCAGGTTAAGGTTTACATGATTGGGATCTGTTTAACATCAACCCGTTTACGACCCGACCCATTTATGACCTGACCTGTTTACAACCTTCCTAGACTTGGCCTATGAACCTGTTTTGCTACCCCTAGATACAAAGTAGATCTATGATAAGTTCAATATATTTTTCTTGGTTGTTGGATGCCTACTAGGCTATGGTTATTAATTGTATTATCTTTGTATAGTTTCTCAGAATGTAATGGTAATCGTTTAGATAAGATAGTTGCGATAAAATAAAGTTCTTGATTTTTTATCAAATAGTTATACAACATGTAGTTCATTAATTTCTTTCTCATCCTATAACTATTCTCATCCATCCCCTATACCTATTCTTACCCATCACAAAATCAATACTCAAAATCTCTAACATAAAAACTGGCAAGTTCTAAAAAGTTGAATGTTTGCTAAAAGTTAGGTGAATTTAATATCTAACAATAGTTAAATGTACCAAAAAAAATCAATTCTATTAAATATAGTATGATTTAGTGTTTATTCCTACATGAAAAATTAAGGCTACATCTCAAGCCTTCATCGTCCCGGCGGTGTTTATTTTATATTACATAAATTTTTAATACAAGTTCAAAAGCTTTGTAATCAATGTTGTTTTAGTTGAGGTTGACCCCGCATGTAAGTTTTGGTCATGGTGGTGGGAAATTATACAAAGGACTAGGTCTTCCGTGTGTTTGTTTTTTAAATTCTTAATATGTTGAAAAGGATATCTTTCTTTATATGTCTAATATTAATCAATGTAGGATCCATTTGTCATATATTTAACATTTAAAATACAAACAAGTGGGCATGTAAAGAGGCAGCCGTGATGGTGGTGGTTGTTGACTTCTAATTGTTGTTTTAGTATTTCTTTCATTTTTTTTATTTTTTTAAAAATTTTCTTGCTCTCATTTCACCCGAAAAGGATTTTTTTTTACTTTAATATTTAAATTTACTATGAAAAAAGTTAAAAGAACGTCAAAGGTAAATTACATGGTTAGGTAAAGTTCACCAATTGTACATTACTTTGTGACCTTAATGTTAGGACCGGAAGAGCCCATGGATGGGCTTGATACACATGGGTGAACACCAACTTGACCCAAAACCTTAAGCCTATTGGTTCTTGGGTCCAACCATGTATATAAGCACCCATCATCCACTCTAATTTTTCAATGTGGGACAAGCTCACAAGTGGAATTCTCAACAATCTTCCTCTCACTTGTGAGTTCCAACTGCTCCTCCTTGAACATAAATCGTCTCCCTTCTAGGAGTAAGCCCAATTCTCCAATAGTTGCTCAAGTGGGCCTTACCATAGGTGCCTTACGTGCGTCGGATTGCATTCCACGTGCCTCCGAATCAATCCTACCTCTCACGTTTTGACCCTATTCGGATCCATCTGCAGCCTAGATGATGGTCTCAGTCACACACTTGGTCCTCCAACTATTAGCACGTCAGGAGAATTAGTTTCATGTCTTGACTTTTTTACGATGTCGCTTACCTAGACTTACGAACTGTCGGCTCTAATACCACTTTTTAGGACCGGAGGAGCCCATGGGTGGGCTTGATACACATGAGTGAACACCAACTTGATCCAAAAGTTTTAGCCTATTGGGTCTTGGGTCCAACCATGTATATAAGCACCCATCATCTACTCTAATTTTCCAATGTGGGACAAACTCATAAGTGGAATTCTCAATACTTAAATCATTATATTAAACTCTTTTAAAAAAATTATGATGTCATTCCTAAACATAAATGATTTTCACAACTTCCATTAAGCCACATGATCAACACATGAATGCATTGTGCATCATTTTGGATGATATAGCTAGCAATGTCTAAAAGAAATCATAGAAGTAATGTGTTAAGTCTCCTAACATAGAAGCAAGAAAAATTGATAATCATATGACATTGTAATTTTTGAAAGTTTAGAAAATTAAATGTCATGATAAAGTTTAAGAGTTAAATACAATTTAATGAAGTTTATACGGATTAATTATCCAATTTATCCAAAGTTAAAAGTTTGCTAAGACAACTGAATTACATAATGTCATTCTACTCTTATAAAATTGTCTCTAATATCATTAGTTGCTTATGAACAACTTCTCCTTATGTGTTGCATGAGCTATTTAAAAAATAAATATAAAAATTTCTCCCTCTCTATCTCACGCCAAAGGTGCATCTTGAATTCTAATATTCTCTCTCATTATGTTTCAGCACAAAGATCAAAGATGCATATCCAAATCTTATCCGCCCTTAATGCTTTGACTCCCCACGATGGGTTCAAAATAAGGTGGTTAGATTATGTATAGATAGTGGGATAGTTAATTATAGAGTGGATTTATGACTAACTTAATATCTTTCTTTTTTTTTTTAATATGAAGCCACTCAAAGTCTGAAAATGAGAGAAAATAATTTATGAATTACTTTTGTTGACCTTATAGGTCACGCCCGGTTTTGATAATGACAAATACTCATTATATCTAATGGGTGTTTGACGTTATGTGTAAGAACTAAAATTGATAGATCTTAATGCACATAGAAGAAAGTGAAGATTGAAGACCCAATTTTTTATGTTATAATATATTTCATTTATGCAAAGGGTCTGTAATAGTAATTAGGGTATTTGGTTTGTAATAATCACACACACATCACATGCATGGTCTAATATGTAAGCTCAAACCAAAGCATAACTAAAACAGGACTTAAAAAAGACCCTAGGACACTCAGTCACTCACTTGCATGTATTAGACTTGTCAATATGGTGTTTGTTGGATGAAACAGGACTGAAATGCACAAAATGTGCACATTTGGTCAACTGGCACCTCACATTCATTTTGCCCCCGGTTGACCGAAATCCTGTAGTTCAATTGGCCCCGGTCGACCAAACCTCCTAGGAAGTCAACATTTTGACCTCCTAGTCGACCGAGAACTTTTTGAAAACCTGGTCAACCGAGTTCCAGAGTGTGGGAACCCACCTATCTGGTCGACCGACCAGTCTAGTTCAAATTGACCCTGGTCGACCAAACCTCGCAAATATTGAAAAATCGCCTTCAGGCGTACATGTCGATCGACCGAACAAGCAGTTCATTTTTGGCCCGGTCGACTGAACACCAAGAACTTGGGCCAACCAAACTTGTCCTGGTCGATTGGTGCTCTAGGGTTAGACTTATTTTTTTATCGTGATTAACTCGGTTAAACGGGGTTAAAGTAATTAAATATCATTAAAACTTTTCTAATTATTTCAACCATGTTTTTAACGGTTATATTTCAAGGGAAGTCTATAAATACCCCTCTTATTTGGAATAATTAGCATGTAATTAGAAATTTTAATTAGGAGAAATTCTCTGAAATTCTCAAAATTCATCATACACATCTCTAAGCTTCATTCACTCATACTTACCTTCTACTATTGCCTAAATCCTTTGTATATTTGTTTTGAGTGATTGTTTGCTTTAAAAGGGTTTGCTCTCGTTTGGTTTGTGATTGTTTGACATAATTTTTCTAGAGAGCCAAACTTAACTATTCTTAGGGGATTTTGTTAACAAGTCTCTCCTAATAAGACTTTCATTTGATCTTCTGAGATTGTATATTCGTTGCAACATTTTGAGAAGTTCGTATTTTATTTTAGTTGCAAAATCTTTTCAAAATCATTTTCAAATATCTATTGTGCTTTATCTTGAAAAATATTTGAAGAGATATTTGTTTATGAGGTGAAAATCTTTATTGCAATATTCCTTGAGTTATATATTGTGTTGAACATAAAGATTGAACCCCTTTTGCAAACCAAAGTTATATGTTGCTTAAGCTTTATATGATTGAGATATTTAGCTGATTGAAATATTTGAGAGTTGATTGATATCTTTGTGTGGGCATTTAGATTGAATACATATTGTGATACAAAGATCATACTGGTTTGCACTCTCACGCACTGATTACATCGATTGCAAATATATTTGAGAGTTGATATATTAAACCACATTGAGCTTACTTATTAAATCATTTGGTGGTGTATGTAATTGCACGTAACTGGGTACATATCTACTTTACATGAAAACATAATCATTGTACCAATCTCATTGATTGTGAATATACTATTGTATTTCTAGGCACGGGCCTGAAGAGGGAAACTAGCCCTGTGAAATTGTCCCAAATTGACTTAGACCCTGTTAGGAAAGCTAGCTGCATCATCCTGTTAAGGCATGTAGGTTGAGGTCAGCCAGGCTAATTGACCTGGTTGTAATCGATGCCGCTCCACCTGTTAAGTGATCCTTTAGTGGAATCCTTTGGCTTGCGAGCTAGAGGCGAAGACGTAGGCACAGTTGACCGAACCCCGATAACATATCGTGTGCGTTGTTTATATTTCTGCACTTTATATTTACCGCATATATATGTTATGGTGTGAATGATGCGCTTAATTTAAATTTCTGCTCATTATATTATTGGCGCATTTGGAATTGCATAAAAAGACTCTAGGTTGTGTTATACGGATATTTCATTTAACCTAGAAGATAAATTTTAAATTTTCAATTCACCCCCCTCTTGGGAATCAGTCACCTTTCAGTCCTCCTATGTTTTGTGGTGTCGATTACACCATGTGCAAAATTAGAATGAGCGTTTTTATAAAATCAATGAACTGGAGGGCCTGGCAGGTGATTGTAAATGGAATTTGTATGCCTGTAGAAAATGATATTAATTCGATGCATGAAAATTCATACACCATGGACATGCAATATTGTGTTTTAGATACTGATATTCTTCATGAGATTATGACATGTAGTAGTGCACTGAAGATTTGGGTTGAGTTGGAAAATAGATATAGAGAGACGCAGGACAAGGAGATTGCCTCTCTAGAAGCTCAAAGATCAGATGATCTAGTAGCGGCAAATCATAAGCTACTAATCAACAAGGAGGTACATGATTCACCTTTTGTTTCAGTTTGTTATGCAATTGATGATTCTTATGTTGATTACTGCAAAATATCATGTGAAGAATCATCTGTGGTTCCTTGTGAAAATGCATGCTGTTGTTGCATGCAATGCTTCATGTGAAAATTATTGTTCTAATTCGTTTGATATTCCTTGTGATATTACTATTGACATAGCATGCAGTGGTTCATGTAATAACTGTGATATATCTTATGATAAAATGACCAATTGTCTCTGATAATGATACTGTATGCATGGATTCATATGATAATTATAGAAATAAATCTTATATTGAATCATGCAGTGAGTTTTATGATGAAAGCTTATCATTGAATGGACAACTAGAAAATGAGTCATTTAAAATTCATAAGTCTCTAGTTAGAATGTCATATCATAAAGCTTTTCTAAAAAATCAAAACAAAAGGATAGTCATACAATTGAGAGGATTAAAATATTATCATGCTATTCTTGATAAGAGAAAAATTAGAAAGATGTTGAAAATTATCTGCTTAAGGATAGAAGTAAGTGATTATTCTAGAGCTTCACCCACAGTAAAATGTGGAAAGAATAATCATACTAAACCCTTGAGGTTCAAAAGAAATAAATCTTTCAAAAAGGGTATATGTTCTGTTTATCAAACCCACAGTAATGTCTCAATGAGCAAAGCTAAAATAAATAAGTATAATGCTTCACGCATATATAAAGTTAGCTTATCCTGTATGAGAAAAGGGCACATTTGGTTTAATTGTCCACTCAGAAGTGCCAGAGGCTTAGGAAGAGATATGGATTGGTTAGTCATGATATAGAATCCCGTAGGACTTAAGGTAAAGTGCATTTCAAGTCAAATCATCCTCTAATTGATCCTGCATTAGTCTCTAAGTTTAGGGGTTGTAGTAATTGCACTAGGAAGTAATATACACTTAATCTGTCAAATCTTGATACGTGCTTTAATTGCATAATATTACTTCACCAAGGATCCCTAAGAATCGTGCTAATGTCAAAATATATGTAACATATCAAATTTGAACTTAAGGAAAAAATTTTGGTCAAAATAAAGTCAAATCGGAGAAATTAACTATGCTCGATCGATCGAGCATTGACTGAACTAGAGCTCCCGGTCGACCGACCCCTTGACCTTTGACCGTATGGTTGATCGACACTCAGTAAGCTTCTCCACTCTGGTCGACCAAACCTGTCAGTTTTCCCTTGGTCAACCGAATAGAAGAACAGTACTCCACCTCGGTCAACCGCCCATTTCAGTACAAATTCTTTCTGGTCTACCAAATAGTGTCGGTTCGTGAGGAATTTGAATCATCGGTCGACTGAATCTGCTCCTGGCCGATCGAACCAAGATATATAAATGCCATCTTCACGTTCAAAGCTCATTTTTCTTAAAAAATTTCAGAGCCTTCTTCACTGTTTCTCCAAACCTTGCCAAAAACCCTTAGACCAATGCTAAATCTCTCTCATCCAAGCACCCATGGCTCATCCAAATGATCATGTTGAAGCCCATGATCTTGCACACGCCGAGGATGATTGGTTTTTATCAGAGCGCTCCAAGATCATACATGTGAGGGAGTTTCGCCCGAAAGAAGCAATATTGGGTAAGATTCTAGATCTGGATTTTATGGATCAACACTTTGGAAATGTCAAGAATATGTTTGAGTATCAGGTATGGAAAACATTCATTTCATATCAGCCTAATGACCACTACCGTACATACATTAAGTTATTTTATGCAAATCTAGGGAATGATAAAAATGGTTATTTTTCTAGGGTAGTAAGGACAGACATTCATTTCGATGCACAGTATCTTTCTGATGTCCTAGATATAGATCATGGAGACTTTGAGCGCCCAGACTCGGTAACTTCCTAGATCCATGAACAGGATTTTACGATTGCTACATTTGCAAACCTAACCATGTTTGATCCACTAGCTGCGAGCTAGTACATCCCCCTCAATATAGGCAGTTCACACTAAAGGCTAAGGTCGTGCACCACTTGATCACATATAATATCATGGCCAAGGCGGGATCTAGAGTGCATGTATCTTTCTTAGACTGCTTCATTATGTGGTGCTTGTTTTCTCAGAAAAAGCTAAATCTACCTAGTTTGATGATACGGTGGATGATGGCCAAGACAATCGGCCACAGGATCATTATGTCATACAGAGGGATCTTAAACAAATTATTTCTATCCATAGGAGTCACCCACACAAATGTGGTTGTGCTGAAGAGAAGAAGGACTGCTAACATATTTTTTGCTATCACCCTAAGACTGATGGGGTATAAGCTGGTTTGCAATATTTGGTTGCCATCTAGGGGTGCTGCAGCATAGGAGGAGGCCCCGCAGAAGCTACCGCCACAGCCCATGCGTCCGTCGAACGTGGATCTGATGGTTGCCATCACTAGCCTTTTTGATTCCTTTGGGCAGTTTAGAGGATCAGTCGAGTCAGATATGCAACATCTTGTATCATCATCTACTGCACTTCATGACGAGTTCAGACAGTTCTCTATCTCCACTGCTAGCTGGTTCACAGATTTGGAGAGGACCAGGGCAGTTAACTTCAGCAAGTTAAATGACCGGATTCAAAAGATGCAGGACGAGAGAGACCAGATGACCATAGACTTCGACTTTGATGCAAGTGATGGTGCCGATGGTGGTGTTGATGGGGGAGACATCTAGATTCAGGAGAGCAATCTGCAAATCAGGATTTGTGGTTATGATTCATTTTTAATATATATATCGTCTGGTATGTACTTATGGAACAATTATTACTTTTTATTTTCTTTCTTTCTTTCATTTTTAATTTTGTTACATACTACACTCTGACCACGGTTTATTTTGGACTCTGCTGATGATTGGGTTATCTAGCTTTGTCTACTATGTGTGTGTTATGCCTTGATGATTGTCTGTTGCTCTCTGGTTGAATATCACAAACGACATATATATCACTATCTACCTACTTGCATGTTTAGGATAGAATGTCTCCTGCATAGTGGATGCAGTTGATGTGTAATTGCATGCTGTTAGTTGATATAGGTTCTCGCATGCCTTAAATCTCTTATATATTGAATGTTGAGAATCTTTTATGTAGGTTTATTTGGGAAATGTCCTATTTACAGACGACATGCTGTTGAAATTTCGACAGGATTTTTCCCAACATAAAACCTTATCTAGGGATGATTATGATGAAATTAGCTTTAAAATATTTTTTTAAAAGGATGAGTGAAATTTTAAATAGAAACATTAATCCTTCATCCCTGCATAATCATCACATATTTAGAGGAGCTTAACTCCATCTCCAGAGAAAAGTAAATAATAATCTCGTATGCATCATGGTTTAACTTGTTGAATATTAAGGCTCTTCTAAGAACCCTGATCGTCAGTATATTCTGTATGCTTTGATAAGGACGGTTTCGGTTATGTGCTTCACTTAATGCCTTAATGTATGTCTTTTGATGCTTGTGTGATATTTAAGGGTGATTACACTAATTGACTGATAAAATGAACAAATATGCAATCCACGACATTTACTTTTAAAAGACTCAAAAATTAACCGCTTACACTTCTTGCGATTCTAAATGAAATATCTATCCACTTAGTCTAAGCAGTTGCTTTTTCTCCTAGCTTGAATTCAATTTGCTAGGGGGAGCTCTCGAGTGAAATTTACAAGTCTTAGCAACTAATATTATTGTTGATATGTCTTCTTGCCTTAGACTTTGTGAATATTGATTATTGTTTGTATGCACAATTCTTATATATATATAGCATGATCATATTGGACTTTATGAATATCGACTATTGCTTATGATGCACAATTCTCTTGTCCACTTCATGATGCTATTGGACTTTATGCTTTATTGCATGGATCATATTGGAATTGTTTGAGTAGTTGTGGATAAACTGCCAAGACTTATAAACTCAAACAGGTTATTATTTATACATGATTTGTTTTGGAAAGTCCAATTTTCAAACGACACTCTGCTAAAGTTTTTCAAAAACTTTCCAAAACTTATAATGTATAAATATTATACTCACCCATTGCCTAGAGCTTTTCACTCTCATGACCCTTTTTGCTATTGCCAAAAGGGGGAGATGGAGAGGCAAAAATTGGGTAAAATAAAATAATTAGGTTAAAATTTGATGCATATTGATAGGGGAGCCTTCTTAGGCTTATACCCATATTTTTGTTAGGTGTATTTGTCATCATCAAAAAGGGGGAGAATGTTGACCTCATAGGTTACGCCCGATTTTAATAATGACAAATACTCATTATATCTAATGGGTGTTTGAGGTTATGTGTAAGAACTAAAATTGACAGATCTTAATGCACATAGAAGAAAGTAAAGATTGAAGACCCAATTTTTTATATTGTAATATATTTCATTTATGCAAAGGGTCTGTAATAGTAATTAGGACCTTTGATTTGTAATAATCACACACACATCACATGCATGGTCTAATATGTTAGCCCAAACCAAAGCATAACTGAAACAGGACTTAGAAAAGACCCTATGACAGACACTCACTCACTCACTTGCATGTATTAGACTTGTTGAAATGCACAAAATGTGCACGTTCATTCTGCCCCTAGTCGACCGAACCTGGTCTGGGTCAACTGGTTGACCATAGCCCGGTCGACCAAACTCCTGTAGTTCAATTGGCCCCGGTCGATCAAACCTACTAGGAAGTCAACATTTTGACCTCCTGGTCGACCAAGATCTTTTTGTATACCACCAACCTGGTAGACCAAGTTCTCACGTATGGGAACCCAACTGTCTGGTCGACTAACCAGTCTAGTTCAAATTGACCCTAGTCGACCGAATCTCGCAAATATTGAAAAATCGCCCTCAGACATACATGTTCGGTCGATTGAAAGGGCAGTTCATTTTTGGCTCGGTCGACTGAACTTGTCCTAGTCGATCGGTGCTCTAAGGTTGGACTCATTTTTTTTATCATGATTAACTCGGTTAAATGGGGTTAAATTAATTAAATATCATTAAAACTTTTCTTATTATCCCAATCATGTCTTTAACGGTTATATTTCAAGGGAAGCCTATAAATACCCCCTCATTTGGAATAATTAGCATGTAATTAGAAATTTTAATTAGGAGAAATTATTTGAAATTCTCAAAATCCATAATACATATCTCTAAGCTTCATTCACTCCTACTTACCTTCTACTATTGCCTAAATCCTTCGTAAGTTTGTTTTGAGTGATTGTTTGCTTTAAAAGGGTTTGCTTTCATTTGGTTTGTGATTGTTTGACATAATTTTTCTAGAGAGCCAAACTTTAGTATTCTTAAGAGACTTTGTTAATAAGTCTCTCCTAAGAAGACTTTCATTTGATTTTCTGAGATTGCATATTCGTTGCAACATCTTGAGAAACTCATATTTTATTTTAGTTGTAAAATCTTTTTAAAATCATTTTCAAATATCTATTATGCTTTATCTTGAAAAATATTTGAAGAGATATTTGTTTATGAGGTGAAAATCTTTATTGCAATATTCCTTGAGTTATATGTTCTGTTAAACATAAAGATTGAACCCCTTTTGTAAACCAAAGTTATACGTTGCTTAAGCTTTATATGATTGAGATATTTAGTTGATTGAAATATTTGAGAGTTGATTGAAATCTTTATGTAAACATTTAGATTGAATACATATTGTGATACAAAAATCATACTAGTTTGCACTCTTACGCACTGATTACATTGATTGCAAATATATTTGAGAGTTGATATATTAAACCACATTGAAATTACTTATTAAATCATTTGGTGGTGTATGTAATTGCGCGTAACTAGGTACATATCTGCTTTGCATGAAAAGATAATTACTATACCAATCTCAGTGATTGTGAACACACTTTTGTATTTCCTGGCATGGGCCTGAAAAGGGAGACTAGTCCTGTGAAATAGTCCCGAATTGGCTTAAACCCGGGAAAGTTAGGTGCGTCATCCTGTTAATGTACAGGTTGAGAGCAGCCTCGCTAATTGACCTAGTTGTAAAGGTTGAGGTTAGCCCTATGCTAATTGACCTAGTTGTAATCGATACCGCTCCACCCATTAAGTGAGTCTTTAGTAGAATCCTCGAGCTTGCGAACTAGAGGCGAAGACGTAGGCACAGTTGACCGAACCCCGATAACATATCATGTACGTTGTTTATATTTTTGCACTTTATATTTACTGCACATGTATGTTATGGTGTGAATGATGCGCTTGATTTAAATTTTCGCTCATTATATTATTGGCGCATTTGGAATTATATAAAAAGACCCTAAATTGTATTATACGGATATTTCATTTAACCTAAGAGATAAATTTTAAATTTCCAATTCACCCCCTCTTGGGAATACACCAATTCTAACAACTTTGCTTCTCCTTCAAAAATTATTTACAAAATGTTTGAATCAATAAAAATGAATTCTAGATATTAATGTCCTAATAGTCATATTAACCAAAAACTATACAATTTACTTTTTCAATTATAATAACAATAATTCAGAAACTAACAACATAAGCAAAAAACTAAAAATGTAGATGTGTGTTTTTGCCTGGAGATCAACAAACAAATACATGAACAATTTTTTCTTAGAATATGTTTGGATCAAGGATTTTACTTGAGAAAATGAAAAGAAAAGAAATTGTGCTTTCCTTTTATGTTAAATTTTATTTAAAATGAAACTTTGTCTATATATGATTAAAAATTAAGAATAGCTAAATAATAATGATGCATAAGGTTAAAATTTTGTTTATGAGTTTGGTATATTTTTTGTTTTCTTTCTTCTTTTCCTCGATAACAAATTATGAAAATGTGAATTCGTTAATATTTTTCTTTTCATTTTATAATATTTTCTAAGTCCCACTAGGGGTGGCAAAACGGGTTTGCAGCGAATCGTAAACGAGTAAGCGTTAAATGAGTTCAGTTGACACTGTTTACTAACGGGTGACTAATATAAACCTAAACCCACTCGTTTAATAAATGGGTACCCATTAAGAACCCGTTTAAAAATATAGTTCATTTATTTTTAATTTTTTAAAATATTTCATATAAAATAATATTTTAGCAAAAAAAAACAGCACTCTTTTATTTTATTTATTAATATCGTAGTAAAAAAATATAAAAAGTTGAAAATAGTGCATCTTTTTAATTAATATTTTTTTAATGTAATATACATATATATATGCCAAATTGAACGGGTCACCCGACGGGTACCCAACCCAAACTCACCTAACCCATTTAATAAACAGGTTGGGTTTAGGTTGATCCGTTTATAAATGGATCACCTTCTATTAGACTTGAACCTGATTTAAATGGACGGTTCACGAATCACTAGCCGAATCACGATCTGTTTTGGGACTCCATGGCAACATATATACATATTTTGGAAGAAAAAGTGGACAATCCATGGATGCATATAGTGACAAAAACAAAGACAATCTCAAAAAGGAAGGAAGCTTATTGCAATTGCAATTTCCAATTAAGTCCACAAACATTTAAAGCCAATCCAAATAATGAAGCTTTTCGGGTGGAAATCCCACAAACATACGTTGTGCAATTTGCACCCTCAAGCCACCAACCTCCATTCTTCCATCCCTAAGCTTTTGGTCAATTCTCTTCACTTCCCAATTTACCACTTTGGTATTATGACTTCTGATAAGACTAAAAGCAGGGCGTGTGGAGTCCACACGTCTTAAATAGAGAAAGTGCAACTAAACTAAAGGTTCTTTTCACCAAAGACCCAGCTCCCAAAATTCAATCCTGTTGGGTTTAAAAATAAACCTTCCAGTTGACCGTTATGTTTAAGGGAAAGAATAAATTTTATCCTTCTCCGTAAGATAAATTTTAAAAAATGATATTAATTTAATAAATTATAATGTGTCTTGAAGATTAAATTTGTAAGTGAATCAAACATCTAACGATTAAGTCGGGTAAATCAGTTGACATAAGCATGATAACATAATCGAATTATTATTTTAAAAATTAAAATTATAAAAAATGAATAAATAATACTAATAATTCATAAAAATACTTAAATAATTTGTTATATACATTTCATGAAAATTATATGACTAAATATATCTTTAATAAATAAAATTTAATTTAAAAAATTAGCTTAAATCGGACACTTGATTAAATTGTGACTCGTTTTTTTTGGGTCTAGTTGAATATCATATTCAATAACAGAGCAACTTGAATAAAATTAGGAAAAATTAGTGAACTGTCTCAAACAATGGTCAACCAATAAATATAAATTTAAATTTTCTTTATTCATTTAGTAATCATATTTTGCACATAGTAAAACCAACATCCAACTTTATAATTTTAATTCATAAAGAATGAATTTTGAAATTTTATTTTATCTTTTCTTAATGCTATGCTTGTATTGAAAATTCCACTTGCGAGTTTGTCCCACATTGAAAAATTAAAGTGGATGATAGGTGCTTATATACATGACATCGAAAAAAAAGTCGAGACGAGAAGTTAATTCTCCTGACGTGCTAACAGTTGGAAGACCTAGTGTGTGGCTGGGGCCAATAAGGATCATCTAGGCTGCAGATGGATCCGAATAGGGTCAAGACGTGAGAGGTAGGATTAGTTCGGAGGCATGTGGAATGTAATATGAGGCACGTAAGGCGTCAGTGGTAAGGCCCACTTGAGCAACTGTTGGAGAATTGTCCCAGAAGGGAGATGATTTCCGTTCAAGGTGGAGCAGCTAGAACTCACAAGTGAATGAGAGATTGTTGAGAATTTCACTTGTGAGTTTGTCTCACATTAGAAAATTAGAGTGGATGATAGGTGCTTATATACATGGTTGGACCTAAAACCCAATAGGCTTAAGCTTTTTGGTCAAGTTGGTGTTCACACATGTGTATCAAGCTCACTCATAGACTCCTCCAATTCTAATAGCTTGATAAGTTACTTAGATTTAAAAAATATTAAATTATACTTTATTTATTTTATGTTGTGTTTAGTCATTAAGTTTCTGACAAATATTTTGTAGTATTTATAATTACTAGGTATTTTTTAATAATTTATTAAGTAATTTTTATTTTTCATATATATATTTTAAAAAAATTAAAATAATAATGATTTTTATACTAATATCAATTGGTTGATCTAAAGCGATTGATCACATAAATCAATTAATTTGAGAATCAATTAGGTTTTTGAATAGCATAGTCAATTTTTAAAACATTATGTTAATCAAAATTTTAATATAATTTATTAAACATGTGTCATTTTAAAATACATTTTGTTATAATTGAAATTAATTATTTTTTTTCAAATATACATAACGATTAACTAACGATCAACTAATGGAAGGTTCATTTTATTAATAAACTTAAAACTGAGGGGGTTCTTTGGTAGCTTTTGTGTTGGGCTTTTGTAGAGCCTAGTTGTGTTTTAATTTGGATGACGACCCGATCTCTATTTAATTAGAGATTTCTATCCTAAGGCTTAGTCCATGGAGCAAAAATTAAGAGGCGGCTTGGATTTTTGCTGAAACGGCTCAAAGGAGCCAATCCCATAAAAACGCCTCGGATGAGCCAATATTCCACTTAAATGGCTCGAAAGTAGCCGAAATTCCACCCAGCGATTCAACAAAACTATGAATGGTTCGGATGAGCTGATGTCAACCTCATGTGACTCGGTTGAATCGGAATTCGCCTGTGGCTTGAAGAATCAAAAGATAGCTCGGATGATTCGATGTCATCCGCACACAGCCCAACTGAGCCAAAACTCCCTATGGCTCGGAGAATCATAAGACGACTTGGATGAGTCGCTATCCACCTCACGCGGCTCAGATGGAGCTAGGACGCCCCTATGGCTCAGAGAATTAGAAGGCAATTCAGATGAACCGATAATCCACTTAATGCGACTCGAATTGAGTTAGAAACCATCCGGCAGCTTGGAGCGCTAGCAGACTACTCATCTCCACCACATGCAACTTGAATTAAGCTGGAGCTACAAGCAAATAGGCTCGGATGAGTTGATCAATCATCAAACGACACAGATTAAGCTGAAGCCTCTCTAATTAGCTCGGATTGAGACACAAACCCCTCAATTTGCATGAGTTGAGCCTAACTTAGCAGCCAGGATTGAGTCGGGGCCCTCAAGGTCCAAATTAACACGCATGGTTCGGGTAAGATGACTGAGCCTTGATTTTCTCAAATAATACACCAAACCATTTGAATTGAACCAAAGCCATCGAAAAAAAAAAAAAAAAAAAAAAAAATCTAACAATTAACCTCCAATTATTACCATTAAACCAAAATAAAATCTCCCACTATCAAAATAACTCACAAATAAATGTCAAATTTAATAGAGGCATGCCAGTCTCAGCTATAAAAGGGACATTTAGAGAAGGGGGGAGGCATCTCATTCTGATCCAATCTTTCTCATTGCTGTAATTTTATCCTCTCACGATCCCTAACTTAAGCATCCGAGCGATCCCTCAGAGTCCATCTCGAGTCCTCCAAACCCCTCTTGTTCGATCTTTTATAGGTGGTTGCGGTTAAAGAACAGCTTACATCAACCTACCAATTTTTGGTAACAATAAAATTAAATGTAAAAATTAACTTAAGTGTGATACTAAGCCACAACATCTTTTTTTCTTCTAGTATATTTTATATGATTGGCCACTTCAAATTTTTACCTCTTTTCCAAATTCAAGTAAATTAATTACGCACAAATCCACAATCAACACCAAGCGAAAGAATGGAACCATACTCTCTCATACGCTAATTACTTCAATGGAAAGGGAAGCAGTTGCACATGCAATGAAAGGAGAAGAGGAGAAAATGTTCAGTTGAATGGTCGCAATAGATGGCTCAAAATTAGGCGCACTGGCCCTTAATTACGAACTAAGTTGACAGCTCGCTCACTTCCAAATTTGGTGTGTCCTGACTCCTGGCATCCTTATTCCCCACCCACACCACACAACTTACGTACCGTAAGGCTTTAAATTAGCCAGCTTAGCTACCATACAAATATGTACGCACTTTTTCTTTTTGTTTTGATTGGTAAATGTGTTGTGGGCATCCCCACACCAACACCAACACCATCCTCCGCCCATCGTTTCCCTTTCCTACCTACCTACCACTTTCCTGGATTTCATTTCTAACTCTACCACCTCGGTGGTTTGCCCCTTTTCCGGACTCCGCATGCACGAGAGCTTTGTGCATCGTATTATCTTTTTTTTACCTATTTCAAATAAAATTCTAAAAAAATAAAATAAATGCACGCTTCTGTTCCAAATTAATTAAATTCTAAAAAAAAGCATGTCTAAATGCTGTATTATATATTTCAAAAAAATGTTTTTTATTTGCTCAAAATCATCAACTAAAAAATTGATAAATGATACTGTAAAAAGATTTCACCTTCTCATGTTTCAACCATGCATGTTAATGGTTTAAGAAAATTTGACGAATGTACGTCACTCTCGTGTCTTAATTCAACTTAGCAAAGCTAGGAGTTTGAATCTCCATAACATGGGAAGGAAATGTGGTTTGATTTATAAATAGCTTAGATTAGGAGACATTAAAGCAACATTTGACCGGGATATAAGGTTAATTTTTTAATTTTACTTTTTAAACATTATTTTTTTTAACCACCCACCCACATTCTCACTCTCTTTGCCACATTTTAAAAATCCTATTTTAAGAGTAAATATTGAATTCTAAGCGTTTAATATTATATTTAATATTTTACCTCCTTGACGGTTACCTTTAAATACTACAAAAGGAGCATTAATTAAAATTTTCAAACATAACAAGTCTACAATTAGAGTAAAGTATGAAGGTTTAATATTTAAATTTTATTAGTCAAAAAAATACGAAGAAAGTTATAAAAAAGATTGTTCTAAAGACTCAAAATTCTTTTCCTTTTATAAACTTATGAATGTTCAAATTTTATAAGAAAAGTTAGTCAATCTCATTTTTATTCTATCGACATAAGTAAATATTAATAATAATAGTAATGATAATGACTTAAATAAAGTTTCTTACATCTTTTATTTTTTAATGATAAATTTTACATCAAACACACTAATTCCGTAGCATGAATTTGGAGTTTTGAACTTAGCTGTATATATTTAGACAAAATTATATACAATATAGTATTGAGTTTTATATAAATATGCACAAATTCAAATTCAAAACTCCAAATAATGTTCCCAAACACAATCTAACGCCGTAGTTGAGAATATAAATTTTTAGATTTGAATTTAATTTTATGTAAATTTAGACAAAATACGATATAAAATTATATTGAATTTTATTCAAGTGTATGTAAATTAAAATTCAAAATGCGAGATTTATGCTCTCAAACATTATTTAAGATAATATTTATGAATTTTAAAGATTGAGTTTATATAAGTGTAAATTTAAAAAGAAACTTAATAATTTCACATTATTTTTTATTTAAATTAATATAAATTAAAACTTAAAATCCCAATTAATTAAAATATACGCACCAAAAAAAATAATTTTTTAAAAGTTGAATGCATACGCATTTATCTTGAAAAACAAGAGAAGAAAAACTTTCATGTCTTTCCCGGAAGAATGTAATACGTGGCTTAATGGGTCACTGTCACCTAAGTTTTGGTGCTGTCTAAGCCTTGAGCTGGACGCCTACGCAGAGACGCATCTCTCTCTCTCTCTCTCTCGTCCAAACGCGGGATTCCCAATTCCATTCTAGATCTCCGTTATGTTGTGGTTAAGCAGAGGAAGATTTCTGGTAAAAATATAAACGAACCCCACGTTCAAAATTTTTCTATTTAAGACATGGACATTGTCGAGCTCTCACTTCATCATCACAATACGCGGAATAGCGATTGAGCAAAGACCCTCTTTCAGATTCGTTGAATTCATTTGTTTTTTAAAGTAAAAAAAAACACCCAAGACTTTTCTCTCCTCGCCGCCTATAAAAAGGCAGTTTCTGTTTTCTGTTCAAAGCACACAGCATTCTTTGACAAGTAACTACCACTGTTTTTCCTTTCTGGGTTTTCCGATTACTAGCCTTTCCTGCTCGCAGGGCAGAGCCCTGGGCGTGTTTGGCCGGCGAGAAAAAGAGAAAACAGGTTGTTGGGTTGTGATGGAGAGCACGTTGAAGGAGATGAGGAATGGGTATGTAGATGCCAGGAATGGTGGTGCTGGGGGTGGGGTTGAGGACGTGTATGGCGAAGATAGCGCCACTGTTGATCAGCTGCTGACCCCCTGGACTGTCTCTGTTGCTAGGTGAGTGAGACTCAGAACTTTTCAAATTTTCAATGTTGGTTGATATTTTAAGTATTTCTGTGATGTGTGCTAATTTTGTGTTCGACCTGCTGATATTAATGTTTCTTTCTTGAGTTTTCCGCAGGGTGTGTTGTGTTCATTTGGAAGGTTGATGCGTTCAACGCTTTTCAACTGTTTTTTTTTTTATTTGAAAAAGAAAGAAAATTTGGGGATATTGCTTTTGTGAATTTAGAACTAAATGATGTGATATGCAGCGGGTAGTGAACCTTTTGTTTTGTTCTTTTGAGTTTTCGTTTTAATCATTTTTATTTTTATTTTTGGCTAGATCTTGTGTTGTTCTATTTAAGAAAACAAGCTGCACCAATATTAAGGAAGGAATTATAATTTTTTCTTATTGATATTTATATTAAAAAAATTGCATCTAGCTTATTGATTTATATTTAAAAAAAAAATTGAATCTATATTATGGATCTGGTGAATGGTTAGGAATATTTTTATATTCTTGTGTTTGTAGCCGAAGAATTTATACTTTGTGAATGACAAATTATGTGAATCCTCAAGAATATGAGGACACTAATATATCAATTCTTCTTTTTCACCTCCTCCTCCTTTATTTCCATTTTTTTAAAACTAAAAAAATCCTCTGAGCTCTTTCCAGGGAAAGCCTGGGTGCAGGATCTTCATCCACACATAATAGTATTCCTAAGGATCACTATAGTTATATTTTAAATGCCTTACACTGCTTACAAGTTTTTTCTTTTTGTTAATTATCTATCAAAAACTGGGTTAGGTCGGTCCTCGGCTAGTATAAGGCTAGCAAGTTGTATTAGAGCTTACAATTCAAGTTGGGCGTGAGTGCATACATATGATCTATTGATGTAGACCCCAAGGAAGAGTAGATGAATGGACTTCGACCCTTCGCTTTCCAATGATTGAGTGACACCTAAATAATTGAAAGAATGGCTTCCGTTCAAGGGAGAGATGTTAGAAATTTGAGTGAAGCATGGTGACTTAAATATATGCAAGGGCCAAGACTTACGTGCTTAAGCTTTTGGGTTAACTTGATGTTGATCCCATGTATATCAAGCCCCCCTGAGGACTTCCCTGGTGCTAAGTGCTATCCCCAGATTCTATGTGTCATTTTGTATAATTTGTGCTCCTGCATTTTAATTTCAGTTTTTTGTGAAAGCCAAAAAAGGCAAAAAGTAGGGGGAGGCCTGAAGGTTTTGTCATTTCTTACTTTACAATTCAACAATTATAATCCTAGACTTGACTTTTATTCCTTGATATTTCATTGTTTTTCTTTCATTAAAAAACCTCCTAGTTTACTGGTACATTTTTTCTTTAATAGTTTTCTCTTCTTTCCAATTTTGTTGATTTGAGTTGGGCTCAGAAAACTGGAACTCCCACAACAATAATAGTTATAGCTTCATTATTTTGATAATTTATTTGTCCTAATATGGTAACTAATTCAATATTTCAATAATTTTTTTTCTGGTTTTTCAGAATTATATTGCGGGTTATTTGTTAGTTATTACCTTTGAAAACTATAAACAAGTTCATAGATCATGAATTTTTTTTTTTGTTACTCATCATATTCATAGTCGTCTTTGTTGCTCTTACAGTGGATATAATCTGTTGCGGGATCCACGCCATAACAAAGGGCTTGCCTTCAACGAGAAAGAGAGGGATGCACACTACTTGCGTGGCCTTCTACCCCCAGCAGTCCTGAGTCAGGAGCTTCAGGTTACCTTAATGACATTGCCTTGGAATTTAAACATATGTGTAATCATATTTTCCGTGATTTAGACTGTTCTTGCTCTTCATGATTCTGGTTAATGGTGTACAGGAGAAGAGAGTGATGCACATTCTCCGCCAATACAAAGTCCCATTGCAAAGATACATGGCCATGATGGATCTGCAGGTATCAGTCCAATCATACCAATTATATGTTGGTTTTTTTATGTGGATAAATAAATTACGGGCAGCTCTATAGCAATTTAAGTACAGGCAGCTCCTTTGCATTTTCTCCACCGTTGCATCATGCCGTGCCACATTAATGGGAACTGACGTTGGTTAGTGTAAAAGAAAGGTTGCTTTATGTAGTACAGTTGTTTTGCTTTTACAATGATGATGTCAATCCTCAATGCTGCAATGTAGATTTTGTCATTAGAGATTTGCTGCCTGCCTGTGCGTGGATTAGGTTTCTGTGTTATATGTGTATCTGATATTGTTCTTCTAAGGTGTCGTAGCAAAGAAGTTTAGAAGTGTCTGCCCATGAATAAATCAGGTTTCTATGTGGTCAATGGTATTGGTATTAGTGTTTTAAAAGGCTCAATCGAGGCTCACCTTAAGGCTCGCCTCAAGGCACAACATACCTAAAACACCTTGAGGCTCAATCTAAAGTACCAATTTCCAAAAAGGCTAACACATTATATGCTAAGGCTAATGCAGTTTTACAGAAGGCATGCCTTTTGTGCCTTTTTAGTAGGCTTATGCATTTTGGCTGTGTGTGAAACTCAAGTAAGAATTGGTTAAAAAATTCCAACTACATGTTTTTATAAAAGGAATCTCATAATATGAGTTGATTTCTATAACTCTTGAACCTCAATCTTTCCAAAATAACAGAGAGTTGTATCTTAGATCATGAAAATAGTTTGAACTTTGTAATAGTATAGCTATCACTTGTCATGATTTATGTCTTGTATTCAAGTTAGCAATTTTTTGAATGGCCGACAAGTAGTTATGAAATATATATAATTTTTTTAATGACTGACAAGTAGTTGCGAAGTATATATAATTTTTCTTTCTTACATTATATTTTTTATTTTCTTAATTTTTCTTTATTTTAAAAATATATAAAATTTATTTACATTTTTTAAATTTTAAAAATAAATTCTTAAAAGGGTAAAAACGTGCCTTACACCTTGACCTTTTAAAACATTGATTGGTATACATATACCTGACTTTGATCGGCTAAGAATGTATAGGCTTGACACTGAATTTAGGTTTGACATTTGAAAGATCAAAGCAAAAAAGATCTTGTCAAGTATTTATGTCTAATTGATACTACTACAGAATGGGAATTCTACCATTGTACAGTTATTTGTGCTGTTTTTACAAGTTTGAAAAATGTCTCTGGACAACTTGTAAAATCTCATACTTTGCACTTTATTTGATGATGCAGTTTCTTTTACATTTTCTTTTAACGCTCTCAAAATGTCCCTTCCTATTTTTTTATGTTGCATTTCTAGGAGCCTGTCTTGCATGCCCACAGCTAGTGTAATATACATGGATTATTATCCCATATAGTGGCAGGCTATTGATGCTATGGAAAGAAGGGGAATAAAAATTGCATCTCAAGAAATTCACTTTTAATTTTTTCTCTAATTTTTTATATTTTACAGGAGAGAAATGAGAGGTTATTTTACAAGCTTCTCATTGATAATGTTGAGGAACTGCTTCCAGTTGTGTATACACCTACAGTTGGCGAGGCTTGCCAGAAATATGGGAGCATTTTCAGGCATTCCCAGGGTCTCTACATCAGTTTGAAAGAAAAGTATGAAATACCAGAGTGCATTCTTTCCATTTTCTCTTAGTAGTAAATTGGTACATACTTCCATTCAATGCAAGCAGCTACTGAGTAGTAAACATTGTCAGGGGAAAAATTCTTGAAGTACTGAAAAACTGGCCTGAGAGGAATATTCAAGTTATTGTTGTGACTGATGGCGAGCGTATTTTGGGGCTTGGGGATCTTGGCTGCCAGGTAATAATGTTCAGTTTTTTATTTCAGTTGAAATTTATCATTGTCATTTGAATTTTGAGTAGGAAATGTGACCCTGTTCCCCACCCCCCACCCCTCAAGGAAAAAACACCGCTACCAGATACACACGGATTCTTAGTTAATTGATGAGCATGCTTGATTGTATTCAGGGAATGGGGATTCCAGTGGGAAAACTTTCTTTGTATACAGCACTTGGAGGACTCCGTCCCTCAGCAGTAAGCACTACTATAATTACTACCATTTTGTACAATTAAATTATTTTTTGAGTTCTTTCCTATGAGCTATGTGAATTTGCTGGGCTCTGCAAGTTTTTTGAACAATAGAAGCCTCTCCTCATTTTATTCAAGAAAATTTACAACTATTTATCATTTGCAGTGCTTGCCTATAACCATTGATGTTGGAACAAACAACGAACAGTTGTTGAAGGATGAATTTTACATTGGGCTCAGACAAAAGAGGGCTACTGGAAAGGTTCACTTATTTTTTTCTCTTATAAACCAACTGCACTTTTTGTTCTGCAGAAAAAGGGATTGCAAAATTCTGTACGTATGTTGCTGAATGTGTTAATCGCTGGTGAAGATGTGGCTTTTAATTTCGTAATTTTTAGGAATATGCTGAGCTTCTACACGAATTCATGTCTGCAGTAAAGCAAAACTATGGGGAAAAAGTCCTTATACAGGTCAGTCATCAATGCAAAACATCCTGATAGTTATATTTTTTTACATTAACTCTTTGGAGCTCTAGCTTTTAATTGCAAAATTTATATTGTTCCCTAAATATTTGTTCATGCTTTGTAGTTTGAAGATTTTGCAAATCACAATGCTTTTGAGCTGCTAGCAAAATACCGCACAAGCCATCTCGTCTTCAATGATGATATACAGGTAACGACGTGATGAGAAGGTTTTTATTTATACATATGTGTGCATGTATCTGTAAGTATATTATTGAGAGGTATATTCCTTTAATTTTTGAGCCTTTTCCTTTGTTGCAGGGAACAGCATCTGTGGTTCTGGCAGGGCTTATTGCAGCTTTGAAATTAGTTGGGGGAACTTTGGCTGACCATAAATTCTTATTTTTGGGTGCTGGGGAGGTGAGCTTATATTTGCCTGCTAATATTTCTTCACTTTTTTTCTTGCCAAATTAATAAACATTACAAATTAAAATACTCATATAATTGTTATTTCTGTATTTTCTGATACCCGATGGCTGTACCTATTTTGTGGGCATCCTGTATGAAAAATTACCAGATTTTTCTTATTTCATACATTTTCAATGGTCTGGACACTGTCCATTGGGAAATTAAGGCTCCAATCACTTGTGCAAAATTATTTCCAGTTTTCCAAAGAACCACAACAATACCACCTGGTTCAACCAAACATGTCCTATACATCTCTACTACCTTCTAGTACATATCCTGTTTATACCACATGTTTGATTGTTCATCTTTATTCCTTATACTCAAAAGCAAACACACGCCCTTGTTTTACCATATGCATTATCTGTATCTCATTCTTGTTCCTTTGTCGTTGTAGGCTGGAACTGGCATAGCAGAGCTTATAGCTCTTGAGATGTCAAAAGAGGTAAGAACTTAAAAATTTATCTAGTCTCTTGTTTTTGTCATCTAGGATTTGTAATAACTATGTGCTTATTTCTTGGCAGACAAAAGCTCCATTGGAGGAAACACGAAAGAAGATTTGGCTTGTGGATTCGAAGGTAGCAAGGGCCTTATCTGAGTTCCCTTCTTGACAGATATTGTCGCCATTTTCTTTGCTCTCTTTATTTTTATGCTTTGAAAATTAGAAGTGTGAAATTCTTGTTGCAGGGACTCATTGTCAGTTCTCGCAAGGAGTCACTTCAACATTTCAAGAAGCCTTGGGCACATGAGCGTGAACCTGTAAAGGATCTTTTAGATGCTGTTAAGGTATGAAAAATTGTCTTTGATTGCATTCTGATCCTATATGAAATTTTTAGAAGACCTTTTGTTTCTGTTTTATTATCATGCTTAAATTCACAAATTTCTCAGGCTATCAAGCCAACGGTGCTAATAGGATCATCTGGAGTAGGAAAGACATTTACAAAAGAGGTGGTTGAAGCCATGGTATCCTTCAATGAGGTTGTCCCTCTTCATCCCTCTCTCTCTCTCTCTCTCTCTCACATTTTGTCACGTGCACACACACACATCCATGTAAAACAAAGCTGACGTCAATGCAAACAAATTTCGTGTAGAAACCTCTTATTCTTGCTCTATCCAATCCAACTTCACAATCAGAGTGCACAGCTGAAGAAGCCTATACATGGAGCAAGGTACAACAAAATTTCTCCTGCATTCTTTGTATTAGCTACACCATGTCATGCATACCTTTAATCTCCTCTCCATCTGCAGGGCCGGGCAATATTTGCTAGTGGAAGCCCATTTGATCCTGTTGAACAAGATGGGAAAGTTTTTGTCCCAGGCCAGGTACTATGCCTGAAATTTACTGTAAATTAGGTTCTCTAGCTGAAAATTTTATGACACTGGGGCCTCACTCTTTATTTTTCTCCTGCACCCAGGCAAACAATGCTTACATATTTCCTGGATTTGGTTTGGGTTTGATCATATCTGGTGCCATTCGTGTGCATGATGACATGCTTTTGGCAGCCTGTAAGTATACCAACAATCAATATTGTTCTTTAGTTTGTCTGATCATGGTGAAGAATTCATGTCTTGGGAATAATCAACTTTGGGAATATAATGGAATTTGGGGCATTGAAGAAGACAAATTTGACATCTTGAATCCAAATTTGTGTGAATTTGAATAAAATTCGATACAATGTGTCATAAAATTTCAAATTCATGGTCTCAACTTTGTAATCTTGAGAGAGAGAGAGAGAGCTCATAATTTCCTCAAAAGTACATCAGAATACAGACAATTTTCACTAAGCAGAATGTGAACCACATTTCCCTCTCTTTATGCTGATGGTGGGAAACAATGCTGTGGTCATGCTTTAATTATTTTAATTGCTCCCCAACAGCGGAGGCTCTGGCTGCACAGGTGACTGAGGAAAACTTTGGGAAGGGCCTGTTGTACCCACCATTCTCCAATATCAGGAAGATATCAGCCCATATTGCTGCTAATGTTGCTGCAAAGGCATATGAACTTGGTCAGTCCCTGCAACATAGGTGCAGCTCTTACTAGCTTTATTCATTAATATGCACTAATTTTTTATTGTTCATTTGCTTTACAGGTCTGGCTTCTCGTCTTCCTAGACCTAAGAATCTTATCAAGTATGCAGAGAGCTGCATGTACAGCCCTGTTTACCGAAGCTACCGTTGAACAGGGGCAGAAATCCCCTGCAGTTTTGTAATCTGCAGTTTAATTATAGGCTTTTCATCATTCTTTTTCATTTGTATGCCCCCTTCCAGCTCTTATTTCTTTTTCTCGACATATGTTATATGCGGATCCTGATGTTGGTATTGCTATCCATGATTAATTTTTAAGTATAGTGCTGGTAATATTTACGTGAAGTTAGCTTTATTTTATGATATGATTGAACATGTCAGCAAAAATTTATCAATAAACTTAGTTTGCCTCCAATTTCTTCCTGGAGCTCTGGCCACAAAAGCATGTGGCAAAAGAAAGTAATGGCGAGCTGCATTTAAATTAACAAAATAGGTTTCACTTGCTAAAACAAGGGGATGAAGTGATTGAACGTTACACCATGTTTTGTCAACTTGGTTTTGATGTTGGTTGGTTCGAAGGATGTGGGAAAGAGGACTGAAGCTCCCACCGGTGCTCTCTATTGTAAGATAACTCTCAACACCAAACTAACCCTCTGCTTCATGATTTGTTATCCCAATATGTGTTTTTTCAAAATCCTAACCAGCCCTTTCTACAAGCCATAGGTAGGACCGCAACAGATTAAGTAGTACATGAACAGTGGCTCGACCCTGTTAGGGTTTGGTCGGGAACAGTTGCTTGACCTGGTTAGAACTTAGTTGGGCTTGTATGTTTGTATGAATTACTTATCATTCCCTAACCTAACTCTGAGCTTGTTTATTAAGTAGGCTGACCCTCCACAAACCTAAACTCATCTTATTTCATCTCATGAACCTAATTCCGCTTACATATATATATATATATATGTACATGACTCCATTTAAGCCCATTTGGTAGCTCATCAATGGACTCATTAGAAAGCCCCCAAATAGTCACTAGTACTTGCAAATGAATGTTAATAGTTCATAATTTTGCTTAGCTAACGTTTTATCACATGAAAACCTATTCACACAAGTCTTAGTATTAGATATATGTATTAAAAAATAGAAGAAAAGGGATAAAATAAACCAATGTAAGAGAACTAGGTGGTGGAACCTAAAAAAGAAAATATAATAAAATTTAAAGATAAAATGATCAAAGATGAGGATTAGACTATAGAGGATGGGATAGATACAAATATTTTTTGGAGTAGATTAGCTAACTCTATTAAAAATATAGTAAAAGAGATTTTAGGTGAATGAAGGGGAAGATTTAAGCAAAGAAAGTTTGTGGTGGGATAAAGATGTACAAAAAACCGAAAAGACAAAAAGAATTTGGTATAAAACGTGATAAAAATATAGAAACAGAGATAACTTTGATAAGTATAAGGAGACGAGTAAAGATGCAAAAAAAACCGTTAGTGAAACTAAATACAGATCATTTAATAGTTTGTATAATAGATTAAATACAAAAGAAGGGAAAAGAGATATTTTTATGCTTGCTAAAGCTAGAGAAAGGAAGAATAAATACTTAGGAAATGTAAAATGTATAAAAAGTGAGGATGATATTATCTTGGTTAAGGGCGAAGACATTAAAGAAAGATGGCGAAGTTATTTTAGTAAGTTATTTAATGAAAACTAAATAGAAGACTTAAACTTAAAATTATCAAACAAGAAAAAGATTAAAAATATGAGATTTATTCGTAAAATTCGAGTTAACGAAGTTAAGTTTACACTAAAAAAAATGAAAAATGGGAAAGTTATGGGACCAGATAACATCCCAATTGAAGTTTGGAAAAGCTTAGGTGAGAACGGAATTATATAGTTAATTAATTTATTTAATACAATTATAAAAACTAATAAAATGTCAAATGAATGGAGGAAAAACACTTCAATACTTATATACAAGAATAAAGGAGATATTCAAAATTGTAATAACTATCGTGGGATAAAACTTATGAGTCATATGATGAAATTATGGAAAAGAGTAGTTGAACAAAAATTAAGGTTAGAAACGAAAGTCTTAAAAAATCAATTTGGTTTTATGCCTGGGAGATCTACCACAGAAGTTATATATCTTTTAAGAAGATTAATGGAAAAGTTTAGGAAAAAGAAGAAGGATTTACATATAATATTCATTGACCTTGAGAAAACATATGATATGATACCTAGGGAAGTTCTATGGTGGTTTTAGAAAAAAAGGATGTATGTAGTAGGTATATTGATATCATTAACAACATATACGATAGAGTAAAGACTAGTATAAGGACTATAGATGGAGAAACTAGAGAATGTCTAATCACTATAAGTGTACATCAAGGATCAGTTTTGAGTCATTATCTTTTTGCTTTAGTGATAGACCAACTGACTAAGAGTATTTAAAAGAATGTTCCACAGCGTATGTTGTTTGCAGATGATATTGTATCAATTGATGAAACTATGGACAGAGTAGAGGCTGAGTTAGAATTATAGAGAAAAGTTTTAGAATCTAGAGGCTTTAGGATACGTAGAAATAAGACAGAATATATGAAATGCAATTTTAGTAATGATAGAAGGAATATTAGAGACAGTTAAATTTGATGATTAAGAAATAAATAGCACTTGTAGATTTCAATATATTGGATCTTTTATGCAAGCTGAAAGAGAAATTAAACATTATGTAATACATAAGAGTTAAAATAGATTGGGTAAAATGGAGAAGTACTTCAAGTGTGCTCTATGATCGTAGGATACCCTTAAAATTTAAAGAGAAATTTTATAAGACAACTATAAGGCCAACTATGTTATATGGATCGAAATGTTGGGCGAAGAAAAAACATAATATTCAAAAAATAAAAGTTGTCGAGATGAAAATGTTTAGATAGATGAGTGACATAATATTGAAAAATAAATTAAGGAATGAACATATTCGCAATTAGGTGTAGCTCCTATAAAAGATAAGGGAGGGATGGCTTAGATGATATGGACACTTGCAACGTAGACCACATAGTGCATCAATGAAGAAAAATGAGTTAATTACTCTGGAGGACCGTAGAAGGGGTAGAAGTAGGCCTAAAATAATTTGGGAGAAAATAGTAAGTAGGAATTTAATATTCCTACATGTGTCAAAAGAAATTATCTATGATCGTATAAATTTACGAAAAATAATTCATATAATTGACCCCATCTAGTAAAAATTTAGACTTGATTTACATTGTTGTTTGTTGTAACGTTTTATCACAGCATTGAACGAGTCAAGCCTAAACACAAAGTCCTAGCCCCGTGTAATAAAATAGATACGACTAGAAAATAAGTGAGCTAGACTCTGTTCATGACCATAAACATACCCACTATGGCTTCGCAGACAACCTGGGCTGAGCGAATATGAGCAATTTCCGACGTCGTGAAGATGCTCTCAAAATACACATGTAACCATGTGCTTGTACGCAAGGCTGATCGTCTCTAAATTATATAAATATAAAGTAACATGGTTTGATTAAAAAACATAGTCCAACGTGATATATAACGTCATTAGGTTTCTTTTAAAAGGCTTTAAATAATGAAAAATTTCCCAGCATCTTTATTGACAAAGTGTGGGCAAATTTGTTAAACTTAAATAAATTTGCATGAGTTAAAATTAACTAATACATGATGATAAACTTATACCTTGACTTCAGCTGAATTACTAGTGAACATCAAGCTCTTTAAAAAAAATAATAATAATAACTTTAAGCGATGATAAAACTGGACTCACTTGGGCTAATTTACAGCCCTGTCCACAAAATTGTCTTTCCCCATGCCCAGCTCTGGCACATGTCCAGAACAAGGAGAGCCATACCCCTGAATCAAAAATACTGAATGATGGAGGCCCTCGTCATCATGAACCCACGTTACAAAACACCATGAAAGCTCCCTTACCAAAAACCAACACCCTGCGGCTGCAAAAGGAAAATTTTGAGAGCATCCATATTATCTGTAGAAAATCAACCGACTAAAATCAAGAATGGGGCGAGCATCATTCATATCCAGAGGCAATTGACATGCCATTACACTCGGAACAAGAGATCTCACATAAACAGGTTGTCCTTGTTTGCAGACCTTGGTGATCCTGAAAGTTGTCATGGAACAAGGTATCTCACGGGTACAGCCTTGTCTAGGCAAATTTGCCAACTTCGGTCCATTCAAATTCAGTCCCCACCCCCCCACCCAAAAGTAGCATTGGAGAATTTCTCAATGAAGAAACCGTTGTGATACCAATGCAACCTAGAGTAAGCTAAAATGAGCATCACAACTCCAGATTCCATAACGCAGCAAACAGAACTTAATACAACTTAATCAACATGAATATTCTCTCCTTTTTACAAAGGTAGGAAAAGCTCTCCTAGAGACGAAAAGAGAAGTTAATATCTAATCAGATCTGCTCTCATGACATGCAAATTATCCTCCCACCGTATTACACACCACAGGCATATTATCCGCATCAATGATCGCTGATACTTAAGAAATCAGCACAAGTACCCGTACCGAGGCTAAATTGTCACATGGTACGTGGAGGGTTTTATAGAAAGCATTTGAATGTTTCATGCTTCAACGCATGTCATCAGCTACCTGGGAGCTTCGGATCCCCCAAAACGAAATAGGCTTCAACTTTCTGTTCACGGCTGTAAATAGCCATCCCATTTGACTTTCACAAGTGGCGCATTGTGTGATCGTCCACGCATATCTGCAAAATAATGGTTTTATCATCTGTACTGCTCTTCATTAACATGAGCTCCAAAAGAAAATTTAAAAAACCATTGCTCAGATCATTTTCACAGCTAAATTAGACGAAATATAGCTGCGGAAACTAAGACAAATGTGGAGATCTCCACACTACTGATATCTATCTCAAATCTGCTGATCCATAAAAAACTACCTACAATACCTATATTGTTAAGTGAATTTAACTCAATTTTAGATTCTCAATATTGCAATTACTTGGGGAATGACAAATTTCTTGATTGTTCTGGATAATTTTAGGCTGACATTTCAGCTACTCTGTCGAACATTTTCAAACACATTTCATTTTGTTTGACCTAGTTGGATCTTAAATTTCATAATTATTATATTACTTGATTACCAGAATTTGTTGAAATGTACACAATTCTTGAGTGATGTCTTATTGTACCCATACACTACAAGTTAATCATTATGAATCATCAAGCATTTAGTCACAATATTGACACCAAAAATGAACTTCAGGAAGGCCCACAGACATGCTCCAGAAAGCACAATGAACTTATCAAAAACTATTTAAAAACACAATCAACAAATAATCCACAAACTATGCAGACTTTTGTTCTCCATAAGGATGTGCCCTATTCTAAAGAAATTAAATACGGACATCATTGATCATCCACTAATTAGAAAGTGAATCTGGACGGTTAAGTGAATCCACTTATTGTACCTTTTACTGGGGGAAAAAACTGGCCTAAGTTATGTAAAGCACTGGACATCCAAATGAACCAGATCAGTTCTCAAAGCATTGACAATCCCCTGTTTGCCTATAAACCTTTAGAATAGCTTTTTAACTTCCTTGGCCCTTTCTATGGACAAAAATTACTTGTCATGAAAAATATTCAACAGCAAGCTTCCTATAGAAACCCAGGTTAGGATCATACCCTGGAAACCAGCTATATTCTTCGGTTGATCTCCCATAAAGTGCTAAGCCATTCGCTTTGTAAAAGGTCATTATCTCATGCACAAAACCATTTGGGTTCACATAAGCACCGAGAGGACCTTCACTAGACATCACCAACATATCACTTCGTCTTGCAATTACTGTCTGCATAATATACATATATATATATATATATATAGATATAAGTAAATAAATAGCTAATAGCCTAATATATAGACAGCACACAAAGAAAACCTGGAAGTAAAACAAGCTTGCTTTACCTGACAATTCTTACATCGAATGCGATCAAAACTCTCGAGCAATTCAATTTCCCGGCGCAATCTATGTGAAATTCCATCAATATCCAAAAGCTCCTGCCTTGTAGATTCAGAAACAGGAATTTTGCTGGCTATATAAAATGATAAGAGGCCAGGCTTCTTCACCAAAGCATCCATGCCTGGTACTGCTACTATCCTTTTCCACATGTCTGCAAAGCATTACATATTCCCATCATTGGAAGATGAAATGTAGTTATACAAAGAAGGTTCAAGCATGTAGCCATAAAGTTGATTCTCAAACTTGTTAACGTAGGATGAGAAACCAACCATGGATGCGTCGATTTGACCCTATTTGGAGGCCAATTCAGAATAGTAGGTCAAGGGCCTGTTTGAACTTAAACCTAAACGTGTTTAAATTAATTAGTTATGTTCGTGTTGTGTGTGTGTGTGGGTTGGGGGGTTTCTGTTGTAGATAGGGTTGTCTTAAAAGTTCGTTTGAAAACAGGATTGACTTGAGAGGGGTGGTGGAGATCAGTTTTATAGTTTCTTCTTTTTAATCTTCCCTATAAATTAGAATGTTGTACTGTATGAAATGGTTGAAGCTTTGAAATTGAAATGGAAATTAAAATTCCCCCGATCTCTCCCAACCACCTTTTTTTAATCTTATCTTCCCTTCCCTCCTTCATTCTACACCATTTGTTCACCTTGTTTCACATTCCCATTGAATTCAAGTACAATTCCTAGATATTAATTCTGATCACTAAGCATAAGAATGACCATGTATAACACTTTGCACGAGTTTCCCTATTAAAACCCAATGTGAAAACAATAGCTAGTAGTTCCACATACAGAGGGAGGAGTTGATTCAGATAAGCACAAATATGTGACCTTAAGTTAGTATTTACAACAGAACAAAACTTTCTACTTGCAAGTAGGGGGTGATGTAAGAAAGAAAGAAAGCTAAATACCTGCTGCTCTTTGAGCAAGATAATAAGAATCGTACATACGATAAACCCAATAGGGCCAGAATGCTCTTGGAACTTGATGAGACTGGTTTAACTTGGCAGTCATCCAACCCTTCTTCCACATCTCCTGTCTGCTTAATTGCCTTTTCAAAATAAACCTCTCTCTAATTTTTAAATTGGCCTTTTTGTCCCATTTCTCATTGTCTGAGTGTGATAACCCTATGGAGCTATCTAAATTAGACTTTCCCAATTGGAACTCTGACTCGCATACAAACTTCTCTTCATCACTGCTAGTGGATTCATCACGAATATCATACCCAGAACAGGAATCTATTGCAGACCGGTGCATTCTCAATTCTGATGGTGAGAGCTCACTCTCGAAGCTTTCATCTGAAATTCCCTCTGAATCACTGTCTTCATTACCATATCCATGCCCTTTAGAGTGAGAAGTTGGGCGTCGTGCACTTGAGGGACTACAGTTCTGTGTGTTAACCAATGGTGGTAATTTTCCAAAGGCGTCTCGTGGGGTCCTTAATGGCAAATCCTCCTGGATGATTTGCACCTCTCCGAGGGGCTAAAAAGATGGAAATTTCACACCAAGTAAGACCTTCATTGCATATGTTAAAATCAGAAGGCATAACAAAAAAAAAAGTACATATTTTAAAATATAATATGATCCTAACCATTCCTTCCACATCAATCCAACGGCGTTTTAAGTGAAATCGTTGCTGGCCACGGGTAACCACATTCACTGAACCATCCTCTAGTTGCCGGTATTGCCGAATCTGTAACAAGGTAAATTTAATCAATTGATGTGAATTGTTGACAGGTCATGCTTGTGTGCGCCCGCATGCAGGGGGGACGGGGGGGAACCTATAGACAAAGTTGATGTTTAATCTTGAAGCGGGGGTATCATATAATATAATTGCATAAAACATCAGGGCGAGGAAGAATATCAGCCCATGCTGTACACTAGATTATGAAACAAAACAAACTTCAAGTGGTCAAACCAGCACTAGGCAAGTCACAAACCAACACAACCCCATCAGCATTACAATGAGCTTCAGCAACTTAATTTTACAAGAAAAAGAAAATGCTCCAAACAAAGATGAACAACTATTATAAACTTCATTTTTCAGAAAACCAGTTCTTTGCTTCACATATTACTGATGAATTTCTGATAAAAGAACTCCACATGCACATTGTTTCTATTGCCCATGTTGCACCATTAACTATAGATTTTGAGTATCTGTTAGTGAACTTGATTTATTACTCCACCCATTCATCACTAACACACTTTATTCTGTAATTGTTTCAACCACCAGCTGTTAGTTATAAATAGGCTTAGAATTTTTCTAGGGCCCAAGCCATCTTACCTGCCCTTCCCTCATCAGCCCTTTCCTTATCTTGCCTTCCACAGGTGTTATGCACATTCATTCCATAATTTATCTTTTAGAGTTACAGATCGTCCACCTCAGCATTCTCAGTTCAGCTATAATTGTCCTATAATTGTCCGTCTGCCACATTCATGCTTCGTGTAGGAATGTAAATGGATTCAAGTTGGTGGATATCCCATCCCATCCGATCCCATCCCATCCTCCCCTATAGGGGCAGATTTGATAGTTCCTTAATGGATTAGGGAAAGTAATTGGGATAAATTTTGTAACCCAAGGTGGGTTTGGGGCAATATGGGGGGAAATATGTTTTACCACCCCGAATCCACCTCTCCCCCAATACCACTATGCTTTTAACTGATACCCGCCCCAATCTACCTCAAATATAAATAAATAAACAAAAAATATATATGGATGCATGTGTGTGTATAGGAGTGCATGTGTATGTATAAATATAGTATTTTTCATTTGATCGTTCATAGCTTTTACATGTATTATTTTTATTTTATTTTCTATATTATTATACAAAAAAGATTATGTTATCTATAATTGTATTAAAATAAAATCAAGTTATGTTATTTTCATAATATAAAGACATAAATTGTTCCTTTTTTAAAAATTTTGAATTTTTTTTTTAGCTGGTAGGGCGGATTCCTGATCCCCAGCAGGAGGCAAATCCCCCACTGAGTTGGAGATGGGGATATAAATAAGCTTCAAGGCGGATTCAAGTTCTGCCCTTCCCGCTCCAAATCCACCCCATTTACATCCCTAGCTTCATGCGACAGCATGAGTAACATGAATTGATCAACAAGGATATCAACAATGAATGACCATGACAGTGCTGTTGTAGCCGTACACTAACTTAGGGTGCATTTGGTATCATTGTTGTTTCTGGTTTCCTGTTTTTGTTTTTTTCCCGGATGCAAAAACGACACTCAAAAACATGTTTGCTTTTGTTTGCTTAGGAGGCTGCCAAAGGAAAATGTTTCCCTTGTTTCTGTAAAAACCAAAAACCACAAAAAGTGGTTTTCAGTTTGTTGAGCAACAGGGAGAGGTGGTGATTTGTTAAAGACACGCAAGGGTCCTGGGTTCGATTCCCACCCCATGCATTTTTTAGCCTACTTTTTCCCTTCTTATTTATTTCCATCTAGGGCTTCCAAGAACCCCTTCGTTCATAGCAGGCACCCACTCCCTTCCTCTGTTTTATTTTCATCCAGGGCTTCTAAGAGCCTTTTGTTCGCAGCAACCTGCAGCAACTGCAACAGCCTGTAGCAGCTCTCTTCAGCAGGCCGAACACCAGGAACAGCAGCTTCCCCTTCGTTCACAATAGCCACAACAGACCGCAGCAGCACTTAATGGAATTCTCTGCTGGTTCATGCGGATTTTAATTTGATTTCATTTTTGTTTTGTTAAAATTAGATTTACTAGATTATTCCAATTAATGTAAATTAGATGTATAATAGGTTATTTCAACTAATATAAAATATAGATCTAAATTAGATCTGCATTGTCTCCAGCCAGTCAGTTTATTACATTTGTTTTGATCATCAAAATTCATTGTTTATTGCAATTAATGGAACATTCTGCTGGTTCATATAAACAGGTTTTTGTTTTTCATTTTCAATTTAAGAAAAAACTGAACAAGCAACCAAACAGGTTTTCAGTTTGTGTTTTCAGTTTTAGTGATAGAGCCAAACAGGTTGACAGTACAGTTTTTAGTTTTCATTTCTGGTTTTTGTTTTCAAAATTTTTGACAGTGATACCCAACGGCCCCTTAGTTGCAGGTTGAGTGTCAGTGATTAAGGGGGAAGGCAGCTTCATTATCAGTAAGAGAAGACTGATCATCACCGAACGATTGGATCAGAAAGTCCATTCCTTACTGTTTACTGCTGAAATAGCAAAATGGGCAGCACTGAAATTACATACCTTTTTACAGAGACATTTAGGGCACCCAACCATTTCATATTGCTCAGCATGAGAGTAACCAGTTATGGTCATCTTCTATAACTGGGAAAAAATTCACAGAAGGGTGCAGTAACAACGCTTTATATTCCAGATGGCAACGAGGCTTCCGGTTTGTGGCAGTTTTTTTTTCAGCTATGGTTTTCGTGCTGTCTGAAAAAAGAAGGGTGATTCTGTTAAGAGTTGACCATCTGCAACAAATGAAGGTGATATGCAAAGATGCTAGGACTGCAGTTCCACCGGTTTGGGTCCACCCATAGAAGTGGGTAAGGCAGGGAAGAATGCAAAGAGATAAAAAGTCAATGTTCTTACAACCTTCAAACCCAAATTACGTGTGACATACAATCTGAGTTGTCATTGGACTCTTAAAAATAATGGCCAGTTATGAGCATGGCCAATCTGAATGAGCATAATTTAGCTAGGGCTCATTTAACTTGGGCCTGAAGGAATAAAGCGCAGCCAACACAATGTTGTCTTCAACCTTGTAACAGAGAAGGAAAGAGCATTGGGAAGCTTCATTGCAGAGTACAGAATCAGTAGCCGCTGCTTTGCCGTTTGAACCGAACATCAGGCTTATTCAGTGGAAAGGGAGGGGGAAGAAAAAAAAATTGTAGAGGATAGTTGATGATCATCAGAAACTACAAGATTGTAAAACAGGTAGAATCATGGCTCTAACCAACGGCTGTTACATAGCATAACGGCCGTTATCTAATGGGAAAAACAGGTCCCAAATACCGTTTCAGACCACTATAGTGGTGAGGAAGAAACTTACGTCTGTTTACAGGTAACAGATTTGATGGGTCATGCTCAGAGAATGAAGACAAGGCCGATTATTAAAGCACTTACTATCATTTTGATGAAGTGGACCTGTCAATTGAGCAGATCACGTTAAATAGGGAATTACTACCCAAACTGATGGCAGAATCTAAGACAGTTTTAAGGATCAATGATGATGTACATTGTGAGAAGGAAAAATGGGGAAATAAAACACACTCTTGAATCAGGTGGAGCGAAACAAATCTGGATAGATTGATTCATTATGTACTACTTTGCCTGAATTGTATGGTATTAATGAAGGTAAGAATGGCAAAGCAACAGGTGATGCTTAGATTCAGAGGGAAATGGTTATAAATGCTAATCCAGATGTAAATATGGCTCAATTCTCTGATTTTTCTTTAGGGCCAAGTTAAATACCTTTCACCCCATTCAGAGGCCAGGAGATACATCAGAGATTCATATGAACAAGGTAAATACTTCTGCAGGTATTCTTCCTATCCCATGTCACTTAATATTAACTGTGAGTTCCATTTCTTCCATGGGGAGCCTACATCCAAAGGGGAAGTCCCTACAGTGGACCTACTGGGAGAACCAAGATGCTCAATCCCTTCTGAATGAGTTGGGTCTTAGGTTTGTTAGTCCTCAAAGGAAGTTCATTTGGCTAGGGAAGGATTCAAGACTGGAGAAAAATGGGAATTGACTAGGCTGGCTTCATCAGTTAATTACAGAGGGGGGCTGGGAGGAATTAAGGCCCCAATGTAAGTCAAAGTGAGCATTCTTTCACAGAATGTACATGGTTGTTAGGATAATGTAAAATGAGAATGATTTAGTGGATAGGATTGCTCTTGATGTTTTGCTTATCCAAAAATTTCGATTTAGAGGTTCATATAGCTAAGAGCAGTATCGCAGAGGTTAATATGAGTCAATATGTAATAACGGGTCATGTTCTGTTGTGGCCTTAACTTAGGTCTTCCTTTAGAGGGTAATCATAGATCTGCTTCCTTATGGGCTCTGGTGGTTGAAAGAGAGAGTAGGAGATTAAAGGGTGAAAATGAGCCTACATTAATTTTAGGGGTCATACACAACTATTATTGGTGGTCTTTCCAGCATATCTATTTATTTTTTTGTCACTTTTAGAATTCTGATTAATGTGGCAGGAAGACTAGAAAAGATGGGGCAAGTTTTCTTTAATATGGTGCTTATAGTGAGCAGGATCATGTTATTAACTGAAATGTTGTTATCAGACCTAAAGTCTGAAGGGGGTCGAGGCTTGGAAATTTGGCACCTAAACACTTTCGCTAGTGAGGTTTTCGAAGACACAAGGAAGCAAGGAAATTATGGTCATTTGCAGTTTTTTGCTTCATGGCTTGAGAGAAATGCCTGTATTTTTCTTGAATGCTATTTCCCATTGATTTGCTTTGGGACAGGACTGTAATTTTTTGCATTGATGTTAAACCTCTTCTATTTGTTCTACACTTCTATTTGTTTGCTTCATGGCTAGAGAGAAATACTTGCATTTTTCTTGAATGCCAATGCTTGTTGACTTGCTTTAGACAGGATTGTAATTTGTTTGTGTTGATGTCGTTTTCTCTTCTATTTATTCTACATTTCTAGTGATTTTGGTTTCTTTTTTTCTTTTTTCTTTCTTTTTCTCCTCTTTTGCTCCTTGTTTTGTTTAGGCAGATTTCTTATCATTCTTCCCACTTTACTTCCACTTACATTCAGACCAAGTCAGTTGGTGTTTTTGTGATAGTTTCCCTTCAGATGCCTCAAGAGGCATCTTTTCCTTGTTTAGGAGTTTGTTCACATGGACACAAATGAGCATCAGGCATGACAAGGAATTATGAACAAGAGTTAAGACATTCTCTCAATAAAGTTTCTTTTTTGTCCACGCACACACACACACATTTCTATGGAGGGAAAATGGTGGTGGCAACTTCATTTAAGAACAAACACCTTCAGCACAATGGTATTAAGAGTAGGTATGTACTTCATTCTAGTGGGTAAGACATCAAAAGAAGTGCTTACACTACTCACGAGAGTCCCTAGAAGTCTCTCAAATAAACAACAACAACAACCAAGCCTTTAGTCCCACTATATTGGGTCAACTAAAGTTCTTATCTCAAATGTCCCACTTCATTCTTTCTCTTGCTTGCTATAAGGTTGATAATGGTAATTCTGTCCATTTCCACGAGGAGCCTTGGGTTGGATAAAACCCATCATTAGTTTGGTTCCCCATATTTTTTATATTATTCTCCATGCATAATACTTCATAGTTCTCAACTGGACGATGTGGGATAGCCTCCTGCAATAAAAGAAATGAACTAGGGAGGCCCTGAGGTTGACTCTAGGAAGTCTCTAACACTCAAGTCATGAAGCAAATAAGAAATAATAGGACAACAGGAATGCTCCTCATGGCTTGCCTTTGTAGCTCTGGGAAATACCATGTAGAATCAGATTCTATGAGCTTATCCCCCTGGCTTTTTGTTACAGCAATATTGGGAAGCAAATCATTCTTTGAGCAAGTGGATAAGTCTCCAAGTGGTAACCTTTAGATGCAATCTTTGGGTCTTGGGGTGATAATAATTGGGTGCGCACTCACCTTCATATGAGCACAGCCCAACAGCATCGGGACTTTTGATAGATCAAAAAGGCCCATTGCCTGGAGCTCATTTTGCCCCTATCAAATGTCCCCCCACTCCTAAGCATGAGGTGCTCTCCTCAAGTAAAGTAACTCTAGGTGAAGCTCCAGATATATGACCGCCTTACTGCAGAGCCATGGGCTCGAATGCCATAACTGACCTACACAACCACACATGTCAGCTGGAACTTGACCACCTCCCAAAAACAGTAAAGCAATCTAACTGGTTTAGGTCAATATAGTCTTATAACTCCCTTGCTTTGTCATGTCAACTCAAACTAGCAACCACAACTCTCTTGCGCCTTCAACTACTATGAAGACACCAGAAACAAGGACAAGATTTGCATGACATAAGCTCGTAGGCTATGTAGCTGAATGGTGGGATAAAATGCAATACTGAAGACAACAAAGTAAAACTCAAACCTTCTTTTGGTTTAGAATAAAAATTTTGCTCATATTAAAATTTTTCCCTGACTATAATTGTGAGATCATTTCCATCTCAATAAGTGAAAGAGTGCTTATTTTGGATAAGAGAGAATTTTATTTACAAAATAGATTTATAAGGCAGGAAGGCTGAGATGACCTCCAAAAAACAAGAAGAGAAGTGCAAACAAAACAAACTAAGCTAGAACTGTCCTCCAATCTCCTTGAAGGTTGACAGAGACAACCCCATAAAAGGCTGAAAGAAAGAGCCAGAGACACAAAAGCACCAATTTATCCCATAATAAGCTGGGAGAGCTAGATCAACCCTTGAAGATTTTAGCATTCCTCTCAAGCCAAAGAGTCCACATGTTACCACACAGCCCATAATGCTATTCCATTTCTGTTGTACCCAAGAACCAAAAACCTCAAGCAAGAAATTTCCCACACTCCTGGGCCCCACCCAAGTTTCACCAAAACGAGCAAAGAGTGTTCCAAAGATAATTTTACATCTGACAATGAAGGAAAAGAGGAGCGTTGGTTTTGTTGGCGCGCGGCACAAGGAGCATATATAAAGACCGAGAGACTTATAGGGTCTCTAGGTCTGTATCATGTCGTGCATTTTAATCCAATTGAGAGTGACGGTCCAGGTAAAAGCCAAAATCCTAAAGGGTACTTTTGCCTTTTAAACGTTGTGGCTCCAAGGAAATGAGTTCGGGAAAGGAGTTTTCAGGAGGTGAAAGAAAAAGGATTTGGAAGAAAAGAGACATGAGAAATCAACTCCAAAACTCTCCCATCCCCCATCAAACAGATTAAAATGATTGTTTCATTGACTTCTCTTTCATAGAGATTCCTAAAAAACTTTAAATCCCAAGGGAACCCCCAGGCCCCTTGAACATAAGAAAGAGCTAATAGGCGCATTGTGAACATAAGAAAGGTTAAAAAATGAGGCACAAAAGCTCGAATGAACTTTTGCCCATCTCAGCATCCTCCGAAAACTGAACATTATTACCATTATCCTCTGTGAAATGGGTCAGAGAGGGGGGGGCCGCAGGGAGAAAGAGAGAGAGAGAGAGGGAAAAAAAAAAAAAAAAGCAACCTGAGAGAAGAACACCCACAGACTAGCACATGAGAAACAATGTGAATTCTTTTAGTACCCCAACAATTCCAATAAAGCCCATACTTGCTTCTTATAACCTTGTGCTAACGGAACTTCTAAGGAGAATCTCAACAATCATTTACCTATTAGAGAGATTCTTTTGGAAACCAAATTACCAAGCCCCAATCCCCTTTCAGATTTAACAGAGTTCTTATTTTGGACAACATGAACTTCCAATCTCAAAACAGCCTATCAAGGATGAGAGAAATTGTTTTTGCTATGGACTACCCATATGATGACAAAGAAGAGGAAATTGCAAGTGAACCTAAATTTATTGTTGCATGGATTATCAAGGTGGAAACCAAAGCTCCATCGATTGTGTGGATAATAGTCCATATGAGAGAAAAAATGCAATGGAACAAAATATTCAAGTAGAAGGGTCCAAGAGCAAGTAGCAAAATTCAATATTAAAATTGGGAATTCAACTCAAAGCAAGAGCTCTTTAGAGGGTGAAATTGTTGAATCTTGTGATAAGCTTGTGGCACAGTCCCCAAGCCTTGGATCATCTCCCAAAGTGTGATAATTCTCCACCTATCAACTTTATCAAGATTGGGAATCTTGAGGAGTTGAATGGCTCATTGGCACGTATTCCCTGCTGCTCTTGTTGTGCCATTGAAAAACCTGAGGTCAATTTTTCTATAACAAGAGGAGTTTGATGGAGGATTCACTTGCAAATAATTCTAGGTGATCATATTTTGTTTGAAGAGTTAAAATTAGGGATATATTAATTTGATTTAACTCTTCAAACATAAAATGATATATTAATTTGAGGATAACCTCGCAATGCTCTCTCTGCACAACGTCTTCCTCTGAGCCTGCGAGTATGGCGGCTTCCATCTCTCCCTTTTCTCCTGAACTTTACTACCTCATACTCCATTAATACCCTAACCATGAATCAAACCAAAGCACCAACAAACCAATAGCAACTGAGCCCTATTTTCACCTATTGCTAGAAATTGAACTTCCTTTCAGCAAATCATCCTCAGTCATCAAAGACCGATCGATTCCTTACAATTAACTATTGTGGACCTTTACAGTCTACTCATCAATCAGTTTATGGCCTCTGGAAGTCATTCAATTTAATCTAAAACACTTTGCACTTGGAAGCCACTCAACTCTTTTTCACGATTCTGAGTCTCCAGAGTTGCCGTGCAATTCCGATTCTCTGGGAAATTAGAAATTCTAAAATCTCACATTTGAATCTCCTCTACCTCTATGGCCCACTCCAAGGCTTGCCGATGAGATGAGAGGTTATTCAATAAATCTCTCCGTTGAAGACTGATGGCCTGCCATCAAAACGGTTCAGATTTAATTTTCGTCGACCATGTCTTTTCCCATCAAAGTTGATAGGAAAGTGTTCTATTGTGAGTGGGTTCCCTCTACGCATGTGCTCAAAATTTTGGAAAGATATGGGATTAAAGAATCCCATTGTTTATTGCTGGAAAGTGAAGTGAAATGAGTACAACTGTTCTGTGAAGTCTGGTCACAAAACTCTGATTATCCTTGGGTAAAAATGACGAGAAACCCAGGAGGTTCCTTGATCATGTGTTTGATGTAAAATAAATTTGGATGTGTGATTGTTATCAATAAACTCTTGCACTCAAGGGGAAAGTTTTCACTGAGGATTTCAAAGGGGAAGGAGGATTCGGGCAGGTGGTTCTTCTACAAATCATTGTTAGAGGATGAAGAAAAAGTAAAACAATACCCACAGCAGACCATAATGTTTTCTTGAAAAAATTGTGGATCCAGAGATATAGAGAAGAGTGAGGGCGAAAGTCTTGCGTACGCTGGATCCCCTAATGAACGAAGCTATGCAAAGATGGTAAAATATGGAGGTTCTGGTGATCATTGGACAATTCCAGCAATATCAACCGTCAAGCTCAGCAAGGCAAGCCATCATATATGGAAAGCGCGAAGTTGGGAGGGGGTGATTTTTGGGCAATATCCAAGCACAAATCTGACTTGAACTTTAAATATTATTTCCCTAAAAGAAATGGACTGAGTCATGGGCCAAAGCTCATAAATATTGACAATAACCTACATATTACGGTTAAGGCCAGGAGGTCTAAGCCTGAAGAGACAGGGCCAAGGATGGGTAAATGGGTTGGCCTAGCTTGGGTGGAAAATAAAAAATCCATAACAATTAAAAAGTCAATTTTTTTCCTGGGCCTCTCTTCATGGATGGAGGCCAGAATGTAAAGAATATGAAGAAGTCGACCAAAGCCGCAGCAGAGACATTCAAGGTACATATGAAACTAAACAGGGATGACTTCACTTCATCCATATAGGAAGATACGCAAGAAATTTTGAAACAGAAAAAAGGGAAAGGCGTTTTTCTTCCTTGTTGTGAGGACATTAGGGCTACAGCAGATTTGCTACAGAATGCAGCATGCAAAGCTTATACGGAAAAGGCTGGAGTCACAGACAATGCTCTGGAAACCAAAGTAATAACCAGAAAGAATTTGGGCAGGGAATCGGGTATGGAAAATACAGGTCTTAATGAGCAAGAAAGTAGTCATGGGGTGGTAAGGGACAAACAGCAGTTGGATCCTATTTCCAACTGGGATAATGAAGTAGAAGACTATTGTGAAGATGACAATAATATGTTACTGGAACAGATTCGGGAATTTGAGGATGTGGACTTCCCATTGTCTCAGTTCGAGGATGGGGTAAATACAGGGGCTGTTGAAGAACCAGATAACTATTTGGGCAAGTGTCTAGCCGGTTTCTCAATACAAAAGGCAATTTTGAAGGAGGAAGGAACTTTTATCAAGTCTTCTTCTGCTGATAAATCTGAAAAACTTCGTTCAAGCCTTTCCATAGGTTCAAAAAATCTTTTTGATGAGGAAGCTTTGGATACTGATAACCTCTTGGGGAACCCTTCATGCTGTCTTTCTTCTTTTAATTTTCTTGATGATCTTAACTCTGGGACTGTTCCTTCTGATGTTCATAATGAGTAAATTAATTTTGGCAAAGGTATCCTACCTACGCCTGTGGCTGGCCTTATTGAAACAAATTACCTTTCTTGCCAAAGAGATCTAGACGCTGTGGGAGGGACGTTAACCCTTGATCCATTAGGAGGTAAGAGGAAATCCAGGACCCACAAGATCTTTTAGAGAAAATGGGGTGCTCCGCAGTCAATCCTCTAGGCCAGGCTGTCAGAGTGGTTGTATCCCCTAGAATCTATGAACAAAAAAAAAATGGTGGAAAAAAACCACAAAAATTGGCCTCTAGTGTAAATTATGGAGGGGGGAAGGGTAAGAGGATTAGGTGCAGTAAGGTGGTAGAATGAAGATTTTGAGCTGGAATGTTAGGGGTTGGGCCCCGGTAAACATCATCAGACTAAGGATATTATAGTTAAGGCCACCCCATACATTGTTATGATCCAAGAGTCCAAATCGAAGATGGTGTATGGCTTTCTTGTTACAAGCATCTGGGATTCTAAATTCAAACATTGGGCGTGGTTAGCTTCTGCTGGTTCCTCTCGGCCTGTTGTTATTTTTTGGGATACCAGATTTTCTAGTAAATTGGATGCTCTTATTGGTTCTTTTTCTGCTTCCGTTCATTTAGATGTCAGAGGCAAGGATTAGTGGTGGTTTACCTCAGTTTATGGCACTAATGAACCTCAGTTGAGAGGCACTTTGTGGGACCAACTAGCTGTAGGGCATGGCTTGTATTCCCCTCGTTGGTGTTTAGGGGGTGATTTTCATGTCATTAGATTCACTAATGAAAAATTGGGAGGTTCCAAAATTACATCAAATATGAGGGGCTTCAATTTGTTTATTAAGATTGTCATTTGAAGGATATTTTTCTCTTTTGAATGCTCATTTTAGTTGGTTCGCCGATGGCATTAGATCTGCAGCTATTAGAATTGATGGGTTACTGTTTACCACTGAATGGGAAGATGCTTTTCCTACCCTTACTCAAGGAGTACTTCATAGAGTTGTTTCATATCATTGTCCCTTCATTCTTGAGTCTAATCTTGTTCAGTAGGGCCCTACTCCGTTTAGATTTGAAAACATGTGGTCTCATCAGGATTTACGGAGTTTGATTAGGAGTTGGTGGGGAAGTACACTTTGGTTTATGAAAAAATTAAAGTATTTGAAATAAAAATTGAAAACATGGAATATTGAGACATTTGGAGATGTTGATTGACTGAGGGGCATATTACTGAGGATATTGTTGCAAGATGTATCCAGTTGTCTAATGAATTTGAACAAGTTGTTTTAAGGGAAGAGATGAACTGGAGGCAAAAATCTAGGATGAAGTGGGTAAGGAGTGGGGGGCTGTAATTAGAGGTCCTGACTATATTGCGAGTTTGATTACTGTGTCCTATATCAGCTGATAAAGCAACATGGCTAGAGAGACCCTTTAAAGAAAAGGAGAATAAGTGCTTGCCTTTTGAGATGGATAGAGGGAAGGCCCCAGGGCCGGATGGCTTTACCATGGCTTTCTTTCAGGACTGTTGGAATATTTTGAAGGGAGACCTTCTCAAAATGTTTCTTGAATTCTTTGATTATGGAGTGGTAGGAAGAAGTATGAATTCTACTTCTATTACCCTGATGCCCAAAAAAGATTGTGGTTAAAGTCAAGGATTTTAGACATATTCGCTTAGTGACAAGTGTTTATAAGATTTTAACTAGGGTCTTATCTAAGAGATTGGCTATAGTTATAGGGGATACTATATCTCTTAGCCAGAGTGCTTTTATAGGTGATATACAGATCCTAGATGCTACCTTGATAGCAAATGAGGTGGTTGAAGATATTGTTCAAACTTCGAAGGAATAAGAGAGGTCTAGTGCTGAAATTGGATTTTGAGAAAGCTTATGATAGGGTGACCTAGAGTTTCTTGAATAAGGTGATGGCTAGAAAAGGTATCAATTAGAGATGGAGGAAATGGATTAGAGGATGCTTATCTTCTATGCTCTTCTCTATCTTGTTAAATGGCAAGGCTAGGTCTTGGTTTCATGCATCTAGGGGTCTAAAACACTTACACCTTTTCTCTTTACTATTGCGTTGATGCATTGAGCAGGATGAATGAGCAAGGAATCGATAGAGGATTGGTGGAGGGGATCAAAGTGGGGTATGAGGATTGTATCATTCGGCATCTCCGATTGGCAGATTATACTATTCTCTTTCTCGCAGATCATATGGGTTGCTTCTCTAATTTGCTATCAATCTTACAAGTGTTTGAAAAAGCTTCTAGGTTGAAGATTAACTTTTCTATGAGTGGTTTTGGTAGGCCTTGGCATTGATGTGGGCCCTTTTGTTAGGCTTGTGGCATGCGCTGCTCTGACTTGGCCGATTACTTATTTAGGTGTTCCTTTAGGAGGCAATCCTAATGCTGAATCTTTCTAGGGTCATGTTTTTGATAGAGTGGCTAAGAGACGGGATGGGTGGAAAGGAGCTTTCTTCACCTTAGGGTGTCGTATCACTCTTATCCATACATGTTTATCTGCCATTCCTAGGTATTATATTTCTCTTTTTAGAATTTTTTGTTTTAGAGTAGGGCGGAGGCTTGAAAAATTGATAAGTGACTTCTTGTGGTTTTTGGGGGGGGGGGGGGGGTGGCTGGGATCACCTTCTAGGTTGGAAGATTGTGTGTAGATCTAAAAGGAGGGAGTTTTGGGCCTTGGTAATTTGGTGTCCAAGAACATTTATTTGGTGGAGAAATGGTTATGACACTTTTTAGAGACTTAACACGTTTTGGCATAAGGTAATTCGCAGTAAATTTGGCCTACTACAAAATGAGTGCGACGCTAAAGTTGGGGTAAATATTACTCATGCAAGTCCTTGGAAGTTCATGTCTTTTCAGATTTATGATTATTTATTTCCAAAAGTCCAGTATATGGTGGGTAATGGAGAGCATATTCATTTTTGGAGGATCCTTGGGTTGGAGGAGATGCCTTTGGCTATTGCTTTCCCTCATCTTTATCCAATCGCTATTCTCCATGGTACCCATATTGCTGACTTTTTTTATTTTACAAGGGGATAATCTCTCTTGGAATTACCATTTTGAGAGAAGTCTGAATGGTAGAGAGATTAATGAGTTGGCTCTTTTAACCAATTTGCTTGATTCTTTTCACACTCATTTGGGGAGTGATAAATGGGTTTGGAGTTTAGAACCTTTTGGGGAATTATCTTATGAGTCTTTTTTCTCCTACTTGATTAGTGTCCCTAATGCGGATCCTTTTGGTTTTGTATTCTTTGATCTGGAAAGCTAAAGCTCCCTCAAAAATAAAAGCTTTTATTTCGACTGCAGTTCTTGAAGAAGTTAATACTAATGATTTGCTCTAAAAGAGAAGGCCTAATAAAGGCCTGTATCCGAATATTCGCGTCTTTTGTTTGAGTGGTGAGACTTACATCTATTTCTTCATTGCCCTTTTACTTGAGTTGTCTGGAATAAACTTTTTGGTATTTTTGGCAAAGATTGGGTTTGTCCCTCCACTTTTGAGGCTTCTTATACAATCACTTTTCGGGTTTTGGTAAAATGATGGATAGGAAAGTTGTAGCGATACACTGTTATGGCTATAATTTTCTGTGTCTGATTGTGAGAAACACAAGAATCTTTAAAGGGATCGCTGTGGGTGTGGGCTAACAGATTTTTTCGTCATGTTTCTCAGGAAGACCTGCAGCAGAATTGGTTGGCTCTGCTTCCTTGAGTTGGCTTTCAGCTTATGATGAATTTTTGTTGTAATTTATTGTTATTGATGTAAAGAGAGGATTTTTATTCTCCATGTTCTATTTTCCATTTTTTATTTTCTATTTATTTTTTCTAATTTACATTCTTCTCTCTTCTAATAAATTCTTTGTTTATCAAAAAATAATAATAATTTGAGGATATTGGTCTATTTCAGTAATTTTCAATTACTTTGGGATTATTTTATGATTTTTTATTGTTTTAAGGTTATTTGTAATTTTTAATAGTTTTATAATTCTATCTTTAAGGTTCTTAGTCTCCAGTAAATATAGATTCATGATGTTATGTTCATTAACTTTGGACCATGATTTGAGTCTTGAGTATTCTTTCCCCCACAAACAATCTCTATTGCCCCTACCTCATGTGTGATTCTCTCCCTCCTTCTCACATCTCTTCTTCCTTCTTTCTTTCTTCTTCCTTGTTTCCTCTTTCTATTCTTTTCCCTTCTTTGTTTACTCTCTTCTCCCTCCGTACTTCTCTCTCTCTCTAAACTAGCTGTTTCTCTCTCCCCTTTCTCTGTAGCTGTCATACATCACCTACTCCCTCATTTCAGCCAAATCTAACTCCATTTCAAGTTCTCCTCATTCAATTTAGGGTCAAAGGTTGCCAGGCTGGCACTACTATCTTAGCAAGTACCATTGCCTCTGCTTTAAAAATCTAAAACCGAAAGGAAGTTTCCTTGACATGCTAGAAGAATTGTAAGCAACTCCGCCACCTGCCATCCTCAAGCTGTCTCTAATTGGGTCTTGAATCCATGGATAGTGGTTCAATTCATGTTCTCTGCCGAGAAATCAATTTTTAATTTTGTGCTTAACTACTTTAAGTTGTTAATATCTTTATTATCAAATCGTTTTTTGTGATCTACCACCACCACTCAAGGTATGACATGCCTGCACACTACATACTTCTGTAAGAAGTATATCATATACCCCACCCCGGCCCCCAAAAATGCCACACTTTCATGAAGTAATATATCATAACAGACACATATGACCCACAACTTTTGCTAAAGGACCAAGGAGGCCCATCCCCTGCTAGACAAGGGCCAATGGGGTCAACAAGTGAGTTAACTTGGTATTAGGCAAGTGAGGTATGCCAGTGCATCTTTGGAATCAAATCAAATTTTCATACTAAGTCTTAAGAGCCCTTTTTCACGGTGGATCAATAGTTGCCTAACCAGGACCACGGCATTGAAGGTAAGGTACCATAAAGATAAGAGTCCTAGATTTGTGATTTTGCACACTTGTGTCATAAGAAGAGGAATTTCCTTTTTGAACAAGAAGCAAGGCTTTTTACACTGATTTATTCCATTATTAGCAACAAAGATCAATTCCATGCCCTTGATCGATTCCCTCTCAAGCCTAGCGCATCTCCTTATCTTCACCGGGTGATACCCCAACTTCTCTGATACAATCGTTTCTTCTACAATCTTTCTTCCCTTCTTCACGCTCATTGATCTGGATATCCTAATTTCAACTACATTCACCCAAACATGTTTTTGCTCACTTACACAACACTCTAATCACTATCCACCGACGCTATCTTCTCATGATTCAAACAAGCTAAAATTTTCTCCATTCAACAAATTATGGAAGTCAAAATCTTACTGCGGATGCGACTCTATAAAACAAGTGCACATTCCTAAGGGTTGTTGCACAATATTTTGGAAATGCACATGCTAAAAGGCTTGCTTTAGTGAAACCAATCCATGCACCAACCATAATATTCTACTTGCATCCACAATTTGAGTGTCAAGTGTGTAATGATCCTCAAACTTCTTATATTCAACTAATATGACTTTACTAGAGTGGAGTTCAAAACTTAGAAGAGCATATCCATTGACCATGTGCATCTTATAACGACAAGCATAGAGAATTCCATACAAAATAAGATAAATTAATGTGGAATTACTTGACATTTGATTGCATAATGGAGACAAGCATGTGATGTTGATATTCTCGAGCAACAGCAGTGCACGAAATCTCAAGGAAAGACATTGAAACTCGGTGTTTGTTGGATGAACTGGGCTGATATTAGCAGTTTTTTTTTTTTGCTTTTCTTTTTCTGAGTTTTATTTTGCTTTTTCTCTTTTTTTAGATTTTAGTATCCTCAATATGGTTGTGCATTCTCTTTTTTAATAGATTTTCTTTTGCTATCCAAAAAAAAAAAAAAATTAAAAATTAAAAACAACAACAACAGTACTTAATAGTACATATAAAATGCACAAATGCAGGAAATTCCATCAACACAATTGGAGAAGAAAGATTTTTCAGCGGTGAGGTTTAGAAGCAAACCTCAGCAGTTGTTCCTATGGTTGCAAACCTTACTGCCCTATCGTCAGAGTCCCTGTATACATGGATCTGAAAAAAAATTCAAACATTTTTTTCAAGTAAAAGGCTGAGAAGATCTCAGAGATAGGTAAAATCTTCATCAAGCAAAAATTGCCATAAAAAGCTCACATACCACACCTATGATATAAGGAGCATCAACTTGGCTCAATGCTCTATTAACAACAGCTATAAAATTTGGTTGAATGACCCTTAGGGGAAGGGTAGCCTCTGGGAACAGGACAACTCCTGACAACAACAATAGAAAAAACCCAAAAAAAAAAAAAAAGTTACAATATACTCCTTAAAAATACCTGAAGCTGAAAAAGAAAAAGAAAAAGAAAAAGAAAAAAATGGTGGTCGTGGCGGGTGTCGTGAGAGTGAAAAAATAATCCATGTGTGGCTTGCCAATTGCTTAGGTATTTGACTAAGCCATAATGCCAACTCAAATGCAATCACACAAGCTAATTGCTTAGGACCAATTGAATTGACAGAAATAAATAAATTCAAGACCCTCTAATTCTAGCCATCAACTTTTGATCTTGGAAGAAAACAGAATGTAAAGCCAAAACCAATAATTCTATTATCATATCCCTCCACAAAAATATTGATGGAAAAAATATTAAAATAGCACACTTATTTGCTCGAAAATTCATAAATGCCCTTAAAAACAGAAAATGGATAGAGTCTTCACTCACTACCAATGCACCTTGTCCCATGTAACTATTCTAACAATCTCCCTTAGAGGTTACATGGATACAGTCCTCACTCACTATCAATGCACCTTACCCCATGCAAGTATGTAACTATTCTAACAATCTCCCTTAGAGGTTATATTAAGGATACTCCGCCACACCCCCAGCCCTTTTTCTCTCTCCATGAGCACAAGCTTCAAGGAAAGTGATATTCATAATCCTCCTTAATTCAAAAGTCACTCTTGCACCCATTTCCATTTTTATTATAAAATATGTTTGCAGGAATAGGTTTCCCAAAAAGCAGCCAAAAAAAATTACAGTGATCATGTTTTTTTTTTTTTCCTCAAAAATAACAGGAGAACTTCGCACTGCTTCGACCCAAAATAAATAAATAAAATGAGCCGGTGAGTCAATGACATGATGATGGTGATAAAAAATTATAATAGTTAGTGAAGTAATCATCACCAACTTGTAAAAAAATAAATCACTGTATAAATACCTTCAAGGTAGAAGAGTGGGAGGTTCAAGATGGCACCACTCTCAAAGCAAGCCAACCTATGATGAGTGTCTTCAACCTCTGTTACACGCAAATATAAAATAAAAATTACTAAGCAAATAATAGTTTAGATTGGCCCAAAGAAATAAAAACAAACACAATTGATCACCATATGCCTACCGCCAAGATATGTATGCATTGAAGCCAAACAGGTGTTGAAGGTGATTTCACCAGATGTCCCAGCCCCTCTATAATAACCACGATCACTTCAATTCAGTCCATATCATGCACAAAAATGTGACTAGTCAAAAGAGACAAAGGTAATGCCTAATATATAGCCAAAACAATGCCTACTCTACCGCAATTAGTGCCATTCAAACGTGGTTTTGCATTCAATCGATAAACCTGCTTCTTGTGACATTTTATAAGATTCCATGCTTCATTACAATTTCACAAGATTTTCCCCCAGCAACCAAACAGGAAATTGAAATTTTCAATTATATGCCCATGAAAAATTGAGGTATTAAATTTTAAATTCATATTCTTTATACTGTTTACGCTGGAAGTAATTTTTTGTTATACGCAGGCCAAACATCAACTGGCCCTGTCATGCACAGATGAGCGGAATATAGATTAAAAAACATAGTAAAGCAAAAATATGTGTGCGCGCGGGCGTAGTGAGACGTGATGGAAAGGATAGATATTACCACATAAAATTCCACCAAAACACTTAAAAATCCAACAAGTTGGAATGCTATTCTAGAAAGATTTCAAAACCCTACTTTTCTAGAACGATTTCAAAACCCTAAGTCCCAAACAAATATAAGCAAAGCAAACCTAAAAAGAAATGAGAATAATATTGCCATAGCGTGACATGATTGGGATTAATGAATCGGACGATGATCTGATGATGATAATTGTGGTGATGGTGGTGGTGGAGGCGATGCGGTAATGAAGAGGGTGAATACTGTACCCGCGGTCATCGTCGTCGGAGTCTCGAAGGCTTTCAACTTCCTCGATCTGAAGTTCCTCGAATTCAAGCTCGCGAATTTGCTGGATCTGATGCCTCTCCCTCTCCAGTATGCTATCATCAGCCATTTTCTGCTGCTCACTTTCTATCGAGTTAGTGTGAATATGTGAAATGGAAGCGTTCGCAATTCAAGGCATGATCGCCATGTTTGATCTTATTTAAGCATGAATCTTCTGGAAATTCGCGCTCTCTTACACGCAAATTTCTCTCTCGCATGCAAATATGAACCAAAATGAGGATATCCCGTAGAACTATGGTGCTTGCTTTGTCAAACATAAAAATAAAAATAAACTTAAAATCCCAAAGATGTTATAAAAGATGTCGAAAATAAATAGGATAATAAATAAAAACAGAAATTTTACACTATACCTACTCCATTAGCGGATGGGATCAAAAACTTCATTACCTTGGGATGAATTATAAGATGATTTGGAACCGACACTTATACAAAATATCTTCGGCCTTAGACAAGATATTTATCCTCTGTTTGTCTCTCCTCTTCTTTTTATATACCCTACTTACTTTAAGCACGCAAGTGTGTATACAAGCATACAAATATGTATGCATTATAAATGAGAAGTAGAGGGTGTCCTTATATATGGCAATAAGGATGGCTAAGCATTTATTGAGGTGAATCACGAAGGGGTAGAAGATAGGGTGACATTCATATTTTTCATAACATTCTCCCTTGGATGTCACCCATATATTAACTTCTTCTACTAAGATCTTTAAGATGTCTCATTCAGATGTGATGAACCAATTTCTTGAATGTTGTATTAAGCAAAGTTTTGGTGAAGAAATCTGTTAAATTATTACTTGATCGGATTTTTTGAACATTTACATCCCAATTCTTCAGGAGTTCAAGTGTATAGAAGAATTTTAGAGAGATATGTTTTGTTCTATCACCCTTTATATATCCTCATTTTAGTTGAGTTATACATGCAGTGTTGTCTTCATATAAAACTGATGAAATATCTTTGATTGATTGAAGACTACAATTTGCTTGGATCTTAGAAATCATTGATCTGAGTCACACGCATTTTCTACTAGTTTCATGAATAGCTAGTATTTCAGAATGATTGGAGGATGTTGTTGTAATCGTCTATTTTACTGATTTCCAAGATATAACAGTTTTTCTATAAAAAAATACATATCCAGTTTGAGATTTACCATTGTAAGGATCAGATAGATATTCAGCATCTGCATATCATACTAGGTGAAATTTGGAATCAAATGAGTAGAATAGACCCAAATCAAATGTATCTCTCAAATAACATAAAATGTGCTTAATTCCATTCTAGTGTCGCTGAGTAGGAGTGGAGTTATATCTTCCTAGTAGATTTACAGAAAATGCAATGTCGTGTCTTGTAAAATTGGTCAGATACATTAGAGAGCCGATAACACTTAAATATGGTACTTCAGGACCAAGTAATTCATTCCCCTCATCATAAGGTCGAAATAGATCCTTCTTAACATCAAGTGATCGCACTATCACTGGAGATCTCAAATGATGAACTTTGTCCATTTAGAATTGCCTTAATATCTTTTCGGTATATTTAGATTGATGAATAAGAATTTTGCCATTTACATGTTCAATTTGTAGGTCAATACAATAATTTGTCTTTCCTAAATCTTTCATCTCAAATTTCGCAATTAAATAATTAGCAGTTTTAGTGAGCTCTTCAAGAGTCCCAACTAAATTCAAATCATCAACATAAACAGCAATTATAACAAATCCAGATTCTGATCTTTCAATGAAAACACATGGAAAAATTGGATCATTTATGTAACTTTCTTTCACAAGGTACTCACTTAATCGATTGTACCACATGCATCCAGATTCCTTTAATCCATATAAAGAACGCTGGAGTTTAATTAAATATAAATTTTTGGGTTTTGCTTCAGGAAATTTAAATCCTTAAGAGTTTTTCATATAAATGGCATTATCCAACAATCCATATAGGTATGTTGTTACTACGTCCATAAGACGCATGCTTAGTCGTTCAGCGACTGCTAGCCCAATTAAGCATCTGAAAGTGATTTCATCCATTACGGGAGAATAAGTCACCTCATAATCAATTTCGGGTTTCTGCGAGAAATCTTGTGCCACAAGTCTTGCTTTATATCGAGTAATTTCATTATTTTCATTTCGTCTGTGTACAAATACTCATTTGTATCTAATAGGTTGGGCATCTTTTGGTGTCTAGACTATAGGTCCAAAAACTTCTCTTTTTGATAGAGAGTTTAATTTTGATGTGATGGTCTTTTTTCATTTTGGTCAATCACTTTTATCTTGACATTCATTAACAAATTTAAGTTCAAGATCCTCATTACTTGTGGTAATGTTAGTAGCTATTAGATATGCAAATGTATTGTTGACAACAACTTTATTTCTATCTCACATTTCTCCTGTGTAATGAATTGAGATCTCATTAATTTTTTTTTAGGTATATTTCTATCTCACATTTCTCCTGTGTAATGAATTGAGATCTCATTAATTTTTTTTTAGGTACTTGTCCCTTTTTAAGGGATCTCTCTTTAGGAATTTTCTCTTTAGGAGATTCCTCTTGAAGACGTTCCTCTTCAAGAGGTTCCATAATAGGGATTTCATTTTCAAGAGAAAAGGGTTTGTGAATTTTGAAGGGATTATCCACATCTATAACCTCTTTTGGAGTGTTTACAAATTTCAATTTTCTCTTTCTAGGAGTTTTATCTTTTGCACCAATAGGCCTTCCACACTTAACTTGCAGTTTAAGTTCATTAGCCGGCTGTTGTCCTTTAAGGACATCAATACATGTTGAAATATTTGCAGTAGATATATGAGATTTTAATATGACTTTGATATCTGCAAAAGAATTTGGTAACTGTTTTGCAATCCCTTACAAATGTATAATCTTTTGAACTTCATGTTCACATTGATTTGTGTGAGAATCTAAATGAGATAAACTCATAACATTTCATGTGATTTCATGTTGTGCTTCAAGCACTGATTTTGCTCTCCCTAATATAGGAAATACTGTTTCACCAAAATGACTATCTTGAAACCATGCTTTAAACAAATCACCTATTAAAGGTTCAAGGTATCTAATAATAGAAGAGGAATCAAAACCAACATAGATACCAAGTTTACGTTGATGACCCATTTTAGTTCTTTGAGGAGGGGCAATAGGAACACATACTGCACAACCAAAAGTTCTTAAATAAGAAATATCAGGTTGTTGCCTAGAAACTAATTACATGGGTGAAATATTATTGTAAGCAGTTGACATTATACGAACTAAACATGCAGCATAAACAATAGCATATCCCCAAATAGATAAAAACAATTTGGTTCTCATAATCATAGGTCTAACAATGAATTGAAATCTCTTAATAAAAGATTTAGTTAAACCATTTTGAGTATGGGTATGAGCAACAGGATGTTCAACATTTATTTCAAGTGACATACAATAGTTATCAAAAGTTTGGGATGTAAATTCACCTACATTATCCAAACAAATTGATTTAATTGGATAATCGGAAAAATGAACCCGTGATCTAATCATTTGAGAAAAGAAGTCTAGCAAATGCAATATTACAAGTAGAAAGTAGAGAAACATGTGACCATCTAGTAGATGCATCAATTAAGACCATAAAATATCTAAATGGTCCAGAAGGTGGATGTATTGGTCTGCATATATCACCATGAATTCTTTATAAGAAACTGGGAGATTCAAGACTTACTTTTGAAAAAGATGGTTTGACAGTTAATTTCTCGTGAAAGCAACCAGTACATATGAAATCATTTGATAAAAGAATCTTCTGATTTTTTAGTGGATGACCGTGTGAATTCTCAATGATTCTTCGCATCATTACATCCCCATGATGTCCAAGATGAGCATGTCAAAGTGTAAATAACTTTGGGTCATTGCACTTTTGGTGCAAGACATTATATGATTCAACTGTTTTAATCTTTGTACAATAAAATCAAGAAGATAAAGTTGACAGTTTTTTTTTAAATTTGTTTCTTTCCGGAAATAATAAAAGTAATATAAAGGGATTCTTTACTGCATTCATTTGTAGTTTCAATATGACATCCATTGAGTCTTAAATCTTTAAAACTTAACAAATTTCTTTTGGATATGCTGGAATATAAAGTTTCATCAATTTGTAATAAAGTACCATTGGGTAACTTTATATTAGTTCTTCCGGAGCTTTCAATAAAATTTGTAGAACTAGATATTGTATTAGCATTTATTGAAGATATATTCAAGTAATGAAAATATTTTCTATCTCGAAGAATTGTATGTGTTGTAGCACAATCAGTTAAACAAACTTCTTCCAATGACATTTTAGAATCGATCAAAGCTTTAAGACAATTCACACTACAATACATATTTTAAAAACCCATTATTATAATTGAACATAGCAACAATAAATACGATAATTTATTTAAAAATTAAAATATAATATTGCTTACTTTATATCTTAAAATATGACATCATTATTTTCATCTTGATTTATAAGGAAATCAGCAACATAAAGATAAACAGAGTTTGATGGTCCAACATTAAGATCTAGTGGAGCAACATTATTAACAAAATTTGTTTCAACTTCTTTACTCTTTTCATTTTCTTTTATAGAGGTTTGGTATAGATTTACCAAGTGTTTGGGCATACGACAGGTATGCGACCAATGACATTTTCTTTCGCATCTCTAATATTTAGTTTTATGTTGTCTAGGTCGCTGATTTTGATCATTAACCCGCTTCTGAGGGTCATCCCTCTTCCGAGGGTTATCCTTTTTTATGGGGGTTTGCAACCTCATGTTGATGTTAGTGATTATTTCGACCATGACCACAACCATGTTTGCGGTCTCGTCCTCGACCACGAGATGTATTCATATTCACTTCAGGGAATGAGGTTGAACCAATTGGACGAGTTTGGTGATTTTTCATCAAAAGCTCGTTATTTTGCTCAAACAACAAGAAGACATTATATAAGTTTATAAAATTTAGTAAATTTTCTCTCCCTATATTGCTGCTGCAGGAGCACATTAGTGGTATGGAAAGTAGTAAAAGTTTTTTTCTAGCATGTTTTCATTAGTAATATTTTCACCACATAATTTTAACTTCGAGTTAATCTTATGTAGAGCTGAGTTATATTCACTGACTATTTTAAAGTCTTACAACATTAGGTGCAACCATTCATATCAAATTTTGGTAAAATTACAATTTTTTGGTAGTCAAATATAACCTTTAAATTTTTTTCATAGGATAAGTGAGTCTTTAACAATGAAGTATTCAGTATTTAATTATTCATCAAAATGATGACGGAGGAAGATCATATCTTTTGTAGGATCCTACAGGGATGCAATATTTCCATCTAAAATAATGTTTCCAAAGTTTATTGCATTTAGATGGATATCAACATCAAGAATTCATGATAAATAATTGTTGCCTTTGATGTCAAGGGAACAAATTCAACTTTACTTAAGTTCTACATCTGAATGAATTAACAATAATAAGGTAATTTAGAAAACAAAATGTAAAAACTGAAATAAAATTGAGATTATAATATAATATTATTTACACCATTCTGGGGTACTTAAATATGTTTCTTCAGGAACATTATATTATTTTTTCTCAATTTGTGCTATTTAGAAGTATGATTCAAATTTACAATATTAAATTGGGTAATGATTTACCATTTCTTTCGAAAGTTAAATATACTACCTCATATGAAGGATAAATGTTTCATCTCTTTAGAAGGTCGAATTTAACATCTCTTCAGGAGGTTAAAAATATACCATCTTTAGGAGGTAAATATTTACCATATTTTATGGAAATTAGATACATAACCTTTTTAGAAGGTTTATCTCTTAGAGAGATTAAATATATGGACGAGAGATTTAAATATATTGCCTCTTCAGGAGGTCTGTCTCTTCGGAAGATTAAATATATATATATACGAACTATTTAAATATATAGCCTCTTTAGGAGGAGTATCTTTTCGAGAGATTTAAATATATAACTTTTTTCAAGAGAACTATCTTACCATCTCTTCTAGAGATTGGTGCTCTTTAAACTTTAAAAGATATATTTTCTTCTGAAGAATATTATATTCTTGTAGAGTAAACTCACAAGAAATAAATAAATTAAATAAGAATTAAAAAAATAACTCAATTGGTTAGAGTCTCGTGCTAATAACGTGTTATAAAAGATATAGAAAATAAATAGAGACAAGAAAAAAATTTTATGTGGTTGGGCTATGCCTACTCCACGGTTGTATGGGATAAAAAATTTCAATATCTTGGGAGGAATTACAAGATGATTTGGAACCGATCCATGTACAAAATAGCTTCAGCCTTGTACAAAATATTTCTTTTCTCTTTATGTCTTCTTGTTCTTCTATATACCTTATTTACTTTAAGCATGCAAGTGTATATACAGACATGCAATGTGTATACTAGCATGCAAATATGTGTGTGTTACAAATGAGAAGGGGAGGGTGCCCTTATATAGGGCAATAAGGATAGCTAAACATTTATTGGGGTGAAAAACGAAGGGGTGGAAGATGGGGTGACATTCATATTTTTCATAATAAAAGAGGCATTTTTAAAAAAAAAATTACATTGCACTTGTTTTTTCCATTAAAATTATGCGTAAAAAGGAGTAGAGAAAAAACCAAAATATTCATTAAATTGAAGCTAAATTACATCATCCAATGTTTGGAAGGGTCTTAAATTTGGAGTTGTACAGAATCTTGATAAGATATGTATAAAAATTGTATTAAAATTTGCCTAAATTCATCCAAAATCCAAATCTAAGGTTTGAAATTCATTCTCCCAAGCACTACCTCACATATCTTGAGAATTGAAAAAAATAAAGAGACCTGTTAAGAAGTTTTAAAAATTTTATGAACCTCTTTCACTCTCATAGACCTTTTCTAATATCTAATTTTTGGGATCCTTTAAAAATTATTGTCCTTTACAAAATATAAGGGGAGATTTGTATCTTTCTAACAAATCTCAAGACATACATGGAGTTTTTAAGATCTTGTTAGCATCGAAGGAGTCCATAGGTAGTCTTGATACACATGGGTGAGTAGCAATTTGATCCAAGAGTTTAAGCCTATTGAGTTTTGGACCCAACCATGATATAAGCACTCATCATCAACTTATTTTTTTTTTCAATATAGGACAAACTCACAAATGAAATTCTCAACAATCTCCCCTTCACTTGTGAGTTCCAATTGTTCTCCCTTGAACGGAAATCATCTCCCTCATGGGAGTAAGCCCAACTCTCCAACAATTGCTCAAGTAGGCTTTACCACTGCGCCTTACGTGCCTCAGACTGCTTTCCACGTACCTCCGAACCAATCCTACTTCCTACGTCTTGACCATACTCAGATCCATCTTCTAGGTCTAGATGATCCTTATTGGCCATGGTCACACACTTGGTCTTCAATTGTTGCCTCGACTTTTTTTTTTTTTTTCACGATGTCGCTTACCTAGAGTTACAAACAGTTAGCTCTGATACCAATTCTTAAGAAACGTGCGGCAATTATGATGAATAGTACAAAAAAACAAAGAGATAAAGCAACAAAAACTCATGGATTTAATGTGATTCTACAGTATGCCTACATCCACAAAAACAAGCGGCAGCTGAACTCCTTTATTATTAAAAGTAGGGTTATATCATATGTATTTATACTAACTCTAGTTGTACAGATGTATTAGAAAAATTCCTCAAATACCCTTGTACTGTACTGCGGGGGCGTTGCCCCCACCCCAACCCATTAATTGTCCCAACCAATAAAATAATAAATTTCAAACTTAAAAGGCTGATGCCAAATAAAATTATCGATAGTTTCATCAAACCGTGGATGATTTTCTTCAGGCCAGCTTCCTAGTTGACTTCTAGAAGAAACCGTTGATGTACCTATGGAAAACCATCAACGATTTTCTTCAAGCCAACTTTCTAGTTTTCTTCAGCTTGCTTTCTCTATACACGTGTTCCACTTGATATGAGCCATATACTACAACAAATCTCATGAGAAGTTCTTATAATTTTTGAAATCTTAGGAAAAGTGAGTGGCTTTTATCCAAACCTCGGTAGAAGTCATTATTTCTTGTCCCAAAATGTACTAATTAATTTAAAATATTAATTTATTGAACTAATGGCAGCATAAATTTTATGTCATAAAAATTAAAATTAGTCCCTATTCACCTCCAAGTACATTAACTATTATTCTAGATTAGATAACCAATTGCTTTTTAATTGGCTTTTTAATTGTTCATCAATTATATTAACTTATTGCTAGCTTGACAATTAACATTATTATCAGCAAACTTGTGCATAGTTGTATAATGCATTGATTTGACAAATTTATTGCTAGCTTTTGGCAAGGAAGAAGCAAGTCTTAGACTTTCTATGAATATTAATTAAATTAATTAATATTTTAATTTGATTAGTTAATTTTATGGGTATTTTAGTTTTTTTAATATCTTTTATTAGTAAAGCTAAACGAGGGTTGCAATTTTACACACTTTTAAAAACCATAATAGGTTTAGGGCCATAATAAAATCATTATATATCTCCTTGTTTTTTAATATGAAAAATAGGGTCATTACAAGATGAATTGCCCCACTAAACAAGCAAAAGTCAAAAAGCAAGGAAAAGACTATCTTAATCATATTGAACAATAGCAAATAATAGTTTTAATATATACATCTCTCTCTCTCTCTTCCTCTCTGTAATTAAGATAATAAAAAAAAAGAAATACATATTAAAAATATTACAATAAAAACAAAAATTATTATCAATTGTTTACTCAATTATTATATTTTAAAATTTACTTTGCAATATAACAACCTTATTGTACATAACAGTTGACAATAATAAAATTATTTTTTGAATGATTTTTATTATTTTTAAATTGTTTTAAAAAATTTATGGCTTTATTTTTATTATATTTTATATTCATATGGTTATTTTATTTTTATTTTAATTAAAAAGGTATGTGCAAAATGAATGATTTAATCTACAAAATTTAATTTTGTTTACTAAAGTATCTGGGGAACAAGGAAACAACTAAATATTATAAAATCTAATTTTCAATTTAAAAAAAAAAACAGTTCAAAAATGGATAATAGAAAATGAAATTGATTTGTTAATAATTTTGATAAAATATTCTTCATTATTTTCTAATGATCCTTTATGTTTGATAATTTGACTTTCAGTTTTTGACATTTTCCAGATCTTGTTTGAATCTTGATTTGGTAAGTTCTTACCCTTCCAATTTGATAATCTTTTTTCAATTTTACCTAAGGATATTTGTAATTCTTTCTTGTCTGTTCTTTTGCTTGTTTCTTCTTGTTTATTCTTAACTTCTTTTAAGAATTTTCCAGTGTTCATGATATTTTGAACTAGTTTATCCATCTTCTTCCTAAGTTTTCTTTATTTGAATGTTTTAAGTTTTCCTAATCGGGAACGGTATCAGGACCACCCTAAAACGCTCTCCTGGCAATTTCGAGCTGACCAACGGATTTTCACTGCCTTACCAACGCTTAGCGAAAATCAAAACATTCAAATGTTAAAAACTTTTGAAAGAGCAATGAATAAAACTGGCTCTAATACCATATACGCCCAGATCACTCTTAGAACAAGGAAAGTTTAAACAATTGGTAATAAACATCGTAAATAATAAATTGAAAGGGGATTTCTCAGATTTAAGGGATAACTAATAGTCTGCTAGTGGGACGTGCTATTATGTTAGAATAACTGGCTGAGCTAGGCTTGACTAACAACCCTTGAGCAATCTTGAGAATGAGGGATGAATAATTTAAAACAACAGTTTTTCTAATGCACAAGACCGAACTAAGTCGCAAGTGCAGAGCATACTTATCAAAGCTTTTGATGAAATAAATGAATAAAACAAAACTTTATTATTGAAAGCTTGACTAATTATAAGAGAAGTACTTACAGAAGAGAGAGAGAAAGAGAGAGAGAGAAAGAGAGAGAGAGAAAAGTTGAGTGGAGCTTGAAGACTCAGGCTTTCCCTAGTGGAAATTAAACCCTCAACTTGGTGTGAGGAACAACTGAAACTAAACTTCTAATTTATAGACGAACTGGCTCGGATTTGAAAACAAATGGAATCCAAGGAAATTAGTGTGGGTGCTCATTGGGCCCCATTGACCACTAAAGTATTCACGGGTTCCTTACAGGACACTCGAGTCAGCGCAAAACAACAAACAACTTTAATTAAAGGTGACAACACATGGACGGTTGCATTTGTGTGAAGAACCCACCACCTTAAAGACAACTCAAAATAATTACAACCCTGGTCGAAAGGTGGATAGGTGTAAAAGAAAATACAAGCTGGGCCAAGTGGCTAATAGTTGTAAAATTCTTTTGATAAGTTTTGAGTAAATGACAGGGTGGCCTGTCAATTTTGAGTAAGTGGAGCTGCAACTTTTGACAAAATGCTTCATCTTTAATCTTCTGGACTTTGAGCAAATTTGTACCAGGCATCAATATCTGAACCTAGCAAGCTGAACTTTGGAGCGGCAGGTGAGTAGGGCTCGGATTCAGAGTCGTCCGAGTTGAGTTGGGCAATCATTTTGAGTAATTTTGACTTTGTTGATGATTTTGACTTTCTTGAAGAAACTATCGACATTTCATCATCATCTTCAAGAGTTTTCATCTTTTCTTTTTGAATTTGACAAGCAGCTTCTGGGTTGAGGGAATGTGCCAGCCATGCACGAACCTTTCCTTCAGGCATGGAGAATTTTTCCCACCAACGTATTTTAAAAATTCTTCGTAATGTCTTTGAATGCTCAAAAGAGCTTTCTGATGGTGAGACCAAAACATAGTCCCAGCAAGAGATCCAGGTGATCATGAATGTTGAGCATAAGAAAAGGAGATTTGTTAAATCTTTAGAATCTTTTGTATAAAGAGAGGGGAGTTTGAAATTCTTTTTAAATAAATCAAAATCATTTTGAATTTCTTTTGGAAAGATTTCGGTTTCTTGTCCGAAGAAATTGAACCAAGTAAGAAACCATTTTGGAAAATGTTTGATAATTTTTTTATCAAAAGTGATAAACCAGGAATGAGTGAAATTTCTAACATAAAGGGCATAAAACCATGCCTTTTGGTAATCTTGATAATCGTAAGATTGAGGAACATAAATTCCTTTAAAATCTTTTGCAGTGCAGGGATGCTGACCCCATTCTGAAGGAGAGATAATCTTTAAAATTCTGATTTTTGAGAAATTGATTTTTGTAGCATCCTGGAGATCAAAAGTATGATCAACGGTGACTAAGTTTGTTTCAATAAGAATTAATTCATAAAACCTTTTGTCTTTAAGAATGTCAGGAGTATCAAAATGACATCCCCTGAAGAAACACTTTTTGATAATTTCAAACGGTTGAGATGAATCCCATTCAGGTTCAACAGGAAACAAATCTTCATGAAGATTTTTGGTAACGTAACATTTTGATGAATTTTTTGAGGGAGAAGGTCTTGGAGAGGAAACTTGTCCTTCCATAATTTCTTTAAAGGTTGGAGTTTGAGGTCTTGAGGGTCTTGAAAGAGGAGAAAACCTGTTCGAAATAGGAATTCCTTTTGAAGGTTTTGAAGAAGAGGCTTTTAAATAAAAATCACTGGTGGTTTGTCTTCTTGCCATGATTTCCTATTAAGAATTCTCTTGTTAAGAAATCTGGAATTGAATTTGATGTTCCTTTTATAAATTCAATTTGAAAATCAAAAATTGAAAGTATTGCTTGCCATCTTGCAAAAATTTGCTTTGAAACAAGATTTTTAACATCTTTTTCAATAATATTCTTTGCACTTGCACAATCAATTCGAAGTAGAAATTCTTTGTTGATTAAATATCTTGAAATTTTTGAATACATAAAACAATCGAAAGCATTTCCTTTTTAATAGTCGAATAATTAATTTGAGGACCAGACCCAGCTCCTGAATGAAATCTAACTAAAAATTCTTTTGAATCACTTCTTTTTTTAAGAATACCTCCAAATCCAGCATAAGAGGCATCTGTCTCAACTATCATAAAAGCTGTTGGATCTGGGAGACATAGGCAAGGAAGGGTTTTGATTAAGGCTTTAACTTTGATAACTATTTGGGTACATTCATTGTTCCAGGCAGGAGGATTCTTTTTGAGTCTTTTAAATAATGGTTTGACAAAAATTCTGATATTAGGAATAAAGTCTGCAACATAATCGAGACAACCTAAAAATCTTTGCAATTGATTTTCATTGGTAATTTCATTTGGGAATTTATCAGCAAATTCTAAAGATCTTTGAATTGGAGTAATTTTGTTTTGATAAATTTGATGACCAAGAAACCTAATATTAGTTTGAAATAGTTTAATCTTTGGTTTAGAAACAACTAAACCACTTCTTTTAACAATATTGTAAAAAATATTAAGGTGTTTGAAATGTTGACTTATTGATTCAGAGTATACAAGGATTTGTCAATGTATACAATAGTAAAATTTGTATAATTGTTGAAGATTTCATTCATAATATTTTGAAATTCTGAAGAAGCATTTTTGAGTCCAAAATGCATTACATTCCATTCGTAGTGTCCGAGTGGTACTGTAAATGCAGTTTTGTACTTATCCTCTTCAGCGATCTGTATTTGCCAAAATCCTGATTTTATGTCAAATTTTGAGTATATTGCAGCAGTATTTAATCTATTGAGTAAATCTCTTTTGTTAGGTATTGGATACCTAATCCATTGTAAAGTTTTGTTTAAAGGCTTGTAATTGATAACAAGTCTTGAGACACCTCTTTCTATTTCAGCTTGATTCTGAACATAAAAAAGCTGCACAACTCCAAGGGGATCTACTTTTTCTAATAAGTTTTTTATTGAGTAATTCTTGAATTTCTTTTTTACAATACTCGAGTAATTCTTTGTTCATTTGTATTGGTCTTGCTTTTGTAGGTATTTTTTCTTCATCAAAATTTTTAACATAAGGTAATTTGACGGAATGCTTTTTCCTTATCCCAAAAGGAATTTGTGAGATCTGAACAAACTTCTTTTTCAAGTTTTTCTTTAAACGAGTCAATTTGTATTTTGATTTTTGGGATCTGAATTTGTTCTTCAACTTTCTTATGATAGATTTCTCTTGATAAAGATTTAACATTTTTTTGTTTATTTTGTATAAGGTTTATTTTGCTTATTCCTAAATCTTTAAGTATATTGATTTCTTTTTCATGCATTTTGTCGACAAATTCAAACGTAATATCTTGACCACTAATTGAAGTAAAAATACCACTTTCATTTACTGTGAAAGGATATATCATCGTAAAGAAAGGTGTTCCTGGTATGATTTCTTGTTGCATATTTTTGACAAGTACAAAAGTAGTTTTGAGACAAATATCTTGTTTACAAATATGAGCATTCGAAATTTTGTACTGTATTTTGAGTGTAGAGTTTGTTGCACTAAATAATTGTACTTTTGTTTCTTCATAATAACAAGAGGGTATAAGACCTTCTTGTATGCAGTTTAAGTCTGCTCCTATATCAAGAAGGGCACAAGCTTTAAGAATAAAATCTTTATTAATAACAATTTTGATTTCTGAATACCAGTTATGAATATTAACTTTTGATAAGTAATGAAGAAATCCGTGATTAATCTGAAAATCATCTTCATCATCGGAATTGATTTTTTCTTTTCCTTTATAGTTAATTTTGTCAATTTTTGAATTTAAACGAAGCATTTCATGTTTAAATTCTTCACTTTGATCTTTTAATTTTTTAATTTCTTCTTTAGTTTGATTAACTTCTCTTTGTAGGTCTTGAATACTTAATTCTTATTTTGGTAAAGATTCTTTATCTTTGAATCTATTAAAAATTTCTTCAAGATTATATCCTTCATTAATTTTTGGAAGTTTTTCTTTTTCTATATTTTTCTTTAATTTTTGTAAGTATTTGTTTTTTATTTCTGGGTCTTGAATATGTTCAATCATTTCAAAAATGATTTCGTTTGTTTTTGAAATAACATTAACATATTTTGAACATTTATTACAAGAACAAAATCCTAGATCTTCTTGACAAGATTCTTCTGAAGAAATTGTTAAGTTTGAAGATTCAGAACTTGAATTAATTTCATTGACAAATTCTTTATCAGAAGATGAGCTTGAGTAAGAAGTTTCAGATTCTTCTGATTCTCTATTAATTATTAAATTAAGCATTTGTCTTCTTAATTTCTTTCTAATATTGAGTTCTTTAATTTCTTGCTTAACTCTGCAATCTCTTGCATAATGTCCTTTCTTTCCACATTTGAAACAAGTTTTTTGACTTTTGTTTTTCTGGGATTTATCTCTTCTTTGAACTTTTGAAGCTTCTTCAGGTTTCCTTTTCTTTTACTTATAATATTTTTTGTCATATTTTTTATAGTATCCTTTTGAAGGTTTATATTTTTTATGGACCTTTTTCCCTTGTTTTCTTGAACGTGCTTGTATTTTTTCATAACCGTATTGAGCACAAAAATCACCAAGCTCGCCTTTATTCTTTTTAAACTCAGTTTTCATTTGAGATTAAATTTTAAGTTCATTACATAACTTAAGTCCTTCATGATTAATTGTACAAACAATTTGTCCATAAGTAATTGATTCGTAATTTGTTCCCAAAGTTTCTTTGACCCGATCTCTTACTCTTTGAGTAAAAAGTTTTGGTAATCCACTGATGAATTTTTCTTTCCAAAAACCAGATCTTTCATTTGGTTGACCCATAACTTTTGCAATAAAGATGTCTTTGTACCATTGAAAATCTGATAATTTTGGACAAGTGAGATTAAGTAGAATAACACTATTTTTCTCGTGCTACTTTGTTCTCCAATAAATTGTCTAAAGATTGACCAAATAAGTGCTGCTACTGCATCACTTTCTTGAGTATGAACTCCATTTTCTTCTTTAACCTTTTTGGATTCATAAATTTGTCTTTTTTCAAAGGGAGTGAGATAATGATCCCACCATTCTCTAAGAGTTCCAACAAATCCATGAGCAAGTAGAGCAACAATTTGTTCCTCACTTACTTTGTTTGAATGAAGTCTATAGGCAGTTGCTGCCATAGCCATTTAATGTAAGAACGAATGAAGTTGATGTTTTGTTAGTCCATCAATTCTCCATTCATGGATTTCATTTCCTTGAAAATTTCATTGAGGAAGAAGATCATTTGATTCTTATGATAATAAGCTTGGAGGGGTAGGCTTTTTGTAATAAGTTCTTTGACTCTGACTTTTCCAATCTTTGATTTTATTGACTTCAAAACTTTCTTCCATAAAATTTGACTCAAGAGCATTAATTGCTTCTTCTTTGGTTATCGTATTAATCTTAAGATTTGTAGTTTGACTAACTAATTCATCAATTTTTTTAATGAGTAATTCATTTTGTTTGTTAAAGTTAAAATCTTTAAGATTTTGATCTAATGTATTGAAATTAATTGGTTCTTCAAGTTTTTCTCTTGACTTACTTGATTCACCTTTTTCGTAAGTGCTATTTGATTTTATTTCAATAAAATTTTCTAATTGATCTTCAATCCTTGTGGATGGAGAGGCCATTAGTCTTAACATTTGATTTGTATAATTGTTTTGACTAATTATTTGATCAATGCCTGTTTTTCCCTTTGATTCTTTGAAAGGTGAGGCAATAATTTCTGATCCTTTGTAATTGAACTTGATTGAATTTTCCGGAGGATGAATTGATTTAATAGGATAATTATCAATAGTCTTCCAACTTCTTATAGGAGTTTGAATAACATTAATTGTTTGTCTTTCTTTGACAAATTTGAAGAAAGGAATATTTTCTTTTAATTTTTTCATTTTTGAAAACCATTCTGATCTAATATGTTCTCTTTCTTCTTGATTATATTTTTTAAGAAATAATTTCCTATTCTTTTCATTAAGTTCATGATAATAGTCTCTTTCAATTTTTCTCATGTCTAGTATAAAATCTTGGTTAATTACCATAATATTTTTCCTCTGATTTTCTTCATGAAGAAGATCTCTTTATTCTTCTGTTAAGATTTGTGATTCGATTGGAGAGTTTGATTCAGGGATCTCTTGATAATATCTTTGAGGTATTTCAAGATTAAAGTCGACTCCTTTGAGTTTAAGATTTCTGCTTGGTTCAACATAACTATAAAGACTTGAAATAATTTTTTCTTCTTAAATCAATTGATTGTTTCGAAGTCTGTCCTAAACTGTGACTTTTTGTGAGTAAAGATTGAAAGTTAATTTTAACGTTTCCTTCTTCATCTTGAATAACTTTTGTAGCAACTGTTTTTTGTATTTCTGGAATAATTTGATAATCTATTTCGTTTAGATTTATGAATTCCCAATCTCCCCCGGCTTGAATAGGGTCATTACAAGATGAATTGCCCACTAAACAAGCAAAAGTCAAAAAGCAAGGAAAAGACTATCTTAATCATATTGAACAATAGCAAATAATAGTTTTAATATATACATTTCTCTGCCTCTCTCTCTCTCTCTCTCTCTCTCTCTCCTCTCTTTTCCTCTCTGTAATTAAGATAATAAAAATAAAAAAGAAATACATATTAAAAATATTAGAATAAAAACAAAAATTATTATCAATTGTTTACTCAATTATTATATTTTAAAATTTACTTTGCAATATAACAACCTTATTGTACATAACAGTTGACAATAATAAAATTATTTTTGAATGATTTTTATTATTTTTAAATTGTTTTAAAAAAATTTATGGCTTTATTTTAATTATATTTTATATTCATATGGTTATTTTATTTTTATTTTAATTAAAAAGGTATGTGCAAAATGAATGATTTAATCTACAAAATTTAATTTTGGATACTAAAGTATCTAGGGAACAAGGAAACAACTAAAGATTATAAAATCTAATTTTCAATTTAAAAAAAAAAACAGTTAAAAAATGGATAATAGAAATAAAAAATTGATAACATAAACCAATGCATTTCATAATTTATTCACTATACAAAAATGATACTAAACAAGCACATAACTTTTGGAATAAGAAAAGGGACATTTGGAAAGAAACTTTTTTTTTTCGTACACTGAATAAGAAAAAAATATTTTCCAAATAAGCTAAAAGTAAAACTAATATGAGTTCTAAAGACAAAGTTTAGCTTTCTATTAATCTATATAGTCCCAACAAGGTATGAGTCAAATTCGACTCTTAATTTGTTTTTGTAGGAAGATTCAAGTAAGCCGAGCAAGGTATGCTAATAGTACTTGTTCAAGACACATGGTTGGATATAGAAACAAAATGTTGACTTGATAGGTCACACCCAGTTTTGATCATGACAAATACTCTTAGAACTGATGATTGTACTAAGGCTTGCATGCAGGTTCACCTTACGCGTGTACTCGAACCAAACGATATATCATGATGGCGTGTGGTGTTCGTGCCAAAGAATGAAGAAATCTATGTTGTAATTTGTATTTTCTATTCATCTTCTTTATTCTGGAATGTAAATTTAATTATGGACTGTACACCTATGGCTTGTAATAATTTGCATCATGCATGTTAGGTAGGTATGCTCAAATTGATCTTAGATGGACTTTAGGAACCTACACGTAGTGCACATAGTCCCCAACATCACTTATCATATTAGGGAAGTTAAATGAACCCAAATTGGACTTAATTAGGCGACCGAGCCTGTGGTGTTGAAAACGCCTCAGGTGACTGAACCGTGGACAAGTCAACATGTTGACTTGTGTTTGGCAGACCGAACCATTTTTGAATGTATCTTCCTCAGTCACCTGAACTCGTGTCAGAGTACTTTTCACCAACCCTGGCGCCCAAACCTTTGCATTCAAAATGGCCTCGGGTGATCGAACTTGTCAATTCATTAATCAATTGTACTCCAAGCACCTGAACTGCGGTCTTTTTGGGGAATCGCCTCTGTTCGGCTAATCGAAGCATTTTTCAGGCGACCAAACGTCAAAAATACATGTTTTGCATTGAGTCTGTTTGGGCACCCGAATCTTGGACCGAGCACCCGAAACTCTCGGGTTGAATTAATTTTAACCGAGATAAAATGGGGTAAACTGGGTTAATTTTTCTAATCTTTCATTAACATTTATAATAATTCCCATTGGGTCCCCAACGATTATAAATCCTCAATTGCCTATATATACACGTTTATTTGCAATAATTAGCAAGGATTAGCAAATTGATTGAGTCCAAAATTCTCTCAAATTCAAAAATCCCTTTTCAGCATATACTACTCCCAAACACTTATATACTTCATTCTTCTTGATCTTTCAAGTGTTGTGAGTATTTCTAAAGTACTTGTGCTTAATCTCACTAGCTCATACTCTCATTTGCTATATTGATTGTTTGAATTCTATTGAGAGTAAAGCTTTAAGTTCTCCTATCAATTTTATTTGATAAATCTTGTGTGGGAAGACTTAGTGACTTGTGGTTCTTGCATTGTCATTGCAAGTTACCTTAGCCTATATTTTTTGTGTGCAAAAATCATTTTCAAATCTTGCATTCAAATATCCATTGTGCTTAGTACATTGAGAACATCTTATTAAGGTTGTTTGAATCATCCAACTAGCATATTTGAAACCTTGATCTGATACTATAATATTCAAATATTTTGTTTTAAATCTTGCTTTGATATGCACTCTTGATCTTGATTGATTATCTATACTTGACTGAGTGTTTAGCACACATTAGAGCACTGATCATATTTACATATTATTCATGCTTGCGTTATTGCTTGAGCTATACTAGTGTACATATCTGCTTGTTGAAGAAGCATATTTCCATGTACGAAAATTTTATTTTTGTTGTATTCTAGACGTGGGCTTGAAGAGGGAGACTGGCCCTGTGAAATAGTCGCGGATTGGCTTAGACCCAATTAGGAAAGCTAGGTGCACCATCCTGGTAAGATGTAGGTTGAGGTTAGCCCTGCTAATTAACCTAGTTGTAAATGGTGCCGCTCTACCCCTTAAGTGAGCTTATAGTGTAATCCTTGTGCGAGGTGTGCCAAGGCGGGGACGTAGATAGTATTGGTTGAACCTCGATAACATATCGCGTGTATTGTTTACTTTTCCGCTCTTCATTTTACTGCACGTGTATGTTTATTTATTGATTGCATAGACTAACTTTAGGTTGTATAATACTATTGTTAAACAAGTTGACCTAGGCAATAACTTTTAAAATACCAATTCACCCCCCCCTCTTGGAATTGCACCAAAGCTAACACAAAATTTCTTCCATCCAACCTAATGATTTTGGGTATGCCACTTTTGGTAACAAAAGTAAAGTTACTTATGAAAATATGCTTGATAAGATACCAAACACCTATGTGGGACTTTTCTCTTTTTTTCAGAGGGGGTTGGAAAATATCTTATTAGTTGATGGAATTGAGTACAATATGATGTAATTTGTGTAATCGCATGAGGGGGGTGAATTGGATATTTAAAAAAATTTAGGTCACTTCTATTCTAAGTGTTGACTTTATTGTAATCCCAAGAGAGGGGGTTGAATTAGATATTTTAAAAAAATTTCTACCCTAGGTCGATTAACTAGCAGCAGTATTTCACAAACCTAGGGTCAGTCTATAATGTATAAGAAGTAAACCAATAAATACAGTTGTAATTAATTTGCTCCAAATAAATTAAACAAACATGCACAGTATAGTAAAGCGAATAAAATAAAGATGACACCAAATGTGTTATTGAGGTTCGACAAAAGTGCCTACGTCCCCACCTCTAACTCACAAGCTTGAGGATTCCATTAAAACTCACTTAACGGGTGGAGCGGTACCGTATAACTAGGTCAAATTACCAGGATTGACCTCAACCTTTATAGCCAATATTTATGGGCTAGATTAACACCCCTTATGGCCACGCTTGGAATACAATAGATAATGAAACACAAATTTTGTGTACAATATGCGTGCTTCCCCAATAAGTAGATTTGTACCAGTATAACCAATGTACTTCAATATGATAGAATATTATAAGCTCGATGAAGATTATATAACTACTCTCAAGATAATGCAAGTATAGCAATCATGGTTTGAGAGTGTATGTATAGGGATCTTTTATTTAAAATAACAATATCAATCACAATGTTCAATATCAAAGATTTGAAATACCCAAGAAAAAATCTCGTAAATGTTTTTCAAAAGATAAGCACACGAGATATTTTGAAAACTAGCTTGTCAAAAATATTTTCTTCATAACACAAGACAAGCTCTTGAGTCTTGCAACAAGAATGCAAAGACTCACTAACTTAGGAAAGTTTTCCCAAAATAAATTTATGGATTAAATCACAAGGGAAAACTTTTTCGCTTACTTTCACTAAAAATGAAAATCAATCCAAGTATATGAGAGTGTAAACTCGTAGTAACAGTGTAGGTTTTCTCAAGATACTCTCACCAAAGACGTTTTTGCAAAAGGAATGAGTAAGGGTAGAGTATGTAAGCTTGTATGTGAAAGAAGGGCTCAAGGAATTTCAGAGGATATTTTTGATAATCAAAGTCTTAATCAATCCTTAATTTTTCCAAATGAAGGTATATTTATAGCCTTTGATAAAAATATAACCATTGGGACACAAAGGGAATTATTAGACAAGTTTAACCAACCTTTTTACCCTAATTACTGCTGTTAAAATAAGGCAACCTGAGAGTTTCGGTCGTTTGAATAGACATAGATGGAAAAGTTAACTTTGTGATGTTGGGTGCTTGAGGATGAGTCTGGGTGGCTGGGCTAAGGTGATTTTTCAAACGCTCGAGGTTCGGTCGCCTGGTGAACGGTTTGGTCTGCCAAACTTCATAATTCGATCACTTGGAGTGATTTTGAACTTAGAGATCGGGCAACCCGAGAATGAAAAAAGTGTCAGATTTTATGTTCGGTCGACCATGAACAGTACGTTCATTTTGGACCGGTCGCTCGAGCCAAGTCAACTTATTGACTTTTTACCTATTCGGTCGGCCAAGGCGTTTTTAATGTGCTAAGTTCGATCGGCCGAAGCCCTTTCAAAATTAATGGTAGGTCCTGTTTTTGCTTAAATTTCACCCTTATTTGCATAGATATGACTTGTTAGTTAAAGAGGATTTTCAAGTGATGTTAAGAGACCTAAGGTTGATCTATGGTCCTTGAGCTCATATTAGCCTATCGTGCATACAATACATTAATTATTACAACCCATGATTATTATAGACCCAAAATTAAATTAAACATTAAATACAAATAAAAACAATTTGGTTTTCATTTCCCTTGTATCTCTATATGCCACCATATGATGTAAGACTTAGCCATCTCATGCAAGAATGAACCTGCACACAAACTCAGGGCATAGGTAAGATACAAAGATATTTGTCATTATCAAAACGGGATATGACCTACAAGGTCAACACTAATTCTGTCCACAACCAGTATAACTCAACCTAAGGTCTTTTCTAGTCAATTCTAATTCAACAGATACAAGGACGTTCATATAAGCTAGACAGATAATGCAGTTCCAGTATTACTTAAGCATATACAAATACGTATTTAAATATCTATGCAATGAATTCAACAAATACAAATAAGCAAGTAAACATAGGAAAGTAAAGGGAAATAAAAGAATTGTGACACACAATATGTTATCGAGGTTTGGCAACTGTGCCTACGTTCCCGTCCCTAGCTAACCAGACCAGGAATTCCGCTAATGCTCACATAAGGGTGGAGTGACACCGATTCCAACATCCACTCCTTACTGGGTGAGAAAAGCCCAAGTTAGATTACAGGGACCCCAATTTTTACAACCGATCCTTACAAGCTAGATCAACACCTCCTCAGGCCACACCTGGAATACAACAACAAATATAAATTTTGTGTACAATACAAGTGATTCTATACTAAGTAAATATGTACCACAATACAACCAATGCACTCTCATATGATAAAGATTTATGCTCAATAGAGTCTATGTGGATATATCTCTATATAGAGATATGTGATAGATAATGATCTTTGAGTTAAAAAATAATTTATATTAAGAGCTTTTCAGAGATCAAGTGCCCAAATAATATCTCAAAAATATTTATAAATAAAGTGTAAGAGATAATAGATTTTTGATTGACAAGAGATATATAGCAATGAGTACAAAGTAGGCTTTTGAGTCTTGCAATTAGGATGCAAAAAGGCTTCCAAGCTAAGAAATGATTTCCCAACAATATTTATCAATGAAACAAAATGGGAAATACTCAAAGCACACACCCAAAAAAAATATTAAAAATTAATGAATGAGAGAGTGTATACTATAGACAAATATAATAACCAAGCCCACAAAAATGAATATTAATCACTTTTCACTTTGCAATGAGTTTGCAAATGAAAAGGATGAGATTAGTGTTCTCCTCTATGAATGATTTTATCAAGAAAGAATGAAGGAGAAATGAATAGTACGCTTGAAATTTGAGAGTATATAGCAATATGAGTATGATAATTTTCAGAGAGAATTTGCTAATTAAGTGTACATAGAATTCCCAAGTTTTTTGATCATTGGGGACATGGAGGGAATTTTATACAAAGTTTAATTAAAATTTAACCTTGATTATCGCAGTAAAAAATTGAGAACCCGAGAGGTTCGGTCGCCCGGTGCTAGGGCCGATCAACTGTTCACTCATATGAAAATCGATTTTTAAAGTGGGGTTTGGTTGACCGAGTATAGTATCGGTCGGCTAGCCAGGGCGATTTGCCGAACCTTTGTAGGTTTGGTCACCTGTGGGAAATGGCCAGTCAGCTGAGATGCAATTCTGGTTTGCCGAGCCAATTTTAAAGCTTAGAGGCTAGTCGGCTAAGGCTTAAGAGCCAGGCCAGAAATGCGGTCGAGCGGCTGAGCATTTAAGTGTACATGAGGACTGGTCGGTTGACCAATAAGAAATTGAATATTTAAAAGTTCGGCCGACTAAGGGTATGTGAACACTAAAGGTTCGGTTGACCGAGGCCAGATAAAAACATGATTTTGACCCTGTTTTTGTTTCAAAATCTTGTCAACCCTTTGTGTATAAGATATAGCATTTTGATTTAAGGGTTTTGGAGCCTAATGGTCAATCTATGGTCTTTTGGGTTTGAGCATTCAACCCTTACCATGCATGAGATGCAATTAATACAAACCATATGATTATTACAGACCCAAGGAATATAGTGCAGTTTACAATTGAAAATATTGGTCTTCATTCCCTTTTGCTCTTCAAATGCCAAGTATATAAGCTTCGATGTCCATCATGGCTTCCATCATAATCTTACTATCCGTGCGAGCTAAGAATGATCCTATTCAAATGCTTAGTGCACAGGTAAATTACAAAGTGATTTGTCATTATTAAAATGGGATATGACTCATAGAGTCAACACAACATACTCAACGCAAGTCAATTATGTGATAAAGGTTGATAAGACACCAAACATCTATGCGTAACTTGGCTTTTTTATTATATTATATCATTTTATATTATATTTTATTTTATAGTTGGGGGAGGGGGAATATAAGATATCTTATTGGTTGATGGAATTGAGTACAACATACTCAACATAAGTCAATTATGCAATAAAGGTACTTTTGTCATCTTTTTAAAATCCTAGAGCATCATTAAAAATCAAGATAGTAATACTTTTTACACATAATTTATTTTGATTAACTTTGATATTACATATATTAGTAAATTCCTAGTATCTTTACATAATGAATACTGGTTATGAGATAAAAGATTTAGTTACAATACTTTTGATTCTTTCATCTTTCGATAATAATATTGTTCAATGTTCACTAAGTTCTAAAATTAACAAAGATGTTATTTGTGATACATACATGAAAGAAAAAATATCTTTTAGTTCCAACAACATGATTTATACCAATAGACATCATCAACTTCATCTAGATGAGTCCCATGCAAAAAAAAAAAAACCACCAACGTTAGTGAAAAAACATTTTACTCATGCAATTATTAATGATTTCACACATTTTTCTAGATTAACTTTTTTAAATAAAAAGATTGAAACTTTTTTTTCTTGAATTTATGTCATTATTGATTGAGTAGAAGAAAGGAACTTCTTCCACTTCTATAATTACCCTTGCAGTGCTCTTCTTTCGTTGCAGTTCCAAGTCATGGGCCTACTCTTGACTTGAGTCGAGATTGAGGCTATTATTATGTAGCAATTCTTCTTGGCCTTAATAGAGTTAATTTGTGTGGTTAAATTTTAAAAATTGAAAATAACTTAATCCAATATAAGATTTTAGTGATAATATCCAATCTAGTTGCTTAACGTATATATATAATAATTGCTTAACGTATATATATAATTATAATAGGTCGTAATATGAAAATACTGGCAATAGCATGCTTAAATAAATCATCAATTCTTAAATTAAATCTTAGAAGCATGCTTGAGTGAAACCTTCTTCAAATGGACATATGCATTTTTATTTCTTAATGCTATATATATGCTTAAATTTAAATATCCTAAATATAGCACATTTTGTCCGTCACACAAAATTGAGCTTTAGGGAGTTTATCAAAATACTACATACATCACATAACCCTAAACTCATAATGAAACTTAATTGTTTAGTCATATCCAAATGCATTTGAAGCTCATCCCCTTGCTAGAAATTATTGGTTAAAGCTAAGCATAAAAAGTCAAATGAAAATAATTGAATATATAGTACATTCGGCTAAGGAATTAAGTGAAAAAGGGGTGTAAAAGAGGGCAAAACTTCAAAATTGGTAAAGCCCAATCGATCGGACCTACATGTCCAGTTGACTGAACACCTCTAGGCTCAAATATAACATAGCCCAAGTCGATTGTCCACTGGACCCCTCCGATTTTCCCCTAGTCGACCGGGTCATAAACCGTAACATTTGGTTTGCGCCTCAGTCGACTGGACCTATGTCCCCAGTAGACCGACTAGTGTAAAATGGTCTGATTTGCCTATAAGTTCAAAGCCAGAGTTAAGATTATGAAAATTTAGAGTATTTGGCTAAAAAATTTAAAGCATAAAAGATGAAAATTGAGAATATAATGTTAAGGCTACATAATTGAGGGGGAGTGGCATTCATCCAATAAACTTTTTATTGTATTGTGCTTATTTTTAGACACATCTTTTATATTGGATGCTTTGTGTGAACTGAATGCTACTATCCATTAATTGTTGTATGATTGAATTCATTAGATGGATGGTTAATTATGATCACTGCACCAAACTCTAAATATCCATTTTTGTTTGATGTCATATTATCTAATGAATGGATAATTTTTGCATGAATTGTTCTGTATGCTTGAGCTGAATGCTACTATCCATTACTTGCTAAATATTTAAATATGTTTGGTGGATAGTTAATTGTCTTTCTAAGCATGAATTGGTTTGGGTTGTACTAAATCAGGTTATTATACTAGTTTGCATGCTGGTAGTAAACTTAGGAGATTTGCACACTGAATTATGTTGAACGCTATCTGCATGGTTGATGTAGATTTGTGAAATGCATGCTGATAGTTAACTAGGATCTTACATGTTGAATTGAATAATCATATACAGACTCTCATGCTATCTAGTTGACTGAAATCATGACTCCATAAGACTGTTTTTGAATTCTAAACACTTTTATGTGGTATCAAAGTAGTGACCATATTCAACTTAGTATTTTAATCTTAAATGGTCACTTAGACTGGTTCATGCACATTGTCATTATTGAATATTTATAACTGATGTATGATAAAAAGATCATTTGCATGCTGATTTAATGGTAATTATAAGTCTTTGCATGCTAAATGAAAATATTTTGAATCTTATTGCATGTTGGTTGAACTTTATGAATACCTTTATAGAAAATGCATGCTAAATAATTTAATAGGTTGGTATATGTTGATTCCTATGTGCTTTGCTCTAAATTGAAAAACATGTACAATCTTCATAGTTCTTTGAATTTTCCTAGGATGCTTCTCATCATATACACATTCTATGCTCTTAGGAAAATCTAGTTCATAGACACCATTTGGTCCAAATCTTTGGATTCTGAACTTCACTCAGGACCTAAATGGTTAATCATGCTATTTTAAAATTCAATATCACATGTCATGATTAAAGTCCATGAAACTGGGAGAAATGCATGACATAGGGGTAGTTTTCATTTGCCACACACTCATTGAGTCTTTTGAGTTGTGTCATCTTTTTCCATATTGAATCCCGTCTGCACAATTATTGCATAAACTTGAGTATAGCCTTGATTGGCCATCATGTGCTGAATTAAAATGTAATATGTCATGATTGTGCGCTAAATGATTAATATTTGCTGCATGCTGAAATTCTTTGATAGATGATTATATGATAAATGATGAACATCATCCTTGAACTGAAAGTGCAAGTATGTGTGCATGCAAATATACAGGGGAGCATAAGCCCCATCCTCAAGGAAAAGGGATTAAAAATCACCTGCCCTATGGAATCACATGCATCGTATTGTTTATTGTTTTTGTTTTTGAGTCCGAAAACTTTTCTAGGAACCTTGAACGTCATATCTTGGTTTTATTGAATTTAATTTGATATGAATTGTTCTTGGGATTTGTGAACACCTCGTAGGATTAACTATAAATTTTCTAGTGCATGTGTGTTCCATGCAAATATTTTTACTGGTTGGATAAAATGTCTTAATATTATCCAGTAAAATTAGGTTTTTTTTTTTAAATCAAAACTGATTGTTTATACTAGTTGACACATTTCAGCATTTGAAGGCATCTAAGCTAGTATTCAAGTCAAAAGGAGGAGCTTTTGAAATTAAAATTCCATCCTTTTTACATTCACCCATCCTTTAGCTTAGACTTCTTTTAAAAGTTTTCAGAAGTGGCATGTTTAAGATTCCCTTCAACCTATCCTCACTTCTTTAAGCCCATCCTTCCTGTAGGTTCCCACTAAGATTTTTACTCTTTCTATTTATAAATATGTTTAAACATATTTTTCCCATAGTAATATTAGGTGGTACCATTGCTCTAATTTTTACCATATGATCTTGCATTAAAATTTTTAAATTTTCAAGATCAATATGGTTTATTTTTCTTGTTATAATATGGAATGTTCTTAAATGTCTACCAGAAAAATGTAGGCTTGCTTGACCTTATTGTTAAGATTATTTTTCAACAAGTTTTGGTATCAAGTCCCTTGCAATTAATGATAATATTCAAAGGGGAGATTTTTTAAAACTCATGACATATGCTACTTATAATTTTATAAAATCAATTTTTGTCATGAAATTCAAAAACTAAAGGGCTCCGATTGTTTAAAATGATCGTCTTAATTAAGGAGAAATTTTTTTTAGCCCTTTTGCTAATGGCAAAAGGGGGAGATGTCTTATGAGCAAAATTATTATTCCTTTCTCCATGTCCTTTTGTTTATTCACAAATAGAAAATGATAGACATGATACTTGTTGCATAATTTTAATCATTTTTAGTATCATGTAAACTTTGTACTTAACTAAATATCTTTTAAAGTTAGTTTCAACATAAACTGCACATTTGTATCAAACTGGACTTAAATGCAAAACTTGGAAAATTCTGAAGTCTTCATTTTGCATTTGTTTGAACTATATTGAATATTTTTTAAATTATGCATATTGTAAGGGGGAGATTGTTGACCTTTTGATTCCGATTCCTGTTTTGATTATGACAAACCACAACATCTCATTAGTGTGCTTAGTGTATGAACAACTTCAATTTTTTGAAAACACAGATGATGCTGCAATATGGAAGCCGTAAAAGCACCTGAACAAGCATACCTTAGCGCATTCCATGGTAATTCTGGGAGCTGAAGACTGAAGACTTTATTTATTTTTCAGTTGTAAAAGTAATTAGGTTTAATTGTGCATGCATGCTCACATGATTTAATTTGAAGCACATACACGACCTCAGATTGACCTTAGGGACCTCCAAGTTTCATTAAAAACCTTTTCACTTAAAAGGCTAAATTTACAAAAAAGGTTTTAAAGGGGCTTTGAGCTTAAAAGAAGGCTAAACTAAGACTTTATTAAGTGCTCAGTTGACCAGCCTTATTAGCCCAGTCGACCGGCGTGTGCATATGAGTAATCTTACAAAGGCCCAACCGACTGGCCACCTTAAAGCACTTGAGGACCAATCGGTTGGAGGGTGCATAATGGCCAGATTTTAAAGGCCCAGCCAACCAGCCCTTTTAATCCCTTTGAAACCCAGTCGACCGGATCTTGGGCCTTATAGACTAGTTCTTGTGAAATTGGAAATTGCCTTAGGGCCAGTTGACCAGAGCTCTCGGGATTTTTAATTTCAAGGCATATAATGGTCAGATTTTTGAAAATAAAATAATATTATATTACCCAACAGTCATATATGTTGATTTTAGTGTTAACCTATGAGGGGGGAGAATTGGATATTTAAAATTTTTCTGCCTAGGTCAAGTATCCAATAACAGTATTTCACAAACCTAGAGTCAATTTAGTGCAAGACAGATAGATGCAACTACAATTAAATTACTCCAGATAAATTTATAAAGCAAGCACAATATAGCAAAGCAGGTAAAGAAAAAATGACACTAGATGTGTTATCGAGATTCGGCAAAAGTGCCTTTGTCTCCGCCTCTAACTCGCAAGCCCGAGGATTCCACTAAAGCTCACTTGCAGGTGGAGCAACATAAAATACAACACCCTTTCCTTACTGAGCAAGGGAAACCCTAGGTCATATTTGTAGGGCTGACTCCAACCTTTACAACCAATCCTTACAGGCTAGATCAACACCCCCTCAAGTCACGTCTGGAATACAATAGATAAGCAATGCAAATTTTGTGTACAATTTCAATGCTTCTCCAATAAGCAAGTATGCACCAATATAATCAATGCACTTTAATATGATGGGATTTATAAGCTCAATGAAGTTTAATATAACTACTCTTAAGATAATGTCAATATATCTAGTAATATGTGAGAGTGTGTTGTGAATGAATCTTTGAGTCAAGATATGTATGTATGTACCAATCACAAGTTGCAAACTCAAAGATTTCAAAAGCACAAGCAAATATCACAAAAATAATTTTTCAAATAAGTATGAGAGATATTTGGATTTAGCTTGATAAAAATGTTTTTCATAATAGCACAATACAAGCCCTTGAATCTTGCAACAAGAATGCAAAACTCACAAGCCTTGGAGAGTTTTCCCAAAGAAGACTTATGAATTAAATCACAAGGGAAAACTCAAGATTACTCTCAATAAAAATCAATCTCAATCAAAGAATATGAGAGTGTAAGCTTATAGTAATAGTATGGATGATCTCAAGATGTTGACCTAATAGGTCATATCCCGTTTTGATAATGACAAATATCTTTGTATCTTACCCATGCCCTGAGTTTGTGTGTAGGACCATTCTTAGCACGAAATGACAAAGATTCAGACAAGGCCATAAAGTACTTAATGCTCACATCATATGGTGGCATTTGGAGAAGTAAAGGAAATGAACAAATATTTCATTTGTATTTGCTGTTTAATTCATTTGGGTCTGTAATATGGTCTGTAATAATTAATGAATCACATGCATAAGAGGGTTAATAAGATCAATGATCATAGATTGACTTTAGGTCCCCATAAACACTTCATGAAAAATCCCCTATGTTGGCCTAACTAGGCTTATGACTCTTGATTTTGATGATAACAAAGTAAGGCTATCTAATTTGCTTCAAAGTGGTGATATTTTAGTTAATGAAGGCAAAGTGGATTTCAGATGATAAAATGGCAATCCTGAAAGCTTATGTCAAAGATCAAGGATCAAATAAAGCTTAGACCTTAAAATGACATATCTTGAAAGCTCACATGGATCAAGGTACATGGAAAGCTCATATAAAATTAATGATCCATAATGAAAGCTCAAAGAAGATTGAAATATCAAGGATTAGCAACAAAGAGATAAAAGTCAAGAGGGTCAATAGGAGAAACATTGTAAGTAGTTCAAATATAATTCAAGTATAGATTTTCATTTTGAAGCTCACTAGGTAAAGAGACCTAGAAACCTTGTTTTTAAGTCTTGGAACATATTTTTCAAACAAAAATAAATTGATATTTCAAAATTGAATAAGCAAAGAAGAGAGAGAACAAAAATATTTTAAAACAAGAAAAAATTGCTTGATAGGTGACTGACTACACATGGTCAGTCTACTGTCATGTTAAGAGTTTTAAATGTACAGACTGAAACATGACAGTCAACTGTCTAGGACTTGACAGGCGACTGCCACTGTAATTTGAGACGACTGATTGAGTTTTGATAGTCAACTGTCACCCTTCTGCTTATCTTTAAAAACTCAATTATTCAGTGACAAGCGTTTGACCCCATATTGACAGGTGACCACCACCCTACTACCTGTGTGTTTTATATGAGTAATACATTGACAGGTGTCTGACAGAGTCCTCACAGTCAATTGCCACGCGGCAAAATTTAAAATGCATAATGGATATATTTTTAAAAATTCAATTACTTAAGGCTCAAACTTATTTAAATCTTGAACCCTACTCCAAGTAAACTTGGGGAACAAGTTAGATACTTTTCTACCTCTATAAATACACCCAAGTTAAATTAATTTAATTACCAAGAATTAAATTTAGCATTTAATTCTCTCTCAATTGCTCTCAAATTCTCAAGGCTCTCTCTTGCTCTCAACTTACATGAAGTTTATTGAGTTTTTGCTGATTCTCACTCATTGATATTGTGCTACAAATACTAATTCTTTCATCCATTGAAAGAATCATATGGTGAAATACTTTTAGAGCTTTAATATGAATTTCATATTTTGAATTACATTGAAGTATATAGTTTTGAACTATACTAATCAGCTCTTTTAGGAGCAATTCTTGTGCATCTTGTTTCAAATCTCTTTAACAGATTGATTAACGGTTCGAGTGTTGAATCGTTGGACCGAGCGAGGGTATATCGTTTGGAGGAACGGCTCTAGCCTAATCGAAGGAGTGTTGTAAACGGTGTTGTTCCACTCGAAAAAGGAATTAACCTAGTGAATCCTTTGGTGGTTTGCCAAAGGTGACGACGTAGGCTGGGTATAAGCCGAACCTCGTAAAACCTTGTGTTCCTCTCTCTCTCTTCCCTACTCTTTACTTTTCAGCAAACTTTACAAATTGCGTGGACACTTTATAATTTTTGAATTCCAAGTGTTTGGTTGTTAAATAGACTGGAAGATAATTTGTTTTGATTTTATTAGCATTGATTGTGGAAACCGAAAGGGACTACATTGGTTGATCCTCCTAAACTTATTAAACTGAAGGTTTATTTAAAAACTGAACCTTGGGAAGAAGTGTGATTGTGAATTTCAACACAGGGCTTATACAAATCCAACAAGCATTACATATTACTACAGGGCTATTGTTACAAGAGTCAAGTGCTTGGTTATTTCGTTTTGATTGTGGTTGATTTGGATTGATTAGTTTACACGTATTTTGTGATTGAGTTTGGGTTGTGTTTATTGTTATAATACAAAAGCCTTTAAAAAGAATATAAATCTTTTAAAACCCAATTCACCACCTTTTGGGAACTATATCCTATTTTCAATTGGTATCAGGGCTTAATTATAGTAAATCTTAACAAGAAGCTATAAAAATATCAAATGGCACACTTAGGAGTAGCTCCCTTCGGAGAGGGCCAATCCTCAACCCGACCACCTATCTTTTGCGGACATAACTGTACTTTTTGGAAAAAAATGAATGCAAATCTATTTTCAACATATGGATTGGAAAGCTTGGGAAGTTGTAATGGATGGAGATCTAATTCCTACAAAAATAGTTGATGGAAAACAAATTCCTAAAAAGAAAAAAGACTTGACCGATATAGACTACAAAATGCTACAAATAAATTCAATTGCCATAAATGCCTTGTATTGTGCTTTAGATGCTAATGAATTCAATAGAGTCATGGCCTGCAAAATGGCCAAAGAAATTTGGGACAAGTTAGAAGTAACTTACGAGGGAACGATATATGTTAGAGACAATAGGATTGACATGCTAACCAATGAGTATGAAACTTTCAAAATGAGTTCGGATGAAATAATCACTAGTATGTGTACTAGATTTACTCACATAATAAATTCTCTAAGTGCCTTAGGAAAGACCTATACCACCTATGAAATGATTCGGAAAATACTAAAAGGCCTTCCCTTCATATGGAAACCAAAGGCCACTGCAATAACTAAAGGTAGGAACCTTAAAACTACCTCACTAGATGAACTTATAGGTTTACTACTCACATATGAAATGACATTAAAAGAAAAAAACCCTAAACCTAAGAACAAGAAGTCCATTGCCTTAAAAGCAACTAGTGAAAGCTCAAGTGAAAAATGAAAGTGAATCTAGTGATCTAGACCAAGATGAATTAGAATTCATCACTAAAAGACTTGGCAAGTTCTATAGGAGAAATAAAAAGCTCCATAGAAAGTTTAGTAAAAAGAAATCTGAAAAAGGGGAAACTAGTAGGAAAGAAAACAAAAGTAAAAATGACCCTCCTCCATGTTATCATTGCAAGAAACCAGGACACATCAAGCTGGACTTCCCTTTACTCAAGAAGGATAAAAAGAAGAAGAAGGAAGCCATGAAAGCTACATGGGATGATTCAAGCTCAAGCGAAATGGAGAACGAGTCAAGCTAACAAGAGATAGCAAATATGTGCTTCATGGCAAATAATGAAGAGGTAAATTCTTACTACTCCTCATCAATAGAATCTAGTAACGAATCTTATGATGAATCTTGCGATAGCATGCTCTCCTATAAAGAACTACAAGCTGAGTTATTTGTTTTACATAAAAGGTTTATCAAAGTCTCCAAAAGAAACATAAACTTGAAAGAACCAAATGAAAAACTAATGAAACAACTTGAATGTTCTAAATTCATTGAAAAGGAGAAAGAATCTCATATTGAAAAATTAGAAGAAAAAATAGAAGATATGACTCATGAAATAGTCAAAATACAAGAAATGATCAAAATAAAAAGGATTTAGAAGTAATTGAACTTAAGAAGTAAATAGAAGATAAAGAGAAAATCATTTATAACTTTACTAAAGGTAAAGAAAATTTTGAAAAAATGATTGGACAACAAAAATTACATGGAAATAGAGAAGGAATCGGATATAATGAAAAAACAAATAAAAGAAGTAAGAAGTTATTCATGGGATATTTTGTTAAAGAAACAAAGTACTATGCAAGTACTTCCTCAACCAATATACATGAACAAACTACTTGCTACATGTGCAAGAATAAAAGACATGTGATGTTTAACTGGCCACTCAAAAGGAAATATGTTAAAGTTCAAAATGAATGGAAAGTAAACAATGGAACTAGAAATAATTCAAAGAAAGTAAAGAAAATTTGGGTTCCAAAAACTAACACCATGAATCCTTCATTGTAAGTGTGCTTTAGGACAACACCATCAAGGGAAAAGTGGTACTTGGATAGCGGGTGTTCAAGACACATGACCAGAGATAAGACCAAGTTCACCACACTAAAACAAAAAGATAGGGGATACGTGACCTTCGGTGACAATGCCAAAGGTAAAATTATTGGCATTAGTAAAATAGGTAAAGAACCATCTCTTACAATTGATGATGTATTGTTGGTAGATGGTGTTGACTCTACGAGTCTAATCCGGTTTTGATAATGACAAATCACTTGGTATTTGATATGTGCATTGAGTTTGTGAACAAGACTTATATTAAGCATGCACGGAAGGATAACGAGTCATGGAAACCTTAAAGTAAAGCATACATATCTTGGCAAGATCCATGGAACTCAAAGAATATGAGAATCAAGATACAAACGGCAAAGTTCAAGCACATATTGGGAATGGGTACTTAGACCTCATGTATTTACATTTTCGTATGATTTAATTTGAGGTTCAACATATACCTTAGAATGATTTTAAGACTTATGCATTTCATGAACATCATTAGGGGACATTCATGGGCTTAGAAACAATGTCAAAACCCTGGAAAGTGTTTTTATAAAAGAGCCAAGAAAGAAAGCAAAATAGATTTTTGAACCGGAAAGAAAATATGCAAAAATTGGGAACTTCAGATGACTGAACTTTAAGTTCAGTTAATTGAAGAATTTCCTCAGATGTCTGAAGAATAAGCTCAGTCGTCTGAAGATTTATAGGTGAAAAGCAGAAACTGGTAGAAGCACCTCAAATGATTGAACCTTGACCTCGGTCATCTGAACTCGACACTTTGGTCATCTGACCCTTGACCTCGATCGTTTGACCCTGTGTCTAGGCTATTTTTTCAAAGGATAAAATGACTTCAGTCGTCTGGACTCTTGACCTCAGTCGTCTGAACTTGCAGGAAAGATTAAAAGTGTAATTTTTATTGATCAAACACGCGAGCTATCTTATGATCCAATGGTTGAGATCAATTCTAAGGGTAAGACATTATTTATACTTCATATCTAAACCCTAGTATGAAAGGCTAAAGACACACAAGAAAAGAAGAACACATCTTATAGAAAGAGAATAGAGAAACTTGAGCTGATTAATATACAATTGCTTGCACTTAATTCTGCTCATCGAGCTTGGGCAAATCAACTCAGAATCTCGAAGGGAACTTGTTTACTCACCTTGTTTTTCATTTTAGTATTGAGGTTTAATCATTCAAGTTAATATTTTCAAGAGTTTCTCATCCCATCACTTGTTATTTAATATCATTGGAAAGTTTGATCTTGAGTGTGCATAAACATATAAAGATTGCTTTTGACAAGATCATTACTTGAGAAAGTTTTTAGCTATTGGTTGAATATTTTTTGATTCAAGAATATATATATTTTTCATAGAGCTTATTATTGCAAAATCTATTTTTGATTAAGTATTAAGAGGTTGATCTTGAGTGTGCATATATATTAAATTACTTTGACAAGATTACCACTTGAAAAGAGCTTTAACTATTGATTAAATATTTTAGGTTCAAGTGAGTTTTCCATTCAAAGACTTGATATTTTTAATATTACAAATCCACTTGATTAGGTATCCTTGAAGTTCATAAATATATGTATTGTTGAAGGATATTTTCTGAAATAGATTACATTAGTTTTTGATCTTTGGAATACATGTCGTATATATATACTTGCATATTACAAAGATCGGGTTGTGATTAAATATTTGAAAGAAAGCATTTTGATATAGATTGATAAAATATTCAAGATAAAGCTTTTAACAATTTCACATTAGATATATTTGTGTATTTTTACCAAGTGAACTAGAACCCTAAAATTCTCCAAAGTGCTTAAATATATCTTTATTTAGGAGATTTGATAAAAAAAAATATTGTGTGTTGAAGCATAATCATTTATAAAACGATTGTATCGTTTTCATACATTCTGAGCTTCAAGTTATATCATATGTTAATGTATTAGAAATTTGAATTGTACTCACCAACTTTTGTTAGAAGCAACATTGAGTGTTTGCAGATTTGAGCCTAAATTGTAAACACGGTTCGGGTTGTGAACCGGGTGTGAGGAGGAAACTGTACCTCTTGTAAGTAGCGGGTTAGGAGGAAGTTGTCCCTCTTGTAAGTAGCAGAGTAGGAGGGAGATGTACCTCTTGTAAGTAGTGGATTGTAAGGGAAGCTCCTTCCCAATTTAAGGAGCAGAGATTATAATTGAATCCTTGAGTGGGTTGCTCAAGGTGAGGACGTAGGCCTGGTTGGCTGAACCTTTTTAAATCATGATTGCATTCTCTCTTCCCTTATCCTTTTATTTTCGGCATCGTATTTCAATTTCCAGCTCACTTATGTATATTGAATAACTTTACATTCACTTAATCGAGTAAAAAGGAATTCATTGATTTAATAATTCAAATCAGCATCAAATTCCAGTCGTTAATTAGTTAAACATAGAAATAGGGATTGATTGGTAAATAAGTTTCAAAGAATTTTTTAAAATACCCAGTTCACCTCCCCTTTTGGGATTGCACCTTAATCAACAATTGGTATCAGAGCAGGTTTACATAGACGTAATTGTTAATTTGTAAAAAGATCCCGATGAATTATTGTGTTGTATCCCCATTTGGTGTGGAACAAATCCCTGCACGACCTCCAATGTTTTATGGTGAAAAGTCCACCGGATGGAAAATGAGAATGACTATTTTTATCAAATCCATGGATTGAAGAACTTGGAGAGTAATTGATCAAGGAAACCTAGTTCCTATGAAAATTATTGATAATGTTGAAATCCCTAAATCTGAATATGAGCTGAATGAAAATGACATGAAATTAATGCAAATAAATTTCAGTGCTATGAACAGAAATAAGAAAGTAAAGAAGAGAGAAAGACACAAGGTTTTTACGAGGTTCGGCTTCAACACAGCCTACGTCCTGGCCCTTGGCAAAACACCGAAGGGTTCCACTATAGCAGTTCTATTATCGGGTGGAACAACGTCTGTTTACAATTACTCCTTGGCCAAGGCTAGAGTCCGCCTTCTCCAAACAATATACCCTTGTTTGGTCAACGATCCAATATCCTGGAATCATCCAAAAATCTACAAGAGAGATATCAAAAAACTGGTGTACAAGAGATGCTCACACAAAGAGCAGATTAGTACAAATTGAAACTATGTACTTCAAAAGATAAATATCAAGAAAGAAATACACTTTTGAAGCTTAACAAGGATTTCACCAAATTCCTTTTCTCCATATGAGAAATTAGTAATCTTTCTTCAGGAATTGATGAGCAAGAATATCAGAACCACAATACTTTCAGCTTGCAAGAGATTGATCAAGGTGAGACTTTGAGAGCAAGAGAGCTTGAGAGATTTTCAATGCTTGGTATATTTTTGATTTACAAAAACCATGTATTTATAGATTTCTAAACAAGTTGCCTTATTGCAAGAGTTTCCTTAGAGAGTTTCCCAAGTTGTTAGAAAATTTGGGGCTCAAACAGCTATATTTAAAAAAATTAGATTTAAAAAAAATTTCCCGTTGAACAGTGTTCAGATGTCTGAGGATTCGAGTTCAAAAGTCTAAAGTTCCTGAAACCCTTTAAAAATTTAACTAGACATAGGGTCAGATATCTGAAGCAAGGGTTCAGATGTCTGAGGTGTTAGGTTCAGATGTTTGAAGTCGCGAGTTTAGACGTCTAAACTACTACTGCTTGTTTCCGTTTTGATCCATAAAATTTTCAGACGTCTGCACTTAATCTTCAGACGTCTGAAGTAATTCTTCAGATGTCTGAACATGAAGTTCAGCCATCTGAAGTTGCCACTTCAGACATCTGAACTGAGAAGTTCAGTCATCTAATCTGCCAAGAACCTGTTTTAGAAAATATTTTTCTTTTAAAACTTATTTGCTCTCTTATGATTTTTACAAGACTTATTTCAGAAATCTTAAATAGGTCTTTAAGTCCTCATAATCTCTTGTAAGAGCTTCAAAACATATTTCAAACCATATTTTAGCTTTTGAAATACTTACAAATTGTTTCCTAAGCCTTTATATGTCATGCTTGAATTCTTTTTCATTCGTTGCTCTTGAAGTTCTTTGAAAATTTGTTTGAGCTAACTTTATCTGCAAATGCCTTAGTTTCTCCTTGGATCATTTATTAGTTGACCCATACTTGATTCATACTTGATCTTTACTTGAATCACACTTGATCTTTACTTGAACTATACTTGATCTTTACTTGAACCATACTTGATCCATATTTCCTGAAACACAAAAACTTAACCTTTCCAAGTTAAATAGTGTCCTTTGTTTGTTATCACCAAAACCAATTGAAAAACCTTGTTAGGCCAACAATTTCCCCCTTTTTGATGTTGACAAAGGAGGAGTAAAGATAAAGGTTTTATGAAAAATGAAGTACTCCCCCTTACTATAAACATTAATAAGCAAGCCATAAAAAAAATGAAGTCCTCTCCCTTACTATAAGCCATAGAAAATTCATCATGTGTTCCATATATGTTACAAGCCATAGAAAGCCATAGCCATGTTAGTTCGTGTGGATGGAAAAGGTTCATTTGTTCACATGTGGTTTATCAAGTTCTTTCATTTTTTAACATTCATCAGGTTCATTTTTTTATTTTACTAAGCACTCTATTTTATCTTTACTAAGAACTCTCTCCCCCTTTTTCATTAGTCAAAAAGAGTAACAAGATTAGAAAAACCATCAAAAAGTCATTCTTATAATCAAAAGGTAATCAGTACAAGAGGCAGTACATAGAAGGTCTATGTGTTCCCATACAAAAACACAAATGTAACACAAAAAGCTGCATTGTATCATGATTACAGACATCTAAGGTACATGAGTCTTGATACTTTATGAAAAACAAAAAAAATTCATAGTGACCTAAGATAGGTAGTTTCTAACTATCCTAATCTTCTTCTTTAGAACCATTTCCTTGCTATTCTTCTTCTTCTTCTTGGGTTCCTTCTTCTTCAGTATTCCCTTCATCACCTTCTTCTTCTTCTTCTTCAGAATTTCCTTCTTTTTCTGCAGAGTCATCATCATCATCATTATCATCTCCACTTTGAGGAGTGGAGTTAATATCCATTGGATCACTTCCCTTAGAGGATTTTGCCTGATATTGTTCTATATGAGTGACCCTCTTATCGAGTGATGTGACTCTTTCTTTAATACTCTGAAGTCTAGTGCGTACTTCAGAGGAAAAGCTGGAGAAATCCCTTTGAAAGGATAAGAACCATGAAGGTGTGTCTTGAGATGAACCAAGGTCTTGTGTAGAAGAAGATTGTATTGCTGTTGATACTGGTGCTGAGGCTGAGGCTGAAGCTGAACCTGAGGCTGCTGCAGATGTAGGTGGTGCATGTGAAGTTCTTCCTATTTTCAAGTACCATCCTAAACTCCCCTTGTCATACCCCATTTTTTTGAGAGAAGTCTCATTGAAAAGATCATATCGGGTTCTCTTTATGAAGAATTCAGAAATATTTGTAACATTTAGATGAGTGAAGAGAAGAGTAAGAATTCCTCCATAAGGAAGAATGACATGAGAAGATTCCAGTTTGGTCCACATCCACCGAATGATCAAACTAGCCAAGTCTAGTTTCTTTTGTTTAAGAAGACACCAAAGAACAAAGCATTCAATATAGGAAAGATGATCAAAAGAGCCTTGTTTTGGTATGATATTGTTTGAAACAAGTTTGTGTAGAATCTGGCCTTTTAAGTTCAGTTGTTTGTATAGCGGAGGATGTGAAAAATAGATGGGTTCCATAATCATTGGAAGAAAAGCTTCAGGAGTGAATCCTTGTTCTAGGATCCAAGATTGAGCAAACATAGGACAGTTAAAATCTCTTGGAGTAATTTTGAAAACGAGAGACAATATTTCAGAATTCAGCAAAATTTTCTTTCCTTTAACTTTTGAAGAAAAAATCCCATTTTCATATGTCATATTAGCATAGAAAATTTTGACAAGTTGGGGAAAACAACCTTTGGGTTGTTGAGTGATGAAATCAAGCCAACCAATGTCATGAAATAACAAAAGGATATCTGGAATCTCAGTATTGAAGAATGAAACATCCAGAATTTTACCTAAGATTGGTTCTACAGTACTTAGTGAAGTACGATAACGGATTCGAGCTCGAGGAGCAACCAACCACTTGTTAATATTTTGAGCATCTTTCCCCAATGAAAAACCCTTGTTTGCAGTCTGCTTGTGTAGAGGCATGGAGATACGTATTTTTGAATGCCCTAGGTTTCGTGAGGTAAATCTTTGAAGAGTAGAAGCTTCAAATGGAAGTGAGAATGAGAGAAGATGAAGAGGGAGGTGTTCGGATGAGTGAAGCAAGCAACTTTAGAAGTCTAAAATTAGGGTTTAGTTCGCAAGAAATATATAAACCTCGCGACTTCAGATGTCTGAAGATTTTAAAGCCCAGAATTTTAAAAGTCAGTAGGCGCTTAGACGTCTGAAGTCCCAGGTTCAGTCATCTGAACCTGTTTGCTAAAGTGTTTAGACATCTGGGGTGTGAAGTTCAGATGTCTGAAGTGCATAAAAATGTTGAATTTTCATTTCTAATATACTTCTCTGCTATGGATTAACTCAAGTTCTCTCCTAATATGTATAAGTCTTTCTTCACTTAGGGGTTTTGTAAATATGTGAACTCGTTGTTCACTTGTATTTTTAAACTCAAGAATTATATCCTCTTTTTGAACATGATCTCTCAAAAAATGATTTCTTATGTCTATATGCTTAGTTTTTGAGTGTGAAATCAGATTTTTAGATATATTTATGGAACTTGTGTTATCACACTTTATTGGTATTGTCTTATACTCTAGATTGAAATCTTTTAATTATTGTTTCTTGTATAAGATTTGTGCACAACAACTTTCGACTGCAACATATTCGGCTTCGGCGGTTAATAAAGCTATCGAATTTTGTTTCTTTGAGAACCATGACACTAAGGATTGTCCTAGAAAGTGACATATGCCACTTGTACTTTTTCTATCAATTTTACAGCTGGCATAATCAACATCGGAGTAACTTATCATATTAAAATCAGTGTCCTTTGGATACCATAAGCCTAGATCAAGTGATCCTACCAAGTACCTAAGAATTCTCTTAACAGCTGTTAGGTGAGATTCCTTAGGTGCTAATTGAAATCTAGCACACATACACACACTAAACATAATATCAGGCCTACTAGCAATTAGATATAGTAAACTACCAATAATTCCTCTATAGTGTGTTATGTCTACTTGTTTTCCTTTTTCATCTCTATCAAGGCTTGTGGTTGTACTCATAGGAGTTCCTATGGGTTTACTTTGTTCCATATCAAACTTTTTGAGCATATCCTTGATGTACTTAGTTTGATTTATGAAAGTTCCATTTTTCGCTTGTTTTATTTGTAATCCTAGAAAATAATTTAGCTCCCCCATCATACTCATCTCAAATTCTTTTTGCATACATGTGGCAAATTCTTTGCATAGATCTTCATTTGTAGCTCCAAATATAATATCGTCCACATATATTTGAACTATTAGCATATCTTTGTGTTTAGTTTTAATGAATAAAGTACTATCAACCATTCCTCTTGTAAATTCATTTTTAAGTAGAAATTTACTTAATCTCTCATACTAAGCTCTTGGAGCTTGTTTCAAACCATAAAGGGCTTTTGTCAATTTGAATACATGGTTTGGAATTTTAGAATTTTCAAAACCTGGAGGTTGTTTAACATACACTTCTTCATCTATATATCCATTAAAGAATGCACTCTTTACATCCATTTGATATAACTTAAAATCCTTATGGGCTGCATAAGCTAAAAGCATCCTAATTGCTTCCATCCTTGTCACAGGGGAAAAGGTTTCATTATAATCAATTCCTTCTTCTTGATTATATCCTTGTGCTACTAGCTTAGCTTTATTTCTTATAACGAATCCATTTTCATCATTCTTATTTCTAAACACCCATTTGGTTCCTATAATTGATTTATCTTTGGGTTTCGGTATAAGTTCCCACACTTGACTTCTTTCAATTTGATTTAGTTCCTCTTGCATAGCTATAATCCAAGAATCATCATTTAAGGCTTCTTCAATATTTTTGGGTTCATCTTGCTTTAAAAAGGCATAATAATTGCAAATATTTTTTAGTGAGGCTCTAGTGGTTATTCCTTTTGAGGTTTCACCAAGAATTTGTTCTTTTGAGTGATTTTTATTATATTTCCATTCTTTAGGAAGTTTCATATTTTCTATAAGGTTATTATTTGGAGCATCATCATTATTTTCTTCTTTTATTTCAAGGTCTTCTTCTTTTTGTGAAGTATCTTCTTTTTCATCATTCATCTCTTTAATGTCATAATTATTTGATTCATCAAAAGTTATATGAATTGATTCCATAATTGTAGAAGTTCTCTTATTATAAATCCTATAAGCTTTACTATTTGTAGAATAACCTAGGAAGATACCTTCATCTGACTTTGCATCAAACTTTCCTAAATCATCTTTAGTATTAAGTATAAAACATTTACATCCGAATACATGAAAGTAGGAAATATTAGGTTTTCTATCTTTCCAAAGTTCATATGGTGTTTTATCTATTTTTGATCTTATTGATACTCTATTTACAATATAACATGCTGTATTTACAGCTTCTGCCCAAAAGTATTTAGGTAGATTATTTTCATTAAGCATTGTTCTTGTCATTTCTTGTAGAGTTCTATTTTTCCTTACAACAACTCCATTTTGTTGTGGAGTTCTAGGTGCTGAAAAATTATGAGTTATTCCATGTTCATTACAACATTTATCAAGTTCCTTGTTTTTAAACTCTCTTCCTTGGTCACTTCTAAAGCTTGTTACATTATAGCCTTTCTCATTTTGTAATTTCTTGCATAAGATTATTAATTGATTACAAGCTTTATCCTTGTTTGCTAAAAAGATTACCCAAGTGAATCTTGAATAATCATCTACTATTACAAAAGCATATTGTTTTCCACCTAAGCTTAAGGTTCTAGTTGGACCAAATAAGTCTAGGTGCAAGAGTTTTAGGGGTCTTTTGGTGGATATGTATTTTTTCTTTTTAAAGCTTATTTTTACTTGTTTTCCCTTTTGACATGCATCACACAACTTGTCTTTTATGCATTTAGTATTTGGTAGTCCTTTTACAAGATTTTTCTTAGATAATTTGGATAGTAGGTCCATGCTAGCATGACCTAGTTTCCTATGCCATAACCAACTTACTTCATTCATAGCTGTCAAACAAGTTATGTTTTGATTTGCGAATTTCTCAAGATTTATGCAATAGACATTATTTATTCTACGAGCCATAAACAAAGTTTCTTTATTTTTAGGATTTTGGATAACACATTTTTCTTTCATAAAAATTACTTCGAACCCTTTATCACTTAGTTGACTAATACTTAAAAGATTATCTTTTAGACCTTCCACTAATAGCACATTATCTATAGTTAGCGAAGGTTCTTTACCAATTTTTCCGATACCAATAATTTTACCTTTAGCACTGTCGCCGAAGGTGACGTATCCCCCATCCTTTTGTTTTAAAGTGGTGAACTTGGTCTTGTCACCGGTCAAATGCCTTGAGCACCCGCTATCCAAGTACCATTTGTCCGTTGTCGTTGTTGTCCTAAGGCAAACCTACAATGAGGGATACTATGTGTTAGTTTTTGGAACCCAAATTCTTTTGACTTTCTTTGTTTTGTTGTTAGTTCCACTATTTGCTTTCCATTCTCCTTGAACTTTAACATATTTTCTTTTTAATGGGCAATTAAACATCACATGACCTTTAGTTTTGCACATATATCAAGTGGTGTGTTCATGTTTGTTATTTGATGAAGTGCTAGCATAAAACTTAGCTTCCTTAGCAAAGTATCCCATGTATAGCTTTTTATTCTTTTTATTTGCTTTATCATTGTAGCCTATTCTTTCTTTGTTCCTATGAAGCTTTTGCTGTCCAATCATCTTTTCAAAGTTTTCTTTACCTTGGTAAAATTATAGATGATTTTTTCTTTATCCTCAACTACTTTTTTGAGTTCATTTATTTCTAGATCCTTCTTATTCAAGTTATCTTTATGAGTTTTATCTAACTCTTGTTTTGTTATATTTATTTCTTCTTCCAACTTCTTAATACAAATATTTCTTTCTTCTTCAATAGTTTTGAATGATTCAAGTTGCTTCACTAATTCTTGATTTTGATCTTTCAAAGTTATATTTCTTTTGGAAATTTTTATGAATCTTTTATGTAGTGAGAATAACTCAGCTTGTAATTCCTTATAAGAAAGCAAGCTATCACACAACTCATCACAAGACTCATTTTGAGATTCGGTTGAAGAGTAGTAAGAATTTACCTCTTTGTCATTCGCCATGAAGCATATATTTGCCATCTCTTGTTCACTTGATTCGATTTCAGTTTTGTTGGAGCTTGAGTCATCCCAAGTAGCCTTCATTGTTTCCTTCTTTTTCTTCTTGTCTTTCTTGAATAATGGGCAGTCTGATTTGATATGCCTTGGTTTTTTGCAATGATAACAAATTGGTGGTTCATTTTTACCTTATTTTATTTCCTACTTGTCTCTCCTTTTTCGGTTTTTTTTATTAAACTTTCTAGGAAACCTTTTATTTCTTCTGTAGAATTTTCCTAGTCTCTTAGTAATGAATGCTAATTCATCTTGATCTAAGTCACTTATTTCACTTTCTTCTTCACTAGTGCTGTGGCTAGATGCTTTTAGTGCTATGGATCTTCTATGCTTTGGTTCAGGATTCCTTTCTTTCAAGGCCATTTCATAGGTGAGAAGTGAGCCTATAAGTTCATCCAAAGATGTAGTCTTAAGGTTTCTACCTTCTGTGATAGCTGTAGCCTTTGGTTCCCAAATAGAGGGAAGGCCTCTTAGATTTTTTCTGATCATTTTATAGGTAATACAAGTTTTTCCTAAGGCGCTTAAGGAGTTTATTATATGGGTAAATCTGGTGTACATGCTTGAGATTGTTTCATCAAGATTCATCTTGAATGCTTCATATTCGCTTGTTAACATGCTTATCCTATTATCTCTAACATCAAAGGTTAATTCATAAGTTACTTCTAATTTGTCCCAAATCTCCTTAGCTGTTTTGCAAGCCATGACTTGATTAAATTCATTAGCATCTAATGCACAGTATAACGCATTTATAGCGCTTGCATTTATTTGAAGCATTTTATAATCTAAGTCGGTCATATCTTTCTTTTCTTTTGGAATGTGTTTTCCATCAACTATCTTAGTGGGAATAAGATTTCCATCCGTAAAACTTCCAATGCTTTCCAATCCATGTATTGGAGATATATTTTCATTCTTTTTTTCCAAAAGGTATAATTGTGTCCACAAAAGATTGGTGGATGGGTTCAGGATTGGCCTTCACCAAAGGGTGCTACACAAATGTTTGCCATTAGATCTTTTTATAGTTTCTTGTTAGGAATTTCTATAACTAGGCTCTGATACCAATTGAAATTAGGAATAGTTTCCCAAGAGGGGGGGTGAATTGGATTTTTTTTAATTTTAATAATTTTGAGCTTTTGCTTAGGACACCATGAAAAATACGTATAATAACTTATAATCACACTTGAAAATACTGAAATTAAAATTCACAAGCCAATCAATGAAACCAAAGTAATTCAACCACTCAACCAAAAATATTAGTACTTTTGTCAATTTCTCTGTGAATGTTTACCACCATCTTTGAGTAACCTCTTCATATGCACTTCTCTTGATTAAGATTTCTGCAGATTAACCAATGTACTCCCTTTTGGGTTTCTGCAAATGGTTAATCAAAACATATTTTCTAAATATCAAGAGTCTATTATGTCTAACTTTAAAACCTGCAACCTGCACTTTAAATCACACAACAACAGCTAGTACAAAAATTAGAAAGTAAAGAAGAGAAAAAGACACAAGGTTTTTACGAGGTTCGGCTTCAACACAGCCTACGTCCTCGCCCTTGGCAAAACACTGAAGGGTTCCACTATAGCAGTTCCGTTACCGGGTGGAACAACACCTGTTTGCAATTACTCCTTGGCCAAGGCTAGAGCCCGCCTTCTCCAAACAATATACCCTTGTTTGGTCAATTATCTAACAACCTGGAATCGTCCAGAAATCTACAAGAGAGATATCAAAAAGCTGGTATACAAGAGATGCTCACACAAAGAGCAGATTAGTACAAATTGAAACTATGTACTTCAAAAGATAAATATCAAGAAAGAAATATACTTTTGAAGCTTAACAAGGATTTCACCAAATTCCTTTTCTCCAGATGAGAAATCAGTAATCTTTCTTCAGGAATTGGGAGCAAGAATATCAGAACCACAATACTTTCAGCTTCCAAGAGATTGAACTAGGTGAGACTTTGATAGCAAGAGAGCTTGAGAGATTTTCAATGCTTGGTGTATTTTTGATTTACAAAAACCATGTATTTATAGACTTCTAAACAAGTTTCCTTGTTGCAAGAGTTTCCTTAGAGAGTTTCCCAAGTTGTTAGAAAATTTGGGGTTCAAACGGCTATATTTAAAAAAATTAGATTTTAAAAATTTTCCCATTGAACAGTGTTCAGATGTCTGAGGATTCGAGTTTAGACATCTGAAGTTCCTGAAACCCCTTAAAAATTTAACTGGACACAGGGTCAGATATTTGAAGTGATGGTTCAGACGTCTGAGGTGCCAGGTTCAGATGTCTGAAGTCGCGAGTTTAGACGTCTGAACTACTACTGCCTGATTCTATTTTGATCCATAAAATCTTTAGACATCTGCACTTAATCTTCAGACGTTTGAAGTTCCCACTTTAGACATCTGAACTAAAAAGTTCAGTCATCTGATCTTCCAAGAACCTGTTTTAGAAAATATTTTTCTTTTAAAACTTATTTCCTCTCTTATGATTTTTACAAGACTTATTTCAAAAATCTTAAATAGGTCTTTAAGTCCTCATAATCTCTTGTAAGAGCTTCAAAACATATTTCAAACCATATTTTAGCTTTTGAAATACTTACAAATTGTTTCCTAAGCCTTTATATGTCATGCTTGAATTCTTTCTCATTCGTTGCTCTTGAAGTTCTTTGAAAATTTGCTTAAGCTAAATTTATCTACAAATGCCTTAGTTTCTCCTTGGATTATTGATTAGTTGACCCACACTTGATTCATACTTGATCTTTACTTGAATCACACTTGATCTTTACTTGAACCATACTTGATCCATATTTCCTGAAACACAAAAACTCAACCTTTCCAAGTTAAATAGTCCTTTGTTTGTTATCACCAAAATTGATTGAAAAACCTTGTTAGGCCAATAATTTCCAACTTGGTACTACAACCTACCCTGCAAGAAAAGATTAAAGCTACTCAGAGGAATGATGCATAATTAGTAGAGTTGATGGATAGAGTATAGGAGGGACAGGGAAAATATTTTAGTATTTCAGATGATAGAACTCTGAGGTTCTATACCAGATTGTGCGTACCTGAAGATGCCGAAATTAGGAAAGTTATCTTAGAGAAGGCGTATAGATCCCTTTACACGGTACATCTTGGAAACACTAAGATGTATCGGGACCTCCGAGAGTCATTCTGGTGAAGCGGCATGAAGAGGGAGATAACTGAGTTTATGGAGTAGTGTTTGACATGCCAGCAGGTAAAGGCCGAGCACTAGAGATCGGCAGGATAGCTGCAGCCACTCCACATCCCTAAATGGAAATGGGATTATATATCTATGGATTTCATTACAGGGTTACTGTCGGCGTTGTATGGACAGAACGCCATTTAGGTAGCTGTAGACCGACTAACGAAGACTGCCCACTTTCTCCCAATTAAAGTCAACTACTTTATAAACAGGCTAGCAGAGTTATACATTTAGGAGGTAGTTCAACTCCATGGAGTGCCAGTATCTATAGTTTCATATCGAAACCCATATTTCACGTCACGATTTTGGAGGAGTTTGCAAGAAGCTTTGGGGTTTTAGTTATCATTTAGAAAGCCTTTCATCCTCAAACTGATGGGCAGACGGAGAGGACAATCCAAATACTAGAGGATATGCTACGAGCATGTGTGCTGGGCTTCAGGGGTAAGTAGACCCAATTTATGCTGCTGGATGAATTCGCGTATAATAACAGCTACCAAGCCAACATTAGGATGGCACCTTATGAGGCATTATATGGTAGGGTGCCGCTCTTCGCTATACTTGGATGAAATGGGTGAAAGGCGAGTTCTAGGGTCAGAGCTGGTGCAGCAGGCATATGATAAAGTCTGACTTATTAGAGATAGAATCAGTGCAGCCCAGAATCGACATAAAAGTTATGCAGATACTTGTTGTCGAAAGTTGGAATTTGATGTGGGAGACCATGTGTTTTTAAGAGTAGCACCGATAAGAGGAGTTATAAGGTTCGGGAGGAAGGGTAAGTTGAGCCCTAGGTACATTGGCCTATTTGAAATACTTGAGAGAATGGGTCCAGTTGCCTACATAGTAGCTTTACCACCAGCATTATCTAGGATTCATAATGTATTCCATGTTTCTATGTTGAGAAAATACGTCTCAAATCCCTCCCACGTGATCAGCCAGGAGGAGTTAGGGCTTAGAGATACTTTAGTATATGAAGAAGTACCGGTGCAGATTCTAGATAGTAAAGAACAAGAGTTGTGCACCAAGAAAATAGTACTAGTAAAAGTCCTATGGAGGAATCACACAGTGGAGAAAGTTTCGTGGGAGCTCGAGGAAGAGATACGACAGAAGTACCCACATTTGTTCAGTAGGGATCAGTATTAGTCAGAAAAGGAAGGTAATAGTTCATATCAAGTAAGTATTGTTTTGATTTTGTTTTATACAAGGTAGGATAATTAATGTACATAAATTGTGTTTTGGTTTATAAGATATAGTAGGTTTTGGGAGAATTTAGGTTAGTTATTGTAACCTCCCAGAACCGCATGTGTAACCACGTTATTCCTCCGCCATAATTGGGGGTAATTAATAAAAAGTACAGTAAATTTTTCCTTTAGAGTTTGGTACATGTATAGTAAACAAATTTTAAGGATGAAATTTTTTTAAAGGAGGGGAGAATGTAGAGACGCGGAAAATATAATAATTAAAATAAATAAGGAAAAGAGGAAGAAGGTTTGAAAGTATCCCAAATCGTCAACAGTTTCATGGGGAGGTAGAAAAACCTTCGACGGTTTTATTTTTACCTCGGTAGGGTAACAGGGTAAATGGTTTAAAAGGTTTGGTTGAAGACCAAATCGTCGACGGTTTTTGTGACACCCAGAAAAACCATCAACGATTTTGTCAAGTAGTGCTGAGGTTATAAAGATCCCGCGAGTTTCACTTGAAAATTAAAAAATAAATTGCTCTCTCTCTCTCTCTCTCTTTCTCCCTCACCAAACCCTATAGCCCTACCTCCATTTTCCTTCGATTCTTGCTCCATTAAGCCCCATTTTGACAACCAGGAACCACTACGAGGTTCATTGGAAGGTTCTTTGCAACTTTATCGGAGCAGATTTTCAATTAGGGGTTCTGGGGCATCATCCCAAAATCAAGGTAAGTGGGTTATTTTAAGGTTTTAATGATTATTAGGTATTTTTGAACCCAAGATTTGTGTCAGACAAAAATATATTGAAGTTTGAATTGATTAAACTAGGGTTGATGTGGTTTCAAGGTTTGGAGTTCTGAACACTACGGGCATGGGTTGAGGATCCCTACGGGTGTTTACTTATAACTCAAGTAAAGTTAATAAATAGTTAATGGTTTAGAATTTCATGGATAAAATGAGATATGTGAGCCAAGGGAAAAAGCGAGTATACTTATTATTCTGAGTTTGGGTTGATTAAATTAGGAAATATACATCATTTCAGGATTCTGAGCTTGATACGCTGTGGGCGTGAGGATAGAATTGGAGTCAGGCCTCCCAGTCAGTTAGGTAAGGGAAATATGTTATGCTAGTTAAATTAGAAATTAGACCTGTAAAATATAACTTTTGATTATGAGTTTCAGAGTATGAATTTTTAAAACTTTTCAGAGCATGAAATTATACAGTTATAGTATGTGAGTTTTATTTAACTATGTGGCATGAGAAATACTAGTATATTACAGAATTTTTATACGGATTTACAGAATTATGATTGTATAGTTTTTACAGAATCATGATATACAAATTATACTGTTTTATTTATAGAGTTATAACTATATAGTGTGTTTACATGATTATAGTTTACACTGTTATACAAAACTATGATATACAGTTTTCATAGTACCATGATATTCAGATTATAGAACCATGATATTCAGATTTCAGAACCATAACATACAAATATTATAGCTTATACAAATTAGTTTATTACAGCTAATGGTTACCACAGTTTATTACAAAATCATGGTAAAATAGTAATATATATATATATATATATATGTGTGTGTGTGTGTGTGTGTGTGTGTGTGTGTGTGTGTGTGTGTGTGTGTATAACAGTATTATATAGTATCAAACCCTGATGGACCAGATCAGATTACAGAGCACGGTACCATAGCTATTACAGTTTAGAGTGTAACCACACATCTCAAATAAAATGTGGAATTTATGAGTAGTCGATTGTGCCTTGGGAGAGGTGAAGACTCCTTGGTAGTCTAGGTTAAGGCGGCCAATCTAATGACAAAGGTTTTAAATTGACTTATCCTGGTAGGCCAACTAGTGTTAAGTTCAGCCCACGAGTTGCACAACCCTGTCATGAGGGGTTAAATCATGACATACAGTTATCCATCTAGGGAACTTTTCATAGTTATATATACGTATATAGATTTTCATAAAACAGAAAGTATATATATATATAGTAGCTAAAAGTATGATTAAGTAGAAAGTTAATCAACACTTGTACTTTAAATGACATAAGTGTAAATTATGATGCATCTTATCTTTATACGTTATCCCAGTTACAATGTGATTTAGAAAATATATTGCTCACGTAAACTCATTTGCTACACACTAGTAATAATGTATTTCGTCTTACTGAGAGTTGTCTCTTCCTAGTATTTATAAACATTTCAGGTGATCTAGTTAGACGAGCAGATCAAGCCCGGAGATAGAGGAGACCCTTGTACTGCCCTGTCTGTTGGGTAAGTGATTTAAGGAGATGTATTTTTGAGTAGTTCCTAGGGGTTTTGGGGGATGATTTTGGAGAGATACGTATGTATGTTTGGAAATTACTGAAACTCTGGTATTGTAATTTATGGTGATGTAAATTGTGTTTTTTGCTGCATAGGTGTTTTGTTTCTATGAATAGGAATTGTCGGTGTCCACTTTGGGACCGAGATATTATAGTAGATTTTATAAGGGGTATTAGAGTAATATGATTTTACAGTCTATATATAAAGAAAAAAAATGGTATGAATTTTTGGGTTGTTACAGAGACCACCTAAAATTTCAAAGCAGGCTCATCAACGAATATAGGGGATTTTGCGATGAAGATATAGTGGTGGTTCGTCGACGAACACATCGGACTCGTCGATGAAAAGAAATTGAGACCTATGTGAATTTAGAATAGAAGGTTCGTCAACAAACACAGGGTTTCGTCGATGAATGCGTACATAAGACTTGTCGACGAAGGAGTGAATTCGTCGACGAATGTCGGGCTGTTGACAGCATTTAATGCTTATTAATGGCTAGTTTTCAAATTTTCTTATGTCCATTAATGCTCAACGACTCTCCAACGCATTGTTCATCCTTCTGCCTTTAAATATAAGTGTTGTGCATTCATTGCAAACTAGTTGAGTACTTGGTGGTTAAGCACATTGAATGAGAATTCATTTCTAGGGATTTTATTCTTACTCATACTCTCTTGCTCTCTTGCTCTTTACTCTTATCTTACATACCATTCACAAAGAGAGTAGTGTGAGGTTTCAGCTTGTAATATCAGCTTAAAAAGAATCAATTAAATTTTCATCCCATTATTTTAATTCGTTGTGTTGAAGGATTCTTTGTGAGCCTTTGTAAGGTGACTCTTGGTGAGCACCTTGTTGTAGCTCTTGGTGAGTAGCTGGATTGTAAAGGCTTCTTCGCCGGTGAAGGAGAATTGCTTAGTAGATTTGGGGAATTCTTAAGTTGGTCTCAAGATGTGGACATAGGCTTGATGTCGAACCACGTTAATATCGTCGTGTTGAGCTTTCCTTCTCCTTCCTCTTTCATTTTGTTTACTTCTTGTTATTTTTCTAAAATATAATTTGTGATATAATACCCTTGCATCTTGCCAAGTTACTTTTGTGTTTGTAGAAAAAATTTATATCCACAAAAGACGTCTATTCACCCCCCCTTTAGACACACACCAAGGCCAACAAGTGGTATCAGAGCGAGTCACTAGACCTTCGGAATAAAATTTGGAGCTCAAAGATCCAATGGTGAACATGTTTGTGCAAAGACAATCCGTTGACCATCCACCCAAGTTCTATGGTGTCAACGATCTGGCATGGAAGGATCGAATGTCATTCTTCATCCAAGCATATGACGACAAAATGTGGAATGTAATCATTGAAGAAGATTACATATTTAAGGATGACGATGGTGAGATCATACCAATTGGGAAGCTCCCAGAAGCTTATGCAAAGCTGGCATAACTAAACTTTAAAACTAAAAATTTTATTTATTGTGCTATGAACGACGAAGAATACAACCGGATCTGCGGATGCAACACGGCCAAGGAAATGCGGGAGAAGCTCCAGGTAACATATGAATGTACATCTCAGGTGAAAAAAATCAAAAATCTATATGTTAATTAAAGAATATGAAATGTTTAAAATGGAAGAAAAAGAAGAAGAAGAAGAAGAAGACAAGTGTGACAATGATGATGAAGTAGCTCTTCTCACAAGAAGATTCAGAAATTTCTTGCTAAACAAACGAGCTGATAAGCAAAAGGAGAAAGGAGAATCAAGCATAAGATGTTATAATTGCAAGAAGACCGGACAACTAATGGTTGATCACCCAAAATTCAAAAACAAAGGCAATAACTAGCAAGGAGACATGAAGAAATACAAAACTATGAATGCAACCAGATGGAACGAACTTGACGGAACTTCAACTGACGAAGAAAACAAAGAAGAAGTTGTAAACTTCTGTTTTATGGCAGATAAGCAAAATGAGGTAAATTTTGATGACGAATACCTTCCCTCATACAAAGAAATAGAATAAAATTGTAGGAAACTTTATATTGAGTTGATTGCTATTAAAAATAAAAGTAGGCTTTTAGAAGAAACTCATTCAAAATGTAAACAAAAGAAAATTTGTTCATGTGATGCTTTAAAAGATGAAAATACTTCTCTCAAAGCTGAAAAGAAAAACTTGTCAAGAACTCCAAAAATGACAAGTAGATCTTTCAAAAAGAAATTTGAGATTTGAAAAACCAAATTGTTGAAATGCTTCAAGAAAATTCTAATTTGAAAAAGAAGATTGAAGATCAAAATACCATCATTGACAAATTTACAAATGGAAAAGAAAATTTTGATAAGTTACTTGGAATCCAAATATTTGGAATTTTCAAAGAAGGATTAGGGTATGGTTTGTCATTATCTAAATCAATCGGCTTTGCAAATCTTTGTGCTAAGAGAAGCTCTTTGTCAAGAAAAAGCCCAGCTCCCAAACCAAACCCTTTACATGCTAACAAAGTTAGCTTATATTGTGAAAGAAAGGGACATGAGCGCTTCACTTGCCCCTTTAGAGGAAACAGAGGAAAAGGAATGAAATATGAATGGGTGATTAAGGATACTAACCCCCTAGGACCCAAGACAATATGGTTACCAAAACAAATTACTTAATGTTGTGTGCATGTTTTCTTGAAGACAAATTCCACAAGGAACAAATGGTTTCTCGACAACGGTTGCTCAAGACACATAATAGGAGACGCCGAGAAATTTCTCTCCCTCTCCTACAAGAAAGAAGGGTTAGTGACATTTGGAGACAAAGCCAATGGTATGATTACCAACAAAGGTAAAATAGGTAACTTTTCTTTGTCTATCTAAAATGTTGCTCTTGTTGAAACATTTAAGCATAATCTATTAAGTGTTAGTCAGCTGTGAGATAAGGGACTACATATTATATTTCAATCTACCCAATGCTTGATAAATGATTTAAATAGAAACACTATACTAGTAGGTAAGCGTGAATCTAACATCTACACAATTGAGTTTGATGATTAAAAGTTGTGATGTTAGATGTTTGGTTGCAACAAATGAAAACAGTTGGTTATGGCATAGGGGGCTAGGTCATGCTAGCATGGATTTATTGCATAGGTTATCCTCTAAGGAGCCAATGAATAGCTTACCAAAAGATAATTATGTCAAAGACAAAATATGTGATGCATGTCAATATGGAAAACAAGTTAAATCATCCTTCAAAACTAAGAAAATTATATCCACAACAAGACCATTAGAATTAATTCATCTTGATTTTTTGGGCCAAATGATATTGCAAGTATTAGTGGAAAATTATATGCTTTTGTGATTGTTGATGACTTCTCTAGATTTTCATAGGTAATCTTTCTTGCAAACAAAAGTGACACTTGCAATGCCTTTATTTACTTTTGTAAACAAACTCAAAATGAGAAAGGAATGTCAATTGTTCACATTAGGAGTGATAGGGAAATAGAATTCAGGAACAAAGAATTAGAAGACTTTTATAATGAAAATGGTTATTCACACAAATTCTCCGCACCAAAAATTCCACAACAAAATGGAGTAGTTTAAAGAAAGAATCAAACACACTAAGAAATGGCTAGAACAATGCTTAATGAACATAATCTTCCAAAATATTTTTGGGCCAAAGCCGTTAGTACATTCTGCTATGTTAGTAATCGTGCCATCATCAGATCCAAAATATGCAAAACCCCATACGAGATATGGAAGGGTAGAAAACCAAACATCTCACACTTTAAGGTCTTTGGATGCAAATGTTTTATATTAAATGATAAAGACCATTTAGAAAAATTTGACTCAAAATTCAATGAAGGAATCTTTCTAGGGTATGCAATGAACAACAAAGCTTATAGAGTGTTTAATAAAAGAACTCAAACTATTCAAAAATCAACACATGTTGTTTTTTATGAAACTAACCCATATACACCCAAAATAGCAGTTGACCTGGATGATCAAAAGACTATTATAAGAGTTGAAAGGGAACTTGAGCAACTTAAGATAAATGATGAACAAAATGAAAATTCCCAAGAAATCATAAATGATCATCAAGAATCATCAACTCAAGAAGAATCTATGAAACTGGAAGAAAATCTAGAACTTCCTAGAGCTTGAAAATTTGTTAAGAATCACCCAACTGATAGCATCATTGGTAGTCCATCCCATGGAGTTAGTACTAGATCTCACTTGATGAGTGGATGTCATCATATAGCTTTCGTGTCCCAATTAGAGCCTAAGAACTTTGAGGAAGCTGAAAATGATGAAAATTGGATATTAGCCATGCAGGAGGAACTTGATCAATTCGAAAAGAACAAAGTATGGGATTTAGTTCTTAAACCCAAAAACACTACAATAATAGGCACAAAATGGGTGTTTAGGAATAAGAAAGACGAAGATGGTAACATTGTAAGAAACAAAGCTAGATTGGTCATGCAAAGGTATAACCAACAAGAGGGTATTGACTATGATGAGACTTATGCCCCTATAGCAAGACTTGAAGCCATTAGGATGCTCCTTGCCTTTGCCTGCTATAAAAACTTCAAGTTCTTCCAAATGGATGTAAAAAGTGCTTTTATAAATGGATACATCAATGAAGAAGTCTATGTCAAACAACCCTAAGGTTTTGAGAGTCATACACACCCTGAATATGTATTTAAACTTTCAAAAGCTCTTTATGGACTTAAGCAAGCACCAAGAGCTAGGTATGAAAGATTAAGCAAGTTTCTTCTAGAAGATGGCTTCTCAAGAGGAAAATTTGACACTACCTTGTTCTTGAAACATAAGGAAATGATATGCTAGTTATACAAATTTATGTAGATGATATCATTTTCGGTGCCACAAATGAGAATATGTGTAAAGAATTTTCCCAAACTATGCAGGAGACATTTGAGATGAGTATGATGGGTGAATTAACCTTCTTCATTAGGTTGCAAATAAAACAAATGAAGAATGAAATTTTTATTAATCAAGCCAAATACGTCAAGGACATGCTTAAGAAATTTGGTCTTGAAATGGGAAAATCTAAAGCAACCCCAATGAGCATAACAACGAAACTTGACAATGATGAAAAAGGGAAGAATGTTGACCAAAAACTATACCGAGGGATGATTGGTAGTTTGTTGTACCTAACTTCCAACAGACCTGATATTATATTCCGTGTTTGTTTATGTGCTAGATTCCAATCATTTCTCGAAGAGTCACATCTTAATGCCATCAAGAGTATTTTTCAATACCTAGCAGGAACACATGACTTAGGGCTCTTTTATCCCAAGAATGCCCCATTTGATATGACTTGCTACTCAGATGTTGACTATTGAGGATGCAAAACCGATAGAAAAAACACCAGTGGAACATGTCACTTTCTAAGACATTCACTTGTCTCATGGTTTTGCAAGAAGTGAACCTCAGTTGCTCTTTCAACCACTGAGGCTAAATACATTGCAACCAGTAGTTGCTACGCTCAAGCTTTATATATGAAGCAATAGCTTGAGGATTCTAGAGTTCTAATTAAGGGTACACCAATTCATTGTGACAACACTAGTACCATCAATATCTTGAAAAACTCATGCCTACACTCTAAGACCAAACATATTGAGATATGGCACCACTTTATTCGAGATTATGTTCAAAAGGGGGATGTTAAGTTAGTATACGTAAATACCGAAAATCAACTGGCTGATATTTTAACAAAACCCCTAAACAAAGAACGATTTAGAAAAATCAGGCATAACTTAGGCATGTGCACTTCTAAGGACCTATCTTAGTTTTCGCCATAAGGAATGGCCTTAGATTACCAAGTTGCAAACGGGCTCCTTAAACCGTAGTCTTCACTGGCATCGTCAACGAACACAGGATAATCGTCGATGATCAATAAGGATTACTTCGTCGACAAATATAGGGGATTCGTCAACAAGAAGTGAAGAGTGCTTCATCGATGAACACAGGGGATTTGTCGATGGATAGTTAGGATCTCTTCGTCGATGAACACAAGGGATTCGTCAATGAATTCTATTGGGGCTACTTAAATTTACCAACCTAACAGATTGCTCCTTTCGTGCCCTAACCCTCGTTCTCGCGATTCCTTCCCCCCTTTCATCCCTCTAATCTCCCCACTTCTCCCTCCATCCTCCTTGCCACACTCCCTCTCCACTCCATCCCACTCTAAGTCTCCACAACCCCTCACCGCTTTTCACTCTCTCCACTCCTTGCTCACCATTTTTCCTAGCCATTTGACTCCCTCTCACGCCATTCTCTCACCCTTTCTTCCTCTCATTCAAATGGCACCATGCTCTAAGAAATGCACCCTCACTTCCTCCCAACTCGAGCTCAGCAAAGGCTCTTCTAAGCACCCTCCCACCGAGCTGTCCCGGCAAGCCACAACCAAGGCTACCCAACGCTTCGTATCCTCTGAGGTTGCCTACCATTACCAGTCTAACATCTCTAAGCGCCACATAGTACATGGTAAAATTGTTCTTCATCTTTCCTTCAAACTCACTTTCCCACCTTGTTAGCCAAAATCAAAGCAGTTGGATAGGAGTATCTATTCGATTTCGGAGAGCTCGTGTATAAGGACCTCGTTCGTGAGTTTTATGATAATTTTTTTCCGTCTGCTCGAGGTTGTGTGGCATACTCTACGGTTCGAGGGATCGTAATTTGATTATCCGATAACACCTTCTCTCAAGTATTAGGTTACAAATTTTATCCAAAATAAGGCCTTCCTATGGCATCATGGATTACTCGATATGACTAGTTCGATTCCCACAAAGCCCTGAAATTGATCACTGGTGACCCCCACATTCCTCCAGTTGCCCAACCCAAATCAAAGGACCTTACAATTGAATTTCATGTCCTGCACCATATGATTACATACAACTTCTCACCACGGATAGGTGGGCGCGACTGGGTGACTTTGGGTGATATTTTCTGCATGCACTGTCTGTGGCATGGCAAAGGACTTTACTTGCTGATAGTTGTTATTCGACATATGGAGGAAATTCTGAAATGGCAACAAGGATGTTTGTCATATGACATCCTACTCATTACCTTCTTCGATCACTTCGACCTTATCCGTGTCGGGATGCCTTCTGTTAGATCTTCTCTGGACGATACATACATTGAGGGTACTTTTCGCTGAATGCATTTTGAGAAAGATGAGAATACTCGTACCTGGGTAAAGGTCCATGAACAAGGCAGGGCACCAGTGGATGAGGTGCAAGCTGCCATGGAGGAAAATAAGGAGGCTGAGGAACCTTTTATTGATCCCGTCCTGGAATGCTTAGATGGCCTACATCTCACCATAGCACAATCAGATCAACGACATCGTGCCTATTTTGATTCTATTGATACGGCCCTAGCACTACAAGTCAATCAAAATCGTGCTTGATTTGACTCCGTTGACGTTGCCTTAGCCACCCTCCTAGCCAAACTGGATCACCCTCGGGAGTAGCTTTCGAGTTGAAACCCCCTTATTTTTTATAATGGCAAAGAGGGAGATGATGATGTAAGATGATGGTTCTATTTCTGTTTGTTTTAGATGCTTTTTTGTTAAAACATATTGTTGAATTTGCATCACTTTTGATGTCTTAATGCAAATTACCTTACACCTGTTATTTACTTTACTTTTGTACTCACGAATGAACAAATGCTAAACATGATTGTAACTGAATGCCTTACTGATACTTCTACTGAACTGCTTGTGATTGAAATGTGAAATACTAAACTTTCTGTGTTGAATGGAAATACTGAACTGTTTGTGTTGAATGGTAATACTAAACTGATTGTGGAACTACTGAACTGCTTGCATTGAATATTGAATTGGTTCAAGTTTAAAAATATGGAAAAATGTTCCATTTACAGACGACATGATGCCAAAATTTCTATCGGTTTTCTAAACATAAAAAGGGTCCTAAAAGTACATAGATTAAGGGGGAGAAAATGTAAAAAAAAAAAATTTAAACATATATGCATCTTTTGAGGGGGAGTATTTTGAAGAAACATTAAAAAAAAAAAAATACCAATGGTTTGCCATCATAAAAAAAAAGGGGGAGAATGTTAGCCCTAGTGGCTAAGGGTTCTCATTCCGACTTATTTTGATGACAACAACCCATTAGTGGTTCTTAAAGTATGCTAACATTTTTCCTCAAGTTCAGTTCAGATATACAGGAAAACTCCAAGGCAAGCTTAAGGGTTAAATATGTATCGAACAGGCAAAGAGCATATGACCATCAACAAAGTCCAACATACGGCACATTAGGAACTCAGCCACTCAAGCAAAGCACTTATGTTTTCTACATATATGTGTTGGGTTGTGCGTATCAGATTGACATTGTAACTCCTTTGCATATGGTATGTTCAAGAGTATCCTGCAAGAGACGAGCAAATCCCACATGCAAATAGTTCATAATAGGTTAGAACATAATTCTGAGTTCACACATGCATGTCGAGTGACTTAAACTGCAAAAGATGTCAAAATGGCTTTCAAACGTTCTTTATCAAACCAAGACATCTTTAAAATTGGTAAAAGTTAATTCTGAACAAGATAGAACCCTTACTTAAATGAAAACCAATTTTTGAACGTATTCACTTCATATAAGTAAGGTGTTCATCGATGAATACAGGGGATTCGTCGACAAACGAATGAAGGGATTTCGTTGATGTACACGGGGGAATCATCGACGAAAAGATACCGAGACCACCTAAAATTTCAAAGCAACTTCATCGACGAATACAGGGGATTCGATGACGAAGAAATAATGGTCGTTTCTTGACGAACACAGGGGACTCGTCGACGAAAAGAAACCGAGAACTACCTAAATTCATAATAGAAGGTTTGTCGATGAACATAGGGTTTTGTCGATGAATGCATGCATAAGACTCGTCGACGAAGGTGTGAATTCGTCAACGAATGTCGGGTTGCTGACAGCATTTAATGCGTATTAACGGCTAGTTTTCAAATTATATTATGTCCATTAATGTCCAACAGCTCTCCAACACATTGCTCGTCCCTTTGCCCTTAAATATGAGTCTTGTGCATTCATTTCAAACTAGTTGAGTACTTGGTGGTTAAGCACATTGAATGAGCATTCATTTCTAGGTTTTTCATTCTTGCTCATACTCTCTTGCTCTCTTGCTTTTTAATTATGTCTTATGTACCATTCACAAAGAGTGTAGTGTGAGGTTTTGACTTGTAATATCAGGTCAAAAAGGAGCAATTGAATTTGTATCTCACTATTTTAATACGTTGTGTTGAAGGGTTCTTTGTGAGCCTTCGTATGGTAACTCTTTGTGAGCACCTTGTTGTAGCTCTTGGTGAGCAGCTGGATCGTAAAGGCTTCTCTGTCGGTGAAGGAGGATTGCTTAGTGGATTTGGGGAATCCTTGAGTTGGTCTCAAGGCGTGGACGTAGGCTTCGTGCCGAACCATGTTAATATCGTCGTGTTGAGCTTTCCTTCTCCTTCCTCTTTCATTTTGTTTACTTGTTGTTATTTTCTTAAATATAAATTATGATATCATACTCTTGCATCTTGCCAAGTTACTTTTGTGATTGTAGAAAAATTTTATATCCATGAAAGACGTCTATTCACCCCCCCTCTAGACGCACACTTGTGCCAACAAGTGGTATCAAAGCGTCGCTAGATCTTCGGAGTAACATCTAAAGCGCAAAGATCCAATGGCGGATATGTTTGCCCAAGGACAATCCATTGACCGTCCACCCAAGTTCTGCGGTGTCAACTATCTGGCATAGAAGGACCACATGTCAATCTTCATCCAAGCATATGACTATAGAATGTGGAATGTAATCACCGAAGGAGATTACATATTTAAGGATGATGATGGTGAGATCATACCAATTGGGAAGCTCCCTAAAGCTGATGCAAAGTTGCCACAACTAAACTTTAAAATAGAAAAACTTTCTTTATTGTGCTGTGAACGACGAAGAATGCAGCCGGATCTACAGATGCAACACGGCCAAGGAAATGTGGGAGAAGCTCTAGGTAACATATGAAGGTACATCTCAGGTGAAAAAATAAAAAATGTATATTTTAGTTAAAGAATATGAAATGTTTAAAATGGAAGAAGGTGAGTCGATTACTTCCATGTTCACACATTTTACACATAACAAATGGATTGAAAGTACTTGGTAGAGAATATTCTAAGGAAGATAATGTGCAGAAAGTTCTTCGTTCATTATCAGAATCATGGTATGCAAAGTCTATGGCGATTGAAGAAGCAAAGGACCTATCTAAGGTCACTCTTGATGTGCTCGTTGGATCTCTCATGACTTATGAGATCAAGAAGAAGAATGCTGCAGCCGACGCTGAAAAGCCAAAAAAGACAACGGACATGGCTCTAAAAATAGAAAACAAGAAGGAAATTATGGAAGAAGAAGAAGAGTGTGACAATGATGATGAAGTAGCTCTCCTCACAAGAAGATTTAGAAATTTCTTGCTACACAAATGGGCTGGTAAGCAAAAGGAGAAAGGAGAATCAAGCATAAGATGTTATAATTGCAAGAAGACCGGACAACGAATGGATGATTGCCCAAACTTCAAAAACAAAGGCAACAACTAGTAAGGAGATAAGAAGAAATACAAAACTATGAATGCAACTAGATGGGACGAACTTGACGAAACTTCAATCGACAAAGAAAATGAAGAAGAAGTTGCAAACTTTTGTTTTATGGCAGATGAGAAAAATGAGGTAAATTCTGATGACAAATACCTTCCCTCATATGAAGAAATAGAAGAAAATTATAGGAAACTTTATATTGAGTTGATTGCTATTGAAAAGAAAATAGGCTTTTAGAAGAAACTCATTCAAAATGTAAACAAAAGCAAATTTGTTCATGTGATGCTTTAAAAATGAAAATACTTCTCTCAAAGTTGAAAAATAAAAAACTTGTCAAGAACTCCAAAAATGACAAGGAGATCTTTCAAAAAGAAATTGGAAATTTGAAAGACCAAATTGTTGAAATGCTTCAAGAAAATTCAAATTTGAAAAAGAAGATTGAAGATCAAAATAACATCATTTTCAAATTTACAAATGGAAAAGAAAATTTTGATAAGTTACTTAGAATCCAAAGATTTGGAATTTTTAAAGAAGGATTAGGGTATGGTTTGTCGTCATCTAAATCAATTGGCTTTGTAAACCTTTGTGCTAATAGAAACTCTTTGTCAAGAAAAAGCCCAGCTCCCAAACCAAACCCTTTGCATGCTAACAAAGTTTGCTTATATTGTAAAAGAAAGGGACATGTGCGCTTCACTTGCCCCTTTAGAGGAAATAGAGGAAAATGAATGAAATATGAATGGGTGATTAAGGATACTAACCCCCTAGGACCCAAGACAATATGAGTACCAAAAAAAATTACTTAATGTTGTGTGCAGGTTTGCTTGAAGACAAATTCCACAAGGAACAAATGGTTTCTCTACAACGGTTGTTCAAGACACATGATGGGAGACGCCGAAAAATTTCTCTCTCTCTCCTACAAGAAAGAAGGGTTAGTGACATTTGGAGACAACGCCGAGGGTAGAATTATCGGCAAAAGTAAAATAGGTAACTTTTCTTTGTCTATCAAAAATGTTGTTCTTGCAGATACACTTAAGCATAATCTATTAAGTGTTAGTCAGCTGTGTGATAAGGGACTACATATTATATTTCAATCTACACAGTGCTTGATAAATGATTTAAATGGAAACACTATACTAGTAGGTAAGTTGAATCTAACATCTACACAATTGAGTTTAATGATATTAAAACTTGTGATGTTAGGTGTTTGGTTGCAACAAATGAAAACATTTTCAAGAAAATTGACATAAAGCCACATGAGAATCCCAAAAAAAAAAAGGGCCTAGATGAAAAAAAAACGACCAAGATCCCTTCAAAAGGAAAAACAATTTTCGAATATATATATGTAGTGACCCGAAGAATAATAGTATTTTAATAATAAAGAGGGAGGAAAATGGAAACAGGAACAGAAGGAGGCAGTAGACTTCGTTGACGAAGGAGGAAGTTCGTCGACAAAATTAGTGAAGGACTCGTCGACGAGGTGATGTGGCTCGTCAACGAATCCCGCAGTATAAATTGCCCTAAACTGATTTTTAATTGCAAAAATTTGTCGTAAACCCTCTCTCTTTCTCTCTCTCTCTCTACCCCTATGGCTCCTCCCTCTTCTCACTTCGATTTCGGCTTTGTTAGTCACTGGATCGACGATCTGAGGCCACCATGATGCTCCTGGTGAAGTTCTCTACAAGTCTGCCGGAGCGGATTGTTGGTGAAACGAAGTTGGAATTCATCCCAAATCTAGGGTAAGATCTTTTATTCGGAATTTGAATTTCCAACAGTAGTAAGAAATGATGCAGGCAATGAAATATTGATATTTTATTCTGGAATTTATGGTTTTCAGGGTGTTGAGTGGAGAACCCTGCGGGTGTTGGACTCGTTATAGTAGGAGATTTTTAGCAGGAAACAGGTAAGGGAAATATGCTATGCTACAATTTTACTATGTTTCAGTACAAACCATACGTTTTTATCAGATGATTATTCATGATAGAAATTTATATAGCTTATCATTTATGTATAATATGTTTAAAATTTCTGTGTGGCTTGAAAATATGGGTATAGTAAAGAAACATGTTTTACAGTATTTTCAGGATAAGTTTTACAAAATATACAGCTAGTGGTTATGTTTTATAATAATTACATGCCATGATTATACAGTTTTTAGTACCATGATTATATAGTTCATAATTATACAGTTTTCAGTATCATGATTATGCAGTTCTCTGTACCATGACTTATAGATTACAGTTCAGTTCAGAGATACTGATGATACAGTTACAGTTTATTTCATTGTCATGGTTTATACAGTTATTATAGAATCATGGTAAGACAAATAGATGTATATAGAAATATATTATATAGTATCAGACCCTGTTGGACTATACAGTTACAGAGCACAGTACCGTAGCTACATACAGTTTACAGAGTGCAACCACCTATTCAGATAATACGTGGTAGTAGGTCGATCGTATAGTGCCCTAGACGTGGATAGGCTCCCCATTAGATATGGGTTGAGGAGGGCAGATCAGACCAAGGGAGTATAGTGGTTTACCCTGGTCGGCCAGCCAATGTAGATCCCGCCTACGGGCCGTACAATCCTATCATGAGGGTTTAAATCATGACACATAATTATCCACAGGGAAGATTTCAGTTATTATTATGTATATACAGATTTACAGAGACAGAAAGTATACTTATTTAGATTAGAAGTATTTTGAGTAGAAACCTAAATTACAGATATGTTAAGCAACATGGAAATGGGGAAGGTTTCATTTACTTGTACTGCATTTACAGATTTAATTATACATGATTTTATAGAAATAGATTTTTATAATATTGTAACTCATTTGCCACATACTAGCAATAGCATATTTCGTCTTACTGAGCATTGGCTCATCCCAATTAATTTAACATTTTTCAGGTGACCCAGGTAGGCTAGCAGACCAGGCTCGTAGATAGAGGGGTTGCAGTACTGCCCTGTCAGTAGATAGTGAGTATGCTTTTTAGAGTATTTTTGTTTAGCTCCAGCCTAATTGAGAATATCTTGGGGAACAATTGTAGATTTATATTTTGGGAAACAATTTAGCACTCTGGTATTGTATATAATTATATGTGGTTATATTTATTTGATTTCTGCTTCTCGCTGCTTAGGTTTAATCCATTATGGTATCAGAGCATGTTAAATGTCATAGTATAAAATAAAAAAAAAACCCCATTTAAATAGCAGGTCGTTACAGTTTGGTATCAGAGCTTAGGTTGCTTGGTTCTGTAGACTTTAGAGTGTAGCAAAAGCATTACCAGAGTATAGGAAAAGGATTTGAGGTTTGTTCGGTGGTTTGGATAATGGATTACTGTGGTGGTTTCTGTGTTTTTCCTGGGGTGACGATTTTAGGAAAACCATTGTAAACAATTGTCGGGTTGTGTGTCTAGGTGACAGAATGGATATTGAGTTAAGGTCAGGGAAGCTAATTAATTTTGAATTGGAACAAGATAGGTCTGTATAGGAGATAAAGTGCTTAAGTGTGTTTCTTGTTTTTAGAATGGACCCAGGAAGCAATGGCATGAATGCTGGGGAGGATAGGCTAGGACCTTCCAACATAGGTGGAGGAGATATAGATGCTGTACTACGTAGCGTCACTCAGTAGGTGATGGTTGAGATGGTCTGGAGCTCTAGGGAGCATGGCTGTTTGATCGAGCAGTTTACGTGGATGAAGCCCCCATCCTTCGCTAGAGGAGATGACCTGATTGTAGCTGAGAATTGGGTCCAGGACATTGAACAGACGTTGACTGTGCTTTCTTGCATAGATGAGTAGAAGGTGGTGTTTGCGGCGTTCAAACTGATAGGGGAGGCGAAGCGCTAGTGGAGATTAGTGTGTCTGATAGAGGAGCAGAGGCCGGTTCCAGTACCAGTGACGTGGAACCGATTCAAGGAGCTGTTCTTCGAGTGATATTTCCTCGCTATCATTTGAAGCGCAAAGGCAGTAGAGTCTATGCATTTGGTACAGGGGAAAATGACTGTATCCCAGTACGCAGCTCGGTTTATCGAGTTGTCGCATTTTGCTCCACATCTAGCACCTGATGAAGAGAAAAAGGTAAGGAAGTTTGAAGAAGGACTGAGGCAGAACTTGTTTGAGCAGGTGATTGGTTTTAGGGCTCGAACATTCACAGAGGTTGTAGATAGAGCTGCGATCATTGAGAGTGGTATTCAGAGGAGTTTAGCAGCTCAGAGTCAAAGGAAGAGGTCGGCACCTTAGAAATTTCAGGCTGACTTCAGTAGGGGTCTATGGAGAGAAGGTCGCGATAGGGGAGATCAGAGGTAGATGGCAGGACCTTGTGGGAATCAAGGTACACCGACCTACCCGGTGTGTTAAACATGCGGGAGATATCATTTGGGGGAGTGCCGGGTAGGAAGAGGTGTATGTTATCTTTGTGGGAGACCCGACCACATAGTACGTGAATGCCCAGGTCAGCCAGACCAGGTCTCAGCTCCCAGGCCTTATCAGGGAGGACATCTGGCAGCTCGGGAAGGATACCAGGCGCCTCGTGGTGGCTAGCAGAGGAATGTGGCCCCAGCACGAGTATACGCTCTGACACCGGGTGATGCAGAGGCTGCTACGGATGTGGTGACAGGTACATTTACTGTTTTATCATATCTAGTTATTATTCTTTTTGACTCGGGTGCTACTCATTCTTTCATTTCTGCATCTTATGTTAAATTATTTGAGAGTGAGACTCAGTCATTAGATATAGCATTGTCAGTAGCTACACCATCAGCATTAGTGATTAGATGTTAGAAGGTACTTAGAGGCTATCCGATAGAAATTTAGGGGAAAGTGTTACCATCTGATTTGATTATATTTGATATGTGTGGGTTTTATATAATATTGGGTATGGACTAGTTGGCTGTCAATCATGCTAGTATTGACTGTCATCATAAAGAAGTAATTTTCAGACCCCGTGGAGAGCAGGAATTCAGATTCGTTGGTTCGCGGGTGCGTGCCTCATCGCAGCTGGTGTCAGCCATGCAAGCGAGTGGATTACTCTTGGACGGAGGTCAGGGATTTATAGCATTTGTGAAAGAAGTATCTGAAAATGAATTGAAGATTGATAGCACTCCAGTAGTACGAGAATTTCTAGATTTTTTTCCAGAGGAGTTACCTGGATTGCCTCTTGTGCGCGAGGTGGATTTTCTTATAAATTTAGCTCTAGGGACTGCGCCAATTTCTAAGGTTCCTTACTGTATGGCTCCAGCTGAATTGGGAGAATTAAATGAATAGTTGCAAGACTTGCTGAACAAGGGGTTTATAAAACCCAATGTATCACCATGGGGAGCTTCAGTGTTGTTCGTAAAGAAGAAATACGGGTCTATGAGGATGTGTATCGATTACAGAGAAATCAACAAAGTTACTATTAAGAATAAATATCCTCTACCCCATATAGACGATTTGTTTGATCAGCTCCAAGGTACACGGGTATATTCCAAGATCGACCTCAGATCCGGGTATCATCAAGTGAGAGTAAAAGCAGAGGACGTTGCAAAGACAACCTTCAGGACCAGGTATGGGCAGTACGAGTTTCTCGTTATGCCGTCTAGTCTGACGAATACCCCAGTTGTGTTCATAGACTTGATGAACAGAGTTTTCCACCGGTGTCTAGATCAGTTTGTAGTAGTTTTCATTGATGATATATTGGTGTACTCGAGGATTTTTTAGGATCATGAGGTACATTTAAGCCAGGTGCTGCAGACACTCAGAGAGGAGAAGCTTTATGCCAAGTTTAGCAAGTGTGAGTTCTGGCTTGAGAAGGTAGCATTTTTAGGCCACGTGATCTCAGGGGACGGTATTTCAGTGGATTCCGGCAAGATTGATGTCGTGGTAAGTTGGGCCAGGCCGAAGAACGTGCAAGAAGTCAGAAGTTTCTTGGGGCTGGCAGGTTATTACCGCCGATTTGTGGAGGGATTTTCAGCTTTGTCAAGACCCCTCATGTAGTTGATTAGGAAAAATGTCAGATTTGTGTGGGATGAAGAATGCGAGCAAAGTTTTCAGGAATTAAAGCAGCGGCTCGTCACTACACCAATTCTAACGATTCCATCAGGAGGTGATGGTTATGTTATCTATAGTGACGCGTCATTGAAAGGACTTGGGTGTGTGCTGATGCAGCATGGTAGGCTGCATAGGGTGGTGGCGTATGCATCCAGACAGTTGAAAGAGTATGAAAAGAACTACCCTACTTACAATCTGTAATTGGTTGCGGTTGTGCATGCACTGAAGATCTAGAGACATTACTTATATGGTGAGAAATGTGAAATATTTTCTGATTACAAGAGCCTAAAGTATTTCTTCACACAAAAAAAGTTGAACATGCGGCAGAGGAGGTAGCTAGAACTTATCAAGGATTATGACTGTACCATCAGTTACCACCTAGGCAAAGCAAATGTGGTGATTGATGCTTTGAGCCATAAATTAGGAGACACAGCACAGCTACCAGCGATAGTTCAGCGTCCGATTCAAATGGACTTAGAAAGACTCGGTGTGGAGTTAGTGGAATGATCCTCAGGCGCTTATTGCCAGTTTGGTTGTACAGCCTACATTATATGAAAAGATTAAAGCTGCTCAGAGGAATGATCCAAAATTGGAAGAAGTGATTGCCAGAATACAAGATAGTCAGGGAGAAGAATTCAGCATTTCTAACGATGGGGCTATGAGATTTCGCACCAGATTGTGTGTGCCTGCTGATGACAGCATCATGAGGACGATTCTAGAGGAGGCACACAGATCTCTATACACTGTTCATCCTAGAAGTACGAAAATGTATAGGGATCTACAGGAGTATTTTTGGTGGAGTGGCATGAAAAGGGAGATAGCAGAATTTGTATAGCAGTGCTTGACGTACCAGCAAGTTAAGGCTGAGCACCAGAGACCGGCTGGTCAATTGCAGTCATTATTCATTCCTGAATGGAAGTGGGACCACGTATCCATGGATTTTGTTACTAGGTTGCCGCCGGTGCCGCATGGTCAGAATGCCATTTGGGTAATTGTTGATAGGTTGACGAAGACAGTGCACTTTCTACCCATTAAGATTAGCTACCCTATGAACCGGTTAGCAAAGATATATTTACAGGAGATTGTTCAACCCTATGGAGTGCCGGTATCCATAGTCTCGGACCGTAATCCACATTTTACATCACGGTTTTAGAAGAGTCTGTAGGAGGCTTTGGGGACTCAGTTAGCATTCAACACCGCTTTTCATCCTCAGACTGACGGTCGAACAAAAAGGACCATTCAGGTACTTGAGGATATATTGCGAGCGTGTGTTTGGGATTTTGGGGGTAGCTGGACTCAGTATATACCATTGGTAGAATTCGCTTACAACAATAGCTATCAGGCAAGCATAGGTATGGCTCCTTTTGAGGCACTTTATGGTAGGAAGTGTCATTCCCCTTTATACTGGAGTGAGGTGGGTGAGAGGTGAGTTGTGGGGCTAGAAATAGTATAACAGGTGTACGATAAAGTCCAAATTTTTCAAGACAGGATCAGTGCAGCGCAGAGTTGGCAGAAAAGCTACGTGGATACTCGCCGCTGAGAACTGAAATTTGAAATGGGTGATCACGTATTTCTGACAATAACTCCACTGAAGGTGATTTTGAGATTTGGAAATAAGGGTAAGTTGAGCTCTCGATTTATTGGCTCATTTGAGATACTTGAGAAGATTGGGTCATTAGCCTATCGGTTAGCCTTACCGCCATCTTTATTTCGAGTTCATGACGTATTTCATGTTTCTATGCTAAGGAAATACGTCCCAAATCCTTCCCATATCATCATCCATGCAGAACTGGAAGTCAGTGAGGCTTTAGCATATGAGGAAGCTCCAGTTCAGATCTTAGACAGAAAAGATCAGGAATTGTGCAATAAGAAGATATAGTTGGTAAAAGTCCTGTGGAGAAATCACGCTATAGAAGAAGCTTCATGGGAGCTTGAAAGCGAGATTAGATAGAAATATCCCAACTTGTTTAGTGGGTCATAGCAATGATGTATAATTAAAGTAATAGTAATTTTATTTTGTTGAGTCCAGTGTAATTGTAATGTAGAGAATAGGTTAGGTAGTATTTTGGTTTTGGGGGAAATTTTTCTTTTATAGTTGTAATTTCCCAGAACTACCCATGTAACCACGGTATTCCTCCACCATAAGTGAGGGCAGGTAATAAAATAAGTAGGCCATTTTCTTTTAAGGGATGATGAATTATATGAATAGTAAATTTCGAGGATGAAATTTTATAAGGAGGGGAGAATGTAGTGACCCGAAGAATAATAGTATTTTAATAATAAAGAGGGAGGAAAATGGAAACATGAACAGAAGGAGGCAGTAGACTTCATCGACGAACGCTTCGCGTTCATCGACAACACTGTACTTTGGAGGAAATAACAATTTCAGGAAATTTCCAGGCCTCGACGACGAATATAGGGGTTCGTCAATGAGGGTTCTTCATAACCTCGTCGACGAGAAAATACCAAGAAGGATTTTTGATAGACTGAAATTCGTCGACAAAGGAGGAAGTTCGCCGATGAAATTAGTGAAGGACTCATCAACGAGGTGACATGGCTCGTCAACGAATCCGACAGTATAAATAGCCCTAAATTGATTTTTAATTACAGAAATTTGCCGTAAACCCTCTCTCTCTCTCTCTACCCCTATGGCTCCTCCCTCTTTTCTCTTCGATTTCGGCCTCGTTAGTCGCCAGATCGACGATCTGAGGCCACCACGACTCTCCGGGCGAAGTTCTCTGCAAGTCTGCCGTAGCAGATCGTTGGTGAAACGAAGTTGGAATTCATCCCAAATCTAGGGTAAGGTCTTTTATTCAGAATTTGACTTTCCAGCAGTTGTAAGAAATGATGCAGGCAATGAAATACTGATATTTTGTTCTGGGATTTATGATTTTCAGGGTGTTAAGTGGAGAACCCTGTGGGTGTTGGACCTATTATTGTAGGGGATTTTTAGCAGGAAACAGGTAAGGGAAATATGCTATGCTAGACAATTTTACTATGTTTCAATATAAACCATACGTTTTTATCAGATGACTATTCACGATAGAAATTTATATAGCTTATCATTTATATATAATATGTTTAAAATTTCTGTGTGGCCTGAGAATATGGGTATAGTAAAGAAACATGTTTTATAGTATTTTCAGGATAAGTTTTACAAAATATACAGCAAGTGGTTATGTTTTATAGTAATTATAGAATGCCATGATTATACAGTTTTTAGTAGCATGATTATACAGTATTTAGTATCATGATTATGTAGTTCTCAGTACCATGACTTACAAATTACAGTTCAGTTCAGAGATACAGATGATACAGTTACAGTTTATTTCATTGTCATGATTTATACAATTATTACAGAATCATGGTAAAACAGCTAGATGTATATAGAAATATATTATATAGTATTAGACCCTGTTGGACTATACAGTTACGGAGCACAGTACCGTAGCTATATACAGTTTACAAAGTGTAACCACCTATTCAGATAATATGTGGTAGTAGGTCGATCGTATAGTGCCCTAGACGTGGACAGGCTCCCCATTAGATACGGGTTGAGGAGGGCAGATCAGACCGAAGGAGTATAGCGGTTTACCCTGGTCGGTCAGCCAGTGTAGATCCTGCCTACGGGCTGCACAACCCTATCATGAGGGGTTAAATCATGACACACAGTTATCCACAGGGAAGATTTCAGTTATTATTATGTATATACAGATTTACAGAGACAAAAAGTGTACTTATTTATAGTAGAAGTATTATGAGTAGAAACCTAAATTACAGATATATTAAGCAACATGGAAATGGGGATGGTTTCATTTACTTGTACTGCATTTACAGATTCAATTATACATGATTTTATAGAAACAATTTTTTATAATATTGTAACTCATTTGCCACACACTAGCAATAGCATATTTCGTCTTACTGAGCATTGGCTCATCCTAATTAATTTAACATTTTTCAGGTGACCCAGGTAGGCAAGCATACTAAACTCGCAGATAGAGGGGTTGCAGTACTGCCCTGTCAATAGATAATGAGTATGCTTTTTGGAGTATTTTTGTATAGCCCCAGCTCAGTTGAGGGTATCTTGGGGAACAGTTGTAGATGTATATTTTGGGAAACAATTTAGCACTTTGGTATTGTATATAAATATATGTGGTTATATTTATTTGATTTCTGCTTCTTGCTGCTTAGGTTGATGGTTTGGGTTTAATCCATTATGGTATCAGACCATGTTAAATGTCATAATATAAAATAAAATAAAAACCTATTTAAATAGCAGGTCGTTACAATATATATATATATATATATATATATATATATATAGCAAAATATGGGGAAATAAAAAAAATGAGAGAATAAGGTAGAATGATTAGGGGTATATCTCACATAGGTGATCCTCGAAAAATGTTACCCTGCTAAAATTAATAAATTTGGGCCTTATTAAATGCTTTTCTTTTTGAGCCCGTACCTCCAATCTACATTACAGTCTAAAAAGAAAGTCCTAACCTGATTTAAAGTCTACCTTGAGGTTATAATACTGATCAAAACACCTAGTAAGATGTGATAACAATTAAGGACAAAAAGGCCAAGATAAGCTCCAAGACATGGTCCAAGAAGATACCATCAGAAGCATGCATCAAATCTCTAGTAGAAACCTAACTAACTTAGACATTGAAAACCCGAAAGTGTGGTGCCTAAATAGTGCCAACCTTTGATGAGAACCAAAAATGGAGTTAAAGGGCTCCTAGGTAAAAAAAATAAAAATAAATAAATAAATAAATAAAAGAAGTTAAAGTAGTTGTTAAAAGTGATCAAACCAGAGGTTAGGTAAAAAGTGAAGATTCTTGGAACCAAGATTCTTCAAAAGATGTCATATAAAATCATGAAAATAGTTGAGAAAAGACAAAGGAATCATGGAACATTAGGAATAATGTACCAACAAAACCAACCATAAGTCAAAATAGTGAAGTGGTTGTGAAGAACCAATTGAACTCTTGGGACAACCAAGAATCCGATTAGAATAGTGGAGGAGCAGGTGCTATAGATGGGTAACAGTGGTTCTGCTTTTTCCTATGAAAAAATAAGAAAAAGGATACCATTAATGAGTCTGAAGTATGGGAGAATAAGATGTGTCCGCCCATTGACTCAATTCTCTAAGTTGACATCAAGGTTGCACGACGTCATAGTATTGGTAAAGTCATCTCCTATTGAGCAAGCATGGAACCCATGCAAAAAGAAAAGTTTGAGTATTTCACCACTATCCCTAATGAGATCTTGTTATATGATTGCATGCTTGTTTATTTAGCTTCAAAATGATTTAAACATCAAAGATACTATTGAATCAGGTGTAATCCCAAGAGGGGGGGTGAATTGGGTGTTTAAAAAATTTTTGACACTTATTTACCCCTTAAACCATTCTTATTTATTTACCAATAAAATCTTGTTACTCATATTACTTAAGTGTAAGACTATCCAACCTATGCATGCAATATACACAATTTAAACGCAATGCTAAAAATAAATAGTAAAGGGAAGAGAAAAGACAAACACAGTTTTACGAGGTTCAGCCGACTTGGCCTACGTCCTCACCTTGAGCAACCACTCAAGGATTCACTAAAACCCTGCTCCTTAAATTGGGACGGAGTTTCCCTTACAATTCGCTGCTTACAAGAGGTACAGCTCCCTCCTACTCCGCCGCTTACAAGAGATATAGCTCTCTCCTCACACATCGGTTCACACACCGAACCGTGTATACAATAAGATCTGAAAAATAACACTCAAAACAATGCTTCTAACAAAAGCTTGTGAGTATAATTCAATTTCCTAATACATTAGCATATGATATAACTTGAAGCTCATGAATGTATGAAAACAATGCAATCGTTTTATGTATGATATGCTTCAACACACAAGTCCATATTTAACCAAAAACACCAAAGTAAAGATATATTTAAAATGTGTTGGAGTATACTAGGGTTCTTGATTCACTTTGCAAAAATGCACAAATATATTTGAAGTGAACTTGTTAACAAAAACTTTGTCTTGAATATTAAATCAATCAAAATCACAAAGTTGTTCTTTCAAGTATTCAATCACAACTGAGTATCTTGTTTTTCAGAAATTATCCCTCAATAGAATATATAGTTATAAGTGCCAATGATATTTAATCAAGTGTTAATATAACTAAAATATAGTTCCTTTAGAAAACACACACTTGAATCAAACCTTTCAATCAACCACACAATTTAAATCAAGTAATGATCTTGTTTAGAATAACTATGCATATGTATAGGTACTTTCAAGATCAACCTTTTAATCAAAATAGGTTTTTCAATAATAAGCTCAATGAATGATATATATGTATATTTATAAACTCTTGAATCAAAAATCAATCAACCAAGTTAACTAATCTTTCTCAAGTAATGATCTTTTCAAAAATCAAGTTTTATACGAATATGCTCACTCAAGATCAAAACTTTTCTAATGATAGTCAAGAGCACGTAATGGGATGAGATGAGAAGTTCTTAAGAATAGTAACTTGAAAGATCAAACCTTAATACTAGATTGAAGTACAGTTGAGTAAACAAGTTCCCTTTGAGAATCTGAGTTGATTTGCCCAAGCTCGAAGATTAGAGATTGAAGTGTAGGCAATTGTATAGCATTAGGAGCAGATTTTCAACTTTCTTTCAACAAGGTGTGTTCTTCTCTTTCTTGTGCGTCTTATTTGTATTCTAGGGTTTAGATATTCAAAATATATAGTATCTTACCCTTAGGATTGATCTCAGCCGTTGGATCAATAAAATAGCTCGCGAGTTCTTTTAATAAAAATTTGATTTTTTAAACTTTCCCACGACTTCAGGCAACCGAAATGGGGTTCAAGCTCCTGAAGTGGCAAGTTCAGGCGCCTGAGGTTCCAAAGACAGGCGACCGAAGTGCCTCTACCAGGTTCTATGATTCCCATTAATTCTTTAGGCTACCGAACTTAATCTTCAAGCAACCGAAGAAATTCTTCAAGCTACTGAGGTGAAGTTCAGGCTACCGAAGTCCATTTTTTTATTTCCTTTTTCTAATTTTAAAAAATGCTTTGCTTTTTTTCTTGGGCCTTTTATAAAACATATTTTCCATGATTTCAAAAGCATTTCTAAGTCCATGAAGGTTCCCTAATGATATACATGAAATGCATGAATCCTAAAATCATTCTAAGTTACGATGAGCCTCAAATTAAATCATACGAAAATGTAAGTACAAGAGTTCTAAATACCTATTCCCAAGATGATCTTGAACTTTTCTGCTTTCATCTTGATTCTCGTACTCTTTGAGTTCCATGGATCTTGCCAAGATTTGTTAGCTTTACTTTGTGACTTCCATGACTCGTTATCTTTCCGTGCATACTTAATATGGTTCCTGTTCACAAACTCAATGCACAAATCAAATATAAAGTGATTTGTCAATATCAAAACAGGATTGGACTCGTAGAGTCAACAGACACACTTCTCAAAGTGGGGTAGTTGTTCATAATAGTTCAAGGAAGCATGGGCTAATTAGTATTCTTGAGACCAGTAGGACAAGTTGTAAACTTGAACAACTCAATTGCCCATTTTAGGCGTAATACTGAATTCCAACACACTTGAAAAAGGAAGAAGCCCAAGGCAGTTAAATCAGACAAAACTAGTAATATCTTCTACTTAAGAGCCTAGTTTCCCTTAAAGTTGTTAATAGCGACATTATTGGCAACGCATGAACCTTCCTCTTCACAGTTTGGAATCTAATGATTGTTAAGGTGAAGTTGAAATATATTCAAAGATTGTTTTCAAAATCTCGTCAGAAAATTGATTGGATAGACATTAATCACAAAGCATTCTCGAAGTGGATATTTATGCATCTTTATGCATTGTATGCATGTCATCATTAGTGAAAGGAAACATTTTATATGCTTCCTATGTAAAATTTTATCATTACATAAGTAGATTTAGGATGTGTCCTCACTTCATGCATCATAATGTTCACATCTTGCAAATTTCTTTCATATATTTTGGATGTAATGGCTAGTTTACTTCTTGCACCCTTACTTCGTAACCTTCCATTGATTAGTATGGTATGCACCCTACTTCAAAAGCATGTGGCTTAGTTCCCAAATCGGGTAGTCTTCTTTCAAATCATGTTGGTTTATTTATCTTGCGTATAGGGGCTGATTCTCCCAAATCCTCGATAGTTTTTTCTCTCAAAAATCGGTATGTTCTACACTCTACCTCAAAGGCATGTGGCTTAGTTCCCGAATCTAGGTACTTTTATTTACAAATCATGTTGATTCCTTTATCTTGGGTATATGGGTCATTCTCCTCAATCCTCAATAGTTTTTCCTTTCGTAGATTGATATGGTCTATATCCCACTTTGAAGGCACGTGGCGTAGTTCCTAAATCCAGGTATTTTTTTTTCTTTACAATTTGTGTTCATTTGTATATCTTGGGTATAGGGGCTGATTCTCCCCAATTCTCGATTGTTTTTCCTTTTGTAGAGCATTACGATCTGCACCTTATTTTGAAGGCATATGGCTTAGTTCCTAAATTTGGGCAGTTTTATTTACAAATTTGTTGATTTTTCTATCTTTAGTAAATGGTTCGATTCTCCCTAATCCTCGATAGCTTTTCCTTTATAGACTAGTATGGTCTACACCCTACTTCAGAGGCTTGCAATTTCGTTCCTAAATCCAAGTAGTCATATTTTCAAATTGTGTTGATTTGTCTATCTTGGGTATAGGGGTTGATTTTCCCCAATCCTTGGTAGTTTTTCCTTTTTTTTTTTGAGATCGGTATGGTATGCATCCTACTTTGAAGGCATCCTGGGTGATGTCACCCACTGACATTGTGTGATCTCATCCATTTGGATTGTGTTTTCTGCAGATGGCTGGATCATTGCCATGTTAGTGATCCGTGTGCCTTGAAATAGACTCATGGTAGAGTGTCATATTTTGGATGATGTGGCGGTGACGTCATCATAACGACACCTTGACATGTGTCACTTCTCTGTTATACCCAATATTGGGGGTGGCAAAACAGGTCATGACCTGTTAGGTCACCCATGACCTGCCTATTTAAAACAAGTTTGGGTTTGGTAAGTCAGCCCATTTATAAATGGGTCAACACATGACCTGCTTGTTTATAAAGAGGTCAAAATGGGTTCGGACGGGTGACCCGTTTATTTGCCTCATGTGTATATATAAACCACCCACTGACCTCAAACCCTACCCGGCTGCTATTATTATTATTTTTGCTTTCCAATTTGCTTCGTTTCTTTTGTAGCTACAGGCATCTCCAAATTCTCTGCCGCTCATCAATAAAATCAAAATGCCTTGCCTTTCATCCTTATCTCTCTCTCTCTCTCTCTCTCTCTCTCTCTCTCTCTCTCTCTCTCTATTAGCTTTGGTGTATTCCCAAGAGGGGGGTGAATTGGAATTTAAAACTTTTTCCTAGGTTTAAATGAAATACTCGTATACAACAACCTAGGGTCCTTCTATGCAATTCCAAATACACCAATAATGTAATATGCGGAAATTTAAATCAAGCACATCATTTACTCCAAAACATACATATGCAGTGAAGATAAAGTGTAGAAATATAAACAAGGCACACGATATGTTATCAGGGTTCGGCCCACTGCGCCTACGTCCCCGCCTCTAGCTCGCAAGCCCGAGGATTCCACTAAAGGCTCACTTAAGGGTGGAGTGGAATTGTTTACAAGCAAGTCAAATTAACACAGGGCTGAACTCAACCTTAACCAGGTCAATTAGCGGGGCTGACCTCAACCTACATGCCTTAACAGGACGACGTACCTAGCTTTCTTAACCGGGTCTAAGCCAATCCGAGACTATTCTAGGGCTAGTCTCCCTCTTCAAGCTCGTGCCAAGAAATACAACAGATGTGTATTACAATCAAATGGTACCGTGATTGTGCTTTCATGTAAAGCAGATATGTACCCAAATACGTGCAATAACATACACCACAATATGATTCAATATGTAAGCTCAGTGTGGTTTAAGATGTCTACTCTCAAATAGATTTACTATTGTTGTAATCAGTGCGTGAGAGTGCGAACACTACAATCTTTGCATCACAAGATGTATTCAATCTAAGTGCTCAAACAAAGATATCAACCAAACAATATATATATATATATATATATATATATATATATATATGAAGCTCTAGCAATGTATAAGTTTGGTTTGCAAAAAGAGTTTAATCTTTGTATTCAACTAAAGATATAAATCAATGAATATTGTAACAAATATTTTTCTCACACAAACAAATATCTCTTCAAAGATTTGTCAAGATAACTCACACTAGATATTTGAAAGTATTTTGAATATATTTTGCATCCAAAAACAAATACAATCTTCTCAAGATGTTGCAATGAAGGTGCAATCTTAGAAGATCAGATGAGAGTCTTCTTAGGATAGACTTATTAACAAAGTCTCTTAAGAATACATAGGTTTAGCTCTCAATGAAAATAAATCAATCAAATATAAATGGGAGAGCAAACCTATTAATATAAATACTCAATCAACTTATAGAGGATTTAAGAAATCGAAGAAGGTAAGCATGAGTGAATGGGGATTGGATATGAGTATTATAGGTTTTAGAAAAATCAGAGAGTTTGTCCTAATCAAAGTAGCTAATCCTACTCTTAATTTTCACAAATGATCTCATATATATAGATATGGGAAGAAATATTACCGTTAGGGACCTATTAGGAATTATTGAAAAAGTTTAATGACATTTAAAACATTTAACCCTATTTAAAAGATATTTAACTGTGGTAAAAATCAGGGCAATCCGAGAGGTCTGGTCGGCTAGAACGGTTTCGGTCGACCAGGTCTCATATGGTTCGGTCGACTAGGGGAATTTTGAACTAAAGGCTCGGTCGACCAGGAGAAGGCAATTTTTCAAATCTCTAAGGATCAGTCAACTAGGCCATCTTGAACTGGCTAGTTCGGTCGACCAGACCGTTGGGATTTCTCCCAAGGACCCTCAGTCGACCAGGTAGTTGGAGTTTATTTTTCTCTTGGTCGACCAGATGATCAAACATTTGACCCCAGGGGGTTTCAGTAGACCGAGGCTTTTTAAACTACCTGGTTTGGTCGACCAGAGCCTTGGTCAACTATTGACCTAGGCCTGTTTCGGTCGACTAGGGCAGAATAAACTGCCTTGGCCGGTCGACCGAAAGTGCACAAAGTGTGCATTTCGGCCCTGTTTCAATACACATTCACCCTATTCAAGTGCCTAACATACATAGGTGCAATGGTGAGTGTCCTAGGGTCATTTATGAGTCCTTTTGAAGACACCAAAAAAATCCGGTGTCGATCGAAGGGTGTTCCCTAAGGTCTGTCTAAGGTCATTTTCATTTTGAGCTTACGTATTAAGTTATGCAGATGATGCATGCAATTATTACAATCAAAGCCCTATTTACTATTACAGACCCTTTGGATGATAATGAAATAGAGTACAACATGTATAGGGTCTTCAAGGTCTTCATTTTCCTCCAAGGGTCTCCGAGTGCCATCATATGATACCGCCAAGAAAAACCTGCACATCAACTCAGCAGACATTAAATACCTGAGTATTTGTCATAATCAAAACAGGGATATGACCCTTAGGGTCAATACTCTCTCTTTGTGTGTCAAATCAATCCATCGCCATCTCTGATGCATTACTGTCCAGTTGCCATATGCAAGTATGCAACCCCCCCAACTATGTAACAATATTCACACACACATCTCCTACTCTCTCTCTCTCTCTCTCTCTCTCTCTCTCTCTCTCTCTCTCTCTCTCTCTCTCTCTCTCTCTCTCTCTCTTCGGCCTCTGCAGATGGACAGAAACCCCTATTGTGCTCTGCATTTTGTACTACTATACATACAGTAGTAATTAATAAGCCACTCCTACTGGGGTGGGCTTGTTCAATTGTTAATTGGTAGAAAGAAAAATTCCAAATAATGGCGTTCGTTATAAAAAAATAATGCAAGAAATCAATCAACCACATAGGGTGAGGGTTCATGGCCCATCCCAATACTCTGAAGCTTAATTTAGCAGTGGCAAGTGGCAAGCATCTAGCGCCCATTCACCATCCCCCCCACACAAACTAGTAGACCAGTCTCCGGTCTCCACTCTGGCTGCCTCCTATTGCATTGCTGCGCTTGCAAATCTGCGATCCACTCCTCATCCTTGAGCTCGAATCCTCATCTCCTCCATAGGCATCAGACCCCAATTCCACAGACTAGAGTATCCACTCTCCACTCCACAGCTCCAACTGCTCCATGGTCGGATCAAGCATTCAAGTTCCCTCACAGATCAAGATCCAAAGATGCAGATCTACCATTTGCGCGTAAGAGAGAGAGAGAGTGAGAGATGCAGTCGGCATGGAATCTAAAGGTAGATCTACAGTTGGTACGGAACCTAAAGGCAACTTTTGCCTTTCGGCCACTTTTCAGGCACCATGATTGTCAATAATAATATTTTAAAAAAATCAGAAGAGGGTATTGTATTAATTAAGGCACTTGGGAAATAGGTTAAAATTTTTTAAAAAATTAAAATAAATAAATTATATATTTTAAACGAGTAACCTATGACTCGTTCATTTATTAAACGGGTGAGTTAGGATTGGCATGTGTGTGACCCATTTAACATCGACCCATTTATGACCCGGCCTATTTGTTGACTCTATGAGTCCAATCCCATTTTGATAATGACAAATCACATAGTATCTTATCTATGCATTGAGTTTTTGAATAGAATCATTACTTAGCACGCATGGAAGGTAAGGATGCTATGAAAGCCAAGAGGAAGTTGTAGCGCATAAGGCTTGGCTCATTCAATGGAAGTAGAAGAGCAAAAGGATGAAAATAATTCATTTTTTCAATTGTAATTTGCATTTAGTCTTATTTGCATTTACATGTCTCATAATATATGATAAGAAACTCAAAATGACCAATAAACTGACCCTAGGACTCATGCATTTCATAGAAAATTTACATACACTTGTCCTAGGTTGGTTTAGCATTTTTGAAGGCTAATAGGGCTGACAAATAGGGGACTAGTCAACTAGTGCCTTGGCCTTGTTGATGACTACATGAAGGTCACTCGTCAACTAATGCCCTGTTCTCATCGACAAGAAAATACCGAGACATCGATATTCTCAGTCAGTGACTCATTGACTAATCCTCTGGTCTTGTCGACGAACAAGTGAAGGAAACTTGTTGGCTAGTGTGCCAACTCGTTGATGAGTCCATCAAGCAGACTTGACGCTCAAGCGCTCAAAAGTAAAAAAAAAATTGAAATAAAATATTTTTAATGCTCTAACGGTTAGAAAACGGCTATATACTGAAAATGCCTATAAATATCAATCCAAAAACTTATTTTATACCTTTTTCCGGTATTCTATCACATTTAAACACTTTTGGGCATTCTCTACACTCATTTTTCAAGATCCAAGAGCATCAACTCACATCATCTTGTACCACTATATTGATATTGAGGTTTGGTAAATAAGTTTTTGTTTTAGGCATTCAAATCTTCTTTTCAAAGTCTATATACTCTCCTACTCATTTTATTTGAACTTTTTATTGGAAGCAAGAACCCTAGTTTTCCATAAATCCATTATTTGAAAAATCTTTTGGGAAAAAGTTGAAGCATTCACTTTTCTATTTTTATTCAAAGATTTCATATTCTCTTATTTTTGCAAAAACTATTTGAGATCAAACCCAGGATCTCCAACATACATATTTTTGAGAAATCATTTTTGGAGAAATTTTGAATAGGGTTTAGATCTTTGGAGCAACTCATTATACATATTTTCATACAAAGATCATATACTCTTTTATTATAAAAATATTATTGAGAAAACACATTTACTCCATTGAGCTTCAAGTTATATCTTGTGAGAGTGTTGAGGTTTTCCCTTGTACACATAAGCTTGTTGATAAGCATCCAATTGTACACAAAGTTATTTCTTATCTCTATTGTATTTGCAGTTTGGTGTGTGAACCGTGGTGAGGAAGCTACACCTTATGTAAGCAGTGGATTGTAAAGAGGTAGATATGCCTCGTGTAAGGAGTGGATTGTAACGGGAAGCTCCATCCCAGTTTAAGGAGCGGAAAAGTGGAATCCTTAGGTAGTTTGCCCAAGGCGAGGACGTAGGCCAGGTTTGGCCAAATCTCGTAAAATCTGAAGTTTGCATCTCTCTTCCCTTATTTCATTTTATTTTCACTTACGTTTGATTATTTATTTCATATTTTCCTATTGTGTATATCTTAAATATTTATCACATTTTAGAGTGATTGGGTAATACTGATTGTTTAACAAGTTTATAGCTTGAGTTTGCTGGGTTGTGTAATACTGAACTGTATATCTCTTAGTTTGTGCTTGTGTGGTTATGCTTTTTTTTTTTTTTTTTAAAGTTAGGACTTAAAGACCTAGAATTTTAAAAATACCCAATTCACCCCCGTCTCATGGGATTACACCTAAAATCACACCATTTATGACTCAACCTGTTTGCAACCCACCTAAACCTGCCCCGCAAACCCGTTTTACAACCCCTGCCCAATATATAAAAGAATAAGACTGCTCCCTAGTCACTACGTGTCACAAATCCAGCCCTGACCACTCTCTTCCCCTTGATTTCTTTGTGCATCATATCATGAAATAGTGTTTATGTGACTCTTTAATAAATACCACCAGCATTCTTCAACCTAAAAGGCATTATTTTGTAGCAAAACATGCCTTATTAAATTATGAATAGTTTTTGCTTTATCTTCTTCTACCATTTTGATATGATTATATCTAAAGAAGTCATCCATGAATGAAAATAACTTATATCCACTTGTGTTGTCCACCAACGTATCAATATGGGGTAATGGAAAGTCGTCCTTTGGGCTAACTTTGTTCAGACCCCAATAACTAACACACATTCTTACTTTTCCATCCCTTTTGGAAACTGAGTTGATGTTGGCTACCAATTTCAGATAGTTACACATTTTTAAGAAACTTGTATCGAATTCATTCTTGACCACTTATTTAATATGTACTTGTCATTCCATATGCATTCTTCTGAGCTTTGATTTCACATGTTTATAATCTGGCCATATTGATCTCTAATGAGTCACCATGTAAGTATCTAAACCTAACATGCCCTAATAAGACCAAGCAAATATGTTCTTGTATTTATAAAGCAAATTCATTACTTCTTGCCTTTCCTACAAATTTATCAAGGTACCAATCTTCATTTCCTATGGAACTTTCTATGTTCCCAAATTCACAACTCCTATTCTATTTGTATGTGGCTTAATATACTTCTTCTCATGCTCTAACAGTCTCAAAAGCTCCTCTGATGATCTTTACTCCTCATCCCCTTCAATAAGGTTTGACAAAATATGTTTATTGCAATCAACAATATTCTTAAGGCTTAAGATGAGTTTTCTATAGGGATAAAATGAATTACTCTAAAAAGATAAAATAAGAAAATAAAGGATTGCAAAAAGGTAAGTATGCCAATAAATTATCTATCATTGTCACAAATTAAATCATAGATAGATTTTTGTTTAGCAAATTATGCATACATGCCAGAACCTTGATGGTCCAATTATCAAGTGACGTTGGTGCAAATTTAGAAACATTCAGTTGATGTTTCTCTCGATCAATCATGTTAATGGATATTGTTGACCGTATAGGTCATTCCCAGTTTTAATAATGAAAAATACTCTGGTATTTAATGGTTGCAAGGTTTGTGTGCAGGATCATACTAACTGGATCATATTAATGGCATGTGACACATAGTGGCTTGAAGCAAAAGAAGACCCAGAAGGTTCATTGTTGTAATTTTATAAGTTTAATATTGGGTCTATAATAGTAATATAGGAACAGTCTGTAATAATTAATGCATGACATGCATGTAGGAACTAAAGCTTAAAGACCGTAGATTGGCCTTTTTGGTTAATCGACGCCAGGTTTTTTGGTGTACATAAAAAGGCCTTAGAGAGACCCTAGGTCTCAACACAAATGCACAATCACTCCCTATAATAACTTGCTTAATCAGGGGATCAAATTGAAACGGAGTGAACATAATAGGCATAAAATGAGAGAGGTCGGGCGACTGAACCCCAAGCGTTCAAAACACCTCGGGCACCCAAACCACTGGGAAGTCAGCGGGTTGACCTAGTTTCGGGTGACCAAACCAGAAATGAGCATATCATCTTTGGGTGACCGAACATGTTAGTTCGGTTAACCGAACTTAAATTGGTAAACTAAGTTAATTTTTCTAAACTTGATTTAATCTTTTCTAATCATCCCCATTGAGTCCCCAACGGTCAAAAATTTCCCCTTGCCTATATATATGTTCATTTGTAATAATTAGCAAGGATTAGCAAAAATAATTAAGGTAAAATTCTCTCAAATTCAAAAATACCTTTTTAGCATATACTACTCCCAAACGCTTATACACTCCATTCTTCTTGATCCATCAAGTGTTGTGAGTATTTCTAAAGTGCTTGTGCTTAATCTCACTTGCTCATACTCTCATTTGCTATATTGATTGTTTGATTTTTGTTGAAAGTAAATCTTTAAGTTCTCCCATCAATTTTATTTGATAAATCTTGTGTGGGAAGACTTAGTGGCTTGTGGTTCTTGCATTGTCATTGCAAGTTACCTTAGCCTATATTTTTGTATGCAAAAATCATTTTCAAAGCTTGTATTCAAACATCCATTGTGCTTAGTACATTGAGAACATCTTATTAAGGTTGTTTGAATCATCTAGCTAGCATATTTTAAACCTTGATCTAATACTGTGATATTCAAATATTGTGTTTCAAATCTTGGTTTGATATACACTCTTGTGCTTGATTAGATAAAGTAATTATTCTGAGTGTTACTTGCACACGTAAAGCACCGAGCTTATAGTTTATACATATTGATGTGCATTGATTATACTATGCTGAATTGGTACATAACCTGCTTAGTGTAAGAAGCATTTTCGTGTACGTAAATTTTAGTTGATTGTTGCATTCTAGGTGTGGGCCTGAAGAGGGAGACTAACCCTGGGGAATAGTCCCAGATTAGCTTAGACTCGGTTAGGAAAGCTAGGTGCACCATCCTGATAAGGTGTGTATTGGTTGAGGTTAGCCCTATTAATTGACCTAGTTGTAATCAGTGTTGCTCCACCCGTTAAGTGAGCTTTAGTGGAATCCTCGGGCTTGCGAGCTAGAGGCGGGGATGTAGGCAATATTGGCTGAACCTCGATAACATATCGTGTGTGTCTGTTTATATTTCCGCACTTTATATTTACCGTACGTGTATGTTATAGTGTGAATGATGCGCATGATTTAAATTTCCATATACTATATTTATTTGCACATTTGGGATTGCATAAAAAGACCCTAAGTTGAGTAATATTGTTGTTAGATTGGTTGAACCTAGAAGAAAATTTTTAAATACCGAATTTTCCCCCCCTCTTGGGAATACACCAAAGCTAACAATTAGTATCAGAGCCTCATGGCATTGACTTAAACATTTTTTGCTAAAAGATCGAGATGACTCTTATTGGTGTATCCCCATTCGGAGAGGGATGATCACCTTCCAGTCCTCCATTATTTTGTGGTGTTGATTACAACACCTGAAAAATTAGAATGAGCGTATTTATAAAATCAATGGATTGGATGGCCTGGCGGGTGATTGTTAATGGGATTCATATGCCTTTGGATGAAAATAATATTATGATAATGCATGCAAATTCATATGCCATGGACATGTTATATCTTGCATTAGATTCTAATATTTTTGTTGAGTTTGTGGCATGTCAGAGTGCAAAGGATATCTGGGATGAATCGAAAGGAAATATGGAGAGTCCTAGGAGAATGAGACCACCACTCAAGAAGTGGTAAATAATAGGGCAATTGCATTAACAGACAGAGAGGTATATGTTCCTATCTTAGTCTCGGTTGATGATTCTTATGTTGAATGCTATGTTGTGTCATATGTTGAATCATCTGTTGATAATACTGTTAATAATGCATACAATGATTCTGGTGAAAAATACTGCAATATATTGTGTGATAAATCATTTGATATTCCTTGTGATAAATTTGTTGACAATGCATGCATTGATTCATATGGTAGTTATAGAGATAAATCTTATACTAAATCATGCAATAAGTCTAATGATAAAAGCATGTCTTCGTGTGAAGAACTAGAATGTATTTTATCTAAAATGCATAAGCTTCTAGTTCAGATGTCTAAACAGAAAATAATTTTGAAGAATGAAAATAAGAAAGTGGCAAATCAGTTGAAAGAATTGAAAGAATATTATGCTATTCTTCAAAAGAAAAAGATTGAGAAAATATTGAAAATTGCCTACTTAGATGAAGAAATAGATGATTACTCTAAAGTTGCTTTCAAAATTAAAAATGAAAAGAATAATCATAATAAACCCTTAGGAATTAAAAGCAAAACTTTATTCAATAAGGGTTCAAGCTTAATTCATATATCCCATTGTCATGCCTCATTGAGTAAAAATAGATTAAATAAGCATACTCTTTTATGTATATTCAATACCTACTTATTTTGCAAAACTATGTGGCACGTGTGGTTTAACTGTTTATTTAGAAGTGCAAAAGGCTTCGAAAAGGAAATAAAATGGATAATTAGCAAGGTAAATCCTGTAGGACCTAAGGAAAAATGGATTTAAATTAAAATTATCAAATTAGTTATTTTTCTCCTTAGACCCTAGGACTAGATTTAGGGGGTAGTGATGATTAAAAGGCTAGGAAGTGGTCTATGCTTAATATTCCAAAACTTAGTATTTGCATTCTCTATATACTATTTTGTTATACTAAGATTAAAATCCACTTTCAAAATGGATAAAGCACTTTTTCTTGGTAAACAATTCAAATTGCTTAACTCGCTTAAATATGGATATCTAAAGTTAAGCATACTCTATCCATTGCACAAGCTTGAGTTTTAAGAAATGAATCCTTATATTTTATACATCTTGTCCTACACTCATCTCTGAATGTGAAATGCCTAAATCAAAATCAAGTCATCACTCTAGGCTTGAGGCACTATTGATCACAAATGACTAATATATATTGAGTGCTCATCATAAGAAATCCCTTCTACTCACCAGTTGTATCCTTACTCTAAATCGCGATCATGTCTTAAGGATACATTTCAATCACCAAAGAGCATCAGTTATTAGTTATTCATATACCCCACATTGCTCTTCTCCAAAATAAGTTAGGACATGTTCTTTAGAATTCTTACCTTGTATAATGTCATGCTTCAACCAAAATACTCTCCTGAACATATTAATAATTTAATCTTTAAGAGTATTTATCCCTTCTAGCTTCATAAGCTCTCAAACATTAACATCAAATCATTTAGAGCTTCACCTCTTCAGAATAAGTTAAATGGCTAAAATGATTGCTTTAGGTTTCGAATTTTTAAAATAAATAAATAAATAAAGATACATAGTTCAAAGAAATATATGCACGAACTGTTAAATATGAAAGTCATTCTAACTTGTGCCTCTCACACGTATTGAAATTCTCATCAATAGAGGCATTATTGGCTTAGTTCACTTAAAGAAATATTTATTGTGCCTTTTTGGTCCTCTAAGCCGAAAGCATTCATCACCAAGTTTAAATCACTGAAAATATTACAACTCTTGGCTAAAGAAATTAGAAAATGAAAAGGGCATTAAATGGTTAAGTGCATAACTCAAGGGGAGCTTTTATTCTTCATATATATAAATTTGAATGGTCTCATGTTCTTATATTATTTATGCCCATATGCCTTTATGAATTACAGCATTGCACTGAACTCATAACTGTCCTCTGCTCTTTTCTATGGACATTCTTTGATGGATAGTTTATATTTCATAAATTTTTTATTACTACTAGATTGCATGTCTATGTTGAAAGCTTCCTGCATAGCGGATGTAGTTGATGTGTATTGCATACTGGTAGTAGATATAGGTTCTCGTGTGCCTTGAATTGAATCATATATTGCCTATTTGAACCTATCAGGTATGGGTTTTATGGAAAAATGTCCAATTTATAGATGGCATGTTGCCGAAATTTTGACAGGATTTTTCTCAAAATAAAACCTTGTACATAGGTGATTATGAAATAATAAATGATAAAATATTTTTGAAAGGATGAGTGAAACCTAATTGAATAATTAAACTTCATCCAGGCATAATCATTAGACATGTAGAGGAGCTCAGCTCCATCCCTATAGGAAGCGCATAAATGACCCATATGCATCACTTTCGTCCACTGAAATATTGAAGCTCTTTTGAAATCCTTGAACATTATATCCTGTGCTTAAAGCTTTATGGTTTGATATGGAATGTTATTGGGTCATGAACATTATTGCATGCCTTAATATATACTCTCTGATGCATCTATGGTCTATAAGGACAACTATACTAATCAAGTGACGAATGTAATTGACAAATACTCAATATACTTGATTTTAAAGAGTTGGATTGATGGCTTATACTACTAGGCATAATGAAATAATCCTCTATTTAGTATAAGCAGTTTATTGCAACTAAGTTAGGATTCCAAACAATAAGGGGAGCATATAAAATTAAAATATTCATCTTATTATGCTCTCAAATACTTTTAGTTTAGATATGTTGTTGAATCAAGTGTGGCATGCGATTGAATGAAATGCTTTATTGAAAATCATAATTTGAAATATATTGACTTGCCACAAGTTGTTTGTGTTTTCCAGTGATCCTGCATTTAAATTGTCTGACATCTATAGGATCATTGTGGTTATGTTTGTCTGGTTACATTCTTGTATGTGCTTAATTGACAAACCAGAAAAATGTTGCTTGCTTGTTTTAAAATTATAGTTTCTTTTTCAACAAGCACCCCCAGTACTTTAAGCAAACATCAAAAGGGGGATATATATTTATATATATACATCTATGAAAGCAAGAATTGAACTTATATAGAATATATTTTATGCCTTGCTTGTGTGCTTAAATGCCTTCATGACTTGTGCTTTCTCTGTATTAAAATTTTAAGTCATGAAGTTATATTTTTTTGTTTATTTAAAAAAATTTATTAAAGGTGTTGCATTGCATAACTGGTTCAATAACTTCACATGTAAATACATGCAAACTTATTAGACTGTGTTTATGCTCACACCAACTATTTGCTATCATTTGTCGTGTGTTTTAAACTCAAATCTTCCATGGGTCTTATGATATGTTTCAATTGCAATGGTTTGTGCATATTCATGGTCTAATTCTATTTTAATGTCATTTAAATCTTTAAATGACAAGTTATACTGTTTGTGTGCTTAATTCCTATACTCCATGCTTTGTAAGATTGTTTGTGTTACTCATTTTGCCATGCATAATTATTATATCTCTTGGTTGTTAAAAGATTATACTTATGTTTATTGATAATAATGGACCGTTTGAGTTAGTAATTTTGGATATTTGAAAATTTGAACTCAAATAGGTCATTTTTATACAGATATTCTTTTGGGAAATATTCTATTTTCAAACGGTGTGCTGCGGAATTTTCTTAAAACTTTTCCAAACCATATCTTGTACATAAATGATATTTTCCTATTATTTGCCTATATATACTTCAATGTTTATCTAGGCCCTTTTTGGCGTTGCCAAAATGGGGAGAAATAGGCAAGTATTTGTCATCATCAAAAAGGGGGCGATTGTTGACCCTAAAGGTCATTCCCAGTTTTGATAATGATAAATACTCTTGAAAACTAAGTTGTAGCCCCAAGAGAGGGGCGAATGGGATTTAAAATTTTCTTTTTAATTCTCTTCAAGAATCTTTAACCTCTTTTAATTATTTTTAATAAATTCTAGTCTTCTTGTTGATTTATCAAATACACAATAAATACTTAAAACAAAATTCAATCCACAACCACAACACAAGTATTTAAACAATCAAGTAACCAATCAACCAAACCAATCAATTTTCCAATCAACCACAATATCCAAACTAAGATATAAATTTCAGCTTTTGTTTGTTTATAGCCTAGTATATATGAAAGTTTGATTCAAGCCCTGTGGTTAATGCAAGCCCTATGATAATGAATTTGCTTTCTCAAAATAAAGTGTAATATAAAATCTAATAATCATTCAAAAAGCTTAGACGTTAAATAAACTTTCAGTTTGAAGATTCATTGGGTGTTTCACCAATCAACGTCCTCTCTCATGATTTCCACAAAGTATGGATCAACCAATATACTCCCTTTCGGTTTTCGCAATCCCAAAAACAAATTAAGTTTAAGTTTACTTAATATCAAATCCATGTACTGTTTAAGATTAAGGAATTTAAAACATCCACGCAGTTTGTATATGCTAAAAGTAAAGAGAGTAAGGGAAAGAGAGAGTGAGACCACAGTTTTTACGAGGTTCAGCTTATCCCCAACCTACGTCCCCGCTTGACAAACCACCAAAGGATTCAACTAAACCAGTTCCTTTCCGGGTGGAACAACTCCGTTACACACTCCTTCAATAGGCAAGACCACCGCCTCTCCAAGTGATATCCCCTCACTCGGTCACTCCTTCAATAGGCTAGAGCTACACCTCTCTAAACGATACCACACGCTTAGCCAATGATCCAAGCAATCCTTGGAGTCATCAATCTACAAGAAAATCAAAAATAATTTTTGTGTACAAGAAACACTCTCTAAATAGAGCAGGTTAGTACAAGTTCAGCACCATATACTACAATGTAAAAATATCAATACGAAATAGAATGAAGCTCAAGTGTAGAATTCACCAAATTCTTTCTTAGATGAAGATTGGCAGAAGAAACTCAGAGTATTAAGGATCAGCACTTCAGAATATCTTAGCAAAAGAGTTTTGCAATGAGTGAGCAAGAGAACTTTGTAAGAATAAGAGTGTTTTCAGGTTATCAATCAGATTTTTCAATTCTTGGTTTGTTTTGATTTGCAAAACCATGTGTTTATAGGCTTTCAAAAATTTGTTCGTGTTGCCCAAGATTACTTGGAGTATCTTCCAAGTTTTTAAAAAATTTGGGGAACAAGCAACCTTTATTTCGAATTTAAAACATTTAAAAAATTTCCCGTTAACAGTGTTCAGATGATTGAAGTCTCGAGTTCAGACGACTGAAGTTCCTTCATGCTTTGAAAATATTGAACTGAACACAGGGTTAGACATCTGATCTTCGGGTTCAGAATTCTGAAGTCCTGGGTTCAGACAACTGAAGTTAGCGTTTAGTCTTCTGATATGTTTCTTCCTGTTTCTGAGTTTCACCAATAAATCTTCAAACGACTGAACTTAATCTTCAGTCTTCTAAAGTAATTCTTCAGACAACTGAGTTTAAACTTCAATCTTCTGAAGTTGACTCTTCAATCTTCCGGGCAGTGACTTCGGTCTTCTGAGCAGTTCATTTTCTGGTTTTTTATTTTTAGTTTCCAAAATCTGTTTTGCTCTCTTTCTTTGCTCTTTTATAAAACATTTTTCAAAGTTTTAAAATAGGTCTCTAAGTCCATGTATTACCCTTAAAAGAGCTTCAAAATATTTCAAATGATATTTAAATATTAAAGTACTTACATAAAGACTTCTAAGACTTTTCACATTCTAGGTACTTGAGTTTTCATGTTTTGTCTTTCTTTGAGCTCTCTTGCTTTGCTTTTCTTTGGAACTTTTACTTTGCTTTTCTTTGGCTCTCTTGCTTTGCTTTTCTTTGGCTCTCAACAAATCATCCATGTCCTCATTTTCTTTAAGCTTTAATATATCATCTTTAAAACCATGTTTTTGATTCTTTAAGCTTCATTTGATCCTTATGAGCACTTTGACCTTACTTTCACATATGTGAGCCCTGAAATAACATCACTTAACCAAATATATTCAGTTTCACTTGTTTGTTAGCATCAAAACAAGATTTTAAGCCTTGTAAGGCCAACGATCTCCCTATTTTTTATGATGACAAATAAGAAGCAAAAATTTGAGTAAGCCTTAAAGGGGCTCCTCCTTTCAATAAGCATCATCATATTTTCACGTATCATGCTTATATATTAAAATCACATTATTCAATATCAATATCAATCAATATCAAGTAGTTCTCTTCCTTTTGATATATCATTTCAATATCAAGTACTTCTCCTCCTTTTCATATATCATGTCAATAAGCTTCCAATTTTTAATATCATGCTTAATTTTTACCCAAAACTTCTCCCCCTTTTGACATCAATCAAAAAGAGTAAGATATCAAGTAAAAAATTAAATACTAAGGTTATAAGCAACCATAAAAAGTATAGAACTTTAAAATTCATCATGCATATGAATTCATGATACCAATTGTTTATTTCATGACACTAATTAATCTTTTAAAATGTGATATCAATTAATAATTAAAAAAAAATCATAGTATATGCAATAAGTCATAATACTCCCCCTGAATTTAATACATTCAGATTTGATACTAATTAATCTTTTAAGTTTATTATCCATGCTTCAAATATTGATTCATATCCTGTATGTTCTCATGGAACTATTATCAAATACCAATACCATGTTAATCATCATTAATGTCATATCATGCTTATGTATATAATTATGCTTGCCAATTTAGCTTTTTTTAATTGTTGATACCAATTACAATATTCATGGATACCAAAATTTGTTTATGGATACTGTTGACTCTACGAGTCCAATCCTGTTTTGATAATGACAAATCACTTTGTATTTGATCTGTGCATTGAGTTTGTGAACAGGACTTACATTAAGCATGCACGGAAAGAAAATGAGTCATGGAAGCCTTCAAGTAAAGCTTACAAATCTTGGAAAGTACCATGGAACTCAAAGAGTACGAGAATCAAGATGCAAACGGCAAAGTTCAAGAATATCTTGGGAATGGGTATTTAGAACTCATGCACTTACATTTTCGTGTGATTTAATTTGAGACTCAACATACCTTAGAATGATTTTAGGATTCATGCATTTCATGTACATCATTAGGGAACTTCCATGGACTTAGAAATGTTTTTAAATTCATTGAAATTTTTTTTATAAAAGACCCAAGAAAATAAGCAAAGCAGAATTTTAAACTGGAAATGAATAATTGAAAAAAAGGGGACTTCGGTAGCCTGAACTCAACCTCAATCGCTTGAAAAATTTCTTCAGTTACCTGAAGATTAAGTTCGGTAGCCTGAAGAATTAAATGGGAAAACAGAACCTGACAGAGGTACTTCGGTCGCCTGACCCTAGAACCTCAGGCGCCTGAAGTTGGCACTTAAGGAGCCTGAACCCCACTTCAGTTGCTTGAAGTCGAGGGAAAGTTTAAAAATCAAATTTTTATTGATCCAATGGCTGAGATCAATCCTAAGGGTAATATACTGTATATTCTGAATATCTAAACCCTAGAACACAAGTTAGACACACTAGAAAGAGAAGAACACACATTATTGAAAGAACATTGAAAATCTTCTCCTAGTGCTATACGATTGCCTATACTTCGATCTCGAATCTTCAAGCTTGGGCGAATCAACTCAGATTCTCAAAGGGAACTTGTTTACTCAACTGTACTTCAATCTAGTATTAAGGTTTGATCTTTCAAGTTATTATTCTTAAGAACATCTCATATCATCTTTTTACGTGCTCTTGACTATCATTAGAAAAGTTTTGATCTTGAGTGTGCATATTCGTATAAAAATTGAGTTTTGAAAAGATCAATACTTGAGAAAACGTATTTAACTTGGTTGATTGATTTTTTTAATCAAGTGGGTGTTTTCTAAAGGATTTATATTTTAGATATATTAAAGCTTGATTAAATATCCTTGGTACTTATAACTATACATTTAATTGAGGGATATTTTCTGAAAATTAATATACTCAGTTTGTGAATGAATACATGAAATAAAACTTTGTGAGTTTGATTGAGTTTGTATTCAAGACAAAGTTTTTGTTAACTAGTTCACATCAAACATACTTGTGCATTTTTGCAAAGTGAACCAAGAACCCTAGTTGACTCCAAAACATTTTAAATATATCTTTACTTGGGAGTTTTGGTTAAATAGGGAGTTGTGTGTTGAAGCATATCATACATAAAACGATTGTATCATTTTTCATACATTCATGAGCTTCAAGTTATATCATATGCTAATGTATTAGGATTTTGAATTGTACTCACCAGCTTTTGTTAGAAGCATGGTTTTGAGTGTTAATTTTTAGATTCTATTGTATGCACGATTAAGTGTGTGAACTGGTGTGTGAGGAGAGAGTTGTATCTCTTATAAGCAGCGGAGTAGGAGGAAGTTGTGCCTCTTATAAGCAGCAGATTGTAAGGGAAGTTCCGTCCCACTTTAAGGACCAGGGTTTTAGTGAATCCTTGAGTGGTTGCTGTTGACCTTATAGGTCACGCCCTGGTTTTGATAATGACAAATACTCTTGTATTTAATGAATATCTAGTTCATGTGTAGGTCCATATTAGCAGATCATTAATGGCACGTAAAAGATCAAAGCTTGAAGATAAATTCATATTCTTAATTGTAATAGTTTTAATGAAATTTGTCTATAATAGTAATTAAGGTATTCGGTTTGTAATAAGCACACACATCACATGCATGGTTTATCTTGTAAGCTCAAAACAAATCATAATGCAAAATCACCTTAGTATAACCTTAGGGTGCACCCTTCGGTCGACCGACACCGGACTTTTTCGGTGTCTTTATTTTGTACCCAAGTGACCCTAGGACACACACATGTACACATATGATTGTTAGGCACTTGAATAGGGCTTGTTTGTCTCAAAACGGGACCGAAATGCACACATGATGCACTTTCGGTCGACCAGCCAAGCCAGTACATTTTGGCCTGGTTGACCGAAACCGGTCCGAGTTAACCGTTGACCAAGGTCCCGATCGACCGAGACCCTACAGTTCATTTGATCCCAGTCGACCGAACCACTTGGGAGTCAACATTTTGACCTCTCGGTCGACCGACCACTTTTATACTCCAACTACCTGGTCGATTGGAGGGTCCTCGAGAGAATTCCCAGCGGTCTGGTCGACCGAACCATACAGTTCAAAAAGGCCCGGTTGACCGAACCTCGGAAGTTTGGGAAATCTCCCTCTCCGGTCGATCGAACCTTTTAGTTCAAAAGTTCCCTGGTCGACAAAACCATTTGAGTCCTGGTCGACCGAAGCATTTATGGTCGACCGGACCTCTCGGGTTGCTCCTATTTTTTTACCGCGGTTAATAATTTTAAACAGGGTTAAATTGGTTTAAGTGTCATTAAACTTTTCCAACAATCCCTAATAGGTCCCCAACGGTCAAAATTTTCAGTATGTCTATATATACTCTTTCATTTGGTGGATTAAGCATCCATTAGCAAAAAGATTAAGAAAATCTCTCTCAAGAAAAAATACCTTCTTTTGATTCTCATTTGCTCATACTCTTCCAAATACACTCTAGCTTACATTCAATACTCGTAAAACCATCTGTAAGTATTCTTAAGTGCTTAGAAACGAAGGTTTACTCTCTCTTAGTTGTGAGATTGATATATTTTCATTGAGAACTGAACCAAAAGGATTCTTAAGGTACTTAGCCAATAAGTTCATCCTAACAAGACTTTACTAGGTCTTCTGAGATTGCATATTTGTTTCAATATCTTAAGAAGCCCATTTTTGCTTTTGGTTGCGAATTATTTTCAAAATCATTTACAAATATCTATTGCTCTTTATTTTGAAAACCATTTGAGGAGATATTTGTGTTTGAGGTGAAACATCTTTGTTGCAATATTTATTCACTCAAATATTTTTGCTGAAAACAAAGATCCTATATATTTTGCAATCCAAGCATATACATACTTGCATGATTGAGATATTCTATTGATTGATATTCTTGAGGTTTATCTGATATTCTATGTGAACACATTTGATTGAAATACCTTGAGATACATAGACTGCTTGTTTGACACTCTCTTGTACTTACTACACTGATAGAAAACATAGTTGAGAGTTGAAATATTTGGACCACACAAAGCTTACATTTTAAATCATCTGTGGTGTTTGTGTTTGTGCGCATTTGTGGTACAAATCTACTTTACGTGAAAGCACCCATATGTTGTACCATTTGATTGTATATCTGAGAGATTCCAGGCGTGGCCTGAGGGGGTGGTAATCCAGCCCGGTAAGTATTGGTAAAGGTTGAGGTCAGCCTTGTGGTAATTTGACCTGGTTTGTATAGGTGCCGCTCCACCCGTTCAAGTGAGCAAGTTAGTGTGATAATCCTTGTGCTGGTTAGCCAAGGCGGGGACGTAGGCAGTTGGCCGAACCTCGATAACATATCTGCGTGTCACCCTTTATTTACTGCTTTCTGGTGCTTGTGCGATTGATGAAACTGCTTCATTTAATTTCTGATATATTTACATTATTCGCATTAGATTGACCATAGGGTTGTGAACATACTGCTATTAGGAGGAACACCAAGGGGTTAAATTTAAAAATACCAATTCACCCCCCCCCCCTCTTGGGATTACGGTAAAGCTAACAGTTGCTCAAGGCGAGGACGTAGGCCAAGTCGGCTGAACCTCGAAAAACTGTGTTTGTCTTCTCTCTTCCCTTTACTATTTATTTTCAGCATTACATTTAAATTGTGTATATTGCATGCATAGGTTGGATAGTCTTGCACAAAAGTAATTGAGTAACAAGAATTTATTGGTAAATAAAATATATAAGAAGAGTTTAAGAGGTAAATTAGTGCCAAAGTATTTTTAAATACCCAATTCACCCCCCCTCCCCTCTTGGGATTACACCTGATTGAACAGATACCAAAGCTAATATCACATCATGCATAGCTCATGGATTCTAAGAATACTAATATTATATCTTTCATAGCTCATGGATACCAATATGAAAAGCAGCACAAAACAAACAAATTTATCCACTTGATTCATCATTAGCATACATGGTTTAACTTCATATCAAAATTCATTCTTATGCTCTCATGCTCAAAATTCATACTTCTTTAGCTTCAAAATCATGCTCAAATTTACAATATAGTGAATCATACATTATCAATATGAGTCAAGTCATGATCATACACATGTAGTATATAGCAAATTAGCACAACATGTATTTCATTTTCATTTGCTTTGCAATATTGCTCAAGTTGTCTTCAAGTATCTCTCATTCTTAATGTTTCTTATTTTGTTCAAGAACTTCTCCTTAATCAAAATATTCATGTAATAAGCTTTGATTTTGCTTTCTTTTGATTCCTTATGAATTTCAAAACTTTTTTTTTTTTAGTTTAAGCATGTATGAATCATCCAATGATTTTGGCCAACAATGTTATTTATTTCTCTCATACAAGGCTTTTATCTAGGTACCCATATCTTTTTAGGTCCGATAGGTTTCATAAGTGATGTTTCTTTTATTCTCCATACTTGTTTAATTCTTACATCCTTTCTCTTTAATGGACATTCAAACTTTATATGACTTTTTTTCTTGCATAGGTAGCATACGGTGTTAGTGTAGGCATTAGAAAATGTGCTAGCATAATCTTTGGATGCTTTTGAAAAATATCCTATGTAAAGATTCTTTTTCTTTTTCTTTTTATTTTCAACCCCATTAAATCTAATGTCTTCTTTGTTTAAGGACATCCTTTGTGAGTCTATCATTTTGTCAAAGTTTTCCTTTCCTTTTATCAAGTTGTAAATGATCTTTTCTTTATCTTCAATTTAATTTTTGAGATCATTTATCTCAATATTTTTCTTGTCATCAACCTTCTTTTGTGATTTCTTTAATTCTTGAGATAATTTTCTGATTTTATCCTTTAATTTAGAAATATATGTCTTTCTCATATTCCATAAAGGATAGGGATCGAAGATCTTCTATCATCTTTTTATTTTTGCTTTCTAGTTTCTTGATTCTTGAATCCTTTTCTTTTTCAACAGTTTTAAGGGATTCTAACACTTTCATTATACCTTCATTCTTATTCTTCAATGAAGTATACTGTTTAGTCATATTAATTAACATCTTATGCACCTTGAATAAGTCATTTTGAAGTTCTTCATAAGATGGCATGCTCTCATCATCGGATTCATTAGATGCATCACTATTATATTCATTATCCGATTTGGATGAGGAACATTGTTCTTTATCATCATCCCATGCCATGAAGCAAGTATAAGCAACCTCTTGGTCACTTGACCGAACTACTTGTACTCATGTTGTCCCAAGTATTGGTTTTCATGGCCTTTTTCTTTTTCTTTTTAGAATCTTTCTTAAGTAGTGGACACTCCGATTTTATATGTCCAACTTTGTTGCAATTATAACATGTAGGAGTTTTATTCTTTGATTTCTTTTTGCTAATTTCTTCTTCTTCTTCATCTGATTCATATTTTGATTTTCTTTTGAATTTAGTTTTCCTTCTTAGAATTTTCGCTAGTTTTTTAGAAATGAAGGCTACTTCATCTTCATCCATCTCTTCTTCACTATTGGAGTTTTCTTTTGAAGCTTTGAAGGCCACAGATTCTTGGGCTTTGGTTTTACCATTTCTATCATTCATTAACATTTCATATGTGAGGAGAGAACCTATAAATTCATCTAAAGAGGTGTTCTTCAAATTTCTTCCTTCGGTTATTGTAGTGGCGTTTGGTTCCCATGTAGGTGGCAGCCCTCTAAGAATTTTATGAATCATTTCATATGTTGAATATGTTTTTCCTAAGGCATTAAGGGAGTTTATTATGTGGGTGAACCTAGTGTAAATGTTTGTAATTGATTCATTCGAGTTCATCTTGAAATCTCCATACTCACTTGTAATCATGTCTATTCTACTATCTCTTACATCAATGGTACCTTCATAGGTAACTTCTAATTTATCTCAAATCTCTTCGGCTGATTTGCAAGCCATGACACTATTGAATTCATTTATATCAAGGGCATAATACAATGCATTCATAGCACTTGAATTAACTTGCAGCATTTTGTGATCTAAGTCAGTCATGTCCTTTTTTCTCCTTAGGGACTTGTTTTCCATCTATTAGTTTGAGGGGAATTAGGTTACCATCCGTGACAACCTCCCAAGCTTTCCAATTCATAGTTTGAAGATAAATTCTCATCCTTTGTTTCCAAAATATATAATTTAAACCGCAAAAGATGGCTGGCCTAGTTGAGGATTGTCCTTCTCCAAAGAAAGCTACGCGTAAGTGTGCCATTAAGATATTTATATAGCTACTGATTAAAATTTTTTATAACCCCGCTCTGATACCAATTGAAAACTAAGGTGTAGTCCCATGAGGGGGTGAATTGGATTTAAAATTTTCTTTTAATTCTCTTCAAGAATCCTTAACCTCTTTTAATTCTTTTTAATGAATTCTTGTCTTCTTGTTGATTTATCAAATAAACAATAAATACTTAAAACAAAATTCAATCCACAACCACAACACAAGTATTTAAACAATCAAGTAACCAATCAACCAAACCAATCAATTTTCCAATCAACCACAATATCCAAACTAAGATATAAGTTTTAGCTTTTGTTTGTTTGTAGCCTTGTATATATGAAAGTTTGATTCAAGCCCTGTAATTAATGCAAGCCCTGTGATAATGAATTTTCTTTCTCAAAATGAAGTGTAATATAAAATTCAATGCTCTTTCCAAAAGCTTAGACGTTAAATAAACTTTTGGTTTAAAGAGTCTTTGGGTATTTCACCAATCAACGTACTCCCTTACGGTTTCCACAAAGTATGGATCAACCAACGTACTCCCTTTCGGTTTCCACAATCCCAAAGACAAATTAAGTTTAAGTTTACTTAATATCAAATCCACGTAGTGTTTAAGATTAAGGAATTTAAAATATCCACATAGTTCTTATATGTTGAAAGTAAAAAGAGTAAGGGAAAGAGAGAGTGAGACCACAGTTTTTACAAGGTTTGGCTTATCCTTAGCCTATGTCCTCGCCTTTGGAAAACCACCAAAGGATTCCACTAAACCAGTTCCTTTTTGGGTGGAACAACATCATTACACACTCCTTCAATAGGCAAGAGCACCGCCTCTCCAAGTGATATCCCCTCACTCGGTCACTCCTTCAATAGGCTAGAGCTACACCACTCTAAGTGATACCCCATGTTTAGCCAATGATCCAAACAATTCTTGGAGTCATCAATCTACAAGAAAATCAAAAATAATTTCTGTGTACAAGAAACACTCTCTAAAAAAAGCAAGTTAGTACAAGTTCAGCACTATATACTTCAATGTAAAAATATCAATATCAAATAGAATGACGCTCAAGTGTAGAATTCACCAAATTCTTTCTTAGATGAAGATTGGAAGTAGAAACTCAGAGTATTAAGGATCAGCAATTCAGAATATCTTAGCAAAAGAGTTTTGCAATGAGTGCTCAAAGAACTTTGTAAGAACAAGAGTGCTTTCAGCTTATCAATTAGATTTTTCAATTCTTTGTTTGTTTTGATTTGAAAACCATGTGTTTATAGGCTTTCAAAAATGTTTTCATGTTGCCCAAGATTACTTGGAGTATCTTTCAAGTTTTTAGAAAATTTTGGGTACAAGCAACCTTTATTTCGAATTTAAAACATTTAAAAAATTTTCCTGTTAACAGTGTTCAGATGACTGGAGTCTCGAGTTCAGACGACTGAAGTTCCTTAATGCTTTGAAAATATTGAACTAGACACAAGGTCAGATGTCTGATCTTGGGGTTCAAACTTCTGAAGTCCTGGGTTCAGACGACTGAAGTCAGCGTTTAGTCCCCTGATATGCTTCTGCATGTTTTTGAGTTTCACCAATAAATCTTCCGACGACTGAACTTAATCTACGGTCTTCTGAAGTAATTCTTCAGACGACTGAGCTTAAACTTCAGTCTTCTGAAGTTGACTCTTCAATCTTCTGGGCAGTGACTTCGGTTTTCTAAACAGTTCATTTTTTGGTTTTTTATTTTTAGTTTCCAAAATTTGTTTTGCTTTCTTTCTTTACTCTTTTATAAAACATTTTTTGGAGTTTTAAAATAGGTCTCTAAGTCTATGTATTACCCCTAAAAGTGCTTCAAAATATTTCAAATGATATTTTAAATATTAAAGTACTTACATAAAGACTTCTAAAACTTTTCACATTCTAACTACTTAAGTCTTCATGCTTTGTCTTTCTTCGAGCTCTCTCGCTTTGCTTTTCTTTGGCTCTCAACAAATCATCCATGTCCTCATTTTTTTAAGCTTTAATATATCATCTTTAAAACCATGATTTTGATTCTTTAAGCTTTATTTGATCCTCGTGAGTACTTTGACCTTACTTTCACATATATGAGCCCTAAAATAACGTCACTTAACCAAATATGTTAAGTTTCACTTATTTGTTAGCATCAAAACAAGATTTTAAGTCTTGTAAGGCCAACAATTTGGTATTTAATGGTTGTCAAGTTTGTGTTTAGGATCATACTAACTAGATCATATTGATAACATGTGACACACAGTGGCTTGAAACAAAAGAAGACCCACAAGATTCATTGTTGTAATTTTATAAGTTTAATATTGGGTCTATAATAGTAATATAGGAATGGTCTGTAATAATTAATGCATGGCGTACATGTAAGAACTAAAACTCAAAGACCATAGATTGGCATTTTCGGTTGACTGACGCCAGATTTTTTGGCGTACTTAAAAAGGTCTTAAAGAGACCCTAGGTCCCAACACAAATGCACAATCACTCCCTATAATAACTTGCTCAATCAGGGAATCAAATTGAAATGGAGTGAACATAATAGGCATAAAATGAGAGAGGTCGAGCGATCAAACCCCAAGTGTTCAAAACACCTCGGGCGCCCGAACCACTGGGAAGTTAGCAGGTTGACCTGGTTTCGGGCGATCGAACCAGAAATGAGTGTATCATCCAGCCGACCAAAATAGTGTCAGAACACTTTTCACCAACTCGGGCGCCCGAACCTTCGTGTTCAAAATGGCATTGGGCAACCGAACTTGTAAGTTAGGTTAACCGAACTTAGCTTTGGGCACGTGAACCTTTAAAAATTGATTTTCTGAATGAGTTTATTCAGGCACCCGAATCTCTCGGATTAAAATTAATTTTTACTGAAATTAAAAGGGGTAAACTAAGTTCATTTTTCTAGACTTGTTTTAATCTTTTCTAATTATCCCCATTGAGTCCCCAACGGTCAAAAATTTCCCCTTTCCTATATATCTATATATTCATTTGTAATAATTAGTAAGGATTAGCAAAAATAATTAAGGCAAAATTCTCTCAAATTCAAAAATCCCTTTTTAGCCTATACTACTTCCAAACACTTATACACTTCATTCTTCTTGATCTTTCAAGTGTTATGAGTATTTCTAAAGTGCTTGTGCTAAATCTCACTTGCTCATACTCTCATTTGCTATATTGATTGTTTGATTTTTGTTGAGCTATTTAAGTTCTCCCATCAATTTTATTTGATAAATCTTTGGTGAGAAGACTTAGTGGCTTGTGGTTCTTGCATTGTCATTGCAAGTTACCTTAGCTGATATTTTTGTGTGCAAAAATCATTTTCAAAGCTTGCATTCAAATATCCATTGTTCTTAGTACATTGAGAACATCTTATTAAGGTTGTTTGAATCATCTAGCTAGCATATTTGAAACCTTGATCTGATACTGTGATATTCAAATATTGTGTTTCAAATCTTGCTCTGATATACACTCTTGTGCTTTATTAGATGAAGTAATTATTCTGAGTGTTACTTGCACACGTAAAGCACCGAACTTATAGTTCATACATATTGATTTGCATTGATTATACTGTGCTGAATCGGTACATAACTTACTTAGTGTAAGAAGCATTTCCGTGTATGTAAAGTTTAATTGATTGTTGCATTCTAGGTGTAAGCCTGAAGAGGAAGACTAGCCCTGTGGAATAGTCTCGGATTGGCTTAGACCCGATTAGGAAAGCTAGGTGCACCATCCTGGTAAGGTATGTATTGGTTGAGGTCAGCCCCGTTAATTGACCTGGTTGTAATTGTTGCTGCTCCACCCGTTAAGTGAGCTTTAGTGGAATCATCGGGCTTGTGAGCTAGAGGCGGGGACGTAGGCAATATTGGCCAAACCCAAATAACATATCGTGTGTCTTTTTATATTTATGTACTTTATATTTACCATACATGTATGTTATAGTGTGAATGATGCGCATGATTTAAATTTTCGCATATTATATTTATCTGCGCATTTGGGATTGCATAGAAAGACCTTAGGTTGAGTAATACTGTTGTTAGATTAGTTGAACTTTGGAGGAAATTTTTAAATACACAATTCACCCCCCTCCCCTCTTGGGAATACACCAAAGTTAACAGATATTTGATTTTGAAATAGCTTTAATAGCTCGATTTCTTCCTTAGGAACCATCTGAGGAAGAATTTACTAAAAAAATATTAAAATATTTTACATAATATTATTCGCATATAATCATGTTGACCTTATAGGTCATATCCCATTTTGATTATGACAAATACTTTGGTATTTAATGGGTGATGAGTTTGTGTTCAGGACCAATCAGAAGTATCATATGGTGCACGCACATGGCACAAGAAGTGAAAACCTGAAGACCCTGAAAACTATTTCGTGTTGTATTGTAATTCAATCCTACATTTGGGTCTGTAATAGTAACATAGGAACATGGTCTGCAATAATTAATGTAAGCTGTAATGACCTACTTAATTTTCACATATTTTTTTTCCTTTTAAATAATAAATCACAATATCAACATTTCACATCTAGTAGGTCATAATCAACCTGAACCTGTGGGTATCAGGGATACACCAGAAACACAATACAGAAGCCTAAACAGTAGGAAACATAAAATCATATAATATCATAAATCCAACATCACTCATCACAATACCAGAGTTACTACAACCACTGTATTTATGTATACATAATACACAACCCAAAAGAAACCTAGGGTCACTTTCCACAAAGTCCATCTGACTCAACCAAAACACTTACCCTTCAGAAAGGGCAAACCAACTTTAGCTACCTCAGTGGAGCTCTATCCGCTCTCTTATCAGGGGCTCCTGAAATGATCATATAATTTAGGGTGAGACACCTCTTAGTAAGGGAAATAAACTAATACTGGTGTGTGACAATATAAGTATTCCGTGTTATACATAAACTATACAGAAATATATTTAGTAAACTGTTATGTCATATCTGGGGAAACATATATCATCATAACATGGCAGAACATACTGCATTTTCATAAACTTAATTCATCTCTTATAATAATAATAATAATAATAATAATAATAATAATAATAATAATAATAATAATAATAATAATAATAATATGAAAACAATCTTAGTAGGTTAGCTGGCTGTTGTCATGTATTACCCCCACATGACTAGGTTGTGTGGCCCAAGCCAATCAGGTTCTAATAACATATAACATATAATCAAACTGTGATACATGGATATTTTATACTATTAATTGCCAAATCAATATCATCACATCATTTTGCATATATACTTATATCATGAAAATCATTGGCCCATACGCCGGTATTTCATATTTTAACATAGCTCGGTGCATACGCCGGCAAATCATATCCATAGCACGGCCCGTACGCCAGCAAAACATATCCTTGGCATGGCCCATACGCCGGCAAATCATATGAATAGTATGGCCCGTATGCCGGAAAATCATATCCATAGCACGGCCCGCACGCCGGCAAAACATATCCATAACACAGCCCGTACACCGACAATACATGTAAAAATTCTCAGCTCGTACGCTAGTTTTTCATTATAAAAATCCATATCTTTATCATATTCCCAAAAAACAGTATTTCATTATAAATTCTACTTATGTCACACGAAATTGGTTGCATACATATTTAAACATATCATCTTTTACAGTAGTATTTCCCAAACATAAAGCATATATACATCTATTTATTTTCCTGAAATCAAATGTTGTAATAACATACATACATTTTCAAAAAATAACTAGCTTAGTTTATCCCCTTACTTGATTCCTAAAAAGCCCCTAGGAAAAATAGTCCTGCACCTGCAAGGTTCCCCATTCAACACGTTGAAAATGATATTTCCTAGAACTAAACCTTAGTATTTCTACGCCTAATACACTTTTTACAATTGTCAAGAAGTCAAATATTGAGTAGAAAGTCTTACCCTAGATTTGGGATGAATTCCGAACTAGTCCCACCAATGATCCACTCCAGCAGGTGTGTAGAACTTCCCCAGGAGTGTCATGGTGGCTTCGGATCATCGATCCGGTGAAGAACGGACCCAGAAATTAAGAGAGAAGAGTGGAAATGAAGGAAGAGAAAAGTGAGAATTCTACGCTGAAATTCTGTCAAAAAATAGCGTTTAGGGCTATTTATACTCGGACCCTCGTTGATGAGCCACATCACCTCGTCAACGAAGTCATGAAGGAAGTTCGTCGACGAACTTTGTTTCTCGTTGACAAAATTTAGAGATGAGAGGATTATCCTTCAGTATTTTCTCATCGACGAAACGTACCCTCGTCGACGAGCTCAATTGTAACTTCATCGATAAACGCGAAGCGTTTGTCGATAAGGCCTACTGCCTCTTTCCTTTCCTTTCCATTATTATTTAAAATATTATAATTTCTCCGGGTCATTACATTCTCCCCTCCTTACAAAATTTCGTCCTCAAAATTTTCTCTTCACATAATTCACCATCCCTTAAAGAAAAATGGTCTACTTATTTTATTACTTACACTCACTTATGGCGGAGGAATACCATGGTTACATATCGAGTCCTAGGAGATTACATATACAAAATAAAACTCTCCCAAAACTAAAATGCTAGTTATTAATTAAACCTTTACATGTACCTGTAAAAGAAAATTTCCTATTTTCTTACATTTTACTTGTCATATCTCTTTGAATAAATGCGGACACTTTTGCTTTATCTGCTTCTCGGACTCCCAAGAAGCTTCCTCCACTCTATGATTCCTTCCCAAAACTTTTACCAAAAGAATCTTCTTACTACATAACTCTTGCACTTTCTTTTCTAAAATTTGTACTGGCACCTCCTCATACACAAGTGAATCACTAAGTTCTAATTCAACATAACTGATAATATGAGAAGGGTCTGGGACGTATTTCCTCAACATAAATACGTGGAGTACGTCGTGAATTCTGGATAACACAGGTGGCAAAGCTAGCCTGTAGGCAACCGGACCCACATTTTAGAATCTCAAATGGATTGATAAACTTAGGGCTAAGTTTACCCTTCCTCCCAAACCTTATAACCCCTTTCAACGGAGCTATCTTCAAAAATACATGAACGCCAACTTCAAATTCTAGGTTCCTGCGGCAATTATCAGCATAACTCTTCTTTCGACTCTGAGTTGCACTGATCCTGTCTCTGATAAGCCGAACCTTATCACATGCTTGCTAAACAAGCTCTGGTCCCACTACTCGCCGCTCACCCACTTCTTCCTAAAATAAAAGAGAACAATATCTCCTACCATATAGAGCTTCAAACGGTGTCATGTCAATGCTGGTCTGATAACTGTTATTATACGTGAATTCCACCAACGACATGAACTGAATCCAACTACCCCCAAAATCTAATACGCATGCTCGGAGCATATCTTCCAATATCTGTATCGTCCTCTTAGTCTGTCTATCCTTTTGAGGATGGAATATCGTGCTAAAAGATAACTTAGACCCTAGTGCTTCCTGCAAACTCCTCCAAAATAGTGACGTAAAGCGTGGGTCTCGATCCGACACAATAGATACCGGCACCCCATGAGAATGAACTACCTCCTGAATGTAAATCTCTGCCAAACAGTTGAGGGAGTAGCTGATCTTGATAGGCAAAAATTGGGTGGTCTAAGTCAAACGGTCAACAATCACCCATATGGCATTTTGGCCGTGCAACGCCGTCGGCAGTCCTGACACAAAATCCATAGATATATGATCCCACTTCCACTCTGGGATAAATAATGGTTGTAACTGCCGTACCGGCCTCTGGTGCTTAGCTTTTACCTACTGACACGTCAAACACTAGGCTACATATTCAGCAATCTCTTTCTTCATACCACTCTACCAGTATGACTCTCGCAGATCCCTATACATTTTCGTACTACCCGGATAAACTGTGTACAAATATATGTGAGCCTCCTCTAAAATAGTCTTCAGGATCTCAGTATTGGAAGGAACGCATAATCTGGAACAGAACCACAAAGTTTTGTCATCTACAACACTGAATTCCTCCCCCTGGCCACTCTGCACTCTATCCATCAACTCTACTAATTCTGGGTCTTCTTTCTGAGCAGCTTTAATCCTCTCCTACAGAGTAGGCTACACCATTAAACTAGCAATACGAGCTTGAGAACCACTATCGACCAACTCTATATCGAATCTCTTCAAATCCATCATGATCGGATAACACTGATTCCTTAGATTTCCTGCTCAACGCATCAGCTACCACGTTTGCTTTACCTAGGTGATAACCAATGGTATAATCAAAATCCTTAATTAGCTCCAACCACCTTCTCTGCCTCATATTCAATTCCTTCTACGTGAAAAAGTACTTCAAACTCTTGTGGTCAGAAAAGATCTCACATCGCTCACCATACAGGTAATGCCTTCAAATCTTCAATGCATGTACTACTACAGCCAATTTAAGATCATGGGTAAGGTAGTTCTTTTCATGTTCTTTTAACTGTCTGGAAGCATACGCCACCACCCTGCCATGCCGCATCAACACAGCCAAGTCCTTTCAAGGACGCATCACTGTAAATGACATAACCCTCACCCCCTGATAGGATGATTAATACTGGTGTTATGACTAGCTTCTGCTTCAATTCCTGAAAACTCTACTCACAGCTGTCGTCCCACTCAAATCTAACATTCTTCCTCGTCAGTCGTGTCAGAGGTCCAAAAAATGCTGAGACTCCCTCAACAAAACGACGGTAATACCCAGCTAGCCCTAAGAAACTCCTGATCTCCTAGACATTCCTCGGTCTAGCCCAATTACAACCGCCTCAATCTTACTAGGATCCACGAAAATACCATTTCTAGATATATAATGCCCCAAGAACACGACCTTCTCAAGCAAGAATTCACATTTACCCAATTTAGCGTACAACTTCTTTTCTCGTAGCATTTGCTGAACCTACCTCAAGTGTGCCTCATTCTCCTTATAGCTCCTCGAATAGACCAGTACATCATCAATAAAAATAGTGACAAATTGATCTAGATATGGATGAAAGATCCTATTCATCAGATCTATAAATATTGCGAGAGCATTCGTCCGACCAAATGGCATAACAAGGAACTCATAATGCCCATAAATGGTCCTGAAGGCCGTCTTCAAGACATCTTAGGCTTTCACTTTTACCTGATGATATCCTGATCTAAGGTCAATCTTCGAATACACCAGTGTACCTTGGAGCTACTCAAACGAATCATCTATATGGGGTACAGGATATTTGTTCTTAATCATCACTTTATTAATCTCTCTATAATCTATACACATCTTCATAGACCTGTCTTTCTTCTTCACAAATAGAACTCGAGCTCCCCATGGAGATACACTGGGTTGTATGAAGCCCTTATCAAGCAGATCTTGCAATTGATTTTTCAATTCTGCCAATTTTGCTAGTGCCATTCAGCAAGGTACTTTGGAAATCGGCATTGTACCTGGAAGTAGATCAATAGGAAAATCTACCTTGCGATCAGGTGGCAAGCCTGGTAACTCCTCTAGAAAATCATTTGTAAACTCTTTTACTACTGGCATGCTAGCAAGTTTCACTTCATTCTCTGACATCTCCTTCACAACTGCCACAAACTCCTGACAACCACTCAACAATAGTCTTCTAGCCTGGATAGCTGAAACTAGCTGAGGCGGGGATTGCACTCGCGACCCTACGAACTTAAATTCTACTCGTCCTAAAGGTCTGAATATCACTTCTCATGAACGGCACTCTATGCTGGCAAAATTAGCTGCTAGTCAATCCATGCCAAAGATTACATTGAATTCGTGCATATCCAGCACTATTAATCGGCAGACAAGATTTTCCCTTAAATATTAATTAAACAACCCCGGAGCGCTCTACTACATCTTAATGCTGACCCAGTCGGTGTAGATAAAAATAATTCAATGTCTAACAACTATATTTCTACCCCACATAATCTAGTGCACTCTAAAGACAAAAGTGAGTGTGTAGCTCCTGAATCAAACAATGCAATAACATTAAAAGAAAGCATACTAACCATACTTTTCACCACATCGCTGGCTGTCTCAGCATCACCCAACATCAGAGTGAACACTCTAGCTAGAGTTGTATTCCTCTGCTGGACCCCTCGTGGCGCCTAATAACCTCCCCTATATGGTTTGGGAGTAGGAGCTACATCTGGTGGTGTAGGGCAATCTCGCACCATATGAACCTGCCTACCGCAACGGTAGAAGACAACTCCGCCTGATCAGCACTCCCCTTAGTGTCTCCTTCCACAAGTCTGGCAGACTGGAGGACCCTGCACTGCTTGTACCTCATGACCTCCAGTCTCCTGCCTCCATCCTCTACTATGGTTTCCTCTCCTCCATTGATTCTGTCTAGGACCCTGCTGATAGCCCGAAGATGCAAATCTCTTCTTCTGTTCCTGCTCCTCTGCATCCAAATGCTCACCAACCTCTGCCAAGGCTGCTCTACCAACCAGCTCAGCGAAATCCTGGATCCGTAGCACCACCACCTGCTTGAATATACTCCACCTCAAACCTCTTTCAAACTGCCTTGCTTTCTTTACCTTACTAGGGACAATAAACGAAGTGAAGTAAGAGAGCTCGATAAAATGCACCGCATATTGCTAGACTAATAACTGTCCCTGCTTCAGACTCAAGAACTCTTCCACTTTAGTCTCCCTAACAGTAGCTGGTAAATATCTATCGAAGAACAATTCTTTAAATTGAACCCAAGTCATGGCTATTGGCGTAGTCCTTTGCTGCTCCAAAAGCCACACAGCAGTCCACCACCTCTCAGCCTCCCCTATCAGTTTATAGGTGGCGAAGAGGACCCTTTGTTCTTCTGTACACTATAGTACCGCCAAAACTTTCTCAGTCTCCTGCATCCAATTCTCAGTGGCTGCAGGTTCGACTCCTTTTGAGAATGTCAAAGGATTCATCTTCGTAAACTTCTCTATAGTACATCCATGGCCAACCGATGGACCACCTTGCTCCCTAAAGCTCCAAGCAATCTCAGTGATAACCTACTGAGCCATGCTATGTAATACTACGTCAGAGTCAATCCTAACTGCACTCGAGAGCCCTGCCCCATCACTGTTGCTCGCATAGGCACTACCTCCTCCTAGATCCATCCTAAAAAATAATAAATGTATCTTAGGAACCCTATACTTATAACTTACACACCTAACATAGTTCCCCATTTTAACTTCCTAAACTCATTCCTAACTCCAGTCAAACATTCTAGGAGCACAACCCGATAATAGTTTACTATGGTTTTCCTAAATTTGTCACCCTAGGAAAAACACAGAAACCACCGCGGAAGTCCTGCCTCTAGACTGTAGAACAAATCCTTAAATCATTTTCCTATACTCTGGTATCGTTTCCGTTGTATTCTAAAGTCTACAGAACCTAGCATCCTAGGCTCTGATATCAAATTGCAACGACTTGCTTAATCTTCGCATAATTTTTTTCCTTTTAAATAATAAATCACAATATCAACATTTCACATCTAGTAGGTCATAATCAACCTGAACCCGTGGGTATCAAGGATACACCAGAAACACAATACGGAAGCTTAAGCAGTAGGAAACATAAAATCATATAATATCATAAACCCAACATCACTCATCACAACACTAAAGTTACCACAACCACGGTATTTTTGTATACATAATACACAACCCAAAAGAAACCTAGGGTCACTTTCCACAAAGTCCATCTGATACTAGTATGTGGCAACATGAGTATTTCATGTTATACATAAACCATACAGAAATATATTTAGTAAATTGTTATATCATATCTGGGGAAACATATATCATTATAGCATAGCAGAACATACTGCATTTTCATAAACATAATTCATCTCAAATAATAATAATAATACAAAAATAATCCTAGTAGGTTAGCTGGCTGTTGTCATGTATTAGCCCTAATGACTAGGTTGTGTGGGCCAAAGGCGGGACCTGACAATGGTTGGCCGACCACTGCTAAGTCAAAAGTACAGTCTATAAGTCTGATGGGTTTGTCAGACCTGGTCCGTACACTAGGGGCGCTCACACTTCTTAAAATCACATCAACTATCCGTCATCACGCTACTCCGTACAGCAGCGTTAACACAATATCGAGATGATCACGAACGCATAGCATCAGTACCGTGCAAGTGCTAGCCTAAACCAAGCCAACCAGGTTCTGATAACATATAACATAAAACCAAACTGTGATACTTGGATATTTTATACTATTAATTGGGAAATCAATATCATCACATCATTTTCCATATATACGTATATTATGAAAATCATCGGCTCGTATACTGGTATTTCATATTATAACATAGCTCGACGCGTACGTTGGCAAATCATACCAATAGCACGGCCCGTACGCCGAAAAATCATATCCATAGCATGGCTCGTACGCCGACAAAACATATCCATAGCACAGCCCATACACCGGAAATACATGTAAAAATTCTCGGCTCATACGCCGATTTTTCATTATAAAAATTTATATCTTTATCATATTCCCAAAAAATAGTATTTCATTATAAATTCTACTCATGCCGCACGAAATAGGTTTCATACATATTTAAACATGTCATCTTTTGCAGTAGTATTTCCAAACATAAAGCATATATACATATATTTATTTTCTTGAAATCATATGCTGTAATAACATACATACATTTTCATAAAATAACTAGTTTAGTTTATCCCCTTACTTGATTCCTAAAAAGCCCCAAGGAAAAACAGTCCTGCACCTACAGGGTTCCCGTTCAACACCCTGAAAATGATATTTCCTAGAACTAAACTTTAGTATTTCTACTAGTACTACACTTTTTACAACTGTCAAAAATCAAATATTGAGTAGAAAGTCTTTCCCAAGATTTGGGATGAATTCCGAACTAGTCCCACCAACGATCCACTCCAGTAGGTGTGTAGAGAACTTCTCCAGGAGTGTCATGGTGGCTTCGAATCGTCGATCTGGCAAAGAACGGACCCAGAAATTAAAAGAGAAGAGTGGAAAACCGAAGGGAGAGAAAAGGGAGAATTTTGCGCCGAAATTCTATCAAAAAATCGCGTTTAAGGCTATTTATACTCTAGCCCTCGTCGACGAGCCATGTCACCTCGTCGACGAGGTCATGAAGGAAGTTCATCGATGAACTCTGTTTCTCGTCGACGAAATTTAGAGATTAGAGGATTATCCTTCGGTATTTTCTTGTTGACGAAATGTACCCTCGTTGACGAGCCCAATTGTAACTTCGTCAATGAACGTGAAGCATTCGTCGACAAGGCCTACTGCCTCTTTCCTTTCCTTTCCATTATTATTTAAAATATTATAATTTCTTCGGGTCACTACACCTTACCTGCATGGTAGGATGAATAAGTTCAAGACTATAAATGGACCTTAGGGAACACCCTTCGGTCAACCAATGCCAGATTTTTTGGGTTAATTCTCAAATGCCTTAAATCAACCATAGGACACTCATACATATTCATATATATATATATATATATATATATATATATATATATATATATATATATATATGTGTGGTTATAAGACAAGGGTGATCACATAAGTAAATAAAACTGAAATGCACTTAAAATGAATGTTCGGCCGACCATACTTCACAAGTATATATTTGTTGGTCAACCGAACTGATCATCAGGTCAACTGTTTGACCACTGCTTGGTCGACCAAACATGGCTCAATTCATTTTACCCAGTCGACCAAACTCCCACCGAAGTCAACCTTTGACTCTTCGGTCGACCAACCAAATTTAAATGGGCAACGCCCTCGTCGACCGAACCCACACGTAGGAGAATCCAACGCTCTGGTCGACCAAACTACTTAGTTCAAATTCACCTAGTCGACCGAACTGCGCGGAAAGGAAAAATTGCCTTAGAACCCCGTTGACCGGTTGACTGAACTTTTAGTTCAAATCTTTCCTGGTCGATCGAACTTGCACACTCAGTCAACCGAACATTGCCTTTAGCCGACCAGTGCTCTCGGGTTGCCCTATTATTTTTACCGCGGTTAAAATATTTAAATGGGGTTAATTTTGTTAAAATGTTTTTAAACAATCCTAATTATACCCTACATGTCTTGAACAGTTATATTTTTGGGGAGCTCTATATATACCCCTTCATTTGCAAAAATTAGCATGAGATTAACAAAATAATTAGCAAAATCCTCTGAATCTCAAAAAGTCTATTTTTCATATTCAAGCTATATACTCCCATTCTTACTCATCCATATTGCAAATACCACTTAGTAAGAGTGCTCGTGTTCATCTCACCAAATTTAAACTCTCATTTGCTCGTTTTGATTGAGATTAATTTTTCTTTGAGAGTAAGCTTCTAGTTTTTCTAGGGGGATTCGTAAATAAGCCTTCCATAGAAAAACTTCTTAGGGCTTCTGAGTTTTGCATTTTCATTGCAATACTCAAGAGTTTATATTGTATTTTGGTTGTGAAATAATATTTTACAAATCGATTTCAAATATATTTTGTGGTTTATTTTGAGAAAAATATTTATTGAAGGTATTTGAAGTGTGCTTGAAGATAAATACTATTTTGCAAACCGATTTCAAATATCTTTTGTGATTTATCTTGAGAAAAATATTTTGAGATATTTATTAGTGTGCTGAAGATTTTTGTTGTCATACCTTTTGATTGAGATTATCATTTTATTACAAAGATCAAATAAATATTTTACAAACCATTTTTGAATATCTCTTATGGTTTATATTGAGAAAAATTATTTGTTGAGATATTTGAAGTGTGCTTGTGATCTTTGTTTATGCATTGTGATTGAAATCATTATTTGACACAAAGATCATATCATTTACACTCTCATGCACTTATTACAATATTTGCATAATTATTTGAGAGAAGACACTTAGACTACATTGAGCTTATCAAATCATATCCTTTGGTAGTGTATTGATTATATTGTGTGTAGTACATATCAGCTTATGTAAGAAGCGTTTGTTTGTACGTAAAATTTTAAATTTGTTGTACTCTAGGCGTGGGTCTGAAGAGAGAGACTAGCCCTGTGGAATAGTCCCGGACTGGCTTAGGTTCGGTTAGGAAAGTTACGGGCATCATCCTGGTAAGGCGTGTTGGTTGAAGTCAGCCCCTTTAATTGACCTGGTTGTAATCGGTACCGCTTCACCCGTTAAGTGAGTCATAGTGGAATCCTTGTGCTGGTGTAGCCAAGGCGGGGACATAGGCAACTTGGCCGAACCTCGATAACATATTGCGTGTATTGTTTACTTTTCCGCACTTTACTTTTACTGCACATGTATGTTTATTTGTTGATTACATAGACTGGCCTTAGGTTGCGTATTACTGTTGTTAAACCGATTGACCTAAGTGATAAATTTTAAATACCCAATTCACCCCCCCCCCTCTTGGGGTTGTACCTAATAAATCATATACAACACATGTAACATATTTACTAGTAATATATGTATATGTGTATATTAAGGTTTTTTTTTCTATAATGATGTATAAATATTAAAATTTTCATATAATTTTAGTTAGAAGCTTAGAGCATTCATGTCATATTAACTTATAATTTAAAGAATTTTTTTGTCCATGTATCTATAACAATGATGAACAAAACTAGACTGAAGGTCTCATTCCAAACATCCTTTTTCTTTCAAGTCTAATAATAACATCTCATATCTATATTTGTATTTTATAATTTTAACAAAATATAAATTTTATAAAATGATTTTAAATATTCATACTTTAATATTTGTCCACTAAATTATGACAATATATATTAACTTATTTTAAAAATATGTCTAAATTTTATTAAAAGTTATAGAAATATTTTGAATAATATTGTTCATATATTTGCTAGTTTTTTTTTTCTCTAAATATAAAATCTTAAAAAACCAAAAAGGAAAAAAAACTATATCCCACTGCAGGCCCAACAGTAGTTTGGCTCCCTTGTGGCTTTTTTAGAAAGACTTAAAAAAAACAAAAAAAAAAATACACAGAAGAAAAGAAGTCTTTTTTATATTATTTTAAAATTATTTGGTCCCCTTGTGAGAATAGGAATTGATGGAAATAAAAATTAGCTTTGAGTATTTGGTAAAAAAAAGTTGCATAGTATCTAAAAGTATTTAAAATGACTAAAATAAACATGTGCTTTTAAGAAATATAATTAGTGCATTTGATAGCTTTGTAATATTTGAAAAAATTTAAGGACAACAATGTAATTAAATAATTTATTGAAAAAAAAGTTAATTTTTAATTTTTAAAAGTTTCAAATTTGTAACTTCTTAAAGTTCATCAAAAAAGTTAAAAATTGACTTTTAAAAGTTTAAAAAGTAATTTACTAAAATACATTTGACAAAATTTTAATTTTAAAAAAAAGTTGGAGCAAAAAAGGGGCTAAACTCACCAATAACTATATTTAGGAGTATAAATTTTAAATTTTAAATTTAGACAGATAAATTTGAATAAATTTAAATATAATTTTATATTATATCTCATCTAAATTTTATTTATGAGTTGATCTTCATGATGAATCTATATATAAGCTTTTAACTCTTGATATTCAAACAAAGAATTACAATATGGATAATAGATCCACTAATCAATCTGCTAATCTAGAAATGATCTACAGAGTCTATTATAAAGTTTCAACCTTAACTGTCTTTTCAAATGCAAACAAAGAAAGTCCAAAAGGAACTACCCTCTTATTACAAGCAAATAATGATAGAACATCGTTAGTATCTCAACCAAAGAAACTTCTTTGGCATGAGATTCAAACCTGGGGTGGGGGGGAATGGGACTTTGAAGAACTTAATGAAAATGAAGGAAAAGCTTTAAAAATTCATAAGACAGTGGCAACAACTATAATACAGGATCCAGATGGCAATGTTAAAATAAATTTTCAAGCACAAACACCATTATCTAGAAGCATGAGTCTAGGATCTTCAAGATCAATAAGACAACCAGAAGAATTAAGTAGAAAAAGTGTTTCAAGTGTTTACACCAAACCAAATAAGTATTACAAGCTTAAAGGAGTAAATTTTGAATTTGAAATTCCTCATGATTATTATAAAGAAGATTCCGAAGGGTCAATTTCACCAACTTTATCTCAAGTTTTAGATGAAAAACAAAGGAAAAACTTATTAATCATAAATAAAGAATTTGAAATTGATATGGAAACCTTAAGAAAAAACAATAAGCACGAACCTAATAATAAAAATAGAGATGAATTTTTTAAAAAGCATAATAAATAAAAAAGGGAAAAAATCAAAATTGAATGGATAGAAGAAATGAAAAAGATTCACAAAAATATTCCATTTTTTAAATATTACAAAGATAGATACACAGTTTGTACTATACATGATAATAAAAAGACTTGGAAGCTAGCTAATAAAAATTAGGAACTATCCTCCATACATCCACCATTAGACTTATTAAAGGTAGAATACAAAGGAATAAAAATTATAGCTTCTTCACCATATAAAGAAGTAAAAGAAGGAAGTAATGTAATAGATCAAATTATTAGTCAAAATAATTGCACAAACCAATTACTTCACACAATGGCAAATCAAGCTACTAGAATTGAAAATCTTTTAGAAAAAACATTAGATCCTAAGATGAATAAGATCTTTGAAAAGGGAGAATCTAGTAAGATAAAGAAGCAAAAACCTATATATGAGTCTTTTACGGTAAAAGATGATTTTAAATTTAATCTAGAATCCAAAAATGAACAAGATATGAAAAAAAATCTTAGAAATACTTAAAAAGGATTATCAAGATAAAGGGAAGAATGTAAATACCTTGTGAAAAGAAGTCATCTACAATCTTGGGAAAAATTTTAATAATCATAATAATAGTGACTTAGAAATTAACAAATTAAGGAATTCTTGGAAAAATAAAAGTAAGCAAACTTATTATAAAAGGTCATGTTATCCTGATTGGTCACACCTAGTTTTGATTATGACAAATACTCTTGATACTGATAGTTGTACTACGACTTGCATGTGGGTTCACCGTGTGCGCGCTTTCGAACTAAAAGACATATCATGATGGCGTGCGGTGTTCGTGCCGAAGAATGAAGAATTGTGCTATGTATTTGTATTCATTATTTTATTTCTTCATTCTAGGATGTAAATTAATTATGAACTGTGCACTCCTATGGCTTGTAATAATTTGCATCATGCATGGCAGGTAGGTATGCTCTAATCAACCCTAGTTGGACTTTAGGTACCTACGTAGACCATAGAAAGACCTTAGGGAATACCCTTCGGTCGACCGACACTGGATTTTTTTAGTACACTCAAAAAGGCCTAAAATGACCCTAGGACACTCACTCTGGCACGTATATGAATGATCATTTGAAATAGGTGATCGAATGCTTAAAATAGAACCGAAATGCACAAAACATGCATGTTCGGTCGACCGAACCTTCGAGTTCAATATCACCCGGTCAATTGAGCCAGGACTGGGTCAACAGGTTGACCACAACCCAGTCGACCGAACTCTTATAGTTCATTTAACCTCTGTCGACTGAACTCCCTAGGAGTCAACATCTTGACCACCTAGTCTACCGAGTGTATTTTGAGTACCACCAACCTGGTCGACCGAGTTCCCACTTGTGGGAACTCAATGGTCTGGTCAACCGATCAGCTCAGTGCAAATTGACCTCGATCAACCGAACCTCACAAAAATGAGAAAATCACCTTGGACTTACAAGTCTAGTCAACCTACCGAGTTAGTTCATTTTAGTCCCGATCGACTGAACCTCGCAAAAAGGCTTCGAACTTACAAGTCCGATTGACCGAACCTATAGTTCATTTCATGCCTTATCGACTGAACCCCAAGAACTCTGGTCGACCGAACTTGTCCTAGTCGACCGATGCTCTTAGGTTGCCCCATGTTTTTACCGTAGCTAATACTTTTTAAAAGGGATTAATTTATTTTAATAATATTTAAAATTTTATAATTATGCTCACTGTGTCCCCAACGGTCAAAAATTCCTCTTTGCCTATATATACCCATTCATTTATCATAATTAAGAAGGATTAGCAAACTTGATTAGGCAAAAATTCTCTCAACATCCAAAATCCTTTATTAGCCAAATGATACTTCCAAACACTCACATACTCCTCATTCTTGATTTCTCCAAGCATTGTGAGTATTTTCTAAGGCTTAGTGCTTAATCTCTGTAGTTAGAACTCTCATTTGCATTATTTTTTGATTGATTTTATTTGAGAGTTTAGCATAAAAGTTCTTCCACCGATTTCATTTGATAAATCTAGTGTGGAAAGACTTTGAGGGTTGTGGTTCTTGCATTGTTGTTGTAAGATACCTAAACTTAGATTTTGTTTGCAAAAATCCTTTTCAAAAAGCTAATACTTCAAACAACTCCATTGTGCCTTGAATATTAGAATATATTATTGAGTTTGTTTGGTTGAACTTGCTTAGCATATTTTGAAACCCTTATTTGATTTTGTGTTATTCACATAGTGCGTTTCAAATACTGCTTGAATATACACTCTAGATTCGAACTAGAAATCTACACGTGATTGAGTGTTTAGCACACATTAGAGCACTGAGCATATTTACATATCATTCGTGCTTACATTATTGATTGATCTATATTGGTGCACACATCTGCTTGTCTAGAAGCGTATTTCCATGTACAAACATTTTATACACATTAGTTGTATTCCCGGCGCGGGCCTGAAGAGGGAGACTAGCCCTGTGGAATAGTCTTGGATTGACTTAGACCGGGGAAAGCTAGGTGTGTCATCCTGTTAAGGCGTGTTGGTTAAGGTCAGCCCTTGGAATTGACCTGGTTTGTATAAGTGTTGCTCCACTCGTTTAAGTGAGCATTCTAGTGGTAATCTTTGTGTTGATGTGGCCAAGGCGGGGATGTAGGCACAGTTGGCTGAACCCCGATAACATATCGTGCGTGTTCTTTACATTTCTGCACTTTACCTTTACTGCATGTGTATGTTTATTTGTTGATTGCGTAGATTGACCCTAGGTTGTATTACACTGTTGATAAAACTGGTTAACTTAGGTGATAAATTTTAAATACCCAATTCACCCCCCCTCCCCTCTTGGGGTTGCACCAAAGCTAACAGGTCAAGTCCTCCGACTTTATTATTTAAAGAAGAACCTTTAAAATCGAGTAGAACTTTTGATGGAACTACTCTTTATGAATGGAATATAAACGGTTTCACGGAATATCAAATAGTTACTTTAATCCAACAAATGACGATGGCAACTACAACCTATAAATTAAAGAGTAACCCAGAATTAGCAGTAGCCCATTTCCTTACTCAAGGATTTAATGGAACCCTCAAAGTTTTGTGGGATAATTATCTTACTCAATATGAAAAAGATGAAATTTTTTTTTTGGCTATCAAAATTAAGACAGAAGATGGTCAAGAAACTCAAGAGAGTGATGTCATTTCTTCTTTACTTTGGGCTATCCTTAGAGCCTTTATAGGAGAACCTGATAATGCATTAGAGAAAAATAGTGTAATATTAGTAAATCTAACTTGTCCAAAATTATCAGATTTCATATGGTATAAATATGTGTTTCTTGCAAAAGTTTTGTGAAGAATGGACAGAAGAAGTGGATTCTGGAAAGAAAAATTTATAGAGGGATTACCAAAACTATTTATCCAAAAAGTTCGTGAAATAATTAAGAATACTCTAGGAACAAATTATCCAAATATAACATTTGGTTAAATAATAATGTAATTAATCATAAGGATCTAAAATTATGTAATGAACTTAAAATTCAATCTCAAATGAGAAGTGAATTTAAGAAAAATAAAGGATAATTAGGTGATTTCTGTACTCAGTACAGTTATGAAAAGATTTAAGCCCCTTCAAGGAAAATTAAAAGACATTATAAACAAAAATCAACAAAGAAACATAATAAGAATTATGATGATAACTATTACAAAAATAAAAATAAAAATTACTATAAGCCTGCAAGTAATAAGAAGAAAACTGAAAGGTCAAATTGCAAGGACAAAAAGAAGTAACTTGTTTCAAATGCTGTAAAAAGGGTCGTTATAGTAGAAATTGCAAAATAAAAGATGAGATCAAAGAATTAGACTGTAGTGAGAAACTCAAAAAACAAATGATTTCTTTAACTATTAGTAGTGACTCTAAAGAAGAAATATCATCAGACTCTAACAAAATAATTAATGAACTCCAAGAAAGCTCATCGGATTATTCATTTGAATCCTTCGAAGAAAGTATCGAATCTTGTACTGAAGAAGCGGAATTTTGTGTTTGTGACAAAGGTTCAAAATCTTTAAATGTCATTTCAAAAGAAAGTAAAATTATGCCACAAATGTTAAAACATGTTGAAAACCTAGAAGTCAAAAGTAAATATTTGTCAAAATTAAAGGAGCAATTAATTCAAGAAGAAAAACCTAAATTTTCAAAAGAAGGATATAATATTAGAGAAATAATAGATAGATATAAAAGAAAGGAAATTTTATCAAGACAATTTAATCAACCCACAATTCAAGATTTACAACATGAAGTCAATAATACAAAAGAAGAAATAAATGATATCAAAAGGCAAATGTGTAGCTTGCAAATTAAGGTAGATTTACTTTATGATAAAGAAGAGATTCAGTCTGAAAGTGAGAAAGAAAAAAATAAAGAGAATCAAGAAAATGACGATGAAAAAAAGCATTTTTGGGATTTTTATCAAAAGCAAAATTACCTTAGACAAAAGAATTTTCTGAAGATAAAATTCCTACAAAAGCAATACCTATCCAAATGAATCAAGAATTATTAGAGCACTTCAAAAAGGAAAAGAAAGAATTATTAGATAAGAAATTAACCATAAAAAAGTAAATCTCCATGGAGTTGTTCTGCCTTTTACGTTAGAAATCAAGCTAAAATTGAAAAGGGAGCTTCGAGACTTGTTATTAATTAAAAACCATTAAATAAAGCACTTCAATGGATAAGATATCTTATACCAAATAAAAAGGATTTATTAAGTAAACTTTTTAATGTTTCAATTTTTTCAAAATTTGATATGAAATCTGATTTTTAGCAAATACAAATTGCAGAAGAAGATAGGTATAAGACTGCCTTTACAGTACCATTTGGACATTACAAATGGAATGTAATATCATTTTAGAATTTCAAAATATGATGAGTGAAACATTCAATCCCTATACAAAATTCATAATAGTATATATTGACGATGTTTTGGTATTCTTATAAACAATAGAACAACACTTCAAACATTTAAATACATTCTTTGAAGTAATCAAAAGAAACGGTTTGGTCATCTCTCAGCCAAAAATCTTAGGAAGTGTGAAGTATGCAAATCAATAAAGCAAGAACACATTAAGACCCACGAAATTAATACTACATAGGTTTATACAAGTCTTTCGATCTCTATATTTACCTATGCTGAAATATCCTATATCTATCCTATAATTTTCCCTTTCGGTAGCAAATCACTGGATCAAAATCATTTAATTAATGGCCAATTAATTAAAAGCAAAAAACTCAGAATAAATCAGACAAACTTATATGAAAATTACTTCAAATTAGCATAGAAAAGAAAGCATAGTTTGAAACCAGATTACATCGTTTTCCTAGAAATAATAAAATTAGTTCATACTAAAAATAAAATCCCGCACAAATGAATTCATCATACTTTATTTTCTCGTGGGAATGGAAAAAAAAAAAATTACAGATAGCCTTGCCGAAGCTTCCTTCTTTCATGCTTCAAGAAAACACAAAGAACTGCTGCCCGTGTTCCTTCGTCTTCTCTAGCGCTACCCCTCAAAACTAAAAAGAAAGCCTTCCTCTTTTCTTTTGCAACCTAGCGCAGCCTCCCAAAAGTCCCTTTATGCGGCCTCCTGTGTGCATCTCCCCCCAAAAGATTTTTTATAATTGACTAAAGATTTTTTTTTATTTTATAATTGACTTAAATAAATAGCCTTGAGTTCAAAATGACCTAATTTCAAGAATTTTATTATTTACCTAAAATATGACATATTTAGAGAGTTTAACCTAATAATTGTTCGTTGATTACGGATGAAAAACAAAAATCTTCGTCTCCAAAATTGAGCCAAGGGACGCAAAATGAAACCATTCATTGGGGAAAATCCATGGGTAACTCAACCATCGATGTTTAGAACCATATTATGTGAAATATTAGGATAGCACTAGACCACTCGTAACATTTTTTTTTTTACATGGATGTATGCAGAGAAACACAATATTGTAGACACCCCATTTTGTTCAGCTATTACATAACAAAACTTTTTGAAAAGTCTTCAAGTAAGTGTTAGGTTTCTAGGTCATAATATCTATCAAAATACTATAACTCCCATTCAAAGAGCTTTAGATTTTGTAGATAAATTTCCTGATGAAATTAATACAAAATCAATTACAAAGATTTTTAGGGTGTCTTAATTATGTTGCCAATTTTATTCCTAATTTAAGAATATTACTCAAACCTCTTTTTAGAAATCTTAAGAAAAATCCACCCACTTGGTCTAAAGAACACACTCAAGTAGCTAAAAAAGTTAAATTTGTTGTCAAAACTCTCCCATGCCTAAGTATACCACATCCAAAAGCCTTCATGATAATTGAAACGGATGCCTCTTATTTGGGTTATGGCATTCTTAAACAAAAGTTAGACTCAAAAGAAGTTCTTGTTAGGTTCCATTCTGGAGCTTGGTCAGGTCCTCAAGTCAATTATTCAACAATTAAAAAAGAGATTTTTTCGATTGTTTTAAGTATTCAAAAATTTCAAGATGATTTATTTAATAAAGAATTTATACTTCGTATTGATTGCAAAAGTGCAAAAGAAGTTTTAGAAAAGGATGTTAAAAATTTGGTTTCCAAACAAATTTTCGTCAAATGGCAAGCCCTTCTCTCTGTTTTTGATTTTCAAATTGAGTTTAATAAAGGATCTTGAAATTCTTTGCTTGATTTTATTACTAGAGATTTTCTCTAGGGAAAAATTGTCATGACAAAAGGCGAGTGATTATTATTCAAAAGTGAGTTATTCAAAAGAAGGTTCTCGTGAGGGAATCGTTATTCATAATAGGTTTCAACCACTCATAAGCCCTTCAATACCATCATCTCAGCCATCATTTAAAGAAATCACGGAAGAGCAAGCTTCCATTCCAAAAGAAGACGAGTTATGTTGACAAGCAGATTTTCAAGGATTTATTTGCAATTGAACCAGAGTGGGATTCGGCCACTCCCTTTGATGTCATTCAAAAATATTTCTTTAGAGGATGTCATTTTGACACCCTTGATCCTCTAAAGAATCAAAAGATTTATGAACTCATTTTAATTGAAACTAATTCAGTTTTTATTGATCATAACTACGATTCGAGAGATATCTTGAGAATCAATTTTCCTAAAATAAAAATTTTGAAAGTTATTACTCCCTCTGAATGGGGACAATGCGCTAGAAATTCAAAAAGATTTCAAGGTATTTTTAATCCCCAAACCTATGATTATAAAGACTACATTCAAGCTTGGTCAAATACTTTATTCATAAGAAACTTTAGCCATTCATGGGTTATTCACTTTGATCAAAAGATTTCAAAGAATTTTCCAAAATGGTTTCTTTCTTCGTTCCAATTTTTTGGCCCAGAAGAAAGTATTTTCCCTGAAGTTATTCGAAACGATTTTGAGTTTTTTCAAAAGAATTTCCATGCTTCTTAAGCGTTCTTGGATCGATCTTCAAAATTATTACTTTTTTTTTCCCATTTCATGATAACCTAGATATTTTGCTAGAACTATTGAATAGTTACTCTTGAAGTCAGTACTTTGTCTTACTCAAGAACCATTCGAAGAGTTTTCAGAGTCCATTGGTGGGATATGTAGCGCCCCAAACCCGGTGGGCCCAGAGTGCTACTATTTCCTTTACATTATATCTTTGATACCATAATTATGACGACCCAAACCCAAACAGGGGTCCCGGGTGTCCCTATCCATAAGCTCAATTTAAACATGCAGCGAAAAATAAATAAACCTCAATCACATTACCAGAGTTCTAAATCATTCCAGTTACACATTTGTATCTCCATGTTATATATATTACATCCCAAATAAACAAAACATCACAAAATCCAGTATCTCACCACACTTACAAAAACTAATAAAAACTACTCCCAACCCCATAGCACGCTAGGACCGATTTCCTATAGGACCTGAAGCATGAGATGGTTAATGGAGTGAGACACTTCTCAGTAAGGCGGATTAGGTTATCATCAATGTGTGGCTAACATGAGTTTCAGTGTGAACATAAAACATTCTTTCATTTAATTGAACCTGAAAAGCATTATTAAACTTGTACTCACACCTTTCTAACTGAAAATACATATATCTTTTAGGATAACATACTGTCAGCTCATTATAGCCCATTTTTTATAAATAACATATATGGATAGAGAACCTTCTTTATTGGGCCATCATGCACTATGAACCACCCCCATGATCGGGGTTATGCGGTCTGTAGATGGGACCTAGCATCTAGCCGGCCGACCAATGCTAAGTAAAAAAAAATGCTCTGAAGTACAATTTGCCTACCATAGCCTGGTCCGTACTCCAGGGGCGGTCGGCTCACGTCGTAGGCCAAATCGACTGTCTAAAGGCCTACACGTCCACTACTGTGTGACTGCACTATCTCTTCCACTAGTTGCGGTACCGAGCTTTTCACAAGGTCTAAACCCTCAGGGATTCATAAACCATATATATAATTTACGCAATAAAAAATGTAATGTGATCTCATTTTCATAAATCAGTATAAAATCTGTCATGTTCGCATTTTGTTGACGCTATGAGTCATTCCCAGTTTTGATAAAGACAAATACTCTTCGTATTTGATCCTTCAAGTTTGTGTGTAGGTTCATAATAACAAGATCATTTGATGGCACGTGAAGACTGAAGACCCTGAAGATTATTTTCATGTTGTAAGTCATTTCACTATTATCGAGTCTGTAATAGTAACATAGGGCAAAGGTCTGTAATAATCTGCATTGCATGCATGTAGGAACTTATAAGCTCAGATATGCCGTAGATTGACCATAGGGACTGAATGACCTTTGGGCACCCTTCAGTTGACTGATGCCGGTTTTTTTGGCGTACTTAAAAAGGCCCAAGAAAAGACCTTAGGTTCCTAAACATGTGCACAAATAGTCCCCATATCACTTACATAATCAAGGGAATTAATTGAAGCAAAAATTGGACTTAATTGAAAATCTTGTGAGAGGTTGGGAGACCGAACCCGAGTGTTCAAAACACCTCGGGCACCCGAACCGCTGAGAAGTCATCGGGTTGATCAGGTTTTGGGCGATTGAACCTGTAATGAACGTATCATCCTCGGGCGATCGAACCCATGTCAGAATGCTTTTCAACTACCCGAGCACCTGAACCTTCATGTTCATTATGGCCTTGGGCAACCGAATTGGGCAGTTGGTTAACCGAACTTAGATTCAGGCGCCCAAACCTCGGATAGAATGCTACTGACTTTGGTTCAGCCAACCAACTCTGATTTCGGGCACCCGAACCTTTAAAAAGCAAATTTTTAAGTGAGTCTATTCTGGCACCCGAACCTTAGATTGGGCACCTGAATCACACGGGTTAAATTAATTTTTACTGAAGTTAAAAATAGTTAAAGAGGATTAATTTTGGTAAACTTTTTTAAACAAATTTAAGAATACCCTATGTGTCCCCCAACGGTCCCTTTCTCTATATATAGAGGTTCATTTGTCAAGATTAAGTGGGGATTAGCAAATAGGATTAAGCCAAAAACTCTCTCAAATTTTCCAAACCCTTTTTGCTTATACTTCCTCCATACACTCTACAACTTTGATTTTATTGATTAACCAAGTGTAGTGAGAGTGCTTAAAGTGTTTATACATCATTCCATATTGCTTATAACTCTTATTTGTATTGCTTATATATTGATTTTGATATTGAGAGTTAAGCATAAGTTTTCCCACATATTTTATTTGATAAATCTAGTGTTGGGAAAAACTTATTAGTTTAAGGATTTTTGCATTGTCATTGCAAGATTCTTATAGCTATATTTTCTGTGTGCAAAGGATTTTAAAAGCTATAATTTTTCAAACAACTCTAGTGCCTATTTTATTGAGGAAAATATTTTTGAGTTGGTTTGATTATTGTTTGCAGCATCTTTGAAACCCTAATCTAGTATTGTGATTTGATATATCTAGTTTAAAGAAATAGCTTGTTAGAACACTCTTGAGCATACTTGTAATAATACCTTGCTGAGTGTTGATTGCACACGTAGAGCACCAAATTTATAGTGTATACATGTTGATGTGCGTTGATTATTACATGTGCTGAATTGGTACATAATCCGCTTATTTAGAAGAGCTTTGATTGTACGCAAAATTTTATATCATTTGTATTCCAGGCGCGGGCTTGAAGAGGAAGACTAGCCCTATTAAATAGTCCTGGACTGGCTTAAACCCGGTTAGAAAAGTTAGGTGCGTCATGGTAAGGCGTGTTGGTTGAGGTCAGCCCCTTGAATTGACCTGATTGTAATCGGTGCCGCTCCACCCGTTAAGTGAGTTTTAGTGGAATCCTCGGTCTTGCGAGCTAGAGGCGGGGACATAGGCACAATTGGCTGAACCCCGATAACATTTCTTGTGCGTGCTTTTAATTTCTGCATTTTAAATTCCAGCACATGAATGTTTATACTTTACTATTGTGAATGATTGGGTTTATAATTACATAGACAGACCCTAGGTTGAGTAATACTGCTATTAAACCGATTAACCTAAGCAATAACTTTTAAATACCCAATTCACCCCCCTCTTAGGAATACACCAAAGCTAACACATTTCCATATAAAACATGTCATATCATATCTCGGCATCAAGTCATCACATCATAACCTGGTATACAACCGTCATTTCATAACATGGCATACAATTGTCATTTCATGACCCGGCATACAGCCGTCATTTTATAAAAGCATTAGGTTTAATTATGAAAAAATCATAACATTCACATGCCACATGATTTGAGTAATATTTCATAAGATATTAAACTACCCGAGGAAAAATATATTTTACTGAAAATAAAGGTATGATCATCCCTAGGGTTTAGTTTAACTCAATACATATGCTTTTTAGAAAAAAGAGATGATCACCCCACTCACTTTAACTTTCCCTCACTACGTATATAATACCAAAACCCTCATTTTCATATGCCTGATTCAACTCGAAAATCATACGTAGCATTCCTATATATATATATATATATATATATATATATATCTATATATATATTTTTATTTAATCGGTTCACATTTCAAAAATAACTAACATAATCTAATCCTATTAGCTTTTCTAGAAAAACTACCTATAGCTTTGGAGAACGTAATCCCTAGCTTCTTAACTGGCTGAGGAATGAGGGCCAGCAAGCCAGGAGGAGAGAGAGAGAGGATTGGAGAGTACGTGTGGAGAAATCCTAGGCTAGAGAGAGAGTGAGAGAGTGAAACCCTAATTTGGAGAGAGAGAAAATTATGAAAGTTATGAAAAAATTGATCTTACTTCTCACTTAAGTGAGCTCAACCCGGGGAAAACTATCAAAAGTTTTCCTGAGATTTCCGAAACCATCGACGATTTAGTCTTACCAAATCGTTACCCTTCCGAAATCGTTGACGATTTTTCATGAGGTTCCTTAAACCGTGGATGATTTTTGGTCACTTACCAAACCAATTTTTCCCGTGTTCTTATATAAAAACTCTAGGTTATTGAAACTGTCTACAGTTTCCCTAAGATTTCCGAAACCATTGACGATTTAGTCTTACCAAACCATTGCCCTGCTGAAATTGTCGACGGTTTTTCATGAGGTTCCTCAAACCGTGGACGGTTTGGTCCTGTCCCAAATTGTTTCCTTTCTTTTATTTTTCTTTCTCTTTTTATTTTATTTACTTTTTCTTTTCTTGGTTTGGGTTCCTATGGGACAAGTTCACTACTCCAGTTGGCAAAGTTCGAGCTTGGCTTGCCCAAAGTTTTGGTCAAATTTTACCCGCTTTTCAAGAGGGCCCTTCATCAAGATCTAAAGGTAAGAAGAATGTTTTTGAAGATAATGCTTTATCTTCATGTTCTACAAGAAAGTCCAAGTCTAAAAGTATCAAATCTAAAATGCTCCAAACGATTGCTTAACTGAATTCAGTCAGTTCAGAAGCATGTGATAATTCTGATAACGAGTCTCCAAGTTCTTCCAAAGATTTTAATTTCCAATCTAGTCTCAGCAAGTGGTTCGATTTCATGCAAAAGTAAGATGCATTATCTGTCAAGACCACTCAATCGAAGGTCTGTAAGAAGTAAAAGTAAAAGTAAGATTCCTCTTTATCAAAAGTTTTCAGCGCCGACGCTTCAGTCAAAATTACTTTTTGAAAAATCAAAAGTTAGCCGACATGCCGATGCTCCAGTCCAAGTTTTAATCAAGACTTTTTATAAGTAAAGGTGCTCCATCAGATTTCTGACACTTCGCTCCATCAGTTTGCTAACACGTTGCAAGCTTTTATCATGCGGTTTTCTATATAAAGATCTACTTCTCAAAAGTTCATCATCGCCAATTTGTCTCACATTTCGTCCTAGGGAGAATTCGTGTGCATCTTTAGTGATCCTGTAATGCCCCAAACATGAAACTAGGGTCCAGAGTGTTATTTGAAATATAACTCCGATACCACCTTGTGACGCCTCGAACTCGCTAAGTGGGACCTGGGTGCAATGTGTTCTATTTCTTGTACCTAACTTTATCTCAGTTACGTAGCGAAAATAATAACAATTCCTCATTAATATACCAGAGTTTCTACATCTATACAACCTCAAAAGTGCAAACCAACATCCAGTATTCACAAATATTCACATCCCTAAAAACATAAATATATTACAACCTCAAAGATTATAACCAAAGTTTAAACCCTCCATTTCTTTCAAAAATGTTATACTAGCTCCGAGCTCACTAAGCTCGATCACACGAAGGTCTTGAAAAGGATAAAAATCAACTATTGGGTGAGACACAACTCAGTAAGTATGGAATACATTAAATCAATGTGTGACAATCATGAGGTTTAAGTACAACATATATATTCATTATTTTCAAATGAAACCATAATTATGAAACCATTATCTGCTCCTACTCAAACACATGTAAGGTATTTTACCAACGAGACTTTCCAAGGATAGGGGTGATTAATCGCCCATACAAGTAGCACCCCTCTTCCCTAATACGTTATACAACCTAATACTGCTACATCTGATACCAATTAGGGCACTTTCTTTACTCTGTATCTATTATCTCTATATTATTCACTTCACATTTCACTTTTCACATTCACATTCATATTCTACATTTCTCATTCATATGTTCATGCCTGCTTTCATATATTCTATTTTTATATCATTTTCATCTGCTGTTCTTATATTCGTTGTTCTCATATCTGCTATTCTCATATCTGCTGTTCTTATATTATCAATGGTTAAAATAACAATTACACGTTTAGAACTCTCTATACCGATGGAAAATCATAGACATGCTTCCCCCTCCCCCATAACGGGTTGTGCAGCCCGAAGGCTGGACTTAGCCCTCGTCGGTCCACATGGGTTAAATCAACCACATTCTACAGTCTGTAGGTCCGATTGGCTGTTCCCATACTAGTGTAGACTCCAGGGGGACCCTACCCTTCCCACCACAATCGACCGTCTCGTCTCCACACTCTCTCTAAGACATGTGGGTGCACTAGCGCTACCAAAAATACCAGCAATAGTATTGTGCCTATTCTGGTCCACCAGAGTTCTCAAACCATACATTGTAATTTAACATTCTTAAACACATGCAGAATAAATCATATCACATTTTAATTCTTAATGCATTTTCAATATTTCCCGCGTCTCATACATATATCATAGTTCAACACAGAAACTTCATTTTACTCATGCTACACAATTTAACAACATATTTCATATATTTACTGTAAAATAAGCCAACCCACATTCATCATTCATATACTGAAAATATACATTTAATTTCTCACACAATTTTTTAGAAAATTTGTCATTTTAACTTTCCATTTTTGCAAATAATATCTAGTAGCACAACCCTAAGCTCAGAAATTTACAATTCACAGTCGACTTTTCAGAACTCACGTGAAAATCATATACATATACACATTAAATTTCCATTTTTCACCGGTTATTTCCTCGAAAATCCTGGTTTAATATATTCCCCTTACCTGATTTCCTGAGCTACGCTAATAGGGACCTCAAAACGATGCTTGCGGCACTCACCTGAATCCTAATTCAATAACCCTAATTTAATCAAATCAACCATAAATAAAATATTTTTTAAACATTTCTTAGGCCCATAAATTCCAAATAAAAATTAAACTCCCGAAAATAACCAATTTTTCTTAATTCCCTAAATCTCACTCTCCTTTTGGAGTGGTGCCTAGGACACCCAAATTGAAAATTTGTTCTGACCAAAATGACAACGATCAAGACTAAGGCCCCGTGGTGGTGCCTGATCATCAATTTAGCTGAATATTTAAAGAGAAATTAAGGAAAGAGAGGGAGTATACCTTTCCCCATAAGTGGTGCCTATGTCGCTCCTACGAAAAATCCACTTTGGTAGGAATGTCGTGGCGGAGATAGGAACCCAATGATATCTTTCATTTTTTGATCGGCCGAATATTTGCTAAGAAATTGAGGAAAGAGAGGAGGGATAGAGGGAAACGTGAGAGCTGGAGAGAGGCACAGAGAGATTGCATGAGACAAAGAGGGTGCTGGAGAGGATGAAGAAATGGAATTCAATTGGATTTAGAATTGGAATCCAATCCATTTAATTCAATCATTATTTTATATTAACAATATATATATATATATATATATATATATACTTTACTTATACATATATAATAACATTACATATATATATATATATATGTATGTATGTATATCTTTATTTCAATTAGTTTTTTTTCCATACTATTCCTTTTATTTGTTTATTTAATTAATTAAATTTAATAATGTTTAATTAATTAATTGATTAATAATAATAATAATAATTTTTTTTTGGAATCACTACATTCTCCCCTCCTAAAAAGAATTTCATCCTCAAAATTCGCTACCCAATCATTTTTCAAATTTCCAAAATTTATCAACTAACTATATTTCATACAATCTAGTATATATATATAGCTTCATATAAACTTATACATCATCTAAAATTAAATTAAATCATTATTTACCTTAAATATAAACTCGTATCTATGCCTTTGACAATATCTGCCTTAATCGAGATCATCGAGTACACTCGTGCTGGACTACCTCCACCTTGGGGTACTTACTGGTTTCCCCTAATCTGGTTTGGTACAGGTGCAATAGGCAACGGTTCATGACAGTTCCTCCTAAAGCGCCCCGATTTACGGCACCTATAGCAGTTAAGAGCCCCGATCCGGCATTCACCCCTATACCTCTTATTACATCTTTAACATAAAGAGTAAGAAAGATTATCCTGACAACTAGAATAACCCCCTGCCTTAAGTCCACAGTATTCTTCTCTCTCTTCCACGATCCCTGACTACCCTCAGCATGAAAACTAAAAGATGCATGCCTTTTCCTCTGCTCTGTCGACTCTGTATCGCCCTGAATGCCCTTCTCCAATATCGAAACCTTATCCACCAAGTTGGAGAAGTTCTGGACCTAAAACCCTGCTATAAGCTCATAAACCCTTTGTCTCAAGCCTTTTTCAAATTTTCTAGCCTTTCTTGCCTCGTTCAGGATCAAGAACAGAGCAAAACGCGATAGTTCAATGAACTTAGCCGCATATTCCGCCATAGTCATATTCTCATGTGTCAGATTAGTAAATTTTTCAATCTTTTCCTCTCTGATAGATAAGGGAAAATACCTATCGAATAATAGTTCCTTAAATCAATCCCACGTTAGAGCTATCTTTACTAACCTCTGTTCCTTTAGCAGCTTCACAAAAAGCCACCAGCATTTTGCATCCCCTATCATCTTGAATGTGGCATACAAGACTTTCAGCTCGTTCGTGCAACCGAGTATAGTCATGATCTCCTCAATTTCCTGTACCCAGTTCTCTACAACCACTAGATCCAGTCCTCCAGCAAAAGTCGGAGGGTTTTGTCTCATAAAATCCTTGATGCTACAACCCTGACCTACAGGTGGACAGTTCTGTTCTCTAGTATCCTGCATCATCTTTGCCCTGACCTAACGGGCTATACTCCGCAGCATCGTGGAGGTATCAAAATCCTCCTCACTAGAAGCCTGTGAATCATACTCTCCCTTAGCCGCCACATTCCTACCTCTAGGATCCATCTTAAAAATAAGATATAAAAGAGTTAAAATTTCCATTATCATAACCCTATCAACATTGTTAGACCTAGTGGCTAAGGGCTTTCATTCTAGCTTTGTTTTGATGACAACAACCCATTAGCAGTTCTTTAAGGTTACTGCACTTTTCCTTTAGTCCAGTTCAGATACACAGGATAAGTTCCAAAGCAAGCATAAGGGTTAAACAAGTATCAAACTGACAAAGAGCAAATAACCATCAACAAAGTCCAACATATGACATATCCGGAACTTAGCCACTCAACCAAAGCATTTATGGATCCTATATAGCGAGCACAAGCTTTAGGTTGTGTGTGTGTGTGTGTGAGTAAGGAAGGTTGATATTGTAATTCCTTGCATATGGTGCTGTTCAAAAGTAACTGACAAAAGATGGGCAAATTGCATATACATTTAGTTTATGATAGGCTAGAACATAGACATTGGGCTCACACATGCATATCAAGTCAATTAAACTGCATAAGATATCTAAATAACTTTCAAACATATTTTATAAACCCAAGACATCTTAAAATAGATTAAACATTATTTCTGAATAAGATGAAACCTTAACTTTAACATAAACCAAAGTCATAACATTTTTGAACCAATTTAAGTAAAGGGTTCGTCGATGAATACAGGGGATTCGTTGACGAATATAACAAGGCACCTCGCCGAGTACCCTGTGTACATTGACGAACCACTACATTGTGTTCATCACCGAATCCCCTGTATTCGTCAATGAACCTGCTCCAAACTTTTACGTGGTTTCGGCCTTTTTGTCGACGAGTACCCTATGTACGTCGATGAGCCACAACATTGTCTTCGTTGTTGAATCCCCTGTATTCATCGACGAACCTGCTTTGAACTTTTTAGGTGGTCTCGATATATTTTTGTCGACGAGTGCCCTATGTACGTCGGCGAGGTGCCTTGTCACGTTCGTCGACGAATCCTCTGTATTTGTCGACAAACCCTTTACTTAAATTAGTTCAAAAATGTTCTAACTTTGGTTTATGTTAAATTAAAGGTTTCATCTTATTCAGAAATAATGTTTAATCTATTTTAAGATGTCTTGGGTTTATAAAATATGTTTGAAAGTTATTTAGACATTTTATGCAGTTTAATTAACTTGATATGCATGTGTGAGCCCAGTGTCTATGTTCTAGCGTAGTGTGAACTAAATGTATATGCAATTTGCCCATCTCTTGCCAGTTATTTTTGAACAGCACCATACGCAAGGAATTACAATATCAACCTTCCTTACTCACACACACACACACAACCCAAAGTTTGTGCTGGCTATGTAGGATCTATAAATGCTTTGGTTGAGTGGCTAAGTTCCGAATATGTCATATGTTGGACTTTGTTGATGGTTATTTGCTATTTGCTGGTTTGATACTTGTTTAACCCTTATGCTTACTTTGGAACTTATCCTGTGTATCTAAACTGGACTAGAGGAAAAAAGTGTCAATAACCTTAAAGAACTGCTAATGGGTTGTTGTCATCAAAACAAAGTTAGAATAAAAGCCCTTAGCCACTAGGTCTAACATTCTCCCCCTTTTCGATGATGGCAAGCCCTTAGTGTTCTTTTGAAAGAAAAAAATGCTCCCCATCAAAATATGCATATATGTTAAAGCTTTAACAATTCCTCCCCCTTAATGTATGCACTATGTGATAATCATATTTAGTTTTGGAAAAAGGGACTCAAGTGATTTTTTGGCAACATGTCGTTTGTAAATTAAGCATTTTCCGTGTTTGTAAACCTGCATTAATTTAATATCCTATACTAGCAGTTCAGTATTACCATTCAACACAAGCATCTTAGTATTTTTCATTCAACACAAGCATCTTAGCATTGTTCATTCAACATAAGTCCATTCATGATTCCAAAGTGAGCATAATAAAGAATGTACAATGATTTGCATCAGAACATCAAAAGAGATGCAAAGTCATCAGTATGTCTAACACAAACAGGAACCATTGCTACATCAGAAAATAAGTCATCAGTATGTCTAACTACATCAGAAAATAATAGCCTCATCCTATCATCATCTCCCCCTTTGCCATTCTCAAAAAATAGGGGGTGTCACCGAAGCCTATTTTGGTGGACGATCAAATTTGGCGAGGATTACGGCTAAGGTATCGTCTATTGAGTTGAATCGTGTGCAATTTTGATTTTCTTGAAGTGCTAGGGCCGCATCGATTGAATCAAATCAGGCACGGGTACACAGATCAAACTGATTCATGGCAAGCTGAAGACCATCAAGACGCTCGAGGATGGGGTCAACAGTGGGTTCCTTGGCCTCCTCGTCCTCATCCATGGCAACTTCGACTTCATCTACTGGTACTCGGCCCTGCTCGTGGGCTTTTACCCATGTATTTGTATCTTCATCCTTCTCAAAGTACATGAGACACAAGGTAACCTCCGTATAGGTGTCATCTAGCACATGGCGAATAGAAGGCATCCCGGCACGAGTGAGGCCAAAATGATAAAAAAACGTAGGGAGCAAACAACTATGTAGCAGGCAACCCTATTGCCATTTCAGACTCTCCTCCATTTTTTGAACAATGATTATCGGCAAGTAAATGCCTTTGCCGACCCAGAGGCAATACATGCAAAAGATATTGCCTAGGGTTACCCAATCACACCAGTCCTTGGGCAGAAGTTGTAGATGATCATGTGATGTAAGACCCGAAATTCAAAGGTGAGGTCTTTGGATTTGGGTCGTGCCACATGAGGGATACGGGGGTCACCAGTGATCATTTTGAGAGCTTCATGAGACTCAAACCAATCATAGTGCGTGGGCCAAGAGGCTTAGGGAGGCCATGCATAGGATGAAGCCGGCAGTCGAGGACCTGAGTGAAAGTGTCGTCTGATAGATGAATGAGGGTCCCCCTTACCATGGAATATGCTACAATGCCACGATGTGATGGAACAAAGTTTGCGTAAAACTCTCGTACAAGGTCCTCATATATGAGCTCCCCCAGATAAAAAAGGGCATCCCATTCGATGACTTGAATCTTGGATAATAATGCGAGAAAGTGAATTTGGAGGAATGCCGATGGAACAATCTTACCATACACAATGTGACGCTTGGAGATGTCATTTTGATATCGGTAAGCAGCCTTAGTGGAAACAAACAATGGGTCAACTTCGTTGAAGGTGTGCCAAGATTGGTCAATGGGAGGGCGGTGAGAGGATCCTTCGCAGACCTCAGTTTGGAGAGCCCTTTTTTTTAGGTAAGGAGCCATCTAGAGGAGAGGAAGAGAGGGTTAAGAGCGTGCGAGACGAAGGGAGATGGCGGGTGCGAGTGACGAAGGAAGATGGTGGGTGCGAGTGACAAAGGAAGATGGTGGTGCGAGTGACGAAGAAGGATGGTGAGTTAGGACGTGCAAGATGGCAAAAGATGGCTGGTGTGAGTGATGAAGGAGGATGGCAGGTTAGGGCATGCGAAACAGTGAGAGATGGCTAGTGCGAGTGACAAAGGAGAATGGCTTCAGAGTGGCGAGAGGAGGGAGGAGGTTCAAAAGTTAGGGTTAGGGTTTGAGAGAAAGCACTTTCAGATAGATGAAGATTTAAAGTATCCCAATAGTTTTCGTCAACGAATCCCCTGTGTTCGTCAACAAAGATATTCAGATAATTCGGTGACGAAACCCCTATATTTGTCAACGAAGAATCATGTATTTCTCGGCAAAGAAACCCCTGCGTTCGTTGACAAGGCCAGTGAGAAAAGTTGCATTTGACCTATTAGGAGTTTTAGAGCAAATGAAGGACGGCTAGATGTTCCTAAGATGGGTCCGTGGAAGTACACATGCCTAGAGCATGCCTGATTTTGTTGAACCTTTCTTCATTTAGGGGTTTTGTTAAAATATCAGCTATTTGATTTTCAGTATTAACGTAAATTAACTCAATGTCCCCCTTTTGAACATAATCTCGAATAAAATGGTGTCGTATCTCAATATGTTTGGTCCTAGAGTGTAGGCACGGGTTTTTAGATATATTGATGGTACTAGTGTTATCACAATGAATTTGAGTACCCTTAATTAATACTTTAAAATCCTCAAGTTGTTGCCTCATGTATAAGGCTTGAGCACAGCAACTACTGGCTGCAATGTATTCAGCCTCAGTAGTTGAGAGAGCAACAAAAGTTTGCTTTTTGCAAAACCATGAAACAAAGGAGTGTCTTAAGAAGTGACAAGTTCCACTAGTGCTTTTTCTATCGGTTGTGCACCCTCCATAGTCGGCATCCGATTAGCAAGTGAGATCAAAGGGAGCATTCTTAGGGTAAAAGAGTCCTAAGACATGTGTTCCTACTAGGTACCTAAAAATTCTCTTGACGGCATGAAGATGTGACTCTTTGGGACATGATTAGAATCTGGTGCTTAAACAGACACTAAACATAATATCAGGTCTTCTAGAAGTGAGATACAACAGACTGCCAATCATTCCTTGGTAAAGCTTTTGGTCAACACTCTTCCCATTTGCATCAGTGTCAAGTTTCGTTGTTATGCTCATAGGGGTTGCTTTAGATTTTCCCATTTTAAGACTAAATTTCTTAAGCATGTTCTTGATGTATTTTGCTTGATTGATAAAAATTCCATGCTTCATTTGTTTTATCTGTAACCCTAGGAAGAAGGTTAATTCACCCATCATGCTCATCTCAAACGTTTCCTGCATAGTTTGGGCAAATTCTTTACACATATTTTCATTTGTGGCACCAAAAATGATATCTTCTACGTAAATTTGTATAACCAGCATATCATTTTCCTTATGTTTTAAGAACAAGGTAGTGTCAAATTTTTCTCTTGTGAAGCCATTTTCTAAGAGAAATTTTCTTAAAGGTCCATACCAAGCTCTTGGTGCTTGCTTAAGTCCATAGAGGGCTTTTGAGAATTTGTATACGTATTCAGGACGTATATGACTCTCAAATCCTGGAGGTTGCTTAACATAGACTTTTTCATTTATATATCCATTGAGAAAGGCACTTTTTACGTCCATTTGAAATAGTTTGAAATTTTTGTAGCAGGCAAAGGCTAGTAACATCCTAATGGCTTCTAGTCTAGCTACAAGGGCATAAGTCACATCATAGTCAATACCCTCTTGTTGGTTATACCCTTGTGCAACCAATCTAGCTTTGTTTCTTACGATGTTGCCATCTTCGCCTTTCTTATTCCTAAATACCCATTTTGTGCCTATTACTGTAGTGTTGTTGGGTTTAGGAACTAAATCACATACTTCGTTTCTTTCGAATTGGTCTAGTTCCTCTTGCATGGCATTTATCCAGTTCTCATCATTTTCGGCCTCCTCAAGGTTCTTTGGCTCTAAATGGGACACGAAAGCTATATCATTACATCCACTTCTTAAGTGAGATCTAGTGCTAACTCCTTGGGATGGATTACCTATGATGAGATCAGTTGGGAGATTCTTAACAAATTTCCATGCTCTAGGGAGTTCGTCATTTCCTTCTTCCGTTTTCCTAGATTCTTCTTTAGGAGATGATTTTTGGTGATCATTTTTTATGTCTTGGGAACCTTTATCTTCTTCATCATTTATCTTCAGTTGTTCAAGTTCCTTTTCAGGTCTAAAAGAGGTAGCTTGATCATCTTCTTCTATGTCAATAGTTGCTTTAGGTGTATATGGGTTGGTTTCATAAAAAACAATGTGTGTAGATTTTTAAACAGTTAGGTTTCTTTTATTAAACATTCTATAAGCTTTGATGTTCATTGCATACCCTAGAAAGATTCCTTCATCAGATTTTGAATCAAATTTTGCCAGGTGATCTCTATCAATTAATATAAAACATTTGCATCCAAAGACCTTAAAGTGTGAGATGTTTGGTTTTCTACCCTTTCATATCTCATATGGGGTTTTCCCTATTTTGGATCTAATGATGACACGATTACTAACATAGCAAGCTGTGCTAACGGCTTTGACCCAAATATATTTGGGAAGATTATGTTCGTTAAGCATTGTCCTATCCATTTCTTGGAGTGTTCGGTTCTTTCTTTCAATTACTCCATTTTGTTATGGAGTTTTTGGTGCGGAGAAGTTGTGTGAATAGCTATTTTTGTTACAAAATTCTTCTAATTCTTTGTTTCTAAATTCTCTTCCCCTATCACTCCTAATGTGAACAATTGACATTCCCTTTTCATTTTGAATTTTTTCACAAAAATGAATGAAGACATTGCAAGTATCACTTTTGTTTGCAATAAAGATTACCCATGAAAACCTAGAAAAATCATCAACTATTACAAAACCATACAGTTTTCCACTAATACTTGCAATATCATTTGGTCTGAAAAAATCAAGATAAGATGGATCAATTCTAATAGTCTTGAGGTGGATATCATTTTCTTGGTTTTGAAAGATGATTTAACTTGTTTTCCATATTGACATGCATCACATACTTTATCTTTTACATAATTATCTTTTGGTAAGTCATTCACTAGTTCCTTAGATGATAGCCTATGCAGTAAATCCATGCTAGCATGATCTAGTCTCCTATGCCATAACCAACAATTTTCATTTGTTGCAGCCAAACACCTAATGTCACAAGTTTTAATGTCATCAAACTTTATTGTGTAGATGTTAGATTCACGTTTGCCTACTAGTATGGTATTTCCATTTAAATCATTTATCAAGCATGGGGTGGATTGGAATATAATATTTAACCCTTTATCACACAACTGACTAATACTTAATAAGTTATGTTTAAGTGTATCTACAATAGCAACATTTTCAATAGCCGAGGATGAATTACCTATTTTACCTTTGCCGATGTTTCTTTCTTTGGCATTGTCTCCAAATGTTACCAATCCTTCCTTCTTATATGTGAGTAAGATGAATTTGCTTGCATCTCCCGTCATGTGTCTTGAGCAACCGCTATCAAGGAACCATTTGTTTCTTGTGGAGTTGGTCTTCAAGCATACCTACACACAACACTATGTGATTTGTTTTGGTACCCATATTGTTTTGGGTCCTACGGGGTTAGTATTCTTAATCACCCATTTATATTTCATCCATTTTCCTCTGTTTCCTCTCAAGGGGCAAGTAAAGAGTATATAACCCTTTCTTTCGCAATATAAGCACACTTTATTGGCATGTAGGGGGTTTGGTTTAGGTGCATGAATTTTCTTTGACAAATTACTTCTTTTAGCACAAAGGTTTGCAAAACCGATTGATTCGAATGACGATAAGTCATACCCTAATCCTTTTTTGAAATTTCCAAATATTTGGACTCCAAGCAGCTTATCAAAATTCTCTTTTCCATTTGTAAATTTGTAAATTGTATTATTTTGATCTCCAACCTTCTTTTTCAACTTTGAGTTTTCTTGAAGAATTTCCATAATTTGGTTTTTCAAAATTTTGACCTCTTTTTGAAAAGACTCCTTGTCATTTTTACACTCCTTGATAAGTTTTTCGTTTTCAAAACAGAGAGATGCATTTTCGTCTTTTAAAGTATCACATGAGCAAATTTGCTTTTGCTTGCATCTTGCATGAGTTTATTCTAAAAGCTTGTTTTTATTTTTAGCAGCTATCAACTCAATATAAAGCTTCCTACAGTTTTCTTCTAATTCTTCATATGATGGAAGGTATTTGTCGTCAGAATTTACCTCATTGTGTTCATCTGCCATAAAGTAGAAATTTGCAACTTCTTCTTTAATTTCTTCATTGGTTGAGGTTCCATCTAGTTCATCCTATCCGGTTGCATTCATGGCTTTAAACTTCTTTTTGTCTCCTTACTGATTGTTGCCTTTGTTTTTGAAGAGTGGGCAGTCAATTATATGGTGCCTGATCTTTTTGCAATTTTAGCACCTTATGCTTGATTCTCCTTTCTCCTTTTGTTTGCCTCCTCATTTGTTCATCAAGAAATTTCTGAATCTTCTTGTAAAGAGAGCAACTTCATCATCGTCGTCATTTTCTTCTTCCTCCACGAGCTCCTTTTGTTTTCCGGCTTTTAGGGCAATTTCGGTTGCCTTTTTCGGTGCCTTATCTTTTGCGGTGGCGTTTTTTATTTTTGATCTTATAGGTCATGAGAGACCCAATTAGCTCATCGAGAGTGACCTTTGATAGGTCTTTTGCCTCCTCAATTTCTGTGGACTTTGTGTGCCAAGATTTCGGTAGAAAGCGAAGGACTTTCTACACATTATCTTCCATAGAATATTCCCTGCCAAGGGCTTTCAATCCATTCATAATATGTGTAAAGCGAGTAAAGATAACAGTAATTGACTCACCCTCTTCCATTTTAAACATTTTGTATTCTTTAACTAACATATAAATTTTTTATTTTTTTACTTGGGTTGTTCCTTCATACGTTACCTGAAGCTTCTCCCACATCTCCTTCGCCGTGTTGCATCCGTAAATCCGGTTGTATTCTTCATTATTTACAGCACAATAAAGGAAGTTTTTTGTCTTGAAATTTAGTTGTGCTAGCTTTGCATCAGCCTCAGGAAGTTTCCTAATTGGTATGTCATCACCTTCCTCATTCTTGAAAATGTAGTCTCCTTCGGTGATGACATTCCACATTCGGTAGTCATGAGCTTGGATGAAGATTGACATCTGATCTTTCCATGTCAAATAGTTAATTTCGCAGAACATGGGAGGACGTTCCACAGATTGACCTTGGGCAAACATATCCTCCATTTGATCTTTGCGCCTGGAAATAACTCCGAACGTCAAACGACTGGCGCTCTGATACCATTTGCTTTTAGCAACGAAGACAATGTTGTGGCTCGTCGATGTACACAAGGTACTTGTTAGAATCGGTGTATTCCCAAGAGGGGGGGGTGAATTGGAATTTTCAAGTTTATCACCTAGGTTAAATAAAATGCTCGTATAAAACAACCTAGGGTTGGTCTATATAATTCCAAATGCACAGATATAAAAGATATGTGGAAATTTAAGTTAAGCGCATCATTCACATAATAACATACGCGTGCAGTAAATGTAAAGTACAGCAATGTAAATAAACACACGATATGTTATCGAGGTTCAGCCAACAGTGCCTACGTCCCCGCCTCAAGCTCGCAAGCTAGAGGATTCTACTAATAGCTCACTTAAGGGTGGAGCGGCACCGTTTACAACCAGGTCAAATTAACACGGGCTGACCTCAACCTTAACCAGGTCAATTAGCGGGGCTGACCTCAACCTACACGCCTTAATAGGACGACGCACCTAGTTTTCCTAACAGGGTCTAAGCCAATCCGGGACTATTCCAGGGCTAGTCTCCCTCTTCAGGCCCGTGCCTGGAAATACAACCAATGTGTATTATACTGAAATGGTACAGTGATTGTGCTTTCAAGTAAAGCAGATATGTACCCAAATTCGTGCAATAATATACACCACAATATGATTCAATATGTAAGCTCAATGTGGTCTAAAATATCAACTCTCAAATAAATTTACTATCATTGTAATGAGTGCGTGAGAGTGCAAACCTAAATGATCTTTGTATCACAGGATATTCAATCTAAGTGCTCAAACAAAGATATTAATCAAACTTCATATATTTCAATCAACGAGTTTTCTCAATACATATATGTATATGAAGCTCTAGCAACGTATAGGTTTGGTTTGCAAAAAGGATATTCAATCTTTGTATTCAGCAAGGGATATATGAGTTAACGAACATTGCAACAAAGATTTTATCACACTAGCAAATATCTCATCAAATATTTTCAAGATAAAAACACAGTAGATATTTGAAAATGTTTTTGCAACCAAAATGCAAATACTAACTTCTTAAGAAATTGCAATGACTATGCAATACTCAGAAGTTTTATATAAGTCTTCTTAGGAGAGACTTACTAACAAAGTCCCCTAAGAATACTTAAGGTTTGGCTCTCAAAAATAAATCCGACAATCCAGAGATGGGAGAACAAACCAATTACAACAAGCACTCAAAATCAACTTACAAATGATGTAGGCAATATGAGAAGGTAAGATTGAGTGTGTGGAGCTTGGAAATGAGTATTATAGGGTTTTGGATTTTCAAAGAATTTTCCCTAATCAAAGTGGCTAATCCCCTCTTAATCTTTGCAAATGTACCCATATATATAGCCATGGAAGGAAATATGACCGTTGGGGACCTATAGGGTATTATTAGAAAAATTTAATGACGTTTAAGGCATTTTAACCCTGTTTAGAAAAATATTAACCACGGTAAAAATTGGACCAACCCGAGAGGTCCGGTCGACCAAAAGTGGTTCGGTCGACCAGGACTCAAGTGGCTCGGTCAACCAGGGGCATTTTGAATTGAGTGGTCGGTCGACCGGGCAACGGCGATTTCCAAAAACACCGAGGTTCGATCGATCGGGGCCTTTTTGAACTACAGGACTCGGTCGACCATACCGCTGGGAATTCTCCCAAGACCCCTCGGTCGACCAGGTCGTTGGAGTACAAATCTGGTCGGTCGACCGGGAGGTCAAACTGTTGACTCCCAGGTGGTTCGGTCGACCGAGGTCAAATGACCTATAAGGGCTCGGTCGACCGGGCCTGGGTCAAATAGTTGACCCGGACTGGTTTCGGTCGACCGGGCCAAATTGAACTAAATTGGCCGGTCGACCGAAAGTGCACCAAGTGTGCATTTCGGTCCCGTATCTACCCAAACAATTCCTATTCAAGTGCCTAACAAATATATGTGAATATGTGTGTGTCCTAAGGTCACTTTGGGGTCCAATTTGAGATCACCGAAAAAGTCCGGTGTCGGTCGACCGAAGGTTCACCCTAAGGTCTTTCTACGGTTCGGTTTGAGCTTGCAAATTAAATCATGTTTGTGATGTATGTGCTTATTACAAACCGAAGAACCCTAATTACTATTACAGACAATTTTACTGAAAATTATTACAATTAAGAGTTATGAAATTGTCTTCAAGCCTTTCTTGCTTTGTACACATCTTGATCTTATCATTCTTGATTCCTGCACAAAACTCAACCACTCATTAGATACAATGAGTATTTGTCATAATCAAAACCGGGCGTGACCAATAAGGTCAACAATACTCATCAACAAAAAGATACTGAGACCACCTAAAAGTTCAGAGTAGGTTCGTCAACAAATACAGGGGATTCAGAGATGAACACAATGTAGTGGTTCATCGACGTACACAAGGTACTTGTTGATGAAAAGAAACTGAGACCCATTTGAATTCAGAATCGATGATTCGTCGACGAACACAGGGCATTGTCGATGAAGGAACTCATGGGACTCATCGACAAAGTTGTGACCTCATCGATGAATGTCGAGCTGCAAACTGCATTAAATGCGCTTAAATGACTAGTTCTCAATTTGTATTATGTCAATTAATGTCCAACGGCTCTCCAATGCTCAGGTCATCCCTTTGGCTATTAAAATGGGTCTTATGCATTTATTTCAAAATAGTTAAGCAATTTGGTTGTTGAGAACAATTATTGTGCATTCATACTAGGGTTTCACTTTGTGCTCTCTTGCCCTTTTGCCCTTTTGCTTTTTACTCTTGTTTACACACCATTTGCAAAGAGGGAATTGTGTGAGGCTTATATTGGGATATTTAGCTCAAAGAGGAGCATTCTACATTGTATCTACTTGCTTTCAAATTCATTGTATTGGAAGGTTCTTTGTGAGTCATTATAAGGTGACTCTAGGTGAGCACCATTGTTAAAGCTCTTTGTGAGCAGCTGTTTGTAAAGGCTTCTTCGCCGGGAAGGAGGGTTACATAGTGAATTTGGGGAATCCTTGAGTTGGTCTCAAGGGGTGGACGTAGGCTCGGTGCCGAACTACGTTAACTTCATTGCGTTAAGCTTCTTTTATCCCTTCTCTTTTGTGTTGCTCACTTATTGCTATTTGTTTTATATATATACTGTGATATAATACCCTTGCTCTTGCCAAGAAAACTTTGTGATTGTAGAAAAAGTTGTATATCCGTGAAAGACGTCTATTCACCCCCCTCTAGACGCATATCTGGGCCAACTAACACAATCATTAATCTAAATCCCAATATACGCTCAACTTTTTAAATTTACCAGTCTCACAGCTCAAAAATGAAATCATCTAAGGTTTACTATGGCTTTTCTGAGGCCGTCGATTGCTTCATAAAAATCACAGGAAATCGTTGACGTATTTACGCCTCCAGGCTACAAGACAAAATATTATACTTCTCAACACCTAACCTACCATTTCCTATCGTCATTATCACCTATTCCAATACTCTAGAATTAATCATCCCTAAGTCTGCAGAACCTAAAACCTAATGCTCTAATACCAAAAATGTAACGCCCTCAACCCAAAACTAGGGTTCAGAGTGTTATTTAAAATATAACTCTGATATCACCTTGTGATGCACCGAACTCGCCAAGTGGGGCCCTGGTGTCATGTGTTCTATTACCTATACCTAACTCTATCTCAGTTATGCAGCGAAAATAATAACAACTCCTCATTAATATACCAATGTTTCTACATCTATATAACCTCAAAAGTATAAACCAACATTCAGTATGCACAAATATTCACAACTCTGAAAACATAAATATATTACAACCCCAAAAATTATAACCAAAGTCTATACCCTCTCTTTTTTTCAAAAATGTTATACTAGCCCCGAGCTCACTAAGCTCGATCACGCGAAGGTCTTGAAAAGGATAAAATTCAACTATCGGGTGAGATACATCTCAGTAAGGATGGAATACATTAAATCAGTGTGTGGGAATCATGAGGTTTAAGTACAATATATATATATATATATATATATATATATACATATATATTCATTATTTTCAAGTGAAACCATAATTATGAAACCATTCTCTATTCCTACTCAAACACATGTAAGATATTTTACCAACGAGAGTTCCCAAGGATAGGGGTGATTATCCGCCCATATAAGTAGCACCCCTCTGCTCTGATACCTTAAGCAACCTATGATCACAACTGAAGCATATCAAGGCACTTACCTTACTCAGTAAGCCCTCAAGTGGTTAGTTTATCTAGTACTCACACATTCACACAAAGGTTTACAGGAAGAAGTTCCTGAAAATAGGAAAAATTACCCGCCCATACAAGTAGCTTCCCTCTTCCCTAATACGTTATGCAGTCTGATATAGCTACATCTGATACCAATTAGGGCACTCGCCTTTCTCAACAAGCCCTCAGGTGGAGTGTATACTTCGTTCAAATACATACTATAATACAATATATAATACATTTCTTTCTTTACTTTGTATCTGTTATCTCTATATTATTCACTTCACATTTCACTTTTCACATTCATATTCATATTCTACATTTCTCATTTGTATAGTCATGTCTTCTTTCACATGTTCTGTTTTTATATCATTCTTGTCTGCTGTTCTTATATTCGTTGTTCTCATATTTACTATTCTCATATCTACTGTTCTTATATTATCAATGGTCAAAATAACAATTATGCGTTTAGAACTCTCTATACTGATGGAAAATCATAGTCATGCTTCCGCCCCATGACGAGTTGTGCGGGTCGAAGGCTGGACTTAACCCTGGTCGGCCCACCAGAGTAAATCAGCCAAATTCTATAGTTTGTAGGTCCAATTGACTATTCCCATACTGGTTTAAACTCTAGGGGGACCCTACCCTTCCCAGCACAATCAACCATCCCGACTCCACACTCTCTCTAAAACATGTGGGTGCATTAGCGCTACCAAAAATACCCATAACAGTACTGTGTCTATTCTGGTCCACCGGAGTTCTCAAACCATACACTGTAATTTAACATTCTCAAACACATGCAGAATAAATCATATCACATTTTAATTCTCAATGCATTTCAAGTATTTCCTGTATCTCATACATATATCATAGTTCAACACAGAAACTTTATTTTACTTATGCCACACAATTTAACAACATATTTCATACATTTACTGTAAAATAAGGCAACCCACATTCATCATTCATATACTAAAAATATACATTTAATTTCTCACACAATTATCCAGAAAATTTGTTGTTTTAACTTTCCACTTTTACAAATAATATCTAGTAGCACAACTCTAACCTCAGAAATTTACAATTCAAACGATCGGCTTTTCAGAACTCACGTGAAAATCATATACATATACACATAAAATTTCCATTTTTCATCGGTTATTCCCTCAAAAATCCTAGTTTAATATATTCCCCTTACCTGATTTCCTGAACTATGCTAGTAGGGACCCCAAAACAATGCTTGCAGCGCTCATCCGAACTCTGATTCAATAACCCTAATTTAATCAAATCAATCATAAATAAAATACTATTTTAACATTTCCTAGGCCAGTAAATTTCAAATAATAATTAAACTCCTGAAAATAACAAAATTTTCTTAATTCCCTAAATCCCACTCTCACTTTGAAGTGGTACCTAGGACCCCCAAATTGAAAATTTGCTATAGCCAAAATGACGACGATCGAGACTAGGACTTCATGGTGGTGCCCGATCGTCGATTTAACTGAAGATTTAAAGAGAATTTAAGAAAAGAGAAGGAGTATACCTTTCCCCAAGAGTGGTGTCTGCGTCGCTCTTACGACAAATTCACTTTAGTAAGAATGTCAGTGGCGGAGATAGGAACCCAACGGTATCTTCCGTTTTTTGCTCGGCTGAGTATTTGCCGAGAAATTGAGGAGAAAGAAAAGGAGGAACGGAGGGAAAGTTGAAAGCTGGAGAGTGGCACAAAGAGATTGCGTGAAACATAGAGAGCGTTGGAGAGGATGAAGAAATGGAATTCAATTTGTTCCAATCCATTTAATTCAATCATTATTTTATATTTACTATATATATATATATATATATATATATTCACGCACCAAACCCGCAAATGGGCCTCAGGTGTGAATTTAGTAACCTAACCTATCTCTGTATCAATTAAAATCATACATGATACTACATTGAATGAGGGTTTGACACCGTGGGGTATACGTAAACCCTATACACATTCACATACACATACATACACCTCAAATACACAGCAGAAATATTCTTTCTAATACATACAACTTACCATACAATGTACCATACTAGAGTCTATACATAACTAGGGTCTACATTCCAAAATACCATACATACCTCAGGTGTCTACAAAACCCAATACTGATCACCTAGTTATAGAATCCGTACTTATATAAGTACTCTACGTAGCTAACTGACACCCACACTCCGAATGCTAGGATGCTAGTTACAGCTACTCGAAGGACCTGAAAAATATTTGTATATTCGGGGTGAGACACCTCTTAGTAAGGAAGAAACACATGTTATATCAGTGTGTGGCATACAAGTGTTATTTCAGTGTAAAAAATAGCACGAATACAATTCAGTACAATATAGTTCAAGTATTTTTCACAATCCAATTTCAGTACATACAATACCCAAACATATGATCAGTGTCGTCACACTAAGCACCCAATTACCCTGCGATAACCGAAGCCTCAAAGCGATAACGTTGCTAATATGAGCACTCGATAACCTGCAATAACCGAAGCCTCACAGCGATATCGTTGCCACTACGGTATCAACTCACACCCATCGGTGACCAACTGAAAAGATCAGGTGATATTTCACGCCCTCGGATATAGAGCCGGTCACTCTCGCCTATGGAAATTAGCTGAGACATGCAATCAATGTACGATAATTAGCCACCCCTAGCTAATTTACAAAACCTGGAACAATTTTGGAACTTATGTCCCTATACTCATCAGTGCACGGTAATTAGCTACCCCTAACTGTTTTACAAAACCCTATAACATTTTACATACAACATTTCATTCTACATTTATTTGGTATACAACAAATCATATCGTTTTCAGTTCAAGAATATAGTTTAATAAAAATATGGGTATAGTCATCTTAATACTACAGTTTTAATACAATATACGATTCCTGAAAAAAAAAAAAAAAAAAACTAAAGATGATGCCTGAAACCCCCAAATTTTCTCAAAAACTATAACCCAAAAATCCTGCATTTCCACCTCATAGATTTTTTCAAATAAGTAGCCAAAACATACATACAATTGTAAACTATATGTTTACCAATTCCGATTTAAAAAATAACTGATACAAATAGAATCCTCTTACCTTTTCCCGAATACTAAAATACGAACTCTATGGCTCCGAAACTACGAATTGACGAATCGAGTTCCCAAAACCTAAACATCCAAGAACTATACTTCACTATAATTCTTACTACTACATATATACTGAAACGAAACTGAAATCGGACCCTTACCTTGGTTTCGGGCCAAAACCCAAAAATCCTCGAAATGAATTTCCTATCTGCTAAAAACATAGAGCTTCTCCTCCTGATCCACATGGTAACATCCGATTGTTAATTCCGACAACTGATGGCTTGAAATCCTAGAGAGAGAGAGAGAGAGAGAGAGAGAGAGAGAGAGAGAGAGAGAGAGAGAGAGAGAGAGAGAAAGAGAGAGGGTTTGTTAGCAATGAAGAAACAAAATATCCTTTTTATAGACCCTTGACTCGGTCCAATTCGTCGACGAGACGGTGCCTTCGTCGACGAATCATCCACACATTTCGTCGATGAACCGGCTCCTTCGGTGATGAACTGGCTCCTTCGGCGACGAACCCTATTATGATATTTTACAACACGTTCGGTATTTTTTCGTCGATGAGACTCTGAATTTAGCAATGAAGAGTATGAGGACCTTCGTCGACGAGAACAATGACTTCATCGACGAAGCTTGCAAAATTTACCTTTTTATCCTTTTGTTATTTATTAAATCTGAAATTCTCGAGTCGGGTTCTTACAATATATATATATAATCTTATATATATATTTATTTATTTCAATTAGTTTTTTTCCATACTACTCCTTTTATTTGTTTATTTAATTAATTAATTTAATAATGTTTAATTATTAATTGATTAATAATATATATATTTGGAATCAATACATTATCCAACGTTTCGTCCCATAAAGGATTTGTGTGATCTTGAGTGTTCTCCAACCCTTCCTTACAAAGCCTGTATCTGCTTCTAAACTTAGAAGTTTAGAAGATTATTCCAGTGTAATTGTTCAAAAGTGGTTACTATTATTCAAAAGGTGTATCTTATAAGTTATTTTGTTACTAAATAAAGAAAAATATTTTTTATTTCCATCTCCTTCACAATTCGATTTTGTTTTGTCTCAGATTTAATCTCTTCTAAAGGTTATTTTGTAAGTAATATTTTACTACTTTTGTTATTATTTTGATTTGTTATTTTGTATGTTTTATTGTTTTATTTCTTCAAAAAAAGATCCTGCGTATTCGGGTATCAGAGTTAAGTTTTTCAATATTTCTTTGATTTCTGTATTTACATGATCAATTTCACTAAGCGCTTGTCCAGCTTGTTAAATCCATTTGGTTAGCCCAGGGTTAGGGTGGTCCCGGTAGGTGGTCATGTTTAAGTTTTGATAGTGTAAATTTAGTAAATTTTGAAAATAATAAAAAATTTAGTTAGAAATATCTTGAAGAAGGGAAAGTTTGGAGGAGAAAGTTCAAACTCTAGAACAGGATGAATCAAGTTTACAATACAAATTTAAAAAGAAAGAAATTCAAATTTCAATAAGCAGAGTTGAGAAAAGATTAACAAATTGGAAAAGAAAAGATTTGCCAAAATAAGATGTAAACGAATCTGAAAAATGTCAAGATCTAAGTCACAAATTATTAAACAAAAAGGTTCTTTAGAAATCAATAAAGAGTATGTAGTAAAAGTTGTTAATAAATCAATTTCAAAGATCTTATAATATTTAAATCAAATTATGATAAAATTCATATAGGAATGGTTTGGGTAGGTATTTTTATTTCAACAAGAGCCGGAATATAAATTTAAAATTTAAAATTTAGAATATGATAAATTTAAATATAATTTTATATTATATCTCATCTAAATTTAACATAAATACATATCTAAACGCTCCCCCCAAACCTAGGGTAATATGTTTTTACCATTCTCAGGCTACTGTTGCAAAAATACTAGCCTGCGAAGTGGACACAGGGGCCGCCCTCCCAACTGCGAAGTGCAAACAGGGCCGCCCTCGCCAACTGCTCTATCCTAATTCGTTCATAGCAGGCAACCATCAACCTCGAAAGAGAAAGAGAAAGAGAAGAAGAAGAAGAAGAAGAAGAAGAAGAAAGAAGTGAGAAGATGGGCTGCTCCTTTTTCTCTCACATTCTCGTTCTCTCCAACACTTCTCCGCGTTTCATCACTTCGCTGTACTCTCTCTCTCTCTCTCTCTCTCTCTGTCTCTCAGTACACGCATATCCGTGCACGTGTTTGTATCATTTGATTTAATGATCCATTCAATGAGCTTGACGCAGTTCACCTTTCTTCCTCAATCTATCTGTATCACCATCCAATTTTAATCAGGCCATGCCGTGGAATTGCAAGTAGATATATGAAAAGAGCGGTTTCTAATCGTCAGCGCAGGCTTCTGAATGGGCATGGCTTACCGGGGTTTCGATGCTGCTGCAGTGTCTCGCCCTCGCAGCCTGCTGTCTTGGATAGTTCTTCAGGCTCTGTAGTAAAGTAATTTCTTCCTTTAATTGGTGGCTTATATATGATATTTCGGTTGATTTTTGGGCGAGGTTTTAGGTGATTATTTTTTGGCCAGAAAATGTCGGCTCAGGTGGATAAAGATTGAATTTTGTACAACTTAGATGGTCACTTTTTAATATGTTCAAATTTACTTGAGTTATTTTCGCATGGGAATAATATGAAATTTAAGATATTGGCCCTGGTTTTGGTACTTGCGAATTCGAGATCAGTTTCATGTTATTATTATGTTTAATTTATTAGCTGATTACAAAGTAATTAGGAGCAATATGAATACGGGACACAATTTAATGGAAGCATTTTGCTTGGCCAATGGGAATATGCTCTCTTTATTTTTGTTCTTCGTGCATCATGTTGAGCATGGCTTGGAATCATAACCAAGATCTATAGTTACTTTGTGGGGCAATCTCTTATTAGTTGTGTTTGGAGACAAGCTCTAGATATTTTGGATGTCTTCTGGTTCTGAGACCTCACCTTTTGCATTTTTTTTTGGATAAAACTTAAATGGATTAGGTGCATTCAACTTTAAGGGGCAGGGGGATGGACAATGTTAGTTGTCCCATATTTTCCTATGCTTGCTTCCCTTCTTCTTTCACAGCCGCATGGTTAAAAAGATCTAGAGATTTTTTGTCTTCTTCTTCTCTCTATCACCCCCCCTCCCAAAAAAAAAACCTTGGTTAATGATAAAAGAGGGCAAAAAAGATTGACCTCTCTTAAAGTTTGGCAAAAAGATGTGGACCTCCTTGATATTTTAAAAATCTCATAGATCTCCCCTTATGTTTTGGAAAAAATGCAAATGCCCTTAAAGTTTAAAAAATCCCACGGATTTATGTTGATATTTGATTTTTGAACACTTATACCCCTTCCATGGCTTGTTTTTTTGACAAACATCGAGGCAAATCTACGTCTTTATACCAAACTTCAAGGGAGGTCTATGAGATTTTTGATATGGAGGTTCATGTCTTTCTGCCAAACCTCAATGGTTTTAAAACTTTGGGTGGGCGGGGGATTTTTGTCTTATAGCCAAGCTTCGAGTCCCATGCCTTTTGCCCTAAAAAACTAGTTAATGCAATTTGTCAATTTTTTGGGCGTTACTGCACTTGAAACTATCATCCTCCCCTTCTATCACAAGGCTTAGGCTCTAGAAATAGTCGCATTCTTCATTTTACAATTGATGTGTGAACCTTCTGTCAGAAGCTTTATTTTTCTACTCTGTTATTTTCCTTAATTTTTTGAGGAAGCCTTGAAATTAAGGCTAGGCTTTGTTGGTAAGTGTTGACTTGATGGCATGTGACCAATGAAATTGGATTCACACTCAAGTGAAATTAGAGCAAAACAGTTCATGATGTATATACTGAATGACATTTTTCTTTTTCAGTTTTCTGTTGTTTGTTAGTACATCTATTTTTCAGCCATAATTTCCAGGTTGCTATGGAAACCTGTCACCCAACAATATAAAAACCATGAGGATGCTTTTTTGTTGAATACAATAAAGCTGTTTTGCCAATGAATAAAAATATGATATTGAGACAGTTTAATGGTTTGATTGTTGTAGCATCTTTAATTAGCTTCTTTTCTTGCTTCATGTTAACTGTTTTCTTGAAAACCATTTGCTTATTGATAGAAAAAAAAAATATTGATTTTGCATATTTATAGTTATGTCTGTATGAAATTGTTCTGCCTATCACAATTTAGCTTCACATTGCGGCAGTGTTAAGTTTATAAAGTAGTGTGTTGGGCGACAAGGATCACACCCACTACAATTGGGAAAGAGACAAGATAAAATTGCAAGAAATAAAAGAACATTGAACAACAACAACTCAAGAAGTTTACATGCTTTGACACTAAGCCTATGTGTCCATGTCCAATTTGACAAGAGTTATAACTTATAATTACTATCGTGGCGTAGAGAAAAATAATAGAGGGGAGTTTATCACTCCATCCCCACAATTGTGAAAAACCTACAATCCTTTCCTAACCCAAGAAAAGATATGTGTGGATGGAAAGGTGAACCCCTTTACAAACTCTTTTTTGGCTTGAGCTTACACTTCACAAGGTACACCACACCTTCCCCTTCATGACCATGGGACTCCCCACTCCTTATATAGGTCCAATATCAATACAATTGTCCCCAGAAACAATGACTTCAAAAAGATATGTTGTTGCACGCTTGGGAAGTTAAGGCATGCACATTAGCCCATAAGGAGTCTTCACCAAGATACAAGGGTCAACCATGCATGCCTTGGAAACAGAAGCTCCCACTAATAGAAAGACAAAACCAGGACTAATTAAGTTGTCTTGAGAATAAGCTTGGCATGGAAATAGTTTCCATGTTAACCAAACATTTATGCCTTGTGCAAGGTCCAACGTAACACAATGATATTACAATACTTGGAAAATGCTTTATTTTGCATGCACACATTCTGCATACAGAATATGCATATGTATTCTATCAAAAAATAAATTGAAAAAAAAGTGTATGCTTGTGTATGTCTATGTACGTTTGCAGATGTGTGTTCTTTGGATGCTGGTTGTTTTATTTAAATTCGTAATTTTCAGGAAAAGGATAGTTTCTGGAGTGCAGCCGACAGGATCTATACACCTTGGGAATTATCTTGGCGCCATTAAAAATTGGATTTGTCTTCAGGTTGCCTGGACTTTTTGTATTTTATTACAATGAAGCATTTCCAGCTTAGCTCAAATTACAGTACTTATTGCCCTCTAAATTTAATAACATTATGGCATCAAGAATGTTATGAATCCCTAGGAACATTTTTTTTTTTTGGACATTATTTTGTAATATATTGAAAGAGTGGAATAGGGTATATGCTCTCTCTCTCTTTCACACACGCACGCGCACATCCACGCAGTTTTTCATTGGTTTTCCTTGAGCTGATGTGAATATACCGGATGCCTAGTTTGTCTTCTGTGGTGTGAAAGTTTTAACTTGAGAAATTTAGTTGATCCTGGTTTTTGAGAGTTGATATCCAGCTCGTGCATAGGTTAACTTCTTCTTTTGTAAAATTTCTATTTACTTAAATATTCTGGTCATGTTGAATTTGAATTATACACAATACATACAACGCAGCCTTGTCACTGCCATAAATCGTCACAAGTTCTTTAGGGATGGAACTCATCTTTTTCAACAAAATTTCAAACAAGGAAGTTACACATCCATGAGGCATTAACTTTGAAGTCGGCTTGAGCAGTAGATATAACTATAACCAAATGCTTTTTCCCCCCTTCATGTCGTGTGTTTTCCAACTAGCACAAATTCTCCAAGCCTTTTGCATGCATCAGCTCTGTCCAGCAACACTTGACCTAGAAACAGCCTAATGCTTTTTGGCTTGTCCATGTCATATATTTTTCTTCTCCATGTTATATTGTTTCTCTACTAATATACATACTCCAAACCTTCTACACATATTGGAATGACATCCTGGAATGAGAATAACTATTTTTGGTCTTCCAACTAGAAATGAGAATGAATTATTTTTACTGAATCCTTACCAAATATTCACTGGGGAAACCCTACAACTGATGCTTTGCACTTATACCACCTGGGTTCATTGAGAAATGGGCAAGGGTGGAGTAGATCTGGTCAATCTAGATGGTAGAGGGCTAAGAAGTTAGCATAGGAAAGTAGGATTAGATTAGCAACTTAGAATATAGGATCATTTACAAGAAAAAAAACATGGTGATAGTGAATACAATGATTAGAAGGAAAATTTACTTAATCTGCCTTGAAGAGATGAATTGGGTAGGGGAGAAAGCTAAAGAAATTGAGAAATTAGGATTTAGACTTTGGTACACTAGAAAAGAGAAACAAAAAATAGGGTGGGAATCATTTTAGACAAAGATCTAAAAGATAATGTAGTAGATGCTAAAAGAATAGGGGATAGGGTCATAAAATTCAAGATAGCTCTAGGCCTAGAGATAGTAAATGTCATTAGTGCATATGCTTCCCAAATAGGCTTAGTAGAAAACCTTAAAAGGCAATTTTTGGAAGGCATGGATAGTATTATTCAAGAGATACTAGCATCTGAAAAGACATTTAGAGGAGCTAATTTGAATGGACACATTGGAAAGGACAGTATAGGTTATGAGAGGATACATGGAGGTCATGAATATGAAGATAAAAATGAGGCTAGTGATACAATTTAAGATTTTTTTAGGTCCTATGATTTGGTTATATTGAACACTTACTTTATGAAAAGAAAAGAACATTTAACAACTTTCAAGAATGGCAACATAAAATCCAAATAGATTTCTTCTTAACTAGGAAGGGATTGTCTATCATGTAAAGATCGTAAAGTTATCCTAGGTGAAAGTTTGACTACACAACATGGAATCCTAGTATTAGATATATATACTAAAATATGGAAGAGAAAAAGCACCAGAAATCAATGCAAGAGGATGAGGTGGTGGAGCGTAAAGAAAGTATAGTAAAATTCAAAGATAAAATGATTAAAGAGAATGATTAGACAATAGGGGATAAGGTAGATGCGAACACTATATAACTCTATCATAACCAAAAAGGTTTTAGGTGAATTCAAAGGAAGATACTCGGGCAGTAAAGAAAGTTGGTGGTGGGATCAAGATATCCAAAAAGCTGTAAAGATGAAAGAAACAAGTATTAAAAATGGCAAAGTTGTAGAAATATAGAAAATCTTGAAAAGTATAAAGAGGCAAGAAAAAATGTAAAAAAGGCTATTAGTCAAGCTAAACATAGAGCTTATGATACTTCATGTAGTAGATTAAGTACAAAAGAAGGAGAAAGAGACATTTATATACTTGCCAGAGCTAGAGAAAGAAAATGCAAAGATTTAGGTAATAAAAAATGTATGAAGGACGAGAATGATAATGTCTTAATCAAAGAAGAAGACATAAAAGAGAGGTGGTGGAGATACTTTAATAAGTTGTTTAATGAAAACCAAATGGAAAGCTTGAGCTTGAAAGTGACAAATGAGGAAAAGACTAAAAATAGGAGATTTATGCATAAAATTAGAGCCCTTGAAGTTAAGATGACTTTAAAAAAAATGAAAAGTGGGAAATCTATAGGACCAAATTACATGCCAATTGAAGTTTGGAAATGTTTAGGAGATAAAGGAGTATATGATTAACTAATCTATTCAGCACTATTATAAAAACCAAGACAATGTAGAGGAATGGAGGAAAAACAAATTAATACCTTTATACAAAAAACATTCAATATTCAAAATTGTAATAACTATCGTGGAATTAAGATTATGATTCAATGATGAAACTATGGGTAAGGGTAATTGAACAAAGAATGTAACTAGAAACGAGAGTTTCAAAGAATCAATTTGGTTTTATGCTTGGTAGGTCGACAACATAAGCTATTTATGTTTTAAGAAGATTAATGGAAAAGTTTAGGGAAAAGAAGAGGGACTTGCATATGGTTTTTATTGACCTAGAGAAAGCCTATGATAGAGTACCTAGGGAAGTTCTTTGATGGGTTCTGGAGAAGGATTCTGCAGTAGATATATTTAGGTCACTAAGGACATGTATGATAGAGTAACAACTAGCGTTAATATTGTAGAAGAGGAATCTAAGGAATTTCCAATCGCAATAGGTATACCTCAATGTTCTATGTTGAGTCCTTATCTTTTTGCTTTTGTAATTGATGAATTCACTAGGAATATCCAAAATGAGCTCCCTTGATGTATGTTGTTTGCAAATAATATTGTTGTTATTGATGAAAGTAGGAGTGTTGTGGACTCTAATTTCAAAAGCATTTCCTAATTTCAATTAGAAATTCGTTGGGCCCCATAGGGATAGCCCTTCAAATTGCAAATTTTTATTCATTTTACCATTTAATAACTTATATCAAACTCTAGTAATTAACTATTTTCAACTTGACAATTTAAAACAAACTTCTCAAGTATTTAAATATTTTTTATCGGATGAAAATAGGAGAATTCATAATCCCGATCCGTGTAGTAACATCATTTTGAATCCATTCCATTTGAATTGGTACTTTCTCCATCACAATTATTGTGAAGAGACGTCCAAAATAATTAGTCTTGAATAGTTTTAACCATAAATAATCTCTTTGCCATCCCTTCAAACAAGAAAAAAGACTCATTAAATTGTGAAACGTTACCTTGCCAATCTAGAAATTAATAACACTAGTAGATATCGATATCTTGGATCTATTATACAAGTGGAAGGGGAAATTGAAGAGGATAAATACATGGAATTAAAGTAGGTTGGGTAAAATGGAGGAGTGTGTCAGGCTTGTTATGTGATCGTAAAATATCCTTAAAATTAAAAGGAAAGTTGCATTAGATGGCTATAGTGCCAGCTATGCTTTATGGATTAGAATGTTGGGTAGCTAAGAACATGTACAAAAAAGTAAAAGTTGCTGAAATGCGAATAGTAAGGTGGATGAGTGGTATAACATTAAAAGATAAATTAAGAAACGAACATATACGCAATAAACTAGGCATAGCACTGGTCAAAGACAAGATAAGGGAGGGCAGCTTAGATGGTTTGGGCATTTGAAACACAGAACTAGTAATGCTCTTGTGAGGAAGAGTGAGTTAAGTTATTGTTTCTGGTATTAAAAGGGTAGGGATATACCTAAAATAACTTGGAATGAGGTAGTGAGGAAGGATTTAAAGCTTTTAAGTTAAGAGGAGGAAAATGCTTTCGATTGGGTGAATTGGCAGGAAAGGATTCATGTAACCAACCTCTCTTAGTGGGACGTAAGGCTTCTTGTTGTTGTAGTTTTGAGAATATTAGAAGTCTATAAAAAATGTAGGTAGCGTACTTCTTTCCAGGAGCTCTAATTGGAGTTGTTTCAGTCTTTTTTTTTTTTTGGAATTTACGATCACCCCAACTGCATAAAAGGTGACTGAGAAATTATAAAGTGATATGACAAAGAATGCATTTATACATAATCCCATGACAATATATGAAAATTGAAAGTGTGTAGAAGTTGCTAACAAAGCAACGAGATTTGATATTATTATAGGCAGTCAAACACATTTAAATTTTTTTCTTAATCTTATTGAACATTTTCACCTATACATTTATTCTGTCTGACATATGAGGTTGAGATTTAACTTGAAATTGCAGTGACTACCCATAAATACATTGTCTGTATGATCAGTCCTAATTATAAAGGCATGGGTTTGCTTGCCTTCTTCTAAAGCCAAAAGACCACCACAAGCCATCAAAACACTTCCAAAATTATACTGAATCCATAGTCAAGTCTTCCAACCTCATCCCTCTAAACAAGTCAACCGCCCATCTCTCCAAAACATTCCGAGTAAGGCATGTAATCATCATTGTCTATGAAACTGAATCTTTCTGTGTCATACCATGAAATAACTGCTCTGATTCTAGGACCATCTCACACTGCAAAAGCCCAATGGTCACTGTATTACACATGACCAAATTTCTCTCTGCCATTCCATCAAAAACCCCCTTTGCATCATAAATTAGCCTTGTTTTCACATACATGTCTACCAAAGGGTTACCCACATGCCACAAACACATAGGAATCAAAACCAAATTTGACTATTTGCTGATGATTTTTTGGACCCAAATTTTCAGCCAAATTTCACATTGTTGAAATATGAGAAGTTCAACAAACACAATCACATTAAATCCAAAAAGGACAGATGCAGAATCATTGAAGATTAATAGAGAAAACAAAAATCCTATAAACTTGGATAAGAGAGAATTTCAAACAAAAGCTTTTATTTCTGAAAATATTTAAAGAAGTAGATAATGTAATCTGTCTTCTTACTCTCGGAAAAAGATTTTTCATTTTTTGAAGAAGAGTAAGAAGAAGATGAAGAAGAAGAGATATATGTCTGTGCTGGTTATTCTTCCGGCACTTTGTTCTGCCTGCCAATAGAGCCGAGTCAGCCATGTAGTAAATTACATCCATCCTCTAATGGAAATCCAGTAATAACTAATCTTTTATTCCAGGTCGTTCCTTAATCCTTATATTCCCATTCCAAGCACACGGACATCCAAGTCTTAGGAATGAAGACTTCATTCCCATTCCAAGTCTTTTATTCACAGTACCCGAATAAGGCCATATAGGATTTGATTTCAGCTGGCATGTCACATGTTATCATGGATTAAGTGTATGTTTAAATCTCATTTGTGCTTATGCTTGTGCTTAGAATCAGCTTTAAATTGTGCTCGCATGTGACCTCACTATATTTATATCCAGGTACAAGTAGGGATATCTCTATATTCTAAATTTCTAATTTAATAGATTCTACTCTCTTTTTATAATTTATACTTTGACACCATGTTCAAGGAACCATTTATGTTGGCTGGGGGGGTGTGAGGTTCAATTACTGTACTTGAACACACACACATGATTTGGTAACACATGCTCATGTTTCCTTTTTGCAGGATATTTATGATACTCTCTTCTTTATAGTGGATCTTCATGCGGTATGTCTTGAATTGCAGTTGATGCATATAAGTTTCAAGTTATTACTATTATTCTATTTTTTATCTTTTTGACAGCCAGCATAAAACTAGTTAGTTCTCGTTGATATGGATCCTTACTAATTAATAGTTGGGGCATTCCCTGTTAGTAATATGTTTCACTTATACCAGCCAAGGGCAGTGAAAAATAGGCAAGGGTGCATTAGTTCGTTGCTTAGAAGTACCGTGTTGTGTTGTCACTCCAATACTCAATACTATGCCAAGTATGCAAGGGTTCTTAGCCATTCCAAGCATGGATGGATAAAGAAGCAAGTTCAGGGAACTAGCATTAGGTTATGGAGATAGTAGACATGATGAGTGGAGGAAAAATTAACACAATGTGCTAACAAGAAATTAAGTGGGTATGGAAAAAATCTAGAGAAATTGATAAGGCAGTGTTAAAATATTGGTACATAAGGAAGGAAAAACATAAGAAATAAAGAGCGGGGTAGGTATCATTATATAGAACGCTTAAAAGGTGGTGCTCGAAATATTAGAAAAGTGCGGGGATAGAACTGTAAAGAAGTTGTTTTAGGTGAAAAGATGGTGAGATGGTCATATAGGAAAGGATAATAAGGGTTAAGAAGACACATGAAGGACACTAACTTGGAGACAAAAATGAGTGAGGTGATATGATTTTAGAATTTTCTATATCATATGATCATATAGAAATAAAAACATATTTTAGAAGGAAATATAAGCAGTTAATAATCTTCCATATTGGATAAAAAAAGAAGAAGATAAATGCAGTATATCTTTTCTTAACTAGGGGAGTAGACTGAGTGTCATATGATCACCCAAGGATTACAATATGAGAATATAAGATTGTGTTTGGGGTAGATAAGTGAATTGCATAAAATGGATGGGAAAAAAATAAAATATATCAGTTTAAGATAACTAGGTAGTGGAGCTGGGGAGGGTGGGCCTTGGATCAAAAGCAAGGTCGCTCCTCTGTGACTGGTTGGTCACAGGTTTGAGTTGAAGGAAACAACCTCTTTGCATAAAAGCACTGGTAAGGCTGCGTACACTCTAACAACCCTCCTCCTACCCTTGCAAAGCGGGGAATCTTGTGGCCTGGGGACACCCTTTTTTTAGGTAGTGGAGCCGGGGGAGTTGGGTTAGGGAATGTAACAAAATATTTAAAATGATAAAAGATGCTATTGGATAATAGAAGATGGTGAAGAGGCTGATAGTTTATTGGAATCAAATGGGAATGGTTAGTCATGTTAGAAGTGTAGAAAGAGAGGTTTTAGGAGAAACTAAAGGAAAGATGTAATTGGCGAAGAGAGTTGATGGTGGAAAAAAAGGAGGGGGGGGGGGACAGACGCATCCAAAAAGCAATTAACACGAATACGAAGTGGTTTAAGACTAGGAAACAATATGTTAATAGAGAAAAAAAAAAGGGAAAGAAAAGAATGCAAAAACAAGTAGTTAGTTATGCTAAATTTAAAGCATATGATAACTTTATGCTAGAGTGGGCACCAAGGATGGAGAGAAAGACATGCTGGCTTGCTAGGGCTAGAGAAGCAAGAGTGGAAACCTAGGCGAATATCAAATGTAAAAAATTAAGGATTATTGCATGTTAGTAGGAGAGCGAGACATGGAGTTGTGCAATGATTCAGAGCGAACTATTCTTTCGATTTTTTCTAAGTACAAGAAGAAGACAAAAAGAATTTGATAAAATATATACATATATCATATATACATGCATACATATAAATATATTTTGTAGAAAAGGAAATTTATTAAGAGAAGAAGAATGAGGGAAGATGCAAAGAGGAGGACAAGGCATACCTTAAGTGAACTAAAATACAAATAGAACCTTTAAGAAAAAGGGCAGCCCGGTGTACAAAGCTCCCACATATGCGGGATCTAGGGAAGAGGCGGACCTCGATGGGTCTATAGTATGCAGCCTTACCTTGCATTTTTGCAAGATGCTGTTTCCACGCCGCGAACTCGTGTTTACCATTGTGCCTAGAAGCAAAGCTTTCTGATTCCTTACAACATCACTTCAAGAGACAAAAAATAACTGTTCTCTGAACAACAAAGTGAAGCAATAAGGACCACCTTGCTTCACACTAGAGGAGTAGGTATTAGAGTCTTTGAGGATTCTCGCCCTAAGATCATATCAAACACGAATCTTATTTTAATAAACTATTTTATGAAAACCTAATTATGGAGCTTAAAACCTAGAATTGACAAATGAAAAATAGGGTTAAAATTTTGAGATATACACATAAAATTAAGTACATGAAGATAGACATGGGATTAACAATAGAAGATCTGTAGGGCTGGATGGGATCTAAATGTGTTGGAGATGATGATGCAGTATGGTTGACTTGTTCATTTTACAAATTAGGTACTAAGAAAGTGCTGAATGGATGGCCCAACTATTCTGCAGTTGGGTCGCTTGAATGGATGGGCCCAAATTTTGATCGACAAAACCGAAGAGGATTGTACGAAGGAGGGACTACAATCTCATTTATCTTATTTGAACCAAGCTAAAAGTCTCTCTTGGGAAGTTCAAGATGTGCTTGTATTTGATTTGTCTTCGAAGCAGAATTTAGGCACAAACTCGATATTGCAGTGCTCGTCTTTGAAGCAGACTTATGATGGTCAATAGGGTATTCCCTCTTCGTTAGAAAAAGTGATAGTATTGGAAGAAAAGAGGTGACAAAAGAAAGGTTCATCTAAAATAATTTCCCAAGTTTGGTTGATGAATCTGTTCGTTTAGTGGGAGAGGAAACTCTTGTGAAGGAGAGCACCTTTGGTGGGCCTTCTGCTGTGGATAAAAAGGGGGGTCTAAAAGAAACTAAAGTTTTGTGAGGACGAGATTCAGGGGAATAATGTTGTTTTTGGGGAAAAACCTACTGATGAGGAAAGAAATTCTGATAAATTTAGGGGTCAAAGGGTTTATGCAGACTAAAATCTCAAAGGATAAGACAATGGTTAGAAATAGGCCTAGGCTAAACCTTCTAAACTATATCTGGAAATTGGATCCTTCCAATCATTTTTAAAGTAAAATCTAAGTGGAGGCTTGTCTATCCCCTCATGCCAATTAAGTAAACTGTCCATTAGATAGGAGAATGTCACTAAGACCACAATCTTGGGTACAAAAAGAAAAAATCACTCTTAATAGTGGTGACTTGGGTTTGCCTTCATTTTTCATTGTAATTACAAATACTGTTGAAATCTGCCCCCATAGACGCCACCTCAAACTACAAAGGCTAGATGATGGGGATCAGCATGCCCTGCCTATCTTATTTTCAGATGTTGTGACACGTGGACGGCCTCCCGATGTCCACATTTCCTTTGATGATATGCTGACACATGGACGACCCCCAGATGTCCACATCAGCTCATAATTATTTTGTAGATGCTTGAAGACTTTTCAGCGTGAGAAAGACCCGAGTAGAGATGCCGAAGCAAGTCTGAGTTCAAGACCCATGTAGGGCCCACACGGTCTTGTGTGCCCCACACGAATTGGGCCTCCCTTTGACTTTTGTTTTATATTTAATTTGTAATCTTGCAAGACAACTTGCTTGCTTGCATGTGCATGTCTTAGCAAGTTGTGTGTATTGTAAGTTGTGTTAGTATTTATTATGTCTAGAAAGTTGGAGCATTTATTTTGTTAGTAACTTGTAAGAGTAATTAATGTGTCTAGTAAGTTGGTGTCTTTATTATTTGTGTTTCCCATGCTTGTGTGGGAATTGTTAGTTGTTTAATGTCTTTGTCCCCCCCATGCTAGCTAAGCTTATTAATGCTTTGCCCCTCCATGCTAGCTTATATATATACCCCTTCGTTGTAAGAATTATGTAGAGAGAAGAGAGAAAAGTTTTGAATATTGATATTGAAAGGATTTTGCTTTGCTGAAGCTTGTTATAGCTTTGTCCAATCCTTGTGATTGTGTTGTGAGAGGCTACGTTGTTCTCTCTGGAGATCAGGTGGTGAGAGACCACTAACCTATCCAACAACTCCATCTCTATATCCTCCCTCCCTCACTCTCACGGCAACCACCAAAGTTACATCCATACGGCCAGCACTTTCATATTACCACACAGACACCATCAATCCTTTGCATTGCTGCGTTCAATTGGTATCTCACAAGCTTGATCCAAGGACCTACGGTGTGATCCAACTGCATGTTGAGCAACGTCTAGCATCCATTGAAACTCTTGGTAAATCAGTATCTGTTTGAATCTTTACTAAATCTTGTTAAAGCCCTATCTTCAATTTCTGAAATTTCATATTTGATAAGCCTTTGCATCCATAGACTTCAATATTTCAGCTTGCTAGCTTGAAATCAGTTTTGGAATATTGCTGTGCTAAACATAGAATTTTATTCTTGAAATATTGAAATAACATCCTTGCTGCATCTAACTTAATACCTTTGTGAAAGAACCAATTGGGACTAAAATTTTGGACAACATCATACACCCTTTCAAAATTTCCCAACATGTGAAATGTTCTCGGATTTATTGTGTTTATGTTTGTTAGTCTAATTCTTAATTTAAAGTGTTTTGAATGTATGTGCTTGTGAGGGTTGAATCAGTAGGACTAGGTCACCCTCCCCCGTCCTACATCATCTTGATATCAGGGCCTAGGTTAGAGCCTAGGTTAGAATAGGCTAAACCCTCAAAGTCCCATTTCCTTAATCCGCAGGATTTTAGTTTTAGACTGAAACAGCTGCAGGATTTTTCCCAGAACGGCCCACCTATATTCTGAATTTTGGATGTTTGGAACTTAGTTTGGTTAGATTTACACTTGACCCTGCTTTGTGTGACCAAACACCATTCGAAGGGCTTCCCTAGAGTGTCCGAATCCTTCCCCAAACCCTAGGATGTCTACTCAAGTTAGGAATCCTTACCGAGGCCATAGGATTAAAGATGAAAGAGAACCATCTATGCTTCCTAGAGAAAGACCTTCCCTCCTTCCAAAAAGGCGAGTGAATCGCCAAGATGACTTTGCTATGAGACCACCACGTCATGAGTCCTATGCCCAACCTTGGAATGATGAGGACTATGACGTTGATGACTTTCACATTAGGAGACCTTACCGTAGTGACCATCGTGATCCTTACAAGGATGTAATGAGGACAGATGCCCCTACCTATGATGGGCAGATAGATCCTAAAGTCTTCCAAGATTGGTTGACTGGGATTGATGACTGGGATTGATTTCTATTTTGATTGGTGTAAGATGACTGACCCTCATCGGGTTAAGTTTGCAAAAATGAAGTTAACGGGGCAAGCCAAGCTCCATTGGATGAATGTCGAGAGGCAGGAAGTAAGGTTAGATCATAGACACATTGAGCATTAGGATCTAATGAAGGATAGGTTAAGGGAGAAGTATGTACCCCTTAGTTATAGAGTCCACCTTATAGATCAACTTTACAGTTTGCGTCAAGGTAGCATGATTGTTTCAGAATACATGAGTCAATTCGATGAGTTGTCTATAAGATGTGGTGTCTATGAGACTATTAGGCAGCAGATTTCCCGATTCCGCCTAGGATTAAAGCCTGAACTGAGGAGAAAACTGTTTTCCCATCATATTGAGTCCCTTGGATAGGCCTATAATTTAGCTCATGACTTTGAGCAAATGACTAAAGGGCCCATGGGAGAACGGTTTGATACCTCTTCAAATGAGTCATACTCTCGAAAGATACAAAGTTATGACAAGTCCTGACCAGCGCAATCAAGTCCAGTTACCTCCCGAGAGAGCAATTCCATAGTCCAACAATCTATGGACAGAGGAAAAGCACCCATGACTGGATCCTCTCACCATAGTTCTGGCAATGCAATGTAGTTCAGGTGCCATAAACAAGGACATTTTTCTGAACAATGACCCACCAGGAACTTGACGCTTGATAGGGAAGATGGTAAGTAAAATAAGAAGTAAAAGAAAGAAACTAGTGGAGAATCTTTGACTATCGTAAGTGAAAATCAATTTGAATAGGAGAGTCAAGATACTCAGGTAGTGAATGAGGTTGTTACTAAGGAGATTGAAACATCCCTTCTTAAGCATGACACACCACTGGAAGTATTACCTATACTTTCCAAATTTGAGGATGATATCTTTGAGCCACCTAGTGAATTACCTCCCAGGAGAGACAATCAACATGTCACTGACCTTGTTCCTTATTCATCTCTGCCTCATTTACCACATCATAGAGTAAACTCGATAGAACATAAGGAGCTAAAACAAGTGAATGAAATGAGGGAACATGACTCTATTCAGGATACCATAAGTTTATGTGCTTGCCCTACTCTCCTTACTCCCAAGGAATATGACATTTGGATTACATATATCCATGATAAAGCAACCAACAAGATTATCATTGAGAATAGGTTTCTCAAAACCATTTTTTACAATAGAGATGTACAACTCGTAGGTTACTTCTTGAAAGCCTTGTGGACTATGCTAGGCTCGTATTTTAGTGCCAATCAGTCTTTTAGTGCTTACTTCACCCAAACTAATTGGCAAGTTGAAGTAGTGAATAGGAGCCTTAGGGACCTATTGAGATGTTTGGTAGTTGAAAACATCACAACTTGGGATTTATGCCTTCCTGTGGCCAATTTTGTGTTCAGTAGTTTAGTGAATAGGATCAAAATACTTAGCCCATTTTAGGTTGTCAGTGGTTATCAACCTAGGAAGCCTGTAGATCTTATTCCACTACCACTTAAGTCTAAAGTGAGTGAGCCGACTGATGCTTTTACAAAGCATATACACAATCTACACTCTAAAATAAGAACGAAGGTTAATTTGAATATTGAACATTATAAATCTTGTGCTGATATACATTGCATGTTGAAAGAATTTTCAAAGGGTGATATTGTTATGATCTGTATTTGTCCTGAGTAGATTTCTATAGGAAAGGTGAGGAAGTTACATGCTAACAAGATGGATCATTTCAAAATTTTAAAGAAAACTGGTTCTAATGCTTACATGCTTAATATTCCTATTGATTTTAGCATACGCAATGTTTTTAATATTGAAAATTTAACCCCATTTCTTGTAGCATCTTCTTTTGTAGAACCTTCAAATTCTAACTCGGCAAGTGACCCCACTCCATTTCCCACTCTTGAACCTGAAAACTTGAAATTGCCTTTACCTCTACCCGTACTCATACCCAAGGTCTTAAATTTTGATTTCGATTCAAATTTCGAAGCTTCAAAAGTACAGAAATTTTGACGGAAATTTCGATTTCGATTTGAAAAAATAACGGAAATTAGTCGTAAAGCATGAAATTCTTTGTGAAACTTTAGAAATGGTTAACAAATATAATAATATAAGTTTTAGGACTAATATATTACAAATTAAATGCATCTTTGTTTTGTATGAGGTGGAAAAGTTGTAAAATAGTATGTGTATTAAACATATTTGTAAGATAATGCACATTAAACATATTCGGTTAATACAAATGAAATTCATAAATAATTTAAATATTATTTCTTTTACAAATAGTGATAATGTAGACATGAATGGCTAAATAAAATGTTATTGTAAGTTTATTTTTTCATATAATTTCAAAAGAACTTGTAATAATCTTTTGTTTCGATAAAATAAATAAAATAAATTAAAAGAGAAATTTCACTTCACTCTTAAATCTCTCATTTGAATTCTGATAAAATTTCATTGTATAGTTAAAATTTTGACAAATTTTGAGATTTCGACCAATTTCGGATGATTTGTTGAGATTTCGATGGAAATTATTCAAGACAGAAATCGACTGCCATTTTGATTTTGTGGGTGATGGAAATCGGAAATTTCGACCGAAATTTCGACAATTTTGTGGAAATTTAAGACCATGCTCATACTCAAGAGCCTTGATGCAATCTTGGATGACAAGGCAAAGTTCACACAAGCAGGATCATACCGCAAGTTCGTGGTCAAGTGGAGAGATAAGCCACTTCCCGAAAGGAGCTGGAATCTTAAGGAAGTTCTCCTTCATCTTAACCCGGAATTTTACTCCTAGTACTTCACCTCTAATTCTTTGGAGAAGAATTCTTTTGGGCCCGAGAGAGATGATGAGGATCAGCATGGCCTACCTATCTTATTTTCAGATGTTGTGACATGTGGACGGCCTCTCGATGTCCACATTTCCTTTGATGATATGCTGACACATGGGCGACCCCTAGATGTCCACATCAGCTCATAATTATTTTGTAGATGCTTGAAAACTTTTTAGTGTGAGAAAGACCCGAGTGGAGATGCCGAAGCAAGTTCGAGTTCAAGACCCATGTAGGCCCCACATGGTCTTGTGGGCTCCACACGAATTGGGCCTCCCATTTACTTGTGTTTTATATTTTATTTGTAATTTTTGCAAGACAACTTGCTTGCTTGCATATGCATGTCTTAGCAAGTTGTGTGTTGTAAGTTGTGTTAGTATTTATTATGTCTAGAAAGTTGGAGCATTTATTTTGTTAGTAACTTGTAAGAGTAATTAGTGTGTCTAGTAAGTTGGTGTCTTTATTATTTGTGTTTCTCATGCTTGTGTGGGCATTGTTAGTTGTTTAATGTCTTTGTCCCCCCATGCTAGCTAAGCTTATTACTGCTTTGTCCCCCCATGCTAGCTTATATATATACCCTTTTATTGTAAGAACTATGTAAAGAGAGAAGTTTTGAATATTGATATTGAAAGGATTTTCCTTTGCTAAAGCTTGTTATAGCTTTGTCCCATCCTTGTGATTGTGTAGTGAGAGGCTACGCCATTCTCTCCGGAGATCAGGTGGTGAGAGACCGTTGACCTATCCAGCAAGCCCATCTCCATATCCTCCCTCCTTCACTCTCACGACCACCACCAAAGTTACATCCACACCGCCAGCACTTTCATATTACCACACGGACACCATCAATCTTTTGCGTTGCTGCGTTCAATTGATATCTCACAAGGTTGATCCAAGGACCTACGGTGTGATCCAACTGCGCGTTGAGCAACGTCTAGCATCCATTGAAACTCTTGGTAAATCAGTATCTATTTGAATCTTTACTAAATCTTGTTAAAGCCCTATCTTCAATATCTGAAGTTTCATATTTGATAAGCGTTTGCATCCATAGACTTCAATATTTCAGCTTGCTAGCTTGAAATCAGTTGTGGAATATTGCTATGCTAAACTTAAAATTTTATTCTTGAAACATTGAAATAACATCCTTGCTGCGTCTAACTTAATACCTTTGTGAAAGAACCAATTGGGACTAAATTTTGGACAGCATCATACACCCTTTCAAAATTTCCCAACATGTGAAATGTCCTTTGAGTTATTGTGTTTATGTTTGTTAATCTAATTCTTAATTTAAAGTGTTTCGAATGTATGTGCTTGTGAGGGTTGAATCAGTAGGACTAGGTCACCCTCCCCCGTCCTACATCACTAGAAAGATTGAAAAACTCATCTAGGGAGGACGCTTTTATTGTAGATTGGGCATAAATAGACATTATCCACAACTCCCTTAACCCTTGGCTTTTGATGGAACAAATAGTTAGTTCCATGCACACAATCCCAAATACTAGCAAACCTAGTCTCCTATAAGATCACAATATCCTCCAATGCCCTAAAATATGGAAGGGAAACTTATTCCTTTAACGTAGACTAATGCTTCCTCCTAAAAAGGCATCTCTATCTTCTAACTTGGATTCTTGAAGAAGTAAAATGTTAGGGAAAACCTTATGCTGTAATTCCTTAATCAATTTTTTTATTGCTTCCCTTAGCTTGTGCATATTTCAGGAAAGTTTCTTCACTCTAACACCCTATTTGGACCTAAACTTCTACTGCCCCTCTTAAAATTAAATGAAGAGGCCAAGTTAAGGGTTTGTAAACTTGTTCACTAACTTGACCACTACTAAAGATATACCCTTCATTGCTTCATTGGAAATCTCATGATGATTCCACCTTATATTGAGGTCATATTTGTTTCAAATTGTGTTCGCACCTTAGTTAGCAATTAGCACTTAGCAAAACCTTCTATTGGGCGATCGTCATTGGTCTTATGCTTTTGTATCTGTGATACATACAAGCAACTAGATGGCAACCTTGGACGGGCATGGTGATTGTCTCTGGTGGGTTGTAGAAGGAATTATGATAAACTTGGATTTGATTATGGAAGTATTTTGAATCTCAATATGATGTTGTGGTGGAATTGGATAGTTGTCAAAGTGGCATTCTTAAGCTAGTGATATATAATTCTTCTGAATCTAGATTGTTACTCGTGCTAATGCATAAATGTGGCGAAAAGATTATGACTCTAGGGAAAACATTAGGCAACTTACCGCCCTAGTAACTGACACTAAGTGAGCATCTTGAGGAGTGCTTGGGGGCAGGCTCTTGACACTTTTTTGGGGCATCTTGGTTTCTGCATGAGATTGGGAGCCCTATGGTTGATCCATTGGAGAATGAGGTTGCACATCATTCTTGACTTGGAGGTTGGGATGTGCACCTATGTTGGCCCTTGGATTCACATTTTTGTTTTGATTATGTCGGGTGTCCTAGGATCATCGGGTGCCACGCCCTAATCTAGACTAATCCCACGCCCACGTTTGCCGACCCCACAACCAACACAGGAGTAAATCAGATTTTGATTGTGGATAGCAGGGATTGAACTTGGGACTTATATCGGCAAGCGGCCCATCCCAAGCTCACCCTTGCCACTTGATCCAATGCCCGGGGGATGTCTCTCTTGAGTAGTGTATGGCGCCATTGTCCTTAGCTCCATCTTGGATGGTTAGTGTCATGTTCACTTACATGAGGATAAAGCTAAGAGTAACCTTAGTGCTTGTGGAATATGTGTTTTAACATTGTTACCGTTCAAGTCATGGTTCCTTGGTGATTATCTCAATTGGGGTCGAGGGCTGGTATGCCATGATACTTGATAATAGATCCTTGAGCATTTCTATGGATGAGGATGAGGATGAGTATGATTGGACAGGACTTGGTGTCATCTGTCACGACATAAGCGTTATTCTCTTATATATAGGGCAGATTAAGGCCAAAATGATACTTTGGGCCTCGAGATTCTTCTTTATGGTAGTTAGTATTATAGAGGGTCTCTCTTTGAGAGTGGAAATCGGATTGATTGTGTTGGCTTCAACTCTTTAGTTGTACTGGAGATGTGACATTAAGTGGAGAAATACCAATCCACCCTCAGGTGTGTCTTGGTTACTCTCTTCTTTTCAATGGTATTACATGTTGGGTAGTTTGGCTTAAGTCGGCCTTTGATATCCTGTTATGATGAAATGATGATGCTTGAGATTACCCTATTCTTAGGTGTGGGGTAAAAGTTTTGGTAGGAGCTAAGATGATTAAGACCACCTTATAGGATTTCTCCTATTTTGGTTGGACTTTTTGCATAAGTTTTATGGTGTTCTTGTTCCAATCATAAGTGATATTCTAGAATTTATGGAAATGGATGATCGTGGGAATTTTGTGAAAGGTGTCTTTCACTAAACTTAGAAAGTTCATTTTCTGTACAGAGAGGTGTGATTCTTGGATCTATAGGAAAGGAAAGGGTGGTGAAAACCCTTGTGCTACTGATTTTGGAGCCACATGAGTGCGGCTTTGTGTTGGTCATAGTGTTGAAGGAAACCTATTTGAACTCAAAGCGAATTGTGAATGTTGCGTAAAGTATTTTGTTGGAATTGGAACCCTAAGTAATCCCTATGTTCAAGTTTTGATGGGAATGCAGTTGGTGACTGTAACGCGCGGATTGACTGCTTGTGTGCCATTGGCTTGAGTGCCTTAGCTTTATTCTTTGTTGGGATTTGATTGCCAAAGGGCATTCGAGCCATGATTGCCAGGGGGCATGTGTGTAGTGTTGGCTAGAGGGCTTTTTGTGATTTTTTGCAGGTAGCTTCCAGTGCAACTTGGCTAGAGGGTAGATCTTTTAGTTGCCGAGAAAGCTTGAATTTGAGATTGGGAATGCCAATGGCAATGGAATGAGAAAGTCAGCCACGACAGATTGGGTTTGAGGTGGGAATGCTAAAGATCAAATGGATGTTTGATTTGATGATGAATGTTGGTGTCAATGCGGACTTTGAATCACAAGCCTTTAGATTTGAGTGTTGAATTCAAGCAGGCATTCTTGAAGGGTTACGTATTAGTATGAGGATGGTTGATGTCTGGGAGGATTGATCTGACTCTTGAATTGTGATTTATAGAAATATTGGGCACGTGTTGAGGAATTTGAAGATGGAAACCCTATATGGGGTTTAACGTGGGATCAAGCCTTGTTGTTATACTTGGTTGGAAGCCCTATCCACAACATTTTGCAAATGAAGTTTCCTTGATTCTTGGTCAACTTTAGGATTTGCTGTCGACATAAAGAAGGTGTTGGTATGGGTGGACCAAAGGATTGGTCTTGTACTTGGGAGTTTTTAGTTTTTGAGTGATAATGATGAAACAAGGATCCTTATCGAGGATTAGAGAGGTAGAAATGTTTGGGATGAATGTGTTTTTATCATCAAAGCTTGTTAAGTATGTTTTTGGCAAATGAATTGAATCAAGGTTCTTGGATGTTGTAGCTTCATTAAGGAATTGAATATCACAATATTGTTTTTTGAGGAAGCTGAATATCAATTCGGGTCTTCCTTGGGAGATGATTTTGTATTTGGGAAGGTTTTCCATGGGGGTCTTCTAATGAGATTGGGCTTATGTCTATCTTTGAAATAGTAATCAGATTGTGTGCTATGCATAAGATTAGTTTGGGGCCTTGTTGGTCCAAGGGTGTAGAGTATTGATTTGTGTTTTACCTGGCGAGGACGTTGATAAGATGGAGTGGGGGAAGATGTCACAGTCCTTCGTTCTTGTATCAGTGACGTTTGCAAGATGGCTTGTGTAGCCTTGGAAGAGCACAATGATCGTTTTGGATGGTTGTGGAAGGAACTTCGGTAAACTTTGATTATATTATGGAGATTTTATAGGATGTAATTTGAATGTCACTATAGCTTTGTGGTGGATCCGAACACTTGTCAAGGTGGCATCCTCAGGCCAATGATGAATGATTCTTTAGACCCTAGATGGCTACTCATGCTAGCTTGAGATGTGATGGGAATATATGACTCTAAGGGGAGCACCCAACTGAGCTTCCTACCTCCTTAGTGTCCTTTGGGGCACTAAGTGAGCACCTCAAGGGGTGCTTGAGGGGTGGGTTCTTGACATCCTTGAGGAGTGCCTTGGGATTTTACATGGGATTGAGTCCCATGGATGACGCATTGAAGAATGAGGTTGTGTGTCACTCTCGACCTAGAGGTTGGGTTGTGCACCCATGTTGGCCCATGGGTTTACTCTCGGGTGATGCTGTCTTGTACTTATTGAGTGATGTTGATTATGTCTCTTTCGAGCAGTGTATGGTGTCACTTTGTTTAAATTTCCATGAAATTGTCGAAATTTCTGTCAAATTTTTTGGTTTCCGTTAACCTTGAAATTGAAATGGCAGTAGATTTTCGATTTGCATAGTTTCCGTTGAAGTCTCAATGAATCATCTAAAATTTATCAAAATCTCAAAATTTTAGCGAAACTTGTCGAAATTTTAAATATACACTGAAATTTCCTCGGAATTTGAATAAAGGATTTAGGAGGGAAGTGAAATTTCTCTCTTAATTTATTTTATTTATTTTTATCGAAACAAAAAATTATTACAAGTGCTATTGATATTATATGAAAATATAAACTTATATCGCAATATTTTATTTAACCATTCATGTCTAAATTATTGGTAGAAAATGATTCATATAGCCGACCCCACTTAGTGGGACTAAGGCTTGGTTTTGTTGTTGTTGTTGTTGTATTCATGTCTAAATTATCATTACTTGTATAATAAAAATATTTAAATGATTTATGAATTTCATTTGTATTAACTGAATATGTTTCATGTACATAATCTTACAAATATTTATGGTACACATACTATATTACAACTTCTCCACTTCGTACACAACATAGATGTATTTAGCTTGTAATATATTAGTCCTAAAACTTGCATTATTATGTATGTTAACCATTTCTAAAGTTTCACAAAGAATTGCATGCTTTACTACTGATTTCCATTATTTTTTCAAATTGAAATCAAAATTGACATCAAAATCGAAATTTTTGTTGAAATTTTCATACTTTTGGAACTTCGAAATTTGAGCCGAAATTGAAATTTAAGATCTTGGTCACACCCTTTTAGATCTAGCTTATAGATTAATGGCAAGTTCATTTACACAAGAATATATGTGGTTAATGGTTCGTACATTTTTTGAGAATATTTTCTATACAATTTGCACAGATGCTTCTAACGTTTGGCTTTTCTATCCCTTGTATCCACCCTTGGTCTTAGTTGTGCTCCACCATAACCATGGTAGACAACAATCTTGGGCTTGTCGATTGAACAAGATTTTGAACTTATTTGGGATTTGGTCTTGAGTTCACATGCAAGACGGATGTCAGAATTAAGTTGCATGTTACAAACAACAATCGAAGGCATGATTGAATCATATACATGATTTTGTGGTTCTTGATCCATGGTGCTTTATGCACCTCTACCTTTTGTGCTTTATTTTGATTTTTTGTTAAATTAACCCAGCCAATAGGGCTGAACTCTAGGTTATTGTATTTATTTATTTTATGAAGGTTGTTATTGGCCACTGTCAACATTAGGTTTAGATGACCCATTTCCAACATTTGGTGACTTAAGAAAAGTGAAGTAAAATGAACCAACCTTTGTTTCCTTTACTTGCCCATTTTATTCATAACAAAGTTGCCACTTTATTTTAGTTTTTGAAAAGGTAAAATGATGGAAAACTTTCTTAGAAAAAGATCCAGTTTGGGAATACTATTGTGAATAGAGAAGGTAGACTTTCAATTTTTCTAATTTGAGATTTAAAAGGTCTAGCATCCTAAAGCACTCATTCCAAGAATGGTTGCAGCACTTACCTTATGTGAGTATGTGTGTCCCACTGTAAAAGTAAAAAATATGAGGAAAAGGTTGAAAGACAGCCCAAAAGTATGCTTGTAGGATTAGGTGGTTGACTGCTTGCAGAGGGCGGTTGACCGCTTCCGGCTGTTTTCTACTTTGTTTATTTGTTGAAACTCGAACTTTTTACCCTGTACCCCATTTGAAAAGACCTTCATAGAATTTGTACAGAGGCAGATACCCCCATGGGAATTTCACTACTTGGATGCCTTATCAAATTCCTCAAATAACACAAAAAACAAAGGAGAAAGAGGAAAAACAAAGAAAACACTTTGGGTTTTTTTAGTTGTGGCTGAATCTACAAAGGTAGATTGCCTATTGGAGGAATCAAGCAACTTGTAGTTCCAAAACATTTTCCAAAAACAAAAAAAAGTTTTAGAAAAATTTTTAGCGATCTTTTGAGAAACACTTGAAACACTTGAAGTCTTGTTGAAAAATCATTTGTTCTTGATTAGAAAACTGATTTTTTCAATGGAAACTTTGTAGAACAAAGACTAAAATCATGTTAAAACATTAAGAAAAATCCTTTTTTCCACCCTCAAGCCACGTCTTGGGTGATTGCTTTAAAAAATGGTTTTTTTCATTGTTCAAACTTGGAAAAGTATGGATTTTTGGTGGGAGAACCACAAATTGGTCTTGAAATCTATGTTTAAAAGACTTGGAGAGCATCCAAAAGTGACATCATGGGTGTATGATTTCAAGAAAGTTTAAAACTTTGCAAAAAACTTGAAAACTTTGAGAAAACTTGTGTGAATTCATCTTTGAAATGAGAGACTTGATTTTTATGGAAAAACCAGAGAAACTTCTATCAAAACAGCACTTAAACTCGACCAACTACACTCTAATGAGTGTAAAGACTTAAAAACACTAAAAATTCTAGAGAAAAACATGAATAAGTGCAAAAATATGCGCTCTTGGGATTTGGCGGTCCATCATTTGTAGGGGGTGGTCGATTGCTTGGAGTCGCAACGACTATTTCAAATATATGACGGGCGGATGACCGCATGAATGAACGGGTCGACCGCCTGCAACCCAAATTCAAGCAAAACATGCATTTTTTGGTTTTGAAACATGCATGTTCTCGTGGAAAAAGTAAAAGCATTCTAACTACACTAACATGCAATATTGACATGAAATAATGACAAAAACATGAAGCATTTGAACATGAACATTCATAAACGTTCATACACCTCACATACAAAACTTATTAAATCTAATGAAGAGAAGGGTTAGACATTGACCTTGTTAAAGAAAAATTACTGCTGTAATCAAGTGGAGGATCCTCTCTTTTGAAATCAAACGCAATTGCCTCCAAAACAAATGATGAGATGTAGTTGTCTCTTTCTTTTCTTTCAATCAAATACCCAATTTGATCCCTTTAAAACTCTTAGAAAACCTCTCCTTGCCCCTACTTGGACGTGCTCTTTTCTCTTGCCTAAATGGTCCTTTTATAAACCTCCAACGAAATGAAGGCAAAGACTTATTCAAATTTGAATTTTGAAAACTCAAATTCAAAATTAACTCCCATTAACTACCAACTACCAATTGCCAATGTAGTTGCTAGACATATGACACCATTGGGACACCTGGCATGCCCAAATTCCCTAGCCAATCATAAGGGGGCAACACAAAATTCAACTTTGCTAGGGCCTGGTTGGTTGGCTATTGGGGGCGGCTAATAATAATAATAGTGGGTAAGGGGGCCGGTTGACCGCGCCGAAAGTGGCCAGTCGACTGCCTTATGCTGTTTTCCTTCATCTTTGCATTTTTGCCTTAATTTTTCATATGTTCAGCTAGATCTTTGTCTTATTGGGTAAAAATGACTATCTACAGCCGCTATTGTATGGGGGAGTGGGATTGTGATAACTAGCTTCACGTACTTTTCTTGTAGAAAAATATATCTCTTGTCAATATAGAAAAATTATGGGCGGAATTTTTTTGAAGTGTAAAATTGCGAAGCTTTTGTGGCAGTCCTTGCTTGTTCCTTTACAATGAAATTTTACAACAAATTGAATTGTCGCTGACAGGTGACATTACCATATGATACTCAACAACTATGTACAGCAACAAGGGACACGGCAGCCATTTATTTAGCCTGTGGTGTGGACACCTCTAAGGTCTAGCACTGCTCTATTACATTGTCAAAATCTGCATTCTTGTAGCCATCTTATGACCAAATGCTAATTGGCTGACTTTGGTGTGCAGGCTTCCGTCTTTGTACAGTCTCATGTTCATGCCCATGTAGAATTGATGTGGTTGCTGAGTTCTGCCACACCAATTGGGTGGCTGAACAGAATGATACAGTTCAAGGAGAAATCCAGGAAGGTGGTACGTTTTTTTCTGTTTGACTGCTTCTTCTCATTCATACATTTAAAATTTTTTAATTTTGGCATGTTGTTTGTACTTAGAAAGTTACTTGTGCAGATAAGTTCATCCAATGGGCATGGGTATAAGACTTATCATTCTACATGTTTATAAAACCTATCATTCTACGTAGTAAGTTTCTGATTCTAAAATGTCGAGAAGAATCTAACCAATAGTGGGTAATGGTATATGTTGAAAGATATTTTAAAACATTGGAGGTTAGATGCTTGAACTAACTGTGGGTGTTGAAGACTGGAAGAGGGTCCAGGAGTAGGTTCAGGGGTATCACTGACTGTGGGAGGTTTAGAGTGTAGATGATGTTATATTTGGAATCTTAATTTTTATTAGGGAGGGGCTGGAACTAGTTTTTGGATGAACCATTTGAGTTTCTTGAGAGCTAGAATATGTCTCAACGTAGAAATGAGGTTTTTGTCATGCAATAATTGTGAATCTGACAAGATTCTAAGCAGGAACCAAAGGAATAGGGGGGATGTAGGGGAGCATCGAGAATGCAGGACAGACTTGTAACCAAGCATGGGAGAGTCAAGGGCTTCATGTTATTTTGTTTGTGCTCTACTAAAATCTAGTCTCATTGTGAGAAAGAATATGCCTTAGTTTATGCTTTGGGATAGGATCCAGTATTTGGCATTGTTGTGGGCTTTTGCTGCTGGCCGCTTCAGAGGATTGTCTTCTTCAGACATAAAGTGTGACTGGCAGGCAGTGCAGTTTTGATTTTTGCTTCTTAATTTTTTTTTTTTTAAATTTCAAAGGACTTCTTATGCTCTTTTTTGTACTCTCTCCTCTTCAATAAAATTTCTTCTTTTTTTTTTTTGTCAAAAAAGAAAAAGATTCTTAAAAATTTTGCTAGTGTCTCGATGTTTTTGTGCAAGTGTTGAGGTTTGATATAGATTGTTGGCCTGCACAACTTAACAGCTTAAGCTTTTTTTATTTATTTTTTATTTTTTATGTAAAGTAGTAATCTAACATTGTATCACTGCCATGGTTACTAGGAGGGTCTTGTTCCATATCCTTGGTGCACAAGTCCATTGTGTGGTTTTTAACAATTATCTTATTTCCTGTAATGGTGTTATTCATCGCCTGTTTGTCCCTTGAACTGCAATCATGCTGCAAGTGCAGGGGAGTGTTAAGGCTTGGTATACGTTATTAGCCCTCAACCTAACAGGTTAAGATTTTTGATATAGTGGTAATCTAACTCATTGACTGTAATTAGTTGTATTTTTGTTTTTGTTTGCAGGGGGATGAAAATGTTGGTGTTGCTCTTCTGACTTATCCTGTTCTGATGGCTTCTGATATTCTCTTATATCAGGTGGTCTGTTATTCGTGCTGCTTAGTGATGCATCAAAATTGAATTTATACTTTTCATATTCTTTATGTAATTTTTTACATTTATTTTTTATCATGGGCGCAGAAAAATCACAAATATTAGTCCTTGCTTCTTCAGCACATGTGATAAAAAATCCTGAATTCTTGTTGTATTACTTCTTTCTCATCCAATGCAGTACAATATATTTATATACAACCATCTCAATGTTTTGATATGCTTATTATCATGTCTAAATCTTCATGAAAAATTGATTATTAGCCTGAAATGCATGATTCTTAAAAATTGCAGCATGCCTCTGCAGTCTGATTTTGTACCAGTTGGTGAGGATCAGAAGCAGCATCTGGAGTTGACACGCGAGCTTGCAGAGCGTATTAATTATTTATATGGAGGAAGAAAGTGGAAGAAATTGGGAGGGTGAGAACAAAAATTGCCTGTCTACTTGAGCATATTAACCTAGTATTGTTTCATTTTTATTTTTCTATTCTGCTTTTTTTTTTTTTAAATGTTTCACTGCAGACTTTTGACTCCATTATTTATTTTGATTTTGATTACAGGCGAGGTGGTGCAATTTTCAAGGTGGTTCATGTTGTTTGATAGTTGATACCTTTTGACACCTTTCAGTAAAACTCATGAGCATATAACTAATGAGAACAGCTCTTGTCTAAATGGGTCTACTGATGTAGGTTCCTGAGCCTCTTATCCCTCCAGCGGGAGCACGAGTGATGTCCCTCACTGATGGCCTTTCTAAGGTTTTTAATATTCTAATTTCTATTTTATATGCAGATATTACTTATTGATGTTCTTTCCAAAGTTTAGTATTCTAAATTTTTATTTATAATCCTGTACCAGGATAGTTTTTGGGCATTATCCATAGCATTTTTTGTGATAAAATATCAAAAGCATTAGACACAAACAAAAAATAAATATAAGGCTATATACCTCTCCAGAGCCAGCAGGCCAGCATACACAGGAGCTTTGTGCACTGGGCTGCCCTTCTCTCTCTCTCTCTCTCTCTCTGCACACGTTTGTGTGCATGAGTGCAAGAGTGTGCATTTCATTTATTTACTTATTTAATTTTTCCTTTTAAGCTCAGTTTGGATCAAGGATTTTGTTTGAGGTAAAGAAAGGAAAATAAGGAGGAAATCCACTTCTGGTTGTATTTTCTTGCTATAACAAATGCTATTGAAAATGAAAAGTTGTTCTAAAATGGGTAAAAATCAAGAAAAATTAAATATTAATGATGCGTGGAATCAAAATTTTGTTATTTGCTATGTATTTAATTTCCTTTCTCACTTTCCTTGATAACCAAACACGAAAAAGTTGATTCTTTGATAGTTTTCTTTCCTTTCTCCAACGTTTTCTAAGTTTTAAATGAGGCCTTAAAAAGTTTCGTGCTTTGCTCAAGAGTGACTATTGGAACTGTTACAATTTTGCTTCTCTTTGCCTATGAGTCTTTGCCAGAGGGTTGATTGTCTCTAAAAGAAGCATATATATTGGGTTTTAGACAATCTTTAGTTTTTGCTTACCATTATCAATATTTTATGCCATGCGGGATCCATAATTCTGTGCATGGTAATAAGTTAAAAGTAAAAGTGTTCTTCACAAGATGGCGTTCTAAAAACCTGTTATTTGTTATTCTGTGAATATGCTTTTGTTATGTACTCATTCCTCTTTTTCTTGGGGTGGGGGGTTGCTGTTTCCTTTTTTGTAGATGTCCAAATCTGCACCCTCAGATCAATCCCGAATCAATCTTCTTGACTCAAAAGATGTGAGTGGGCCCTTCTTCTTGTCTTGACATGTCTCTTTTGAATAATTTGTGCAATTTCCATAACATCTAATGATTTGGTAATCACATATATTTTCAGATGTAGCCAATATATAGTAATTAAAAATATTGGAGATGAGATGAATGTCTCATGGTGTGCATACAGTGTTTTTAATGTCATGGACAGCTGAAGCAATTGCTATATGCTTATCTATTTTGTTGAAATTGGGAATATAAGTCTTATTCTTCATGTCTAACTGTGCCAACTCCCTTATGGACTAACTAAAATGAGTAACTTCCATGCTACTTGGCCAATTTTACAGAGTCTTCAAATATAAATTGATGAGCTTATTCAGTTGACTTCATATTTTCTGTGAATATCATGATAATTCAGTCTTCATACAGGATACTGAGTCAGAATTTAGCACCCTGCCTAATAAATGAGATCCCTGATACACCTCTAATTTGGTGCATTTGTTCAATTCACTTCTTATGATAGCAATGAAGTTTCAAGGCAGTTACATCTTTTGAATGATACATGTCCACTTGCTAATTCATAAGGAGATAAAACACCTAGTGAATTACTGTGAACTGAAAAGCAGCTGATTGAGGAATTAATTTTGGTCGAAGGGTTTGAATTGCGATGAAATATGCCACACCCCTTCTGCACTCAGGTTTGTGGTAGGCCAGTGCCTGAGTGACTTGTATTGTTTGCTTCCTGGTGAGCTGGGAACTTTATATATCACTGAATAATTGTTATATTATGTTGGCATCAGCCCATTTTCTGTTGTAAGCAAGAGTTTCTCTCAGTGATTTTTATTATGCCAAAGCCATTATCAGCAGCTGTGAAATTAGTGTTTACTAGAGCATCAATATCTTTTTATCTTCATTTTGATAGGCCAAAGTGTATTAGTAACCAGGATAATTTCTTAGCTACCTCATGATTTTGAATCTATGGAGTTTTCTATAGCTTATGGAAATTAATTCCTCTTCTGTTGGTAATCAAAGTTAATCAAACTTACCCTTTAAAATTTGTGGACTTTATAGACAATTTTTGCCTTTAATTTGTATAACTTACATAACCCTCCCCAATGTAGAACAGATTGACTGGTTTTAGCTGGAAATCTAAATTTAGAACCATGGTTGTTAAAATTGAGACCGGATCGTAGGATCATATGATCTTACATTCATACTTTACTAAAACGATTGTTATACTACATAGTATTGAAATTGGTAGGATTGCTGAAGGATCTTCGTAGGATTGATAGGATCGGTGGGATCAATAGGATTGTAAGATCCTACGTTCTTTCATATTTTTAAAATAATTTTTTTATAACCTTGATATATTTCGTTTTGTTTTACTCAACATTTTTCTCCATTAAGTCTTTTTATGATACTAATGGAGAAATGGATGTTATATCTGTTGGTTGGAGCATCAAGGTGATAGGAATGCTTTATTAACTAGGGTCAAAGTTGTTCTGAAACAGTCCAATGCTTGTGGATGAAATTGAGTTGGAAGATTATCATAGCATTTTAAACTATTGATACCATTGTAACCTTCATAATTTTGTTGTTACAACGTACAATATTGTTGGGTGTATTGGTAGAGAATCTACATTTATTTTATTTTTTTATTGAGGAAAATGAAATTGTGATTAGGTTGATTATATCTAGTTTTTATGTGGAGATACTAAATAGTTGTAAAGTGAATATTGATGTTGATGGCTGCTTCTTGGGCAGTGTATCTGTTGATACTTGATACCCTATAAGGAAAAGAATCCCGTGTGAGATGTGTAAAAGGACCAAGACATACATATGAGGTTGTAGCATGGTCTTAAATTATCACAAAATTGTTGAAATTTCTGGTTTCTCTCACCCTCGAAATCAAAATGGCAGTCGATTTCTGTCTTACATAATTTCTGTTGAAATCTCAACGAATCATCCAAAATTTATCGAAATCTCAAAATTTTAGGAAACTTGTCAAAATTTTTGCTATGCAATGAAATTTTCTCGGCATTCAAATGAGAGATTAAAGAGTGAAGTGAAATTTCTTTCTTAATTTACCTATTTATTTTTATTTGAAGAAAAGATTATTACAAGTGCTTTTGAAATTATATGAAAAAAATAAACTTACAGGAACATTTTATTTACCATTCATGTCTAAATTATCATTATTTGTATAATGAATAATATTTAAATGATTTATGAATTTCATTTGTATTAATTGAATATGTTTAATGTATGTTATCTTACAAATATATTTGATACACACACTATATTACAACTTTTCCACCTCATATACAACATAGATGTATTTAATTTGTAAGATATTAGTCCCAAAGCTTATGTTATTATGTTTGTTAACCATTTTTAAAGTCTCACAAAGAATTCCATGCTTTACTATTGATTTTATTTTTTCAAATCAAAATCAAAATTGACACCGAAATAGAAATTTCTGTCGAAATTTCCATACTTTTGGAGTTTCAAAATTTGAGTCGAACTCGAAATTTAAGCCCTTGGGTTGTAGGCATCTCCAACTTGCTTTTAGGTTGGATGTTGACATGGTATCAAATTTCATGTTCTTTAAACATGTCGGGATTTTGAAGTAATGTCAAGAAAGAATCCTAGATCGAAAGTGCAAAACCATGACTATATTTGAAAGGTCAATTAGTTTTGAGAGATTTATTCAGTTGTTGTGTTGATATTGTTCTTTTTAGTTTTTCTAGATGGACTGGTGAGGATGGTTTATCATGGCTGTAGCTTCTATGACATAACTCCAAATATTTTGGTTATACCAAATAGTATGTTATGGATTAAAGATGTGGAAGATTACAAATAGGAAGAAGAAAAGAAGGAAATGATTTTGGGATGAGTCAATCCAAAATGGTTAGTACTGCTTTGGCTACACATTTTAAACTTTCAATCGCTCTATCACCTACTATTGAGGAGGAGGAGAGGTATATGGAAAAAGTTCCATACACTAGTGCCATTGGTTTTTTTTATGTATAGACCAGATATTGCGCTAGCTATCAGTGTAGTGAGTAGATATATGCATTGTCTTGGGAAGAAGTACTGGGAAGCAGTCAAATGAGTATTTAGGTATCTTAGAGGGACTGCTGGTTATGGCTTGGTTTATGGTAAGGGCGAGGTAGTTGCTAGTGTCATAGGATATTTAAATTTGAATTATGCAAGTGACTTGGACAAGTGGAGGTCCTTGACAAGTTATGTTTCACTTTTCTTGGAAATACCATCAGTTGGAAGGCAGCTTTGCAATCAACAGTGGCCTTGTTGGTAACTGAGGCAAAGTACATGAGTGAAGTAAGCTTTGTGGCTAAATGAATTGATTAAAGACATGGGAGTTGATAAGGATGTAAGCACAGTTTATTGTGATAGTTGGAGTTTCATACACTTGACCCAAGATTAGATGCACCATGAGAGGACTAAGCAAATAGATGTCAAGTATCACTTTGTTCGAGAGGTCATCACTCAAGGTAAAACAAGATTGGGACAAAAGATAATTCTGTAGATATGTTGCCTATGTTCCTGCAATCAAGTTTAAGCATTGCTTGAACTTTATTAATCTTTCTAGCATGAGGTAAGCCCTTTTTGGGGGGGGGGGGGGGGGTGGTGAAGGAAGAAAATTCAAGACAAAATGGAGATTTGTTGAGGTGTCTTGTATTTTGTCCCACATTTCTTATATTGAGGTGTCTTGTATTTTGTTCCACATTTCTTATGTTGAGGTGTCTTGTTATTTGTCCCACATCGCTTATGTCTAGAGAGTGCTAGGTGTCAAGGGCCAAATATTTCACACCTTTGTGAAGGAGTGTGGCGCTAGCTAAAGCACGCTTGTTTAACTAGCTAGCCTAGTGTCTACCACGATTCACCAATAGAACGCTTTCATAGTCATTTAAAGAAGTATAAGCAGAAGCATTAAGCAACTTATGAAAGCAATGACACGCAAGCAGTAAACATTGAAGCAACACAATTCATATAGCAACACCTTCGTTAACAATGTGTGTCTAGAGAGGGAGAAAAGTAGGCTAAACATGCTTACAATAGCTAGTGAGTTTTACAAGTTGATGAACACTCGCCCTCCCTTAAAGAGCTTTCTATGCTATTTTCACTTTGGAACTAGGAAACATCAATATGACCGAGGAGTCATACTCCCTTTTTTAGCCTAGGGAAAAACTATTCTTTTTAGCCTAGGGAAAAACTATCTCTGAAAATTAACCCTACACTAGTATTTAGTATTTACATGATGGAAACCCATCCCAAACGAATGAGACAAGTGGTCACAGGCAAGCATAATGCTCTGAACAAGCTCGGCTCGTGATGCTCTCCCACTTATGCGGTTGATGTCCTCGTAGACTTTGATGCTAGGTACACTTCAACTTTGTCCACGAACGGTTGCTTATCTTCTGCAGAAACCTAATTGATTTCTTCATTGCCAAGGCCTCTCCACTTCACTAAAAACTCCCGCCACTTCCTCCTTGAGCATGTGAACTCTTTGCTTGCAAGGATGTATTCAACTTCTCGTCTGTTAGGTTGCATTGTCTTCACTTCTGCTCTAGTTGACTGAGTTCTGCTTGGATCTTCAATGTCGGAGTTGAATGGCTTGAGGCAGTTGGCATGAAACACGGGGTGCACTTTCATCCAAGCTGGAGGGTCAATTCTGTAAGAGGCCTTCTTTATATTCCTTCAGAGTGGAACTGTAGACAACCATATCATTCAGGTACATCACAACAAACTTGTTGAGGTACTTTGAAATACCTAGTTCATCAAGGTACAGAATTTCGCAGGCGCATTTGTTAACCCAAATGACATCACCAAGAATTCATATGCCCTATACTGCGTCACACAAGTTGTCTTTGGCTCATCCCATAAGCTATTCTCACCTGATAGTAGCTTGACCTCAAGCCAAGTTTAGTGAAGTACTTGGCATGACTTAGCTGATCAAACATATCGGCAATCAATGGAATAGGATACTTGTTGCGCACTGTCACCTTGTTGAGCGTGCGGTAGTCTACACACATCTGCATGCTCCCATCATGTTTCCTTTGAAACAACATTGGTGCTCTGAACAGTGCATTGGAAGGGCAAATATATTCTACTTTGAACAAATCATCAAGTTTCTTTCTCAACTCTGCTAGCTTTAGAAGCGCCATCTGATATGGCCCCTTAATAGGTGGCTTCACTCCTAGGTACAACTTGATCTCATGCTCCACACCCCGTCATGGAGGCAAGTTGTGAGGCAGCGTATCTGGAATCACCTCCTTGTACTCATCCAACACATTTTGGATGGTTGTAGGCCTCAACTCTTGGCTTTCTTCTTCCTCTACCACCATTGTGGGGAGATATGTCTCTTCACCTCTTCTTAATCCCTTTTTATGTTGCATGGCTGAAAGGAACTTACCATCGTCTCCTTTCTTTGCAATGGCCTACACCATGCAAGGGTGATCTCCCATCAAACACGGGGAACTAGCAAAAGGCATCAACATTGCCTTAATCTCCCTCAGGAATTCCATTCCCAACATGACTTGAAAGTCATCCAACAACACCCTTGTGAAATTTGTATGTCTTGCCCACTGCCCGCTTCACAGTGACTTGCTTGGCTATTCTCAAAGTAGGTTGGGCTTTACCAATCCCACAACGAAGGCAATTGAATTCACGTAGCAATTAACCAAGCTCTAATACCAGGTGTCATTGGCCGACTATTTCACATCTTTGTGAAGGACGTGTGGTGCAAGTTAAAGTACTCTTGTTTAACTAGCCAACCTAGTGTTTATCACAATTCACCAATAGAACACTTTGATAGTCGTTCAAGAAGTATAAACGGAAGCATTAAGCAACTTATGAAAGCAATGACACGCAAGCAGTAAACATTGAAGCAACGTACTTCCTTAAATGAAACCTTTATTAACAATGCGTGTCTAGCGAGGTAGGCGAGTAGGCTAAACACATTTACAATAGCTAGTGAGTTTTACAAGTTGATGAACACTTACCCTCCCCTAAAAAGCTTTCTAAGCTATTCTCACTCTGACACTAGAAAACATCAATATGACCGAGGAGTCATAGTCCCCTTTTTAGCCTAGGGAAAAACTATCTCTGAAAAATAACCCAACACTAGTATTTACATGATGGAAACTCATCCCAAATGCGCGAGACAAGCGGTCACATGCAAGCATAATGCCTTGAACAAGCTCGGCCCTTGACGGCATAGGACTTCTATAAATAGTGTAAGCTACAACTGTGTAGTGTGGGAAAAAGAACCTAGGTGTAATTGGGACTTGGGTGAGACTCTTGTAATCTCTTGCTGTTCATAGGGAATATTTTCTCCTTTCTCCCCAGTGGACGTAGATTTCACATCGAAGCTAAACCACATTATATCCTATGTTTTGGGTGTGTTTGTGTTTACTATTTTTTGTTTATTGTTCTTGATTAAATTCAACGATTTGGTCATAACACTTTGTAGGACTAGATGGTAGATCTGGTTGCAAAGATGAACTTGATGGTTCTTGCCATGGGAAACTCCAAGGCTATGGAGTATAGAGGAACAAAGGTACTAGAAACCAGAACATTTGAGGATGCCCATGCTGCTAAAGAGTTAGAGAACTTTTTATTTGACATGGAGCAATACTTTCGTGCAATAAGGACCGACTGAGAACAGGCGAAAGTAACCATTGCAACAATGTACTTGGTTGGTGATGCTAAGCTGGTGGAGTACCAAGTACGATGAAATTGAGAATGGACACTATGTAATTGATTGTTGGGTAGACTTGAAGAAAGAGCTTAAGGTACCCTATGTAATTGATTGTTGGATAGACTTGAAGAAAGAGCTTAAGATCCATTTCTTTCCTAAGAATGTTGAGTATAATGCTTAACATAAATTGAGAAACCTTTAGCATAATAATTCAATTGAGGAGTATGTGAAACATTTTTCTGCTTTGATGTTGGATATACAGGGCTTGTTAGAGAAAGAAAAGTTGTTCTACTTTCTTTAGGGGTTGAAGTTGTGGGCTACGATAGAACTTCTTTGACAAAGAGTTCAAGATGTGCCTACTGCACAAGCTGTTGTTATATGTTTGATTGATTATGCTAGAGAGAGTTCTAAACATCTAAAAAGATTTGTATGGGTGGAAACAATGGATAATCTTTCAAGAAGGGCAAATCCAAAAGTGGGGGAACCGACACCAAGGTGTCAACTTTAAAGAAAGCTTCGTCATCTCAATCATTTAGCACACCGAATGGTAAGGGTAAGATGACATGCTTCTAATGTCAAGGCCCTCAGAGGGTTGTTGATTGCCCTTACAAGTCATCACTCAATGTCTTACAAGCTTCCATTGTGGAAGGGGCACTACAAGATGATGAGGATGAGGAGGAAACCCCTAAGATGGGTGCAATGCAGTTAGTCAACGCGTTGGAGAGGTAGATAAGAGACAAAAGTGACCTATGCTAAAGCGTTAATGTTTGTGGATCTACAAATCAATGGGAAAAGCACCCATGCTATGATTGATACTGGAGCCAACCATAATTTTGTTTCATAGGCAGGAGCACGGAGACTCAACTTGACCATAGAAAAGGATTTAGGACACATGAAAGCAGTTAACTCCTTAGCCCAACCTCCTCTCGAAGTAGCCAAACAAGTGAATTTGAAGCTTAGACAATGTGTAGGACAGTGAATTTCACACTTGTGCCGTTAGATGATTTTCAAGTGATTCTTGGAATGGAATTCTAGAGGGAGACTGAGGCGGTACCAATTCTATTTTCCAATTCCCTTTGTTTGATGAGAGTCCACCCTTGCATGGTTCAAGCCGTTGTGAAGAAAAAAGACAATGAGAAGTTCCTTTCTGCTATGCAACTCAAGAAAGGATTGAGTAGGGGTGAATAGACATATCTTGTAATATTGGTGGTAGATGAAGATATAGGCTAAGAGCGGGTGCTTACTACCATCAAAGTTGTGTTGGATGAGTATAAAGTTGTGATGCCATACAAACTACTTCACAACTTGCCGCCACACTAGGGTGTGGAGCATGAAATTGAGTTGTTACTAAAAGTGAAGTTGTCTCCTAAGGGCTATATGGGATGGCACATTGGCGTTATTAGAGTTATCAGACTTAAGAAAAACAACTTGATGAGCTATTGGAAACGAGCTATATATGTCCTTCCAAAGCACCATTTGGAGCACCAGTGTTATTTCAAAGGAAACATGATGGGAGCATTCAGATGTGTGGACTATTACGTGCTCAACAAGGTGACTGTGTGCAACAAGTATCCCATTTCATTGATCATTGATTTATTTGATCAGCTAAGTCATGCAAAGTACTTCACCAAACTTGACTTGTGGTCAGGCTACTATTAGGTGAGGATAGTAGATGGGGATGTATCGAAGACGACCTGTGTGACATGGTATGGAGCATATGAGTTCTTGGTGATGCCATTCGGGTTAAGAAATGAGCTAGCAGCATTTTGCACCTTGATGAACCAAACATTTCATGGGTTCTTCGACAAGTTTGTCGTGGTATACCTGGATGACGTTGTTTATAGTTCCACTTTGGAGGAACATAAAGAGCATCTACAGAAGGTTCTCAACAAGTTAAAGGAGAACATACTTTATGTGCAGAAAGAGAAGTGCTGTTTTGCTCAATAGAGCATCAAAGTCCTTGGTCATGTGATTGAGTAAGGTTATGTCCGGATAGATATGGAGAAGGTGAGAGGTATTCAAAATTGGAAGAACTCAATGATAGTGAAGGATCTTTGTTCCTTTATTGGATTACTATTGAAAGTTTGTTGAGTGGTACTCGAGGAGAACGACTCCTTTGACGGAATTGCTGAAGAAGGGTCATAAGTGGAATTGGACAGAGAAGTTCCAGGGAGCCTTTGACAATTTGAAGGATTCCATGATGAAAGATCTGGTACTTGCTCTTTCGGATATCATGAAACACTTTGAGATACAGATAGATGCATCAAACTATGCCCTCAGGGGAATCTTGTTACAGGATGGGTATCTTGTAGCATATGAGGGTTGCAACTTAGTGAAGTTGAACAAAATTACACATCTCAAGAGAAGGAGATGCTAGCCGTGACACATTTTCTTCGCGTGTGGTGGTATTACGTACTTGGATCGAAGTTTGTGGTGAAAATGGATAACACAACTATCATTCACTATTTTACACAACCAAAGTTATCACCCAAGTAGGTCTATTGGCAAGAATTCTTGGCAGAGTTTGATTTTTTGTTTGAGCATAAGGTGAGACGAATGAACCAAAGTTGCAAATGCATTGAGTAGGGAGGCTAAGCTTGCAGCCTTATAGATGGTAACACACTTGACAATTAGGTTACCATGACAATGCAGGAGCACATTAAAGGGAATTTTACCAAATATCCAATTGCCAAAAACCTCATGAGGTTGGCAGAAGAGGGCAAAGCCCACTGGTTCTAGTTAGAAGACAAATTGTTGATGACACATGGTGATTCTCTCTTTGTTCCTTGATCTGGGGATCTAAAAAAGACACTGCTGAGAGAGTGTTGTTACACCATGTGGGCAAGTCATCTAGGATGACATTGCACTTTGACATTGTTGAAGCAGATGTCTTACTAGCCACACATGCATGACAATGTGATTGAGCATACCCGAACTTGTATCACCTGCCAGCAAGACAAAGTGGAGCGGAAGAAGATGGTAGGATTGTTGGAGCCTCTTCAAGTGCTAACCAGACTGTGGGAGAGTGTCTCACTGGACTTCTGCACCAACCTACCTAGAGTGGGAGATACATGGTCTATACTTGTGGTCATAGACAAGATTTCGCAGTATGGACCTTTCATATCCGCACCAAAGTATTGTTTAGTAGAGAAGACAACACAATCATTTTTTAAACATATTGTGAAATACTAGGGTGTTCCCCAAGATATCATCATTGACCGAGACTTAAGATTCACTAGCAACTTTTGTATAGAATTTATCAGAATTCTTGGTTCACAACTTGAAATCTTTTCAAGTTACCACCCATATACAAATGGATAGATAGAGAGATTCAATGGGCTACTAGAAGAGTGCTTTTGCCATTTCATCACCACCAATCAAAAGAATTGGGTGCAACTACTCGATGTAGCTCAGTTCTTTTTCAATGCCCCCCAAAAAAAAAAACTCAACACGCAAAAAGAATCCTTTTGGGCTTTGTGTAGGCCAACAACGGTGTTTACCTCACACATTGGATGAGCCGTATAGAGGAAAGAGTCCAAGAGCATATATATCTTCACCTAAGAATGGAGACAAATTGCAGACATCACCTGAGCTTACTTGTAGAAAGCTTTGAAACAGATAAAGAAGCGGGCATATTAAGGGAGAAGATTGTTGCACTTCAACGTGGGTAACTTGGTGCTTGTTAAACTCCATCCTAAACAGATTACCTCACTATAGTGTCGAGATAGGAGACTACTTTGCAAATATGAAGGACTAGTCCCCATCCTGGCTAAAGTCAGGAGGGGCATCTTACAAGGTTGATCCTTCAACTTTGATGAAAGTGATCTTGTGTTCTACAGTAACTACGAGCCATTCAACACTGAGACCGATGATCCAAGCAGAAGTCAGTAAACTGGAGCATCACTAAAGGCAGTGCAACTTGACAAAAGAGAAGTTGAAGTGATCCTTATAGATAGAGAGTTCACATCATCAAGGAAGATGTGGCATGAGTTTTAGTGAAGTGGAAAGACCTCCGAGATAGTTGGAATTCAGCGGAAGACTTGTAACCACTTTTGGGAAAAATTGAAAAGTGCATTGCATCAAAGCCCATGAGGACGTTGACCATATAACTAGGGGAGAATGTCATGAGCCAAACTTGTTCAGGGCATTATGCTTGCCTATGACCGCTTGCCTTGTGTGCAAGGATGGGATACTGTCATGTAAACAGTAGTATAGGTTTTATGCTTTGAGTATGTGCAAGCCTTAGTGTAAAGTGGGAGTATAACTTTTCAGAAAATTTGATGTTTCCTATTGCTGAGCTAAAATAGCATATAAGCTCTTTAGGAGAGGGTGAGTGTTCATCATTAATCTTGTAAAAATCACTAGCATTTGTTAAACGTGTTTAGCCTACTTGCGTCCTTCACTAAACACATGTTTACAGAGGTGGTGTTAATGAATTACGTTGCTTCAATTCTTACGGCTTGCTGGCCATTTGCCTTCATAAATTGTTTACTGCTTATGCTTACTTTTCATTCAACTGTTGTGGGTGTGTTTTTGTGGTAAATTGTGATTATCTTTGGCTGACTACTTAAAAAAGAGTGCTTTAGATAGTGTCGCATGGTTCTTCACAAAGAGTGAAATATTCGTCCTATGACAGCTAGGAGTGGCTTAGCCAAGCTGATCCACTCTTAGTCTATCAAACAAATGCACCCTAATTTCATTAACATGCTAACAGATTTTGTTTATCTCATCCCTGCTTTTCTTTCTGGAGTATCGAAGGTTTAGAATCACTTGCCTTGCATTTGGGAGTACGGATTTTGAGGTTTGGATTTGGATTTGTGTGGAATGTGGATTTGAAAGAAATTTAATACAATTTTGTATTACATTTTTGTGCAAATCCACACAAATCCAATTATCCAAATCCACCTTCAAATCCATGCTCCCAAATTGGGGTTCTCTCTCTCTCTCTCTCCTTCCTGCTAAATAAATGCAGACCATTTTATTCCTCAATACATTGTGAGTATTGAGGAATAAAAAAAAAAACTACAATTTATTTTTTAGTGGTCCTCCTAATGGCTGAAAATTGCTTTCACCCACTATGGAGTCACATATATTGTGTTATACAGACCATTTTATTCCTCCCTCAAATTTACTATTTGTAAGCATTTGATCTCTTATACTTGGTTTCTAGACATGATTGTTTTAAAATCCCAGAATGAGCTATTGGTCTTGCAATTTGCCACCAAATAATTTATGTCTTTAAATCTCCTAACACCTGCACATCTGCTTTTGAGATCTAGATTTGCTCTTTGAACAACTGCCTCCTTGTTTATCTGAGCATCTTCACATAAAAATGGCCTTGTAGATGTAGATTGTGGATGCCCAATCATGTAAGCCAGGGAGTTCCCCTGAGCAGTAGACCATTGTATGTTTGCTTACCTGCTAGTGGCAGTGTTGTGAACTTTCAGGGCTGCTGTTAACTTCTTTGTAATCTGCTTTTTAGCTGAGCAGCTGAAGTAGATGTGGTTCCTTGTTTCCAGGTTGGAGCAATAAATTTTGCAAGTTGCATCAGCTGCATTGGTCCAAACAGCTAATTTTTCATGTATGGTCTTTTCGGTCCTGTATGGCTAGCCAAGCAATAAATGAATGCTTTGGGATGCAGTGATGAGGGATGCCCAACTAGTAGGGTTTTTCTTTTCTTGTATGAGGTTCCATGCTGAAGAGAAGGGAAATCTTCGTGAAGAAGTTAGATCCCATTGAAGGCCGTGTCCAAGTGTCTCCAGTTTGATTTGCAAATAAACTTCAGTTTGATTTGCAAATAAGCTCCATAATGATCCAGTAGCGGGCTATGTGGGTGCCAATTGTCAAGGAAAGCAAAAGTAGATTCTGATGTGTTATTCACATAAAAGAATACAAAATCTATTTTATGCATCTTCATTGTAACTATTACTAAATCAGTGAAGCAAGGTTATCTAGTGATGACATATAGTTAAACTTATTAAGCATGGAGACAGACACTTGCCAAATCTAAAAATATTAGACACAACATGGCAGAGACATGTGTGTTTGAAGCATATTTTTGTATATAGTGTATATATTTATAATTATGTCAATAACATATATATATTTCATACAAAGATGATCCATTTAAAAAAAAGCATCACGGAATACGCATAAAATGTTCGTACTATCTAATCTTAAAAAGTTATATCATTTAAACATCAAAAGTTCACTCTGATGACTCAAATGACAAATTAACAATGAACCATAAAGCCACAGTGAACCACCGTCATTAGGCAGTATTCCTAAAAAGCAAGAACAAGTAAAGGATAGGTAATGTTTCTTTGCCTATTAAGTATAACATCCATATAAGATTACACGTTCACTTTTAAAATATGAGAAATCTCAAAAATTTGATAATATTACATTGTTGCCCACAGAAATTTTGATTTATTCTTCTAATAATGCCTTGCCGTGTCCTATGTGTCAGATACCTCAGTTTTTCTGTATTGACATGTGTCCAAAATCAAAAATAAAAATAAATAAGCCGGACAAGTATCAGCAGTGTCCAACATGTCTTGGAGGCATATTGGTGTCCAACACTTTTTGGACATTGACACCTCCCCCTGTTTTGAAGTGTCGATGCTTTAAGTTGGTGGACGTTTTAAATTGAACATTACCATCTCTTTGTCCTTGTCTTCCAGTTAACATCTGCATCCTTCACCCTGCAATTTCCTCTATTATAGGGTAGAATTAGTGCCACATGAATGCATGGATTGCATTTGCACCACCTCTGATGTATTGAATGCAGAACCGCTTTGGATTTATCTATTGAGCAGTCCTGCATCCCTAAGAACAGCATAAGATCTATAAGAGATGTTATCAGGAAGAACTTAAGATGCCAATGTGATGTCACAGATATTATCCCTTCCTGCAATAATATGGCCATTTGTTTATATTTGCAGATTGGTGTTTGACATGAATGCATGTAGGCCTGATATGTGAATGAGTGTATTGTGGTATCATTTATGATGAAATCTTGCTTATATAACTATTTGATCATATCTTATTTGCCATTGCCTCTTCTTTTTTTACTTTGTGCAACTGGAGCTGACTCTGTTCATTAGTTTTGTAGGTAATAGCAAACAAGATTAAACGTTGCAAAACTGACTCATATACAGGGTTAGTAAGCCCTTAACTTATTTTTTATTACTTGAAATTTCGTAGTTCTTTGGCACTTATCTTTGTCGTCTCCTCTCCCTTCTTTTAACCCTATTTCCTGGGATTGTTACAGTCTGGAATTTGACAATATGGGCAGACCTGAATGCAACAATCTTCTTACAATTTATCAGCTAATTTCAGGCAAGACAAAAGAGGTATTGCAATTACACATTGTTATTTCTCCAGGTTTCATTAGCACCATGCTTTGATTTGCAGCTTGTACCTGCGCTCAGATATCCTTCCATTAGATTTTCATTACAATCTCATGATAATTATAGGAAAAGGAAAAGCTTTTCATGCAGATCAGGATATTTGTGTGTACTGATGGTATTGTTTTGATAGCAATAGAAATTTTATAAAGGAGAGAAGTACAAACAAAAAGAGGGCAATGAGAGTCCTCAAGGTTGAACAAGGAAAACAAGAAGTAACGATAAATTTGAGACAACTTTTCAAAAAACCCCTCTTAAGATCCTTCCCATCATAGTTTTGTCTCAAAAAACCCTTTAGATTCTTCCCATAATGGTTTATGCCTTTATGGAGCACTTTAATTTTTCTCTACTCATTTTATTCTTACTCTTACCACGATCCAATTTATTCCCACCTTCAAAAGCAGCGGATCTCAGTCGATCTCAAGGCCATTTGATCCAAAAGGTTGTGAGCTTCATTATCCTTATCCCCAGAGCCACTTGCTGAAGCAGGGAGAGACACTCCTCAAGTGAAAAACTTTGATCTGTATTCCTCTTGAGAAACATTGTAGCACGCCCCTCTGGATGAAAACCTTGTTTATGAAAAATCCTATGCATCTCAAGACCTGGCTGAGTTGCCTCACCCGAGCAGCCTTCTTCGAAACAATGATCTTGGATTTTGAACAATCATCCTGCCTATTAGAGCCTGAGGAATCCTGTTGAAAGCCACCAGTAACCGTCTGTTAATCTTCTTCAACTACACCTCCCTGATCCTTCTTGATAGCACCAAGATTGGATATTAACTGCGAATCATCTTAGCTTCCATCTTCCCCACTTGATTCTTGCTTCTGTTGTTGCTGTTGAAATTTAATTTCTGTTGGTTGCCTGCTGCTGTATTGTCCCGAATTGTTACTTTCTGTCAATCATTTTCAACAGTACCTCCCTGATCCTTCCTGACAGCATCAAGATCTGAGATTACCCTCGCTTTATATGAACTTTCACCTTCCCCATTATATTCTTGCTGCTGTTGTTGCTGTTGAAATTTAGTTTCCACTGATTCTTCTGTGAAATTCTGTTGCCCTACCAATATCATCTTTATATCTCATAGAAATACATTTTGTTCCACCTTTGGGTTGACAGAACCATAGTTGTCCAATTGAGATACGAAATTTTTGGGAATCAAGAATTGAGCATCGAATCTTAAGATTTGGTAAATTTACCAAAATCAATTCTAAATGACATGCATATATTGATATTCAAACAAGCAGCAAACTAATGAAATACATTTAAATTATGATAACAAAGGATTCTTGTTTCTTGTGTATGCTTTCCCTAAACAAATGAAAGGTAAGAGAATGAGTTAGGAAATATTACTAAAATAATGAACTTTATGCTGTTAAGGGAAGGAATCAAGAAAAGTAATAAATAATTGAACTTTTGGTGTCTATCAATAATTAAAAAAATAATATTTCATGCATATTATTTCTTGGATTAAAAAGAAAAAAATAATTAACCTAAAAAAATGATAATAATTCAACAAACTACTAAAAGAACTAACTTTTGAATCTTAACAAAACAATGAAACATGAGTACCACCTTAGTTGGTGAGTGTTCCACTCCTTAATGGCAGAGCACTATACTTCTAGAGCGAAGAATGGTTTTGTGAATGCAAGATAAGACCAAAAGTTCTATTTTCTTCTCTTTTAAGCACAAAACTGACATAGACTAGAAATGGAAGGTAACTGTGTAAAAATAAAAGCAGTAAAAAAGAAAGGAATGCTGTTTTTGTGGTTATAAAACTAATTGGGTTTGTCAGGATATTATAGGTCCAGAATTGTGTGAATTGATAGTTTTGGATCAATTTGATAGATTCACGAGGTGAATTGATAGATTTAGCAGCGATTCAGTTGATTTTAGATTTGTTAGTAAGATTTGAATCAACTTGGTGCGGAATTGATACAAATTGTATGAATCAAATTGTGAATCATAAGATTCTAACAGCTATAGACCGAACCTTTAACCTTGATCTTCAGTGTCCCCCTAACGGCTGCAGCTGAGGCATGGCCTCAGGCTCTGTTAACACCTTGTCCTCTGCTTTCATATAATCCTGTTCAACAGTCATTCTCTGGGGACAATCCAGCCCTTAAAATTGAAATGTTTTTGTTGGGACCTAGTGTTGTTAAAATGATCCAGGACCAACTTAAAATTTGGCCTTTGTTCAACACAATGTTAAGTGGCTCCAGGACCATTCTCTAACTCATTCAAAATGCTGCAGTCGCCATGACAGGCCTCTTTGTGCTTCTATCTGTAAATCCTTGCTGCTACTATGCTGATGCTGCCACCTCAATAGTCAACACTGCAGTGACTGCACCACCACACACCACCACATTTATTTAGTAACAGCCACACTACAAAGCTTCTGACAGATTTGCCCCTTCCAACCACGATTTGTCGTAGACATCTCAGATTGCCTTCCATTCTGAAACTTAGATTTTTGCTACTACCCCAGACCCATGATTGATTCAAAAACTTCAACAGACCCTTGTTATCAATCCCCATGCACATCCGCTGGAGCAAATATTGTAAATCCTTTTCCATTCAAACTTGAACCCATATAAAGAAATTTACCTTTATGTGATACCTTATCACCATCCAGTATCTGAACTAACAAAATTTCCTGCCTTTTTTTTTTTCCCTCTTTCTAGGTGAATGGGTATGTCATATGTGATTGTGGACCTCGTCAGTTGCGCATATGCTGCATTGGCCCTTGAAATCTTTTATTTAAATACTTCGCGTGTGGTCATGAACTGTTTCATTGCAGTTAGGCGACATCGAAGTCAACATATCCAGTACTTGAGATCCTCTTTCAGAATCATTTTGTCTCAAATGATTTCTGCTAAACATGATTGTTTAGTTATATGATCTTATTTACCATTCATGTTTTGCTTACAAATGATTTTTTAGCTAAAAAGCACCGGCATCAACACGAGACTCGGATACAACACGATACCAATGCAGCAATATGGCATTTTTTTGAAAAAAATTAGGATACGAGATAGCAGGGATATGTTAATTCATTAATATGTAAGCATGTTTTTTGCTTTTAGTTGACAAATATTAAGGTAATTTTAACATCTATATGCTTTGAGTTCTCAAGCACCCCAACAATGACACCTTTAACAGAATGAGGAGAGCACTTCTCTTGACTACGTGGAACATGAACGAAACATATGCACTCAATGACATGAGACACCATAGAGAATATGGATGTTTCTAGGTACATGATAGAACAGAAAATTTGTCCCCCCTATAACACTAGAGGGCATCTAGTTAAGCAGAAAACAAGCTCCAAGAAGAGCCTTAGTCCAAAGGGTTTAGGAACATGCATATGAAAGATTATAGACCTATGTCACATAAAGGTCTAATTCTTGGTTTAGTTACTCCATTTTGTTAAGGGGCATGTACACATGATGTTTGATGAAGAATCCCTTTATGACTAAGGCCCATTTTTGAACAAATTTAAGCTCATTAGCAGATAAAAAAAATTTGAATTCTAATGCCAAACTGAATTTTTATTTCTTAGTAGAAGTAAATGCATTAAAAAATTCAGACCGGTCTTTTAATAGATAAATCTAGGTCATACATGATAAATCAATTATAAAGGACACAAAATACTGATGGTCAGTCAAATTCTTGACTTGGACTCGAACAATTTGAATGAATCAGAGATCACAATGATTGACTATGGGTCTCAATTTGGTGTGGAAAATATTTCCTTATATGCTTTCTTAATTACACGTAGAACACTCAAAACAAGAAATAAACTTGAATATGGGAATTTTTTTTGCAGTTTTTGAAGGGATGGATGACCGAAACGAACATGTCACTAATAGAAACACCAAAATTAGAAATTGAAGTTGTATAATAAAAAATGGATCCATTACCACCATCACCATCAAAATAGCACATGCCATCCTTCAGAAGCCCTCCACCAATCCTTTTCTTCTTCTAGAGATCTTGTATAACACAATGAGAAAGCAAGAAGGTCACATAACAATTATGAGATTTAGAAATTGAAGAAGTCGTGTGATAACATGTGCAAGGGAAATTTAGGTACATAGAAGATAGAGGAAAGAAATAAATGGAAATGAAAGAATATTGCCACAATCAGTGTAACTGAGTAAACTTAGAGTGTAAAGTATGTTTCAAGGACTGTAATAAATTAAAAGTACCTATCATATGAGAGGAGGCACTAGAATCGATAACTTAGGAGGATGAAGAAGAAAGAAGCCTAGTTGTACTTGAATGGGCCACAGAAGCACTAGAGGTAGAAGATTGAGTTTGAAGTTGTTGAACCATGCAAACAAGATTGTTCTACGCCTTTTGAGACACAGTGGATGATGTATTCAATGCCGCAGCTAAGTGGCTAGGTGCACTTGAAATGTCAACATCAAAATCACCCTCCGCAAAAGACTTATTGCCCAAGTTTGTTCCCCATGGAGATCCCAACCATGACAATATGGTTGTCCTTGTTACAAAGTGTGCAAATGCGAGAATTGCCACAACAAACTCCTTGCCCTAATGTAGTGCCTTTGCTACAACCTCCATCCTAACCTTGCTCTCATCCTCTAGCACTTCCCCATTGTTGTAATATGTGGCTCATTGTTTTATTGCTTTCATATAATCTGCGTGATTGTATATTCTATATATTTCATTGTTGGTTGCTGCGTTGTAAGATCGTTTGTTTCCGCAACACATTCATTTACACAACAAATTGGTATCAGAGCACTTGGTTATAATGACTTCTGGAATTTCTTCTGCAAAGTTCGATGTTGTTAAGTTCGATGGAACGGGAACTTCGGACTATGGCAGAGAAGGGTTGAGGATCTATTAGCGCAGTAAGGTATGGTGAAGACATTATATGTAGGTAAACTAGAAGGCATGGATGAAACAAGTTGGAAGGAATTGGAAGTGAAGGTTATGGCGACTATCAGGCTTTGTTCGGCCAATGACGTGTTCTATCAGGTCATGGATGAGGAATTTCCTGCAGCTGTTTGCCAAAAACTTGAAAGCCGGTATATATATAAGTCTTTAATGAACAAGTTGTATCTTAAGCAAAAGTTGTATTGGCGTAAGATGGTGGAGGGTTTGGTTTGAACCAACACATCAATGTATTCAATTAGATTATAAGTGATTTGATGCGGGTTGATGTGAAGTTTGAGGAAGAAGACAAGGCGTTGATGCTATTGAATTCCCTACCCGCGTCTCATACGTATGAAAATATGGTTACGACTCTAACATGGGGCAAAGAAACCTTGAATTTGGAAGAGGTAACAAGTGCTCTGCTGGGTTTTCATCAAAGAAAGAAGGCCAGTGATGAGATTGCACAAGGTGAAGGGTTTGTGGTAAAGGGTAACTAGGAACATGGGAGAAGCAAGTTTCGGAACGGATCAAGTGGTAATAATTCTCGGTTGCAGTCCAAGAAGAAGAAGGACATAAGGTGTTTTAAGTGTGGGAAAAAGGAGCACATAAATTGGAGTGTCCAGAAAGGAAGAAGGGGAATGTTGAAAATCAAGAGGGTTCTTCAAAATCGATGAATGTAGTTGAAGAAGGAGACTCAGAGAGCAGTGATGGTGATATGCTTTCTGTTTCATCGGGGCCAGATTGCCTTACGGATTCTTGGATCCTAGATTCGGCGTGCTCATGACACCAAATAAAGAATGATTTAGCACCTACATGTCAATTAATTCTGGTTCTATCCTGATGGGAAATGATGCTTCATGCAAAATTGTTAAAATAGGAAACGTCACAATTAAAATGTATTGATGGTGTTGTGAGAACATTATGTGAAACGCATACCGGATCTATGGAAGAATTTAATTTCATTGGACACTTTGGATTGTAATGTTTGTAGTTACAAGTCTGAAAGTAGGGTAATGAAGGTGTGTAAAGGAGTTCTAACAGTGATGAAGGGACAGAAGTTAGCGGGAAATATCTATACACTGCTAGGTACTATAGTTATAGGTGGAGTTGCAGTTGCAGATTTTGAGTTAGATAAGACTGTTTTGTGGCATATGCAGTCAGGGCATATGAGTGAGCATGGTATGAAGGAACTTCATAAGAGGAATCTTTTGAAGGGTATTAAAACATGCAGGCTGAATTTCTGCAAGTATTGTGTTCTTGGGAAATAGAACAGGGTGTAGTTCAAAATAGCCACTCACAAGTATTCTCGACTACATTCATTGGGATGTTTGGGGGTCGGTGAGACTAGCATCACGGGATGGACATATGTACTTCATGAGTTTCATCGATTATTACTCACGGAAGGTTTGGGTGCACTGGGTGTACTTCATGCGGCACAAGTCAGAGACATTTGTCAGGTTTCAATTGTGGAAAGTTGAGGTAGAAAACCAGACCGGGAGGAGAATTAAATGCCTTAGGTCAGACAATGGAACTGAGTACGCTAATTCGAGGTTCATAGAGTTTTGTGAGCAGCAAGGCATAAGGAGACATTTTACAGTTTTTCGGACACCATAACAAAATGGTGTGGCAGAAAGGATGAACTGAACTCTAGATGAAAGGGCTCGATGTCTCAGATTGAATGCAGGGCTAGTAAAGAATTTTTGGGCTGAGGCAGTGAGTATGACATGTTTTTTGGTTAACCAATCACCAAGGGCATCACTAAAGAGGAAAGTTGCAGAGGAGGTATGGACAAGTAATGCGGTAGACTACTCTGATTTGAGAGTATTTGGTTGTCCAACTTATGCGTACATTCTAGTGAGGAGAGATCAAAGTTTGATGCAAAGTCTAGACGTTGCATTTTTTTAGGGTATCAGAAAGGCGTGAAAGGGTTCAAATTGTGGGATCCAATGACAAACAAGGTGGTGATCAGTAGAAATGTGGTTTTCGATGAGAAAGCCATGGTGAAGCATACTCAGGATGAAGATGAAGAGAAACAGGTGCCAAAAAATTGGAGCAGGGATGAGCATGTGGTGCAGGTGGAGTTAGAGACTCAGGGCAGTGATGACAATGTTCAGAATGCATGGAGTTCTAGCTCAGGAAACCAGTAGGATCATAGTATTGCTCTACACAAACCCAGACGCACTATCAAGACACTGCCTAGGTATGGATTTGATGATCTGGTGTCTTATGCTCTCATTACTAGTTGCAAGGATCTTACTACTTTTTAGGAGGCGGTGCACAGTCAAGAGAAAAGTATGTGGATGGGTGCTATGGTGGAGGAGATAAAATTATTGCATAAGAACCAGACGTGAGATTTGGTGGAGCTTCCAGAAGGGAAGAGGGCGATAGGATGCAAGTGGGTGTATAGGAAGAAGGAAGAGGTATCAAAAAAGGAAGGAGAGAAGTTCAAGACTCGGTTAGTAGCAAAGGGATGCTCACAAAAGAAAGGGGTTGATTATGATGAGGTCTTCTCCCCTGTGGTTAAGAAAACTTCCATTAGGGTAGTGTTGGGATTGGTGGTGCATTATGATATGCAATTGGAGAAAATGGATGTAAAGATAACATTTCTCCATGGTGATTTGGAGGAGCAGATTTACATGGTACTACCAGAAGGGTTTAGTTAACCTGGACAAGAGCATTTGATTTGTAAACTGAGGAAGTCACTTTAGGGGCTGAACTAGTCTCCGAGGCAGTGGTACAAACGTTTTGACTCGTACATGATCCGGATAGGCTACAGGACGTGTGAGTATGATTGCTGTGTGCATGTGAAGAGTCTTGAGGACGGTTCTCTCATTTTTCTATTGTTTTATGTTGATGACATGCTAATTGCTGCGAAGGATATGACTGAGGTAAATCAGTTAAAGACTCTGTTGAGTTAAAGAGTTTGACATGAAAGATTTGGGTGCAGCCAAGAAGATTCTTGGGATGGAGATTCGCAGGGACAGAGCTACAGGGAGATTGTGCTTATCTTAGGGCAGCTATGTGGAGAAGGTGTTGGAGAGGTTTAGCATGGTTAATGCAAAACCGGTAAGTACAACGTTAGCGAATCATTTTAAATTTTCTACTGCTTAGTGTCCAAGGAAGGATGATAATATCCGTTACGTGTCAAAGGTTCCCTATGCTAGTGCAGTATGGTGTTCAATGTATGCTATGGTATGTACAAGATTGGACCTGACACAAGCTGTTAGTGAGGTAAGTTTCTTTCAAATTTGTATAGACAGCATTGGGATGTCGTCAAGTGGATTTTCATATACTTCTCACTATGGCATCATGTTCGGCAGGCAACAAAATGATCCGTTAATTGTGGGATATGTTGATGCAGATTATGCAGGGGATGTGGATGACAGGAGGTATACAACAGGGTATGTGTTCACTCTTGTAGGAGGGCCTATTTATTGGAGGTCTATGGTACAATCTCTGCTTGCATTATCAACAATTGGGTCAGAATATATGGCAGTCGCTGAAGCTGCCAAGGAAGCGTTGTGGCTTACAGGTTTAGTCAAGGAGCTGGGTATATAGGAAGGTAGAGTTCAGCTGCGTTGTAATAGTCAGAGTGCCATCTATTTGACGAAGAACCAAGTGTATCATGCGAGAACGAAGCATATAGATGCGAGGTTCCATAGGATCCAAGAGTTGGTTTCTTTTGGTGAACTTGTGCTTGAGAAAGTTCACACTTTTGAGAATGCAGCAAATATCTTGAAAAATCCTGGTTCTATGGATAAGTTTAAGCATTGCTTGGACTTGCTTAATGTCTCCAGTTGCAAGACGGGAGGCGGTCCCAACCTATTGTCCCAGGTGGAGCAGTGGGTTATGTTTTTGGTTTTCTCCTAAGGGTGTATATTAGCCAAGGTGGAGATTGTTGTAATATGTGGCTCATATGTTAAGTGGAATGCATGTAGTAAGAGAAAACATGATGGAAACAGAGATGCTGGTATGCAAGACCAAACCGTTGGCTGTTTGCCCTGCAGTGTTACATCGACTGTTTGGTCTCCACTTCAAACCGTTGACTGTATGTCTGAAACCGTCAACTGTTTTGCTTGGTTACTCGGCGCTGGTTTTCAAATTTTGAATTGGGAAGTTGTATAGGTTGGGTTTCGGGGGAAAAACCTCTGGGAGGGTTATATAGACATGTTGTATGTTGTGATCCATATGTCTTTTGACAGAAGATACTAAAAAATCATTGCCATTTGCTCCCGTGGATGTAGGCATTGCCGAACCACGTAATTCTTCGTTTCATTGTTTTATTGCTTTCATATAATCTATGTGTTTGTCTCCTATATATTTCATTGTTGGTTGCTGCATTGTAAGATTGTTTGTTTTTGTTGCGCATTCATTTGCACAATACGCTACACCACAATTATAGGCAACACTAACCATAGTTGAACTATCACGGGAAGAAATTTGAGAAGAAGACTAAAAGCCATTTTGGTGATCCTTTTGGATCCTAGTATATGCTTTAGTAATGTATGGTATGGATTCATTGCAATAATTTGATCGCGGATGGGTTAATTCTCAAGACTAAACCACAAAGAGTTGGCAGCCAAGAATTTTGCCTATTGCGTCTTAAATAATCTCAATGTCAGAACTAACTAGTTGATAGATGTTGAGTTCCTCACACATAGCCTATAGAGTGCGATCATACTCATTAATGGACCTATAGGTCAAAAGCATGAGTTTGATTGTTATTGCAAAGCTTTCACGAAGATCAACCCGTATGACCTTGGCTGTTCTATGAAACGTCACATTCAAAACAGTACGCGGTTGCAAGCTATTCCACAACCACACAAGCAATACTTTATTCTCTTTCATCCAATATTAGATCACAACAGGTAGGTGGAGGATCTGACCAATTTTGATGGCTATGATTTGTATTTTAATAGTATCAGCTGAAACTTTCTCTAGAGGTCATCAAAACCACGCCCAATACACTGCAATCAGCACACACCGATATAGGGAATGAGCAGCATAGAAAAAATGCACAATCAGGCAGCATACACTAGCACCAAACAATACTTCAGAAAAGATCCATAACTTACATTTCAAAACTTCAAAGATCTAGACCTTCAAGAGGCAGCTATGACCTCAGGACTAAGTTACAATATCCTAGGAGGCATTACTTGATCACGAAGAATAAAGCAGACAATAACAAAACACTACAGTAACTTAATAAACAACGTGGCAGAAGGTATAGGCATTTTGACTGGCAGCAACTAGAGGTAAGTGCAGGCAACAGGAAAAAGAGTCATTGACCATCCAACAACAGGTATAAGATTGCAAGCAGTTAATCACAAACATGTGCAGCGTCACATGCCACAACTGGCGTGTAGAATAGTGGAACAATAGGAACAGTACCAAAAACAGAGTTTAACTGACTTCACATCAGCAAACCACCATGAACACACACGGCATACCACCAAGGATGCTGCATAGCCTGACAAGAGAGAGGGAAAGAAAAGAAGAGGAAAAATCATGTAGCAGTTTCTTGTAGCATACATACAGCTCCAGGTTTGCCTCTAGCATATTAATAATAAAAAAGGCGAAAAAATTGCCCCCATCTCTAACAATATAATTATTAAAATGGCTATTCTGTTTTAACAGTGTCGCGTATGAGGTGGATTTTCTCTTTGGCTTGATTGACAAAGTGGCCTCCAATGCTGTACATAATTTCTTATTGGGGCTTTTTTTAGACAAAACAAGTAGTTCAATAAGGATTCAAATTATTCTTGCCCGGGTTTGTGAAATTTTGGCAATGGAAGGATTCAGATATTCAATGTAGATGTTCACTTTAGGCAGTTATTGTTCTTTCTTGAAAGTGTACAGCTTTGTAATGTCAGTTTTCAAAATGTGGGTGAGTTTGGTTGGATACTAATTTCCAGAAATGATTTTCCATTTAATGGGCTATGGGTTCTGTCATCATCATGGTTTGAACTTAATTGGTCATGTAGTTCTCTTTAACTATTCTTTTCTTTCACTAGGTGTGCTTCTGAACAGTTTGATTAGCTTTAAGAAGCTCTAAATAAAAGAATTTTCTTTTTTCCAGGAAGTTGCACAGGAATGCCGGGATATGAATTGGGGCATGTTCAAGACTCTACTCATTGACACTTTGATAGATCATTTACATCCCATCCAGGTTTCTGCATCTGATGGTGTCATATTTAGTTGGTTTATGGTTCCGGGATAGTTATAAATACTTTATATGCTGATTTTCTTGCATGCCTCTTCCTTTTTGTTGCTGCAACTCGAACCATACTGTAACACTGAGAAACTGCTGTAGTTCACTGTATTATATTCTGTATACATGTGTGTGTATATCTATCTCTGTATGTGCGCCCATATGTGCATGCCCATGTGCATGTCAGTCACGAAATCGTCCTGTTTGCCTTTTATTGTTCATGTTTAGTCATTGCCATTATTACTGCCTTTTGTAGGTTCGCTACAAGGAAATCATGGCCAGTCCGGATTATTTGGAAGGTGTGCTGGCAGAGGGTGCTGCGAGAGCTGCAGATATAGCTGATGCTACTCTCAGCAATGTGTACGAGGCAATGGGGTTCTTGCGGAGATGAGCAGAATTGATCCTCTGCAAAAACCACTGTTGGGAAAAACTCATTCAATGAGCATACTAATTTTTGGATGATCCGTCATCTTCCATGAGTTGAATTTTGGGCGATCATATGACTGATGGTTAAATAGTATTTTATTGACGGTAAAAGGGTATTTTATTGGGAAGGTCCCCCACTAGTTTTTATAACTTTTGGCCTTGGTCTCGGCCATTCCGGACATTCTTGTATTCTTTTTGTGACAATTCTTATATTCTTTTTGTTCTTTAGTTCCGCCAGTATACATTTGCACCTTTTATTTAATGCTACCTAAACTTTAGCTATTCAATGGAAGTATGAAATCAAGTTTAGCTTTTTGGCAGATAGCAGGAATGTTTTTCTTGGCCTGCTAAGAATCCATTTGAACGTTCTGGTATTAACTGATTCATGAATATGTTCGACTGCTTAGTGGAAGTTTCATGTACTCGTGGTCTTGCTAGGAACTTTCAAAGCAAAATATTAGGACTCAGAATAGTTCTGGAAAATAATATTTTTTATTTTTTATTATATATTTTAAAGAATTATACAAAAAATTAGTTAATTTTGTTAGTTTCAAAATATATGTATAAACTAAACGAGCAACATAAAGGCCTTTGTCATTATTTGCTTGTTAAAATAGTTTTGTTTTTTATTTTTAATTTTTTAATTTTTGTTAAATGATTACAAATATACAGCTTGATTTTTAATTTTTTAAATTTATGTAGAAAATTTAAAAACATCCTTTTATTATGTCTTTTTAAATTTATCATTCTTTCTTTGCGTATGAGAGCATTTGTAGACCTTGAACTTTGATTTATGTGCATTGTGTAAAAAAAAATTAATTTTCACATTCAAATTTAAGCTTCAAACTTAATGATGATAAACACCACCGTATATGATATTTGAAAAATTAAAAAAATTAGTTATTTTTTTGTAATTATTTTAAAGTTTAGAAATAAAAAAATATACAATTAAACAAACTCTTTATTTTTACTTTACTAATATACATTTTAATAAATATATATACATATATATATATATATATATATTTATTTATACATCTTTGGAAAACTAAAACATGCAAAATGAAAAATGTTTTTCATAACTAAACTGGCCAATGTTTTCTCGTTTGTTTAGCAAAGATTGTGAGAAAGAAATTGTGTGTGTGCATATATATACGTATTAGAGATTATATGTATAAATTAATGAATAAAATTTTTATTTTCACATCATAAAATTTTGGTTTATCTTAATTATACTTAAATAGATTTTTATTTTTTCAATAGTGTTTCATATGAACAGAAAATATGATGAAAAATAAAAAAATTTATTTTGTTTTTCTTTCCTTTTCTTCTAAATTCAAATAGAGAAGGAATTGATTGGAATTCGTTGGCATAAACCAGTAGGGGAGGATGCCTCAAGTAAGAAGGCTTCGCCATCCTTCCTTTTACGGTTATTCTTAGAATAGAATAATTAGACGAGATATTATTAGGTAGATTGGGTTTACACCATTATTTATAGACTAATTCAATTAAATATTAACAATTTTTAAGTAGACAAATAAGCAAATCCTAGTCAATTATTTTTCTCCAAGTTAAGTTCTAATTTTCTTTCTTGTTCAGGATAAAAATGCATCTTTTTGTATTTTTATGTATTTAAATTCATACATTTTGTAAAATAAAAAAAATCATGCTGAAAAGTAAAAAAAAATAAAAATTTGAATTTGGACTGATCTTATTTACTTGAAGAAAAGGAAAAAAAAAAAAATGACATTTACAAGTACCATGTATCTAAAATTGAGAGTTTATAATTGGTCGAAAAAAAAAATATAAAGTTGTCTTAGAATATATGTAGTTCATAAAAGTTCATTTCTTTAAGATGTACCAAATCACAATAATATTACAATATATATATAATAAAAATATTTTTTTTCCTAATAATTGTGAAAAAAATGATATATATAATATATATATATATATATATATATATATATTTTAAAAATCACTTTTCTAACAATTCCTCATTAGGAAATATATTTAAATATACTTTTATTAATTTTATTATAATATTATTTTATTTATTTATTTATTTTTATGACCACAACTCCTATCAGAGCAAGTCCTTCGGATTCACATAAGTGGCATCAAACTAGAGGAATGAGAACATTACAATTGACTCATTGACGCACATTTGGTAATTTACTAGGCAAATCACCAGTCACATTATAAAAAATTAAGAAAAACTTTTATAATTTACATATATATATATATATATATATATATATATATATATTCAGGTAAACATATACTCTAGATTTTTTTTTTTTTGGTCTATTCTACTAAGTAACATAATATTTTTTTTCATAACTTCATTTATTTATTTATTTCCTTTTCTTTAAGTAAATAACATCATATTATCTCCGACTAGGCATGAGAATTGAAGAGTTCCTTTTGTCTTTTAATTCCTTGCCATCCTATATGTCCTAAGCTTTAGTCCAACAAAATATTACTGCATAAGCATTGTCATCCGGTCATACACTGGCAGTTTTCTAGAGGAATGCCACCAATTTGGCAATCCAAATACTAATGAAAGAAAATTTAGTGAACATAACCTCAACCATAACAACAACCTTGATGAGGAGGGATTCTATTTTCGCTTCATAATCAGACTGAATTGAAGCTCCATCAAATGAAGATAATTCTTGGATCGTATGTACCAATGTCGTCTTTAGAAAAGTAGTCCATGGTGAAGGGATATCTCTTTCCCTTGGAGGAGGGAATAAAAAAAATGCTTCCATAGGTTCCCTAACCTGCGTTTAGGTGATCATGAATAGAAGTAGAAGGGAGACAAACCATGAAAGGATAGAAGAGGAGAGAGACTTAAATAAAGTCAGGTGAAATGGAAATACTAAGAATTAACCTTTATATCGCAAAGAATCTTGTGCGATCAAGCCAAATAATTGGTAATGAGACACCACAAAAAATAAGGTTATTAGTGACGATTTTAAACCGTCACTAGTAATCACAAAACCGTCACTAATAGTATTAGTGACGGTTCGATTAGTATTAGTGACGGTTTGAAATTACTTGTTAGATTTACGGTTACTAATACTTATTAGTAACGAATTTATAAATCGTCACTAAAAGTCCAATATTCCGTGACTATAAAATCTACATGTTCTTGGCTCAAAATCGTGACTAAAGCCCAAGTATTAGTGACGATCAATAAACCGTCACTAATGTTACGCTTTTAGTAACAGTTATTAAAATCGTCACTAATAATATCCTATTAGTAACGGTTATAAAACCGTTATTAATATTTGACTTTTAGTGACGAATTTGAGCAAAGAAAATGTTGATTCCATAGCGACGACATTAGTCTTCTAGTGACGGTTTAAAAACCGTCACTAATACTTCATCTTGCTATTATTAGTAACGGTTTTTCAAACCGTCATTAATACTTTAAAATAATAATTTTTTTTTTTAAAAATTCCTGTAAAAACCTGTAATTACATGTTAGCAAACATAAAATTAAACCAGAATTACTAAAACATTCATAAATTATTCAAAATTAAAATACAAATTATTCAAAATTCAATTACATACAAATACAAATTGAAATTAAAAAATAAAAAATAAAAAATAATCTTGTTTAGATAATAAAAAATACAGGGAAAGTCAAAAGTTGCATGCATCTGACTCGACTGTAGTGCCTGACATTGTTGTAGTGTTTTGACAGCCGCAAACCCTACAAAATAATAATTATACAAGAAATTAGTATACAATGTTTGAACATATATGTATATACTATAATTAAAAATGATTTGATAGCAAAATGATTGGACATTCAGACATAGTGTAAAAAATGATACAATTGTGCCCCCAGGGCGTGGTTCAAGTGGTAAGGTTGGATGCTGGGAGTGCCTCTCACGAGATCAGCAATGTGCCTCCCGGGTTCAATTCTTCCCCTAGGCTCCTGATTTACTCTCCTCATGGTGCTGTGGGGCCACTCCATGGGGCGTGGGATTAGTCACAGACCGTAAAACAGACGTGGACACCCAGGACGTTACCTATAAAAAAAAAAAAATGATACAAGTGTAAATAACTAAGTTTGATCAGTTGGAATTCACCCAACTCAGTTTGGACCTTTTATGTGTGAATTTTAAGCTAAGTGCTTAAAATGAACTAAGTTTATTAAGTTTGTTTTCATTCTAACTTTACTTCTAAGTGGGGAAAAAGCTCCTAGGGAAGAGTTTTTAGGCATCATCAGCTCCGGCATGTCCAGGTCAATGTGATGGACGTGTCCCAACTGACCACATTTAGTTTGGACCTCGTATGCCTGAATTGGACACCTGGGTGCAAAATCATGAACTAAGGTTACTATGTTTGTATTTTAACTTTACTTCTAAGTGGAAAAAAAGCTCCCGGGGAGGAGTTTTTGGGCACCATCAGATCTAGCACATCTGGTCAATGTGACGGACGTGTTGGGACTAACCACACTCGATTTGGACTGCGTATTCCCGACTTGGACACCTGAGTGCTTAAAATAAACTAAGTTTACTAAGTTTGTTTGTATTTTAACTTTGCTTCTAAGTGGGAAAAAAACTCTTGGGAAGGAGTTTTTGGACACCGTAAGATCCGACATGTCCAGTTCGATGCAACAGATGTGTCGAGACTGACCCAACTCATTTTGACCTTGTATGCCCGAATTGGACACTTGGGTGGTTAAATTCAACTAAGTGTACTAAGTTCGTCTCTAAGCGCATAATTTTCAATTGGCATGGAATTTTTTAGCATCGTCAGCTCCGACACATCGAGCTTAATGTCATGGACTTGTCGGGACTGACCACACTTGATTTGGACCTCGTATGCCTGACTTGGACACCTAAGTGCTTGAAATGAACTAAGTTTACTAAGTTTGTTTTTATTCTAACTTTGCTTCTAAGTGGGAAAAAAAGCTCTCGGAGAGAATTTTTTTGGCACCGTCAGATCCGGCACGTCTAGTTCGATGTGGTCGACGTGTCGGGATTGATCCAACTCAGTTTGGACTTTATATGCCCATTTTGGACTTGTTTTGTAGGTCATACCATTCAAACTTGGAAACCGACAACTCATTTTACGTAGGTTTAGTTAACGCTGGTCATTTCACTTACTAGTATGGTGGTAGTAGTTGGTTTGTGGCAAAAACAAGCGTATTTTACGTTTTGGCCTCCTTGAACTCCATTTTTGACTTGTTTTGTAGGTCATATGGTTCAAATTTGAGAATTGTTGCCTCAATTGAAGCGGGTTTAGTTCCCATGGGTCTTTTTTCTTATGAGTATGGTGACGGTAGTCCGTTTGTGTAAAAATATAAATATTTCACATTTTGGGCACCTTGAACCCCATTTTGAATTGTTTTAAGGTCCTGCGGTTTAAACTTGGGAATCGTTGGCTCATTTGATGTAGGACTAGTTCCCACGGGTCATTTTACTTATGATCACGGAGGCGGTAGTTGGGTTGCAACAAAAACATCTACATTCCATGTTTGGACACCTTGAACCTTGATTTTGACTTGTTTTGTAGGTTATATGGTTCAAACTTGGGAATCGTTAGACCATTTGATGCAAGTTTAGTTCCCATGGGTCATTTCACTTATGATTGCGGTGCCAGCAGTTGGTTTGTGACAAGAACAAGCATAAACCATGTTTTGGACACCTTAAACCCCATTTTTGATTTGTTTTGTAGGTCATACATTTCAAACTTAGGAACCATCGGCTAATTTGACACAGATTTAGTCCGCACGGGTCATTTTACTTATGAGCATGGTGGTGGTAATTGGTTTGCGACAAAAACATGCATATTCCATGTTTTGGCCACCTTGAACCCCTATTTTGACTTTCTTTGTACATTATATATATATATGGAATAAGCACGTGAACCGTTTGCTTGTTTGATGCTGGACCATATCCCACAAGTCATTTTACTTACGAGCACGGTGGCGGTAGTTGGTTTGCGGCAAAAACATCTATATCCCATGTTTTAGGCACCTTGAACCCGATTTTGACTTGTTTTACAAGTTATATGGTTCAAACATGGGAACCTTCAGACCATTTGACGCAGGTTTAGTTCCCACGCATCATTTTACTTACGAATATAGTGGTAGTAGTTGGTTTATGACAAGAATAATCATAGTACATGTTTTGGGCACCTTGAACCCCATTTTTGACTTGGTTTGCAGGCCATATGGTTCAAACTTAAGAACCATTAGCTTGTTTGATGCAGGTTCAGCTTGCATGGGTCATTTTACTTATGAGTATAGTGGCACTAGATGGTTGGTAACAAAAACATGCATATTTCATGTTTTGGGCAGATGGAACCCTATTTTTGACTTGTTTTGTAGGTCTTTTGGTTCAAACATGGGAACCATTAGCTCATTTGATGGAGGACTAGTTCGTACGAGTCAATATACTTATGAGTATGGTGGTGGTAGGTTGTTTGTGACGAGAACAAGCATATTCAACGTTTTGGGCACCTTGAACCCCATTTTTTTACTTGTTTTGTAGGTCATACATTTCAAACTTGGGAACCGTCAGCTCACTGAACATAGGTTTAGTTCCCATGGGTCATTTTACCTATAGTTGTGGTGGCGGCAGTTGGTTTGTGACAAGTTAACTATATTTTACGTTTTAGGCACCTTGAATCCCATTTTTTACTTGTTTTGTACGTCATACAACTCAATCTTGGGAACCCTTGGCTCATTTGATGCTGGTTTAGTTCTTACAGGTCATTTCACATATGAATATAGTGGCAGAAGTTAGTTTGTGACAAAAACATGCCTATTTCACATTTTACACCTGGAACCCCATTTTTGACTTGTTTTGTAGGTCCTATGGTTCAAACTTAGGAACCGTTGGCTCATTTGACGTAGGACTAATTCCCATGGATCATTTTACTTATGAGAAAGGTGGGGATAGTCAACTTATGACAAAGACATGCATATTCCACATTTTGGGCACCTTAAACCCCATTTTGACTTGTTTTGTAAGTCATACGATACAAACATGGGAATCGTTAGAAAATTAACGCAATTTTAAATCCCATGGGTCATTTTATTTACGAGCACGATGGCGGTAGTTGATTTGTGACAAAACATGCATATTCCATGTTTTGGGCACCTTGAACCCCATTTTAAACTGTTTTTTGCTGGTCATATGGTTCAAACATGGGTATTGTTAGTTCGTTTCACACGGGTTATTTCCCATGGGTCATTTTACTTATGAGTATGGTGGCGCAATAGGTTGTTTGTGAAAAAAAAAAAATGCATATTTCACATTTTAGGCACTTGAAACCCCATTTTTGACTTGTATTGTAGGTCCTACGGTTCAAACTTGGGAACCTTTGACTTGTTTGACGCAAGAGTATTTCTCACGAGTCATTTTACATTCGAGCATGGTGGTGGGAGTTGGTTTGTGACAGGAACAAGCATATTGTGATTTTTGGTGTAATCCCAAGAGGAGGGGGGGGGGGGTGAATTGGAGATTTTAAAAAATTCTATGTCAAATGTTCTACAATAGTATATCACAACTTAGGGACTGTCTAGACAAGTATTAATTCAGCATATATATAAACAATTAAATAATTTGCACAAGTACTACAATTCCATTATTTTCCAGTCAAACACAAATTAATACTCAAATATTCAAGCAGTAATATCAATAGGTAAAATAAGCAAGCAAATGCGAGAAAGTAAAAATTATAAGGAAAGATTGACATTGGGCTTTTAGCAAGGTTTGGCCAACAGTGCCTACGTCCCTGCTTCAAGCTCACCAGTAAAAGGATTCACTAAATGCTCACTTGATGGGTGAAGCGACGCTGATTACAACCTCTCCTTACGTGGTGAGGAATACCCTAGTTCAAATTTCAGGGCAGAGCCACAACCTAATACCACACCTTACAGGACAGTACACCTAACTCTCCTAATTGGGTTTGAGCCAATCCAGTGCACCTTACATGACAGTGCAATCCTCTTCCGACCACACGTCGGGAATACAACAATAATCAAAGTTTTTTGTACAAGTAGAATGTTTCTGCAATAAGATAATGATGTAGACCAATAAGCACAACACACTCTAGAATGATGGGAGATTAATCTCAATAGAGGTTGTGTAGATTATATGTCAACTCTCAAAACATGTGTATATATATATATATATATATATATATATATGTGTGTGTGTGTGTGTGTGTGTGTGTGTGTGTGTGTGAGAGAGAGAGAGAGAGAGAGAGAGAGAGAGAGAGAGAGAGAGAGAGAGAGAGAGAGAGAGAGAGATAGATAGAGAGAGATATCAATAGGTAAAATAAGCAAGCAAATGCGAGAAAGTAAAAATTATAAGGAAAGATTGACATTGGGCTTTTATCAAGGTTTGGCCAACAGTGCCTACGTCCCTGCCTCAAGCTCACCAGTAAAAGGATTCACTAAATAATCACTTGATGGGTGAAGTGACGCTGATTACAACCTCTCCTTACGGGGTGAGGAATACCCTAGTTCAAATTTCAGGGCAGAGCCACAACCTAATACCACACCTTATAGGACAGTACACCTAACTCTCCTAACTAGGTCTGAGCCAATCCAGTGCACCTTACATGACAGTGTAATCCTCTTTCGACCACACGTTGGGAATACAACAATAATCAAAGTTTTTTGTACAAGTAGAATGTTTCTGCAATAAGATAATGATGTAGACCAATAAGCACAACACACTCTAGAATGATGGGAGATTAAGCTCAATAGAGATTGTGTAGATTATATGTCAACTCTCCAAACATGTGTATATATATATATGTGTGTGTGTGTGAGAGAGAGAGAGAGAGAGAGAGAGAGAGAGAGAGAGAGAGAGAGAGAGAGAGAGAGATAGAGAGAGATATCAATAGGTAAAATAAGCAAGCAAATGTGAGAAAGTAAAAATTATAAGGAAATATTGACATTGGGCTTTTATCAAGGTTTGGCCAACAGTGCCTACGTCCCTGTCTCAAGCTCACCAATAAAAGGATTCACTAAATGCTCACTTGATGGGTGAAGCGACGCTGATTACAACCTCTCCATACTGGGTGAGGAATACCCTAGTTCAAATTTCAGGATAGAGCCACAACCTAATACCACACCTTATAGGACAGTACACCTAACTCTCCTAACTGGGTCTGAGCCAATCCAGTGCACCTTACATGACAGTGCAATCCTCTTCCGACCACACATGGGGAATACAACAATAATCAAAGTTTTTTGTACAAGTAGAATGTTTCTGCAATAAGATAATGATGTAGATCAATAAGCACAACACACTATAGAATGATGGGAGATTAAGCTCAATAGAGATTGTGTAGATTATATGTCAACTCGCAAAACATGTGTATATATATATATATATATGTGTGTGTGTGTGTGTGTGTGTGTGTGAGAGAGAGAGAGAGAGAGAGAGAGAGAGAGAGAGAGAGAGAGAGAGAGAGAGAGAGAGAGAGAGAGAGAGAGAGAGAGAGAGAGAGAGTAAGATCTTTGATTCAAGATAAAATGTTCACTAAATATATTATCAAAAGATCTTTAAGAACTTAAGCTAATATCTCAAAAATATCTTTCAAATTTGACGTGAAAGGAAATCTGTTCATGCACAAGATGCACAAGTGAGATACTTTGGATTTATCATAATCAAAACGGGATAGGACTCGTAGAGTCAACAATCTCTCCTTTTTTTATGATGACAAATACAAGAGCAAAAGTGGGTACAACCTTGAAATGCTCCACCTAAGAATATGCATAAATTAAAATTCTAGAATAGTCCAAGCATATTCATGACAAAAGAAATTTTAAAAAGTATTTATTTAAATTTGGCATTGAAGCTCATTGAAGTCTAGATATCAATTTTTCTATAATAGTTCTCCCCTTTTTGGCATCAGCAAAAAGGGTTAAGGTAAAATGTATATGCAATTAGATCAACCTTAAGTGGAGAGACAATCATGCAACACCTTAGATATTTATTAGCATGCATTTAATAGTTTTGTAACAACCTTGCAGATGGCATTTCATACAAGCATGCAAGGAATTCAGTATAGTCCAAGATAGTCCATGCAGTAAGTACAATACAACCAATATCCATAACAGAGTATAAATGTGCAGTTCATTATGGATAGCAACTCACAAGACATAAAGTATATGAATATAAGTGAATGTGAGAAAGCTAAATTTTCAGAGCCGTAGTATTCTAATGGTGAAGTTGCTCCCCCTTAGTTTATGCATTTCAATATATCTCCAAGCAACTTCTCTAGCATGCAGTATGCAACGACCTCAAAATTCATACCATTTTTTCCTTTTTTTTTTTTTTCAAATATATATATATATACTGATAATTCTTTTACTCTGATACCCCTGTAATGACTATTGGAAAACACCTATGCAGCGGAAAACATAAAACTGTATAACCATAATTACAATATCAGAATTCTGTATTTTTCTCAAAATATATATACATAAATACACAATCTTCAACAACAATTACCAAGACTCCTAAAATCTACCCAAAAATGTATCTCCTTGAAAACACTTACCCTACAGACAGGGCAGTGTAAATAACCTCTCTATCTCCGAGCCTGATCTGCTCGTTTAGTTGGATTACCTGAAAAATGTTAAATTACTGGGATGAAACAACTCTTAATAAGAAGAAATATGCTATTACCAGTGTGTGACATCCGAGTTTACATGAACTATAAACTAACAAATAACTGAACTAAGATAATAGGGTAAAATATAATACAATGTAACTTATGTGGTTTAAAATACAGTTGATTCTGAACTTACTATTTAATCATACTTTTATAATCTATAGGTAAGTCTACTAATTTTTGTAAATCTATATATATAATTGTGAAACTTCCCTGAAAAACTGTATGTTATGATTTAACCCTTCATGACAGGGTTGTGCGGCCAGTAGGCGGGATTTAACACTGGTTGGCCTACTAGGATAAGTCAACTGAAACTCTATCATCATCAGATCGGCCACTCTACAATCCCTCTAAAGGCACGGTAACTGACATCTAACTCATCAAACCGGCCACCTAAACCCAAACTTCTGGGGAGCCTGCAATCCCTCCAAGGCACGGTTTACTAAAATCCACTCACTATTAGAGATATGTGGTTGCACTCTGATCTGAAATAGTTACGGTACCATGCTCTACCGAATGAACTGATTCATCAGGGATCTGATGTTGTATAATACTATTATATATATATATATATATATATATCCACGCACGCACGCATGCACACACACACACACACACACACACACACAAACACATGGACACACACACATACCACACACGCACACACGGAGGAGCTTCTGACCTCAGGTGAGTGGTGGCGGTGGGATGAGGAGTAGCTCAGAAGAGCGGTAGTGGCAATGGTGGTGGAATGACCTTAGGCAAGCGGCGGCAATGGCAACGGTGAGGGGAGGAGCTCACGAAGCAACGATTACAACGGGGATGGCCGGAGAGGACGCGCACAGGGAAAGAAAGGAGGGAGGAGGGAAATGAGGGAGGGAGGAGGGAAAGGAGGGAGATTGAGGGAAAAGGGGAAATTTGCGTGGATGTGAGGGTTTTACTTGGTTATATTATTAGTGATAAATAAATTATTTTTATATTTTTTATTAGTGACGGTATTTCTAAACTATCGCTAATAATAGAGTATTAGTGACGGTTTTTCTAAACCATAACTAATAATCTGCCATTTAAAATCTAACATAAAAATGTTGTACCAATGACCAGTCTTGCAAAAAAAATACTACCGCAATGCAGCCTTGACAATAACTACATCACCTAGACCCCATCGGCTTAAAAGCCAAAAAATTCAATAAGCAAAATTCCAAACATAACAAATTAATGTCCAAGGAGCATGCAGCAAATGGTAAAACACCATCAAATTTCTAAACATATATCAACAAACATGTCACAAGTAAATTTACCTATAAAATATTATTCTGTAAGGTTTGTGCCCAGCTGATCTCCTAAATCCTATGATCATATATTAATAGTTTCCTGGGAAAAAAATTGAAGTACAATTGAGAAAAAGGGGGAATTTAAAGAACAGTACTAAGCAATTTGAGAAGTAAGGTGTATTCCCAAGAGAGGGGTGAATTGAGTTTTTAAAATTGTTTTTAAAACCTCTTTGTTTTATGAGTTCCTTTAGTTAAGAGTTAACCCAACAAATTAATATTCAACAATCACACAATTATAATGATATTGATTTGCAACTTAACAAGTCCAACGAACAATCCTTTTGAATATTTCAATCTAATCAACAAGTTATGTTTGATTTCATAATACAAAATAAAATAGAAATCTCAACAATGCTTCCAAAATTCAAAATTTGATTTCAAACAAGTTACTTGAGTTTAAGTAAGTTTAATGAACTTTTGATATTTACTAACGTACTTCCCTTAATCAAGATTTCCGCAATCAATGTGCTTTCTTTAATCAAGGTTTCCGCAATTCCCAATGATTATTTAATTTTTAGCAATTAAGTAAACATCCACGCAATTTATATATGTAGAAAATTAAAGAGATTAAGGAAAGAGGAAGACACAGAGATATTACGAGGTTCGACTATACCCGCCGATGTCCTCACCTTAGGTAAACCACCCAAGGATTTCACTATACCACTCCCTTTACTGGGTGGAGCAAACCGTTTACACACTCCTTTAATGGATAGAGCCTTCCTCTCCAAGCGATACCCCACGCTCGGTAATCCAATGATTCAACAGCCCTGAACCATTAAAAACAACAAGAAGAACAAGAACAATTCTTGTGTACAAGAATACTCTCTTAGCAAGAGGAGATTAGCACAATTTAAAACAAATATACTTCAATCAAATTCAATATAGAAAGAATTGAAGCTCAAAAATTTATCACCAGGGTTCTTCTTGGAACAAGAAAACTCAGTAGAAACAAAAAGAACCATAGGCTTTGATTAGCAAATTCTCAGTAGAAAACTTCAGCAAGAGTTTATGCAAGAGAGCTTTTGAAGAGTAGAAAGTATTTTTCTTGAATGCTTGATTGTATGTATTGGTGTCTATGATCCTTTGTTATAACATGTATTTATAGATGGAAAAAATTTAATTTTCGTATTCCCCAAATTACTTGGAGTGTTTCCCAAGTTTGTATAAAGTTTGGGGACCAAGCAATCTAATTTGGAAACTTTTCTTCACTGTTTAAATTTGAATTGTACAAAAGTCAGTCGACTGGACTATCGGGGTCAGTCGGCTACGCTTTTAAAAACCAGAAAAATTTCAAAGTCAGAATGGGTTCAGTTGGTTGGACTCATTGGTTTAGCGAACTGGGCTTATTCTGTTTTCCAAATTATTTAGCATAAAAAGTTCAGTTGGCTTACCAGAACATGTCAGTCGGCTGAGCGTGCAATAACACATGCTTTTACATTTTTGTTTTAAAAACTTTTGTTTGCTTTTATACTTGCCATATTGCTTTGAGACTTTTGAAAATATTTTCCAGGATTTTCAAAACTTGGTTTCTAAGTCAATAATAAAACTTAAGAGCTTCATTCATCCATATTGAAATGTTTGAAATACTTACATGAGACTTTCTTAAATACTTAAGATATTCTGAGCACTAAGTCTTAATGCTTATCTTTCTTTAAGTTCATCTTGTCTTCAAGCTTCAATAAACATTAAGCTTCATTCGATCATCTTTCTTTGAAGTATAATTTTTCAATAAAGCTTGTGAGTACTTGATCTTGAATTCATCTACTTAATTCCTGGAACATCATCACTTGACCAAAACATGTTGAGTTCCCTTGATTTGTTATCATCAAAATAAGATTCGTAAGCCTTGTTAGGCCAACACAATTGAATTGAGATAAACCTTTTATATTCTAACCAAATCATACCACCAAGAATGGCACCCCTTTGGGGATCTTGAATCAACTTGTAAAGGTCAAGAGGATAATTTCTTCTCAGTGAGACTGCGCAGAGATGAGTCCTCTGTACTTGGTAACCTTTTTACATTTTTATTTATCAACAAATGCATGATTAGTGATGGTTCAAAAAACCGTCACAAATATAAAGACTATTAGTGACGGTCTTTCTCTTCAAGCATTCTACTTGAGGACATGCTCCTCTCGTTAAATTTTATCTTAAAAAACTCATCCAGTTTCTCATTTGTGGTGTCAAGCACATTGGCACCATTAGCCACAACATTATTTCTATATATCCTATTTTGCTTCCTGGACAATATCAGCAATAGTTCCTATCCGTTCACTGCTATGAAGATAGTCTCATACTGGCCCATTTGAATTTTAATCATCTTCACGAGCAACCCACCTATGCATAGATAATTGAACGAAGATATTTCTTAATTTCTAGAACATTCCCTTTTAATACCGTGATAATGAACAGCTTCAAAAGATCTCTTAAACTCTATTGCATTTCAAAAACCAGTCCAATCATTGCAGAACTTCACCACATCCTCCCTAGTCTATACACGGTCATTCCAAAAGGTATGAACTTCAAAAGGTTTAAATTTAGAGAGTTTTTTCAATCAATATTCACTATTATATCAATGATAGTTCTTCCATATTTTTTGTCCACTATGTTAAAAACAATCCCAGTTCTGAATTGGCCAGACATAGATAATTCCGCTTTAGAGTTTGAGAGGTTCGACTCATCAGCTAGGTCAGTTTCTTGAAAATTTTCCTATTCCAAAAGGATCATTTGAAATAGAACCAGCTTCTCTGTCTACCGACCATGAAGAGATTGCTGTTCTTGAAAATTTTGAGGCAAAAGCTCAAAAAACATAGCCCCAAGATTTGTGTTCTAGTGCTTTGGCAGATGAGACAAAGCCCACAATGGGGCACAAGGTTGAGAAGGATGCTAATTTAAACTCTAGGAGAAGAAGTTCTGACAACATCATAGAAAATTGTTGTAATGCTAAAGATTCAAATCCTGTAACCTATGAAATACTTGACCTAGAATTTTGTGACTTTGATACTGGTAAATCCCTAGAAAGGTTTTAGGTTGTTCAGATATGGGCATTGTATAGCGATGAGGATGGTTTGCCAAAGTACTATGGTCAAATTATGAAGATAGATGCTCTCCCAAATTTCCAATTCCACGTAAGGTGGCTTGAATCCTACTCACTGCCAAAAGGCATAATTCAGTGGCATAAGAAAGACATGCTCATTTGTTGTGGCATGTTTAAACTAAAGAAAGGCAAACATTGTACTTATGATGCCATTGGTTGCTTCTCCCATCAATTAAGAGTGGAATCCACTGATAAGAAGGGTGAATATACCATCCTTCTCAGGAAAGGTGAAGTTTGGGCATTATACAAGCACTAGAAGGCTGAAATGACACATTTTGACTTGGGAAAAAAAAAAAATGTGAATATGACATAGTGGAAGTTGTCGAAGAAAAAGATTTTTGGAGGAAAGTCTCTGTACTAGAGCATGTCTCTAGTTTTAACTTGATTTTCAAGGCTTAAGAAAGAGATGAATCACCAGTGGTAATGGAGATCCTTAGGGCTGAGTTGCTTAGATTTTCACATCAAATTCCTTCATTTCAGCTGACCAAAGAGAAAGGTGGCAAGTTAAGAGGCTTCTGGGAGCTTAATCCAACATATTTCCAGTTGTTTTCTTTGGTTTAAATTGAAAATTGCAGGATGTCAGAGCTTTACCTCCCCTAGTACTGAGCGAGTGTGTATTTGCTTCACTAGCCAGCAACTTTGCTCTTAGGGCGGTGCTTTGGAAACTAGAGTGATTTTGGGGGATGACACCCAGATTTTGGAATCTGTTTGGATACTTGACCAAATCCTAGTTTGAATTATGTATCGCTTATCTCTTAAATTGCTCATTCAAAATGTACATGATTTTGGGTAGCATCTTGGCCACTTAGGTGATTTAGAACACTAATGGGGCTGATATGTTTGTTTGGAACAATGAGGTGATTCCTTGGTCATCTTTGTTTCTGTAGGAAGGCCTAATCTTTAGGTTTGGATTATCTGTAAGATAAACTACTTGTTTTAGTTATTAGTGATGGTTCCATAAACTGTTACTAATATAAGATTATTAGTGACTATTTTTCTAAACCGTCACTAATATAGTTAAATAAATTATTCTTATATTTTTTAAAAGAAAAAACTATTAGTGATGGTTTACCAAATTTGTCGCTAATAATAGGCTATTCGTAACGGTTCTAATAAACTGTCACTAATATTGTTGACTTTTTCCCAGTCAACAAAAGTACTATTAGTGACAGTTCTATAAACCGTTACTAATATAAGACTATTAGTGACAGTTTAGAAGAATCGTTACTAATAATGTATTAGTAGTGACAATTTTTAGGAACCATCACAATATTGTTGACTTTTTCACAGTCAACATGCATTATTAGTAATGGCTTATAGAACCGTTACTAATATAATACTATTAGTGACGGTTAATTAACCATCACTAATAAGTGCCTTTTATTAACACTTTGAATTTGTCACTAATACCCCAGGAAATGTCGCTAGTATTTTTTTGGGATAGTTTCCATACGAAAAGTGGTTTCCCGCGATGTTTTGAGCGGGAAAATTGGGTTTTAGTGATAAAAGTATAAGTGACAGTTTTAATTTCGTCACTAAAATTACCTTATTAGTGACAGTTTTGAAAGCCGTCATGAATACTTACACTAGTGGTGATGGTTTCTAAAAACCATCACTAATACGCACTTTTAGTGACAAAATTAAAACTGTCACTAATACTTAATTTCGTCACTAAATCCAGTTTTTTTTGTAGTGAGAGAAGGAATGAAGACCAAGCAATAGTTGTCGTGTGAGCGATTTAGTGAAAAAGATCCCCTTAAGAAATCGCCAAACCATTTTAGGAACTAAGTGGAAAGTAGCATAGCCCTAGTTGTGCAAGGCTAAATCAACTTTTGGATGGCTAAAAGGAAATTGCCATAGTGGGATGCTGACTCGTTTATACCCCTTCATTTATGTGACTATCACATATTTATGCTGTTGAAAGGATTAATATACCTCTCAAATGCATGGTGCATTGCCCCCTAGTGAATGGCGTAGGGAACGTACCCAAAATATTCCAAGGAAGCAATCCATTGAATAGGAGAGTCAACTATAATAATTGGACCATTAATGTTTAGAAATGGTCTTAGTTCACGACTAGATCTTTAAATGCTTTAAATTAATGACTTGCAATTGTAACTATGATTTGGGCACAATTTGAGGTAAAATGTAAATCTAAGTTTGACTTAAGGAGGGTATAAATATGTGACAGTTTCAATTGTAATGGACCTTCAACACATTTAACTTAATTCATGTAATATGACAAACAATTATCACTTTGACTTCTACACAACTTTTTTTTTTTTTTTTTTTCCAATTAATGGAGGGCGACACTTCCAATTATTTATTAATATACTCTCACTTTTGGCGGAGGAATACCGTGATTACATGACAATCATTGGGAGATTACAGATAAAAAAGACATTAAAGGTCTCCTAAAAACAATACCAACAACCAACCAAAACATGACTATAAATCCTACCAAAGCTAAATAAGAAATAAATCTAAACAAACCTAACAAAAACAAAAATAAAAAAATAAACTAAAATAAAAAAATTTAAACCAACTAAACAAAAATTTTATTAGTTTATTTCTATCTCTTTTTACCTATACTTCCTTAAAACTCTATTCTTTTCTCTCTCCCTCTCTTATCTCTTCTAGTTTAGTTCCCATCACCTCCTTCATTTGCTTTCCCTTTTTTACGATTTCCACAACTTTCTCATAATCCCTAACCTTATACCTTTGACGAAAGCTAGCATAACAAGTCTACTTACAACCAATCCAGTATTTGCTCGTCTCAATCATATCATCACTTCAAAAGATACTTAATTTTTAATTAAATAGAACTATTTGAGGGATTGTTGTTTTACATATTCTTCCCAACAATTATTTGTCCGAGTCCGAGACATCCTAAATATCGTGGAAGGACATAAACAATTTTAAAAAATTTGAAACTTCTCTTAAACTTGCATTGATGAGTTCCAAATCCAAGGTTGTTTATAGGGTTTAGGTCAACGAGTTTGGATAAGCAGAGGAGAAGTAACACCGGCCAAAAATGTCTGCCCGTCCACATTGATAAATACATATATTGCGGAAGGTGTTCGAGCGGTTGGAGTGGTTGAGCTGCACAAAGTGCTCATACATGAAGACAGCAGATATGGAACACATGCCTGCAAGTTGCTGTATGCATCGCCAATTAAAGCTTTAAAATTAAAGTTGCATATGTGCGTAAATAACTGATGACATCAGTGGATTAAACTATAAGATAAGATGCTAATGGGTTGATCGAATGATGAACTTTTAACCATAGTCTATGCTGCACACAAACACACGACACAACACGCAGGAAGCAACTAAAAGTTTGAAGAGGGCAAAAAGTTTACAAGTTAGGCAGGCAAAAACTAAGGAAGAAACTAGCTAGCTAAGTGGCTGCATCTTTAGCCTGTGCCTACCCTGGGCAATTAGAGTTGACTTAACTAATTGGGATGCATGAATCTTGGGCATAGCTCACGTATTTCTTATCCCCAACAAGCCTTTATGAATGACTTGTTAACCCTAGAATCTAGCTCATATATATATTATAACAAAATCCCGATTTTATTGATAGTTATGGTTTACGGCGGAGGAAAACCGTAGTAACAAGCAGGACATATGGGATTTACATATAAACTATAAAAATCATCACAGACATCAAAACCAATAAACAAATACCAATATACTAATCCTAATAAACCAATCTAAACATGTTTATATGGAGCCAAAACCAAACAAATCAAACATAAGCAAAAATCAAAAGAAAACCAAATGATGTGAAATATTAAAAAAAAGGTTTGGAATACGACCTCTCATTTTACTCGGTAGCACATCACTTACAAAATATCTCCTCCTTTTGCCTCACTCACCTTAACGAGCCAAGAAATCTGCCACCTGATTACCTTTTATTTATTCATTGTTTTATGCATACAGTACAACTGATTAGATAAATAATTAAAGTGTGATTTTGAATAGCAAGTATAATATTAAATTTATGCGATTTGTGCAAATATTACATGTTGCGGGAGAGAGAAGGAAAACAAAGTGATCAAAACAATTTAAGTGGCTGCATCTTTAGTGTGTGCCTACCCTTGGCAACTAGAGCAAGAAGAATCTTTGAGTTGACTTAATTGGAATCCATGAATCTTGGACATACTCACTTATTTCTTATCCCCAACAAGTCTTTATGAATGACTTGTTAACCCTAGTATCTAGCTCTATATATGCTACATTTATTTATTAAATATTACATTATATTTATTCATTATTTTATACATATTGTATTATGTGTACATTAAAACTGTATAAAGCAGTGGATAAGTAATTAAAGTGTGATATTTGAATAGTAAATATACGGCTAAATTTACGCCATTTGTGCATATATTACATGTTGTGGAAGAGAGAAGAAAAACAAAGTGATTAAAACAATTTAAATGGTGATGACAATTTTATAATTTGGGAACATCTCAATAATATGATCATAAATTATATGTATTTGATTGTGTTAGAGATCTTCGAAAGCAATTTATTTTCAATGAAATTCATTAGAAAGCCAAAAAAAAAAAAAATGAAAATGTTTAAATATAGAGATGTGATATATATATATATATATATATATATATATATATGTAAAAGATGTCATTTTGTTTTTTCATTTCCTAATTTGTTATTTTTTTAATAATTTTGCAATTAAAGTGTGGAGCCAATCAAATCAAACAAAATATTTGCGCACCTAACTTACAAAAATATGTAGGCAAATTAGAAAGCTTAATAATCTTTTTTTTTTTCATTTTCGATTGTGCATTTGAAATATGAATTGACTTGAAGTTGAATTTGTGTAGATTTGGATAAAATATAATATAAAATTATAGTGAGTTTTGTTCAAATCCAAATCAAAGTCCCAAACTCATGATCCCAAACATTACCTAAGTGTCATATATATATATATAATTATTGTTTTATTGTTTTGATTTTCGTTTTCTTTTATTGGGAATGCAGGAGGCTAAGCTGCATGCACTCTGGTTGGCTCACACTACTCAGATGAGGTTTCATTTGCTTGCTCACTCAATTTTTCTCCTCTATATAAATGCCACCTTCCTACTTGTTTTTTTTTTTGGTTCAATTTTAGTGCAAGGTTCGCTAAACCTACCTATCTTTAATTGAGATGCATGAAGGAACCATATAATATATCTTCATTAATGTTTTTCAATTGAAAATTTTTGCAGCTAAATAGCAAAGAAAAAGTTAGATACAATGTATGAAATACTTAGGAGGAGCAGATTATCATGAGTCATGACAAGTTAGAAATTCACCCATTCCAAAGATGATATAACCAGACAATTCCTAAATCTTACATGAAAATACTATTTCTTATATCTCGTGGTTCAATAAAAATAATTAGGCTCAATATATTGAAAATTACTTTTCCATTGTATTTATATCACTAAAAATTAAAATTATTTTATTCATATATAATGGTTCTCTTTTTTAAAAAAAATATTAATAAATTGCAGCACATAATTAAATTTTTGTTTGATAATATTTAATTAGGATATAATTTATTTTCTTTTCACTTTTTAACATGCCTGAAAAAGTAAGCATTTTTTTTTTTTTTTTAAAGTTGCAAACGAGGTTTGGGGTTTTAAGAAATGTCCCTCATCTTGAAGTGATGCCCTGGCTAGATACCCAAGAATTTACCTTCAAAAATTATATTCAATTCTCAAGCTACATGAGTAAATTGTTGAGAATTTTAATTGTGAGTTTGTCTTATATTATAAAATTAAGTGAACGATGAGTAGTTATATACATGGTTGGGCCTAAAACTCGATAAGCTTAAATTTTTGGGTCAAGTTAATGTTCAATCATGTGTATCAAGACTACTCATATACTCCTCCATGCTAACATAAATATATAGAAAGGCGCCCTTCATTTAAAAGTATTATCTGCGTGCTAACTGTACCTATTCCCACTTGTATAAATGTGTGTAGAGAGAGAGATAGGGACATAGAGAGAACAGGCAAGAGAAACATACGAGAGAGAGAGAGAGAGAGAGAGAGAGAGAGAGAGAGAGAGAGAGAGAGAGAGAGAGAGAGAGATGAGCAATGTCGTAGATGATCATGAATTCCAGAATGAGGAGTCTAATTGTGAATCTAGCATGGATGCCGACAAAGTTGCAGCTACAGATTTAGATGATGATGGAAGGCCCAGAAGAACTGGTACCTCTCTCTCTCTCTCTCTCTCTCTGTACACACACACTGACACATTATTTATAATATAACTGGTTAATTGTTGCTCTGTTTTTTTTTTTTAATTTTAATTCTCTTCCTGTAATTGCATTTGGGTCTTCCTTTAATTCTGATGAGTTGGAGCATTTAATCCCTTACAAAAATGACTAAAATATGAAAGTAAAGAAAAAAAAAATGAGATCACTTGCATGCTAATTAATAGCTTCCAAACATTTCCTCATTCATTTTATTTCTGTATTATATATATATATATATATATATATATATATATATATATTACATGAGTATGGTTCAGGCTTATGCTTAATAGATTTCAATCTAATGGCCTTCTTATTTGGAAAAATAATCAAATTTCTTTGCACTTTCCAACGTTTAGGAATATATATGTATATATATATATATATACATGAAGTTTGTTTAAAACTATCCTCTTCAGTCTTCCCATTGGATGACTCTTTTATTCTTGACTGGGGAGAAATTTAAATTAAAGTTTAACATTAAAGTATAATCATTGCACCAAATACAATGAGAACACATTTAATTTGTTACACTAAAGTTTCTCAAAATTATTATTCTAATTATTTTTATGCAAGCTAGCTAGACATGTGCACGTTGGCAATATTAAATCTTCACTTATACCCGATAGGTTTTCAAACCGCAAATTTATATGTGCTGCACATCCTAGCTAAAACATTGGCATTCAATTGGCAGGATAAAAGAAATTTAAGTGATTTTGGTTTGATATAGTTTTATGCACAACAAGATCATACAATCTGACTTTTGATTGTCTTTTTGGACTTTTTCATCATTTGATTAGAATTTTAACACACAATGATTTATTTTATATATATGAATTCTTGTATAGATCCAAAAGTGTAGAATACTTGACTAATGCGAATCTTTGTAGCCAAAGTATACTTTAACTTTTGTCGTCGATCAATGGTGCAATAGGATTAATGTATTTATGTGCACATAATTTTTAATATTGAAAATGATACAAAAACTTATTTCATCAATTATATCAAAATTCAATGAATTTATAGTCCAAAAATAGCAAACTTGATAGCTTAAGCTACTTAATTTCATGTGACAAGCATACATTGTATATTCAATAATAGTGTATGTGGGTTTACTTATGAAACTTTTTTTTAAAAAAAAAATATTAAAACGACAAAAATGTGGCACCCTCTATCAATACTCTAAAAAGCAAGAATCGTCGATTTGCAGCGCGCGCGCGCGCGCACACACACACACACACAGATATATATATATATATATATATATGTGATTATTCAAATAATTATAGTTCTATCATTGTACTCACATGAACTTAATTATGAGAATAATAACCTTTTCACACCAACTTATTTTTCAAAAGCAAAAGAGCTACTTTAAATAGTTCTTTCTTGTCATTTTATTTTCATAGTTACTTAATTTACACTCTTTTTATTTTCATTTAATTTGTTTTTTGTTATAGGGAAAATTTGGTGTTTTAATCAACTCATCCAATCCATGAAGAGTAGAAGGCCAAAACATGGATAATGAAATATTGTTTGATTGAAGTTATAAGAATGCGATGAAATAAAAATATGCAAATATCAAGTGATAATTCGATTTTATTCCCTTCATATGTACTATGAGAACATATAATTAATGTCTTGTGGGACATTGACGAGAATATAAGATTTTCATATTTGAAGTTTAAGGTTCTAACACTTTGTTGTATTTGACTAATATTACAATACTATCATATTTTATGCAATTGAAAGATTTTCAGTGATAATGAATTTCTTACAATAGCCGAGTATGTTTTGTGGCCTAGAGAGGCTAGGTTAGGCTAAGTGTGCTAATTAGTTTATGTTAATGCAACACGTGTGTGTGTGTGTGTGTGTGGGGGGGGGGGGGGGGGTAATAAGATTGGCTAAAAGGGTGAGCTTAACCTATATATATGACTGGTCATGCTCTTAAAAAGGATTCGACTACCCTCTACTTTTTCTTTTCTTCTTATGTTGTTCATTTCATCGAGAGTATTTATACCTTTAGAAATTTAGGTTCTCTATAAATGAAAATTCAAAGACAAGATAGGATTATAAGTAAATATCAATTGTAACTGCAATATCAGTGTCAAATAAACCTAAAATAACAACAACAACAACCAAAAAAAGTCATGAAATATGCATATATTAATTGATGTAAAGTTCTCAATAATGTACGAACACTTTCAATTATTTACACTTGATAAAGAGACTTGTAATTTTTTCATGTAAGATTCGGAATGCATGCATTACGCACAAAATCTTACATAAATGTTTAGTCTTGACTAAAATGTTGTAACTCAAGTCATGAATTGAGATTTACCTCGAGACATATCTTCAATTTTTATGTGTCTAAATTTTAATTAACTAGTAGGTTCCAGAGATGACGTAAAGAAAAAATTGCTTTAAAGTATTTCTCTCTAATTATCCATGGCCAGCCGGCCATCAGCATGCAGAAATTGCATGCATGCATGTTGTGATTTGGGGTGCAGCTTGATTAATGGCGATATGATCGACTCTGTTTCTTATAAAGTATGGCATATGTTAATAATGCATGTTTGGGATATTGCATGTAATTCACATCAACGGCTCGAAAGCTAGCTAGGAATTTTAATTTAAGTAAAGAAGAAGAGGTGCATTAAGCATATAGACAGTTACCAAGCTAGCTAGTTAATGCATGGGTGCAGGGACGGTGTGGACGGCAAGCGCGCACATAATAACAACGGTGATAGGGTCAGGGGTGCTGTCATTGGCGTGGGGAGTGGCGCAGCTGGGATGGGCAGCTGGAGTTTTCACCATCCTCGTCTTCGCCTGCATCACTTTCTACACTTCCAGTCTCCTTGCTGATTGCTACAGGTCCCCCCAACCCCTGTCTGGTTCACGGAACTACACTTATATGCAGACTGTCAACTCCTACCTAGGTACCATTGCTGCTACCTTGAAACAGATGATGATAATGATATATATATATATATATATATATATATATATATATATATATATATATCTATTTTTTTCAATGTATAATTATTATTATTAATGATGATCATAACCAGGTGGAGCGATGTCCTTCGCTTGTGGATCAGTTCAATATGCCAACCTCACTGGGATGATAATTGGTTACACTATCACTGCATCCCTCAGCATGGTGTAAGTTAGTTAATTATCCACATTCATATATATTCATGTACAAAATAAGGATTATGAACTTGTTTATAGAGAGAGAGAGAGAGAGAGAGAGAGAGAGAGAGAGAGAGAGAGTCTACTTGGGTATCATGCATGCATATGATATATATTATACATTGTAAGTATAGGGAGTTAGCATATGTGATTTAGAATTGAGATGAAGCAGGACCTAACAGCTAGTCAGATTGATATGTGTGTGTGTTTATGCACATGCACGGATGGATGCATGCATGCAGGGCCATAAGGAAATCGAATTGCCACTACAAGAGAGGGCGGGAGGCAGAATGCAGGTACTCCGGCAATCCGTATATAATAGGGTTGGGTGTTTTTGAAATTTTCCTGTCTCAGATCCCAAACTTTCACAAGCTGGCATGGCTCTCCGCCATTGCCGCCCTCATGTCTTTTGGATATGCCTCTATTGGCACCGGACTTACCATTGCAAAACTCATCTCAGGTATTTCATTGTTCTTAATTTATGCATTCCAGTCACCAAAATTAATTATTAATTAGGTCAGGCATGTCACATTTTATACAATTAATCAAAATCTTAAATCATCATTAGGTTCAACTGCCAAATCATATCACATTTTAAACAATCAATTAGATCATTGAATTTTGAATGATATATATGTTTTGAAAGTTCGAATCACTTATTGAAAATCATACGAGATAATTGATTGGATTTCAAAATGTGACTGCCTAATTTTTGGAAAAGGGGGGTCCCACGTCATGTGTTTATTTGGGGGCAAGTCTTGGCCAGGATGCATGGAGTAGGTTTCAATTTCGTAATACACTTTTTATGGGATAAAAATGTAAGGCATAATAGGCTAAAGTAAAAAATACTTTACAATATTTAATATTTAATATCAAAGTCATCCTAAGGGTACTGTCAAGTGTGGCCACTTTGATATATGAGAACATTAGAGATAAGATGTGTGAACATATCATGATTCTGTATTAGGGAACGAAGACTTGGGCATATAAAATAATGGAAGGTAGCCATTAATATAAATCGAGCCAATTGTGCTAGGTGTTTTGGAGCTGGCTAAGTGGCTCGTCAAGTTGGTTGGACCTTCCATTATCATAAAAATGAAAATGTCTATATGTATTAGCTAGCTTTGGCGGGGGCACCAGGCCTTGCCCTCCATGCCACCCAACCTAATGAAAAATTAACGGGCTTCCGGCCCAAAAATGGGTTCCACTAGACTATTGACACAATGTTGAAGGTTAGTACTACTCTAGAACATTTTACCAATTGAGCTACAAATTTTTGCTGGGTTGTCAAAAGCTCAGATAAGCAAATAGGCTGGGCCTGCACTTGTAACGTACAATTTCATGGGCTTGCAGCCCACCTAAAGAGAAGCAAAATGACTCACTGAGTGACTGAACAGGGCAAGGAAAGAGGACGTCCCTAAAAGGATCAGAAGTAGGAGCGAACTTATCTGCAGCTCAGAAAACTTGGAGCATGTTCAGAGCATTCGGAGACATTGCATTTGCTTTCACTTATTCCCAAATTCTTATCGAAATCCAAGTAATAACCCAAACTTGCTCATCATAATCAACAATATTATCAATTAAGTTAGAGAATGCAAGAATTAAACTAGTTTCAAACTGCATTTCTTTGATTTCTCAGGACACACTAAAATCCTCACCGCCGGAAAACAAAGTGATGAAGAAGGCTAACCTGATCGGGGTGTTAACGACGACGACATTCTATGTGATGTGCGGTTGCTTCGGGTATGCTGCATTTGGGAGCAACGCGCCAGAGAACATGCTCACCGGGTTTGGATTCGACGAGCCCTTCTGGCTGATCGACTTGGCTAACGTTTTCATTGTGGTGCACCTAGCTGGAGCATACCAGGTTACATCACAAACAATCCAAACATTAACATGTGATTGGGAATTTGATGGAATTGTCCCCTGCAGTAAGGTTGCAGGCACAAAGTATTAGCAAATTAATTTACAAAAGTTGGGGCATTATTTTGATTATCTGCATTAAGAATAGTTTTGCTTTGAAATCAACTACAAATTGTTTTCTGATCAGTCCAAGCCATTTTGAAACCCCAACCTTAATACTATGCTAGTCTGCCTTACTCTCTCTGTACCAAAACTCTGTCCCATCCGCTGCCGAGAAACTACCGGAAAAAGAAACGTAACTCGCTATAACATTCTGAGATTTAATTTCTTTCTCCAATGGACAACTGAAAGTACTAATTAACATAGAATTTCTGATCTAGACTGCTACATCAACTAACTAGCTAGCGAGTTAACTGGAATTTCTAAACCATTTAAATATGGAACAGGTAAATGCGCAACCAGTATTTAGCGCGTTCGAGTCGTGGGCTAGCACAAGGTGGCATAAGTCGAAGTTTGTAAAATATGAGTATCCAATAAGCATTGGTAAGATCAACTTGAGGATCAGCTTGTTAAGGCTAACCTGGAGAAGTGCATTTGTTGCGACGGTGACAATGGTGGCTATGGCGCTGCCCTTCTTCAACGAAATCATCGCACTCCTCGGGGCGATCGGGTACTGGCCAATGACGGTGTACTTCCCTGTGGAGATGTGCATTGCGCAAAAGCAAATCAAGCGGCGAACATTCCGGTGGGTCGGGTTGCAGGTGCTCAACTTGGCATGCTTGCTCCTGGCCGTGGCTGCTGCCTGTGGTTCAATCCAGGGCCTCAATGAGGCCTTCCATACCTACAAACCCTTCAAGTCTAAGGAATAACCATGAGGTTAATTAATATGGTTACACTTAATTGTGTATATACATACACTTTTTATATGTGATGTTTCCACTGAGAATCTGTAAGCAAGCATAATAAAGTGAGTTTGGGATGCCATGGGTTTCAATTGGAGCAGGGAAGGAATAAAATTGAATCAGCCAGTCCAAATCTTGTTGATAGGAAAATATTGCTGAAGGAAAAGACAAGAAAAGAAAAAGAAAACCCCTTAAGATAGTTTGCCCTGAGGATTACCATGTATATTCCAATTGACCCATCATTCATGTTCTCTCTCTTCCCCCCCCCCCCCCCCCCCTTTTTTTTTTCTCAAATCACAGCCAAAAACGTGAAAATAAAATACTATATATATATATATATATATATATATATATAATATAATATATATCTGTCAAGCATATACCCAGAAAATAGATTAGATATTCAAGCTCTTACAAGGATGATTAAAATCACTTTATAAGAAACTAATTTACAAAACCCAACTAAGGAAAAGCAGAAAGCATCGTGTTACAGCAAACACAGCCCTAAATCGAAGAGAAAACTGCGAACAGTCTCAATTCCAAATGAACATGACAAATTAAGATTACAGACATGTTTGGCGCTTCACCAAATCACAAATATATTCTGGGGCAAAAAATCAGGAAAAGCTTTTCCTGAGAAGTTACTAGCTAGACAGCAGCAAACAACAACAACTGCATTTTACGATGACGACGAAGATTATCTTAATTGAGAAGTTGGTATATGTAATCAACATTGATGGATCAATTGCCTGGCTCCACGCCCTGTGTGCCGTAGTTTATACGGTGATATATGAAGTTCGGTTAAGGTGTCAGAGTGTTTGGTTGCCGGGAGAATGCGGGAAAGGTGACGAAGGGGCTGTGGTTCCGGCAAATCGGCGCCGGATGGTTGCATGGAAGAAATCCTCCATTGTCATTGACTGCGAGAATGATTCCATGTCCCAAGCTCATGTTCTAAAGCACTCCCTAGTCACAAGGCCTATTTAAAAAAACATGAAGACGGGAATGTCTTATGCAGAGAATGTAGAATAAGAGGTCTTGCTTCAAAATTGGGATCAATTTAAACAATAATTACACTAATGGCACTACATTGTTTTTCTTTGATTTGTGGAATATTATGCACCCACGGGCACGCATTTCGTGCCTCTCCACGCTATATCTTTTTTTATTTTATAATCTGAAAATTTCAGATATTATAGCATCACTTTGAATATTATGATGCAACACTAAATTGGGGAGGATAAAATCCAAATAATTCATTAGGATAAACTCTAAGGGGGATTTGAACTCATAATCTTAAGGTCACAAAAATTATAAGTCGTTTTACCACTTGAAGATATTTTAATTTAATTAGAAGAATAATTATAGGAATATTTTGAGTACTTAATAAAATTGACAAAATTGGGGAAAAATTCTTTCTAGTAGTGCAGCAGATATGATTACTTATTGAATTAGACAACTCCCTCTTACCTTTGATTTCGGGCCCAAGTTTTTGGACCTAAATAAATTTTGTTTACTACTTCTACTGCAAAAGTTTTTAAAAAATTGCTTTTGATTTATTTTCTCAAGGTTCTTAAACAGGTATATTGAAATTAAGAAAGTTGAATTTTAACATCAATTGTCGCCAGACTATTAGTAGTCTATGAGAGTATAATTGTGTAGATTTTTTTTTACTGAGAACAAGTTGGAGCCCTTGATCTTAGAAAATCCTCCACTTATTATTTTGATGTTTCTTTTCTTGTTTGGGTTGCTTTCATTTTTTTTTTTTTTTCTTTTTGAACTCTAGAGAAAATTAGAGTGGTTTACTATACATTAATGGGCATTAACTTAACTTCAAAGTTTAAATCATTAGATTTTAGGTCTATATGATACACACGTGTGTTTGTATAACTTACTCCTCTTTTGCTGAGAAATGTGTGACACTTATAATAAATAATATAAAAAATATAGAGATAAAGAAAGTAAAAAAAAAAAAAAATACATGGATTTAACGTGGTTTGACAGTGTGCCTACATCCATAGGAGTGAGTGACGACTGAATTTCACTATTGTAAAAACTAAGGTTACACCATATGTATTTATACTAACTCTAACTGCATAGAGGTATTAGAAAAATTCCTCAAACACTCCTATACCATGCCCCCACAACCCCAACCTATTAATCATCCCAGCCAATAAAACAATAAATTTCAAACCGATGCAGAACAAAATCGTTGACAGTTTTCTCTAGGTCAGCTTCATAGTCAGCTTCTGGAAAAAACCGTTGATGTACCTATGGAAAACTATGGACAGTTTTGTTCAGACCAGCTTTCTAGTTTTCTTTAGTTTACTTTCTCTGTACACATGTTCCACTCAATATGAGCTACATATTATAATAAATATCCACTTTGGTGAATATTCACCCCTTAGGAGAAAAAACAAAACATAACCTGAAACTCCACCTAGGACAATAGGTTGGGACGCCTCCCATCTAACATCTGGAGACGTTATTCAAGTCCATGCAGTGCTTGAACTTATCTCTGGTAATAGACTTTGTCAACATGTCTGCTGTATTCTCAGAAGTGTGAACTTTCTCAAGCAATAGTTAATTAGAAGAAACCAATTCACTGATCCTATGAAACCTCACATTTATGTGCTTAGTCCTTACATGATACACTTGGTTCTTTGCCAAATAAATGACACTCTGACTATCATAATGCAACTAAACTCCATCTTACTGAATACCCAGCTCCTTGATAAACCATGTAAGCCACAAAACTTCCTTAGCAGCCTCATCCACTACCTTATACTCTGACTTAATAGTGGATAGTGCAACTAGAGACTAGACCATGGACCTCCAACAAATAGCGCCCCCCCCCCCCCCCCCCATAAGAGTGAATACATAGCATGTGGTAGACCTCTTGTCATCCAAGTCTCTTGCATAGTCTGCATCTACATATCCTACAACTGAAGAATCACCCTATTGTTTTCCAAACATGATGCCATAGTCTGTAGTACCCCACAAGTATTTGAAAATCCACTTGACTACATCCCAACGCTGTCATCTCGGATTTGATAGAAATTTGCTCACCACACTGACAGCTTGTGTCAAATCTAGTATTGTACAAACCATAGCATACATCAAACACCCCATTGCACTGACATATGGAACCTTTGACATGTCTTGAACTTTATCATCTATCGTCAGGCACTAGGCGATAGACAATCTAAAATGGTTCGCCAAAGGTGTACTCACTGGTTTTGCATTATCCATGTTGAACCTCTTTAACACCCTCTCAACATAGCTACGCTGAGATAACCATAATCTCTTGGAAGCTCTATCCCAAGAATCTTCTTGGCCACACATAAATCCTTCATGTCAAATTCTTTGCTCAACAAAGTTTTCAACTTGTTGACCTCACTCATACTCTTCGCAGCAATCAACATATCATCCACATAATGTAATAGAAAAATAAATAAAGTCATCATCAAAGCTTTTCACATAAACACAACAATCATACACACATATCCTATAGCCAATCTGGATCATGTAAGACTCAAATCGCTTGTACCACTGCCTTGGAGACTGCTTCAGCCTATAAAATGATTTCCACAATTTATAAACCAAGTATTCCTATCTAGGTTGACTGAACCTTTCTGGTTGTACCATGTAAATTAGCTCCTCCAAATCGCCATGAAGAAAAGTTGTCTTTACATCCATTTGCTCCAAATGCATATCAAAATGCACTACCAAATCCAACACTGCGCTAATGGAAGTGTGTCTAACCATAAGGGAGAAGTTCTAATCATAGTCAACCCCCTTCCTATGTGAGTAACCCTTTGCTTCTAGATGAGCCTTGAATTTTTCTCCTTCTTTTTCTGATACTGCTTCTTTCTTTTTATACACCCATTTGCATCCTATAGCTCTCTCCTCCTCTATAAGCTCCACTAACTCCCATGTCTGGTTCTAATGTAGACACTTTATCTCCTCCACCATAGCACCCATCCATATACCATTCTCTTGGCTATGCACTGCCTCTTGAAAAGTGGTACAATCCTCGCTACAGGTAATGAGTCCATAAAAAACCAAATCTTCAAAACCATACCTGGTGGGTGGCCTGATAGTGCGTATGGGTTTGTCTATAGTTATAATATGATGTTGCTGATCTCCTGAGCTAGAACTCTCTGCATTATGAACATTGTCTTCTTTACCATGGGTCTAGCTCCACCTACACCATGTGCTCATTGCTGTTTTAATTTTTTGGCACATGTTTCTATTCTTCCCGAGTACACTGCAACATGACTTTCTCATAAAAAACCACATCTCTACTAATCACCACCTTGTTTGCCTTCGAATCCCAAAGCTTGAAGCCTTTCACCCCTTTCTGATACCACATAAATATACACTGTCTAGACTTCGCATCAAACTAGAAACATGCACGTAGGCTGGACATCCAAACACTCTCAAACTAAAGTAGTCTACCGCGTTGCCTATCCACACCTCCTCTGTTATTTTCCCATTTAGTGCTGCACTAGGTGACTTGTTAATTAAGAAACATGCCATATTCACTGCTTTTTGCCCAGAAGTTCTTTGCAAGCTTTACATTCAACTTGAAACACTGAACTCTTTCAACTATTGTTCTGTTCATCCTTTCTGCTACACCATTTTGTTGTGGTGTCTTGCGTACTATGAAGTGTCTCTTAGTCCCATGCTTCTTGCACAACTCTGTGAACTTTGAATCTGTGTACTTAGTACCATTGTCAAACCTAAGGCATTTGATCTTCCTCTTAGTCTAGTTTTCTACCTTATCTTTCCACAACTTGAACTTGGCAAATTTTTCTAACTTATGATGCATAAAGTACACCCCAACCTTTCATGAGTAGTCATCAATAAAACTCAAAAAATACATATGTCCTCCCCCTAATGCTACCTTTATTGGCCCCCTAAACATCTATATGAACATAGTCAAGAATTCCACCTGTCTTGTGTGTGCTATCTTGAACAACACCCGAATCTATTTTCTAAGAACACACTACCTGCATAAATTAAGCTTGGATGTTTTGACACCCTTCAATAGATTTATTTTATGAAACTCCATCATCCCAAACTCACCCATGTGACCTAACTGCATATGCCACAAGACTGTACTATCTGACTCAGACGTGTGAACCTTCTTAAGTAAAAGTTCCCTTAAAGCAATTAGTTCACTGATCCTGTGAAACCGCACATCAATGTGCTTTATTCTCACACGATACACCTGACTCTTTGCCAAGAGGCTGTGCATAGCTGGTCACCCGAGCTAGAACTCCCTGTGTTTTGAACACCATCATCTCCACCTTGAGTTTTTGACTCCACCTACACCGTTGGCTGATCTCTTAAGCTAGAACTCCTTGCATTTCTACCTTGAGTCTCTAACTCCATTTGAATCACATGATCGTCGTTGCTGTGATTTTCTAGCACCTATATCTATATTTTCTTCTAACTATGCCGCAACATGGATTTCTCATCGAAAACCACGTCTCTAATGATCACTACCTTATTTGCCACCCGATCCCACAACTTGGATCCTTTCACGCATTTCTGATGTCCCAAAAAGATGCACCGCCAAGACTTCATCTCAAGCTTTGTTCTCTCCTCACTAGGAATGTGTGCATAGGCTGGATACCCAAATACTCTCAATCCAGAGTAGTCTACCTTGTTACCTGTCCACACCTCATTAGCAAATTTCCCATCTTGTGATACGCTTGGTGATCTGTTTACCAAGAAACAAGTCATACTAACTGCCTCAGCCTAGAAATTCATAGCAAGTCCAGCATTCTACCTGAGACACCGAGCCCTTTCAGCTATGGTTCGGTTCATCCTTTTCTCCACACCATTTTTTTTCGATGTCCGACGCATTGTAAAATGCCTCCTTATGCCATGCTGCTTGTAGAACTCTCTGAATCTTGAGTGTTGTACTCAATTCCATTGTATGTCCTGAAGAACTTAATCTTTGGTTTGGTTTTCCACCTTAGCTTTCCATAGTTTAAACTTGGAAAACATCTCCTACTTGTGCCACATAAAGTACACCCAGACTTTTCGTGAGTAATCATCAATGAAACTCACGAAATACATATGCCCCCGTCATGATGCTTCTCTCATTGGTCCCCAAACATCTGAATGAATGTAGTCGAGTATTTCCTCCATCTTGTACGTGGCTGTCATGAACTGAACTCTATTCTACTTCCCAAGTACACACTACTTGCAGAAATCTTGCTTACATGATTTGACCTCCTTCAAAAGGTTTCTCTTCTGAAGTTCTTTCATTCCACACTTACTGATATGCCCTAAATGCATATGCCACAAAACGGTACTGTTAGACTCAGACTATGTGGCTGTAAATCCACTTATAACCATAGTACCCAACGATGTGTATAAATTCCTCAATACTCTCTTCCCCTTCATCACAGTTAGAACGCACTTGCCCACCTTCAGATTTGTAAGTAAACCTGTTACAATTCAAGGTGCCTAACAAAACCAGATTCTTCCTCAACTCTAGTATGTGTCGAACATCACATAACGTCCTCACCACACCATCATGTATCTTGATTATGATATTCCCCATCCCAACAACTTTGCAAGCAACATCGTTTCCCATCAGAATGGAACCAAAACTCACCAATCTGTACATGGCGAACTAGTCCTTGTTGGGCGTAATATGATAAGAACACGTCGAGTCAAATATCCAAGAATCTACAAGCTCATCTGATCCAAATGAAACCAAGTGCATATCATCGTCACCGCTCCTAAAGTCTCCTTCTTTTATTACATTCGCAGTTTTTGGTGACCCTTTTTATTTTCAGCATTCTCCTTCATCCTTTCCAAACACTCGGGTTTTATGTGCCCCCTTTTTCCCGCACTTAAAACACTACACATCCTTTTTCTTCGTTGATTTGGACCGAGCCCTAAGGTTGCTTTATCCACTTAGGAACGTGCCTCTCCATGATCCTGATTCCCCTTCGCCACGAGCCCTTCACCTTGTGAACCCTCATCGCTGGCCTTATTCCTTTGATGGAACTTCAGCAATGCACTCATGATGTCCTCTAACTCTAGGGTTTCTTTCCCCCAACTTAGAGTCATAACTAGATTCTTGAATGTAGGAGACATAGGTAAGGAATTAAGTAGTATTGTAATGACTTGCCTATTTTACCATAAATTTTCCTCACATACATAAAGATCATTCTTAATAATAACCCTAGTACCAATATAACAAAATCAACCCGAATCCGTGGGTGTCGGGGATACACCTATTATACATAGCAGACACCTAAATAGTGGAAAATATAAATTACATACATACCATCCAATTGTTACAATACTAGATTGCTACTAATCTGTCAAATATATATATACATCCCAAAAAGATCAAAAGGGTAAAACTAGGATCGTAATCCAAAAACCATCTGACCCTAGTTCAGCAACTCACCCTCCCACAGAGGTAGTATGAACTGCCTCTACTGATGCAGAGCTTGGTCCTCCTGTCTAACTGGATTCCCTGAAATGTTTTGTAAGCTGGGGTGAGACACCTCTTAGTAAGGAGAATAAATTAATATCAGTTGTGTGGCGGTATGAGTATATTCATACTATAATTGATAAACAATACATAACACATGTCTGGTTTAAAAAAACTGGTGATATAATACTGGATAAAACATACATAATCATAATCATGTTAAACCATACTGAATTTCAGTTATTATAAAATCATCTGCTATAACTGATAATACTGAATATTATCTAGAATGGATTGTTAGCTAATGTTATGTATTACCCCTAATGACTGGATTATGTAGCCTGAAGGCAAGACCTAACAATGACTGGCCGATCACTACGAAATCAAATTTCTCTGTAAGTATGATGGGCCTGCCCCACCCTGGTCCGGACTTCTAGGGGGATGTCTACAACACTACATTGAAACCACATTGACTATCCATCTCCCACACTCTCTACTGGCAAGTGTGGTAGCACTAGTATAAACTGAACTGTATAGCAACGGTACCGAGCCCTGAATACTGATCTAAACTAAACCATTTAGGTTCTGATAACATATAGTATGTTTACATATACTGTTTTAACATGAAACTAGACTGATAGCATTTTTCTGAATTTTGACATATCATACATAATCACGGCCTTGTGCTGAATAACATACATAATTACAACCTTGCGCCAGCTATCAATCATGAACTTGTGTCGAGCATACTATAACATACTAAACTGAAATTTGTACTTTTTATAATAAAATCCCGAAACCATAATTTCCTGTATTATTTATGGTTTTCCTGAAAAACTGTTGTAAACAAGCTTTTACTGAAAATCTGCCATAACATAATATTCGTAAAATGATACTCATGCCACATAATTTTAAATACTATTAAACTGAATACTTAAGCTGAATATATTTTTGATTAAATATTTCAAAACTATTTTTACTGTTCAACAGTAGTATTCCCAAATATTCTGATACAACATACATAATCATTGTAAATACATACTGTTTTAAAACAATAAATTTTCATAAAAATAAAATGACTTAATTTATCCCCTTACCCGACTTACTGAGAAGCCCACAAAACACTCAATCCTACACCTGCAGTGTTCCTAGCACAACACCCTGAAATTGACATTTTCCCCCAACAAACTACAGTATAAACCCATCTAACACCTTTCCTCAACCCAAAATACCAAATACCTTAATAAATCTTAAAATAACTAACTTACCCAAATTTTGGGATGGTTCCCAAGTTGGCCTGACCTGCAAATCACTCCAACAGATGTGAAGAGAATCTTCCCAGGAGTGACGTGGGAGCTTCGGATTGTCGAACTGGTGAAGATCCAGCCCAAAATCCTAGAGAGAAGAGGTGGAGGATGAAGAGAGAGAGAGAGAGAGAGAGAGAGAGAGAGAGAGAGAGAGAAAAGATTTGCATGTCGTTTTCTCGCTGAAAATACAAATTAGAGCTACTTATACACCTGCCTTCGTTGATGAGACACATCACTTCGTCGATGATGCCAAGTAAAGAGTTTGTCGACAAACAGTATTCATTGTCGACGAATTTTAGACCCTGAAATAACCCCTCTCAGTAATTCGTCGTTGACTAGACATGTGTTCCCGTCGATGATCTCAACAGGCCACTTCATCAACAAACTCTTTGCATTTGTTGACGAGATCCGGCTGTGACCCCTTCAAAATTTCCTTTTCTTCCCTCTTTTATTATTTAAATATTATAATTCTTTGGGTCTCTACAAGTATCAATGCTTTGTCCTCTTCCTCAAACTTCACATCAACTTGCTTCAGATCACTAATGATCTGATTGAATGTATTGATGTGCTGAGTTAGGTCTGAACCCTCTTCCATCTTAAGCCAATATAGTTTTTGCTTAAGATACAACTTATTCGTTAATGACTTGGACATGTACCTTCTTTCTAGTTTTAGTCAAACCACTCCTGGTGATTCCTTATCCATGACGTGATACATCACATCATCGGCTAGAAAATGTTGAATACTGGACACAACTTTTGCTTCCAACTCTCTCTAACTCATGTTGTCCATGCCTTCCCATTTTTTTTCGTATAAAGCTTTCACGATACCTTGCTGCACCAGCAACCCTTAACTATCCTTTTCCAAAGTTCAAAATTTCCTGTTCCATCGAACTTCATAAAAAAGATACTAACCATTACAACCAATAGCTCTAATACCAATTGTTGGTGTCAAGTGCATAGCCAAAGCCTAAAAAAAACTCAAATCAATTATGGAACAAGCAATGCAAGCACTTAATGATGAACAATACGAAACAAGCAATCACTGAACAATGAGAATCAATTAAAGCAATAATCAAAGACACAATATTTACGTGGTTCGACAATTTGCCTATATCCACGGAAGCAGCAACTAAAATTTTCACTATCACAATGTCAAACTTACAACTAGGGTTACAAAATATGATTATATACGAACCCTAAGTGTACAAGAGCCTTAGAAGCTATCTAAATCATCCCTGTAGCAATCCCCAGATGAAAATCCTCCAATCCCCCAATCTACTAATCACCAAATTCAAAAATCGTAACCTGTGTCAAACGAAACCGTTGACAGTTTGAAGCTAAGAGGAATTCCCTGTAGACTGAATTGAAACCGTTGACGGTTATGGGAAACCTGTCGACGGTTACTACAAGCTTTGCTTTTGTTCTTCACTTCATGATGCTTTCGTAATGCATGCATTCCACTCAAATATGAGCCACATTCCGAACAATAGTTACATTAGTAAGCTTGTCAAGGAAAATGTCTTGGATTGTTTGAATTGGTATAAAAAACAATTCATATAGTCAACCTCACCTAATAAGACTTAAGATTTATTATTGTTTGTTTATTTAACAGTTACTTTAGTAAACCCTAACTATGCATCTTATGTTCATCATATTGCATTTTATGTACTTTTTAAACCTAGTCTTCCATCTCTTAACTCCATTTAGATTCTAGATACAAATGATTCTTATTGACTTCAATCAATCATTTGGTCCTCCAAATGTTAACAAGTCAGGTGAATTAACTCTTACAACTCAAATTATGTTACTTATTCAAAGTTATAAACTATCCATTCTAATATCTATTCTTTTTCTTGCATCAAGAGTCTTTGCATGAGAACTTGATATATATTATGTACATCAACTAATTGCTAAATTTACTATTATTAGAAAATAATAGATCATATCTAAGATAAAAGTCATCTATTAATTATATCGAATACTTCCATAGTTAGTTAAAAGAAGTATTTAAAAATATGTAAAATTACTTTACAACAATAAGTTAATTCTCAAAGTTTTCTCTAAAGTAACTTTATATTCTAAATATGTTTATAACTTACATTGACTAATTTTTAACGAAGAGTGGCAATTGTTTTTTGAAATTTAACGATATTCTCACAGTAATCTTTGCTCTTTTATATTTTCGGTTTTAAACCATTTTTTTAAATTTATAATAAGTACTATAGTTACTTACTTGCAGCCACGTAGATCTAACCATGCGTAAAAAAAAAAAAAAAAAAAACCCCTATATAGTTTGTAGTGCACTAAAAAAACCCAATAGGGGTAATATATATATATATATATATATATATATATATATATGTGCATATAAACAAAAAAAAATTTAAAAAACGTTTAAAAACACATCAAAGAAAATTAATATGTAAGAATTCACATTTTCATATCTGGTATGAGAAAAAAAATTAAAATAAAAAAAAATTATTACAAATTCAGGTCGAGACAAAATTTTAATTTTAGATGTTATTAATATTTAATTTTAAGGCTTTTTTAATCAGATCAGAATAAATATATAATATAGAAAAATACAATAAAAATAAAACTTTTTCTTACGCTTTTTTTTTTGTTTGAGTTTATGCAAATAAATATTCTTCATACACTCTCCCACTTGTTTCCCTAGTAGAGAAGGATGGCAGTAGAGTAATATAGGGAAAACAGGGGGTAAAAATGGTAGAAGAGAGATGGTATTTTTGTTCCTCGACAATATAATGAGAGGAATAAGGGTAGGGAGTGTGTTGTATAGTACATTCAACCAGGAATTCGATTGCAGTTGGACCAGCGTAGTGCGCCCTGCTGCTAGTGCCTCCACTCCATCACATTTATCTTCCCAAATGCGTCGGCCAAACTCCTTTCCTACCTTCTTCTCAAACGAAGCCACCTTTTTTCTTTTTTCTTTTTGTTTTTCTCTAAAAAAAGATACTCTTATTACAGAAAATAAATATTTATATAAATAAATCCTTTTTGAATTTTATAAATAATTATTACACATAATACATTACAAAAAACCACGATTTTTGTCACAAAGAAAAAAAAAAGAAATCGAAAAATCCCGAATGATTATTTTTGTAATTACTTATAAGTAGTTACAAGTAGTAGTGGTGGTCATATATATATATATATATATATATTTATATATATATTTTCAATCTCTCTAAGGCATTTTTTATCTCTCCCTCCTCTCACTTTGCTTGTATGCACATCGCCACGTCTCTAGCGTCACCTTCACTTCCACCATCACCTCTACCTCTTCGCTTGACGCAGTCTCTTCTTTCATTTTCGCCTCTTCAAATCGACCCACAATGAGCAATTGTGATTTGTCACCTTTTTTTTTTTTTTCAAAAAAGTCGATGTCAATAATCATGGATCCTTTTGGGGGTTTTTTTTTTCTTTAAATTTTATGTATAAGAAGGGTGAAAGGGAAAAAGTCCATTTCATTTTGGCCCGGCAATGTAATTTTTTCATATTTTCAAAAAAAAAATTCAATATAATTTTATTTTATTTTTTTAAAATGTAAATAAAAGTAAATTTCTTAATTTTTCAAAATTGAAACAAAGATAAAATCATATATCAATTTTTTTTTTAAAAAAAATGTAGCACTTAATTTTATGAAAAAAAGAAGTGTATCACCTTTATGTCTTATGATTTTTAATTTTCTTTTTGGACAAACTTGACATAGTAGTTTTTAAAGTATTTTAAAATTAGTTTTTAAAAATTAAAATAAAAATTAGATTCATATTTTCAAAATTTAATTCCTAGTTTTCATTTTAAACTTTTTTAAAATTTTCATTGAGTAATGTTCATGCATCCTTGAATTTTAAAAATTTTCTGAAGTAAATTCACATTATAATAATAATAATAATAATAATAATAATAATAATAATAATAAAGAAACAAAACGATCTTGATTTTGTGGCTATAAGAATAATTTAAAAATAATTTCAAAAAAAAAAAAAAAAAAGCTAGATTTTGAATAAGAATTTGAAATTTCATATTTTTTTTAAGAAAAGTGTTGGAATTGGTGTAATCCAAAGAGGGAGGGGGGTGAATTGGAAATTTAAAATTCTTCCTAGATTAAATCCTAATGACAAGTGATATTTCATAACCTAGGGTGTGTCTATGCAAATACCAATCACCCAGCAATTTAGCAACAAACAGAAGTTATAACAGTTATAGCAAACTTAGTAGTTCCCAAGTAGATATGTATGCAGAAATTCAAACCACATAAAACATTCACAATAATTTAAGTGCGAGCATACGTATATCGAAAGTAAAGAGATAAGGGAAAGAGAAAGTAACACACGATATGTTATTGCAATTCAGCTAATACTGTTTATGTCCCCACCTCTAACTCACAAGCTCGAAGATTCCACTAAAGCTTACTTGCGGGTGGAGCAACACCGATTACAACCTCCCTTTCCTTACTGGGTAAGGGAAATGTTGAATTAGGTGTAATCCCAAGAGGGGGGGTGAATTGCGTATTTAAAAAATTCTAAGGCACTTAGTTATCTCTTAAACTCTTCTTATAAATTTATCAACAACTTCTTATTACTCAATTATGTATGTGTACGACTATTCAATCTATGCATGCAATATACACAATTTAAATGCAATGCTGAAAATAAAGAGTGAAGGGAAGAGAGGGGACAAACGCAGTTTTACGAGATTCAGCCGACTTGGCCTACATCCTTATCTTGAGCAACCACTTAAGGATTCACTAAAACCCTGTTCCTTAAAGTGGGATGGAGCTTCCCTTACAATCCGCTGCTTACAAGAGACACAGCTTCCTCCTACTCCGCTACTTACAAGAGATACAACTCTCTTCTCATACACTGGTTCACACACCAAACCATGTATACAATAGAATCTAGAAAACAACACTCAAAACAATGCTTCTAACAAAAGCTTGTGAGTACAATTCAATTTCTTTACACATTAACATATTATATAACTTCAAGCTCATGAATGTATGAAAAACAATACAATCGTTTTATGTATGATATGCTTCAACACACAAATCCCTATTTAAGCACAACTTCCAAGTAAAGAGATATTTGAAATGCCTTGGAATCAACTAGGGTTCTTGATTCACTTTGTAAAGATGCACAAGTATGTTTGATGTGAGCTAGTTAACAAAAAAAAAAAAAAAAACTTTCTCTTGAATACAAACTCAATCAAAATCACAAAGTTTTAGTTGATGTATTCAATCACAATTTGAGTATATTAATTTTCAGAAAATATCCTTCAATTAATTGTATGGTTATAAGTACCAGGGATATTTAATCAAGCTTTAATATATCTAAAATATAAATCTTTTAGAAAACACACACTTAAATCAAATAATGATCTTGTTTAAAATAGCTATGTATATGTATAGATACTTACAAGATCACCTTTTTAATCAAATTAGGTTTTTCAATAATAAGCTCTTTGAAAAATATATGTATATTTATATGCTTTTGAATCAAAATTAAATCAACCAAGTTAAATAACCTTTCTCAAGTAATGATCTCTTCAAAAATTAATTTTTATACGAATAAGCACACTCAAGATCAAAACTTTTCCAATGCTAGTCAAAAACAAGCAATAAGATAAGATGAAAAGTTAGTAAGACTAACAACTTGTAAAATCAAATCTCAATACTAGATTGAAGTATAGTAGAGTAAACAAGTTCCCTTTGAGAATCTGAGTTGATTTGTCCAAGCTTGAAGAATAGAGATTGAAGTGTAGGCAATTGTATAACACTAGGAGTAGATTTTCAACGTTCTTGCAACAAGGTGTGTTCTTCTCTTTCTTGTGTGTCAAACCTCTTTTCTAGGGTTTATATATTCAAAATATATAGTATATTACCCTTAGGACTGATCTCATCCGTTGGATCAATAAGATAGCTCGCTAGTCTTTTTAATAAAAATCTGAATTTTAAGTTTCCCACAGGTTCAGGCAACCGAAGTGGGGTTCAGGCTCCTAAAGTAACAACTTCAGGCGCTTGAGGTTCTAGGGTTAGTCGACCAAAGTACCTCTGTTAAGTTCTGTCTTTCCCATTTAATTCTTCAGGCTACTGAATTTAATCTTCAGGCTACCGAAGAAATTCTTCAGGCGCCTGAGGTTGAGTTCAGGCTACCGAAGTCCCATTTTTCTCAAATTTTCTTTTCTAATTTAAAATTCTATTTTGCTCCTTTTCTTGATTCTTTTATAAAACATATTTTTCATGATTTTAAGAACATTTCTAAGTCCATGAGAGTTTCCTAATGATGTACATGAAATGCATGTATCCTAAAATCATTCTAAGTTATATTGAGCCTTAAATTAAATCATACGAAAATGTAAGTACATGAGTTCTAAATACCCATTCCCAAAATATTATTGAACTTTGCCACTTGCATCTTGATTCTTGTACTCTTTGAGTTCCATGGTGCTTTCCAAAATGTAACAGCTTTACTTTATGGCTTCCATGAGTTGTTATCTTTCCGTGCATGCTTAGTGTAAGTCCTGTTCACAAACTCAATGCACAGATCAAATATCAAGTGATTTGTCATTATCAAAACAAGATTGAACTCGTAGAGTCAACAGGAAACCCCATGTCAGATTAACAGGGCTGACCCCAACGCTTACAATCCACTCTTTCATAGGGCAGAGTACACCCTCTCCAGGCCACGTCTAGAATACAATAATCAATACAAATTTTGTGTACAATTTGTGTGCTTCTCCAATAAGAAAATATGTACCAATACGCACAAAACAACTAATGCACTTACAGATGATAAGTATTTATGCTCAAAGTGAGATTTGTCAAGTTATACATCAACTCTCAATACTATGTATATATATGTATGTGCGAGAGAGTGAGTTCTTTGATCCAATATAATATTATAAAATATAAGCAATCAAAAGAACGTTGAAACCCTAATCAGATATCTCAACAATATATTATCAGTATTAAGCACAATAGAAATTAGGATCAAGCTTGCAAAAATATATTTTATCAAATAGCACAAGCAAACCTTTGAATCTAGCAATAAGGATGCCAAGACTCAAAAGCAAGAATGAGTTCTTCCCAAATGATATTTATCAATCAAATACAATGGGAATAACTTTAGCTTACTCTCTAAAAATCAATTTTAGATAATGCAAAATGAGAGAGTTGTAAGCTTCAAGAAGATGTATGAAATGTGCACAATAATCAAAAAACAAACTCCTTTTCAAGTTGCAATTAGTTTGCAACCAAGGAGTATAACAAATGATTATCCTCAAAAATAGTTTTTCAAATCAAAGTGTAAGGAGAATGAGTAGTCTTTTTTTTCCAAAGAAAGGTGGCACCTCCATTTATTTATTGATATACCCTCACTTTTGGCGAAAGAATACCGTGGTTATAAGACAAGCAATGGGAGATTACAATAGAATGAGTAGTATGCTTTGAAAGATTGAAAGAATATGAGCAAAATGTTTATAAAAAATTTAGAGAATTTTTGCTAATGATATTTGCTAATCTCTTTTTAATTGAGACAAATGAGCGAGTATATATAGACATCCATAAAAAAAAAAAAAATAGTTGTTGGGGACATAGAGCTCTTTTTGAAGAAAGATTAATAGGGTTTAATTAAAATTAACCCTATTTATCCGTGGTAAAATTTTGCCAACCTGAGAGGTTTGGTCGACCGGCGGATAGGTTCGGTTGCCCAAGCAATCACACAAATTCAAAGCTACTTTTCGGGTTCAGTTGACTATGGACATACTCGGTCAGCTGAGCTAGGCGATTTTCTTAGGCTTCGTTGTTTCGGTCGCCCAGTGGGAGGTTCAGTGGGTGAGTCTTGAACAACGGTACACTGAGGTCAATTTGAACTAATAGTTTGGTTAGTTAAGGAAGGTGGAGATGGTCACATCTAAGGTTCGCTCGACTATGAAGAATGTGTTCAAATCATGTTCGGTCGGCTGAGGCCTAGTCAAACTGTTGACCCCTAACTTGTTCGGTCGACCAAGGCATTTATAATGTCAAGGGTTGGGTCGCTCAAGACCACTTAAAATTGTGCATTTAAGTCATGTTTGGTCTCTGTGCTTCATCAACCCTATGTGAACTAGCATATGACATTTAAGTTTGAAGGGTGATTCTTCATATGGTCATTCTAAGGCCTCTTAAGCATAAACCTATCATGTATGCAATGCATTATTACAGTCCAAAATATAAAAACCAAATACAATTACAATTGAAATGAACAAATGTCTTCTTTCTTCTTTGCTCTTCTACATGGAATTTGCTTGAAATGCATAATCTTTAAGTCCATTAGGCTTCCATTTTCTCGTATCTTATGTTCGTGCTAAAATGTAAACTTGTTGATACACTAAGTGCACACAAAAGGTACAGATGCTTTGTCAGCATCAAAACAAGGATCAGACTCAAAAAGCCAATAAAAAGATATTCATAAATTGAAAATTCGAACTTGTGTTATATGGCACAACATACCTAATCATGTAAGTAATTTTCAGAATGCACATATTTTTGTAAAAGTTTTAGGTACAATCCCTAATTTGGTAACAAAAATTTCTATAAGCATGCGCCTATAGGCTTTTGTGCATGCATAATAATAATTGAGCAAGAAAATCCTTTCGTATATAGTTTTAATTTTTTTTAATGGTTAAAAATGAATGAAATACAAAGTAATTTAATTGCTAGCCCTGAACGAAATTGGACTTGTAGGTGAGTGCTAACTTGACCTAAAGTTTAAACCATAAAGTCTTACATTGTGTTTGGGAACATAGATTTCTAACTTTGGATTTAAATTTTTATGAATTTGGACAAAATTCAATACAATTTTGTGTTGCATTTTGTTGAAATCCATATAAATTCAAATTTAAAGCCTCTCCCAAATGCAAGATTTGGGTGACTAAAGTCTCTTAGAGGAGTTTCTTAATAACCATTAATCTACATTTTTTGTTGACAGCTAACAAGCAAGTCCATGTTTATGTTACAACTACAATCTAAAGAAGGTAGTCGATAATGAAAAATTAAAAAATGTCTTATTCAAAGTTACGTTAATACTCAATTTTTGATTGTCTATTAACGTATGAATATGTGATCATGTTAAAAGAATTTTTAATTTGCTACTAACAAGTTTCAAGTTAGTAGATGGTAGGTAAAATTGAAAATTAATTAAAATTTAATCATGCGTGTCACATATGCAAGACCGGTGGGGGTCTGAAGCCTTGTCTCGAGATGACAATTAATGAGAGATTAACAATATTAATTAAGGTTCTTTGGAGTTGTGACTAACCTATTATTTACCTAAGTATGGTTAGTTCATCTAATCATTACTCATTAATTGGTCTCTAGCCTAATGCTACAGTCAAGGAACCAATAATCTGAGTCTACTTTTACTAGAATTAAGTTTGGGGGTACAGTTATTCGACGGGAATGTATTAGCACCCACTACGCAGATCCATTCTACGAACAATACCTAATTAACTACCTAAAATTAATTCAGATGATCCTTAATTAACTCCTAAATTATCAATTAATGAAACTTTCAAAACAAAAGTAAAATATGGTACGATTTTAGGAATTTCTATCTCATAACAGGAATCTTACTAGATAAACTCTCCTTAAAATTAATGTAGGTGAAGTTTGAAATATCTCTATACCTTTTGTTTTGTCATTGAATAACACACACACACACACACATGCAAGTATGAAGCATACCGTGATTGAGCATGAAAAATGATAAAATTCATTAAATTTAGGAAATTTTCTATAATTTTATAGAATTTTTTGAGTAATTTCTAATTCTAGGGGCATTTTGGTCTTTTTTTGAAAAAGTTGCAATTTTTAATTTTTTTAAATAAAAAAAGCATAAATAATAACAAAATCCTCTCGCATAAATATAAGCACACACCTACACCAACAAATAAATGCTCCCATGCATGTACATGCAAAACTATACTACCGACTCACCAATGCATGGAAAAGTACTCATGTAAATTTATGCAAATGAAAATAATACTATACCTATGGACCCATTGTCATAGCGTCCCGGAGAAGGGTCCGAAGTGGTGAGGAATAATAATATTGAAAATTCGATGGATTCGCCACTAACCTATTATTTATTGTTGTGTAGAGTGACCTAAATGCCAATGCATAGCAGAAACCAACAAATCAACTCAGAACAAGCAATACAAGCAACCAACGATGAATATACAGAAATAATCAATCACAAAGAGAATAAAATAAAGCAATAAGAACACACGACACAAGAAATTATGTGGTTCGACAATTTGCCTACGTCCACGAGAGCAAATGATTGATTTTCACTATCAAATCGTCAAAACTTACATCAAGGGTTACAAAATATTATTTATATTCTAATCCTATACGTAAAAAAGACTTAGACTGTATCTAAAACACTCCTGTAGCAATCCCCAGAGGAAAATCCTTCGAAATCTCCCAATATACTAATCTCCTAATTCAAAATTCGTGATCTGTGCCGAATGAAACCGTCAATGGTTATCTCCCCAAACCAAAACTGTCAATCATACCGTCGACCAAATAGTCGATAATTTCTTCCTATAGCCCAACTTCCTTGTTCTTTGCTTCATCATGCTTTCTCGAGGCATGCATTCTACTCAATATGAAGTTCAGTTTCAATAAACCATGATTTAAAAATTCAAAACCATAACATACAAATATTTCAGTTATTTCATATCAGTTAATTATAACATTATGGTTAATTTAGTTAAATAGAATCATGGGTAATTAGTAATATAGAAATATCAGTTATATATATATATATAGTATCAGACCCTGATAGACCAAATTAGTTTCATAGCACGGTACCGTATCTATTTCAATTCAGAGTGCAACCATATATCTTAGATAGTATGTGGATTTTCAGCAGTCCATCGTGCCTAGGTTGTGGACAGGCTCCCCGTCAGTTAGGTTTGAGGTGGCCGATTTGACTATCAGAGTTCAGTTGAATTATAATGGTAGGCCAACCAGTGATGGGTCTCGCCTATAGGCTACACAACCCTATCATGAGGGGTTAAATCATGACTTCCAATTATCCATCCACGAAAATTTTCATAGTTATTATATACATACAGAAAATAGTGGATATATTTATAGTTATTAAAAGTATGTTTAAATAGAAAGTTCAGTAACAGATGTATTTTAAGAAACACAAGTGTGAGTTATACTCTGTATCATTATTACATGCTATTTTGATTCAGTTATTTACAGTTTATATATAGTTTACAGTGTCTAATTGAGCATTGTCTCATCCTAGTAAATTAACATTTTTCAGGTGATCCAACTAGACGAGCAGAGCAGGCTTGTAGATAGAGGAGTTGTCAGTACTGCTATGTCTATAGGGTAAGTTATTTTGGAGGATATGTATTTTTTATAGATCTCAGAGGATCTGATATCTAAAACTAGAATAATGTGTAAAAGTATTGAGAAATTCTAGTATTGTGTTTCTAGTTGTACACTTTATGTTTCTGCTGCCTAGGTATATGAATATGTTACAGGGTATCAGGGTACATGATTTTACCAGTCAACATTATTATTATTTTTTTGAAAAAAAATGGTATCAAAAATCAAGTCATTACAATGTGGTATCAAAACCTAGGTTGCTAGGTTTTGTAGGCTTTAGAGTGTAGTGGAAACAATACTAGAATATAGGAAAAAAGAATTAAGGTTTTGTCATGCAGTTTGGGGACATGACTTCCGTGGTGGTTTTTATGTCTTTCCTGGGGTGACGATTTTAGGAAAGTCATAGTAAACTATTGTCGGGTTGTGTTTCTAAAGTGTAGAACCAAATCTTGAATTAAGATAAGGATGTCAAGATAGAGGTATAATATTAGGTTTTGGGTTAGATACGTAAATCATAATGCCAAGGTCCCTAAGCCATGCTTATTGTCTTTTCAGGATGGACACGGGAAATATCAATGCTCACGCTAGTGGCAATAAGGGCACAGGGCCCTCGGGGACATGTGGAGATGATTCAGATGTTGTGTTGCGCAATGTGGCACAGTAGGTTATGGCTAAGATCACTAGGACCTCCAGAGTACAGGAAGGCCCGACTGCAAGCCCAAGTTATACCATAGAAAAGTTTACGAAGATGAACCCTCCAGCATTTTTAAGAGAAGGTGACCCTGCAGCTGCCAAGAACTGGATACAGGAGATCAAGAAAATACTAACGGCGCTCTAGTGCACTGACGAGCAGAGGGTCTTGTATGCCTCGTATGAGCTGACAAGCGAGGTTGAGGGATGGTGGGTAGCTACGAAGTTGTTGGAGGAACAGAGGCCTACGCCCGAGGAAATGACTTGGAGCAGATTCAGGGAGATATTTTTCGATAGATATTTTCCCGCCACTATCAGAGAGGTGAAGGTATAAGAATTTCTGAGTTTGTCCCAGGGATCGATGATAGTCAAGTAGTACGCGGTGAAATTCATCGAGTTGTCGCGCTTCTACCCTTATATTGTACTAGATGAAGCTAAGAAGGCCAGGATGTTTGAGAAGATTTTGAGGTGAGACATTTATAAACAAATGGCAGTTCTTAAGATACAAGATTTCTCTAAGTTAGCAGATAGGGCCACCATAGCAGAGGAGAGCCATCAAGGAGATGCAGGAACATCGAGTTAGAAGAAGAGGTCTATTCCTTTAGGTTTTTAGACTGGTTCTAGCCGGGGCCCATGGAGAGGAGATTGTTATAGTGGAGGTCAGAGGTAGATTTTGGTACATCGCAAGAATCAAGGTGTGCAAACCTACCTTGTGTGTCAGATGTGTGGGAAAAAGCATCTGGGAGAGTGTCGAGTAGGGAAAGACATCTGCTACCGTTGTGGGAGACCCGACCAATGGCACGAGCATGTCCAGGACTGCCAGTGCATGCACCAACTCCCAGACCATATCGGTGTGGATATCAAGCACCTCATGGAGGTTAGCAGAGAAACATGGTACCGGCGAGGGTTTAAGCGCTGATGCCGGGAGATGTTGAGATTGCTGGACACGTTGTCACAGGTACACTTACTGTTTTACCATATAAAGTTATTATTTTGTTTGAAACAGGTGCCACCCATTCCTTTGTATCATCGGGGTATGTTAAAGTAGCTAGGGTAGAGGCACAATTGTTAGATGTTAATTTGTTTGTTGCCATGTCGACTAGACCTACTATGAGGTGTAGAAAGGTACTTAGGAATTTTCTAGTGGGCATTCAGGGGAAAGTACTACTAGTTTCTCGTTATGCCGTTTGGTTTGACGAATGCACCGACAGTATTTATGGACCTAATGAATCAGGTGTTCCATCAGTATCTAGATTAGTTTCTTGTGGTTTTTATAGATGATATACTGGTCTACTCGAAGAGCTTTGGGGAGCATGAGTATCATCTAAGGCTGGTGTTGCAGGTATTAAGGGAAAGAAAGTTGTATATGAAATTCAAGAAATGTGAATTCTAGCTGAGACATGTTACTTTCCTTGGGCAAGTGATCTCTAGAGATGGTATATCAGTTTACCCATGCAAGATAGAGGCAGTGAAAGATTGGGCGAGGCCGAGAAATGTTCAAGAGATTAGGAGTTTTCTAGGTCTGGCAAGATATTATCGGCGCTTTGTAGATGGTTTCTCTAGACTATTAGGTCCATTGACATGGATCACGAGAAAGAATGTGAGGTTTAAATGGTCCAATGAATGTGAGCAGAGCTTTCAGGAGTTGAAACAGTGGCTCGTTATAGCCCCGGTGTTAGCTATCCCATCAGGAGTGGATGGTTTTGTCATATACAGTGATGCGTCTCAGAGGGGACTTGGGTGCATATTGATGCAACATGGGAGAGTTATTTCTTATGCATCTAGGCAACTTAAAGAATATGAGAAGAATTATATAGTGCATGATTTAGAATTAGCTGTTGTGGTGTATGTAGTCAAGATCTTGAGGCACTATCTTTATGGGGAAAAACGTGAAATCTTTACGAACCACAAAAGTTTGAAATATTTCTTCACCCAAAAAGAATTGAATATGGGGCAAAGAATATGGTTAGAACTCATTAAAGGTTATGACTGCACTATTAGCTACCACCTAGGAAAAACAAATGTGGTGGCTAATGCACTGAGCCGAAAGTCAGTGGGAATAGAATTGTCAGTAGTAGGGATTCGGCATTCTATTCAGATGGATTTGGAGAGGCTAGGTGCAGAGCTAATAAAGGGTGATCACCAGGCATTCATTGCCAACTTGGTGGTACAACCTATTTTGCATGAAAGAACTAGTGCCGCCCAGAGGAATGATCCAGAATTAGTAGAGCTGATAGAGAAAGTACAAGACGGACATGGGGAAGAATTCAGTATTTCAGATGATAGGACTTTGAGGTTCTGTGCTGTGCATTCCTGTAGACACCGAGATTAGGAGGATGATCTTAGAGGAGGCTCGTCGATCCCTTTACATTGTGCATCCAGGTAGAGCAAAAATCTATCGGGATCTATGAGAATCCTTCTGGTGGAGCGACATGAAGAGGGAGATTGCTGAACTCGTGAAATAGTGCTTGATGTTCCAGTAGATAAAGGATGAGCACCAGAGACCGGTAGGGCTGATGCAACCACTCTTCATCTCTGAGTGGAAATTGGATTATGTTTCCATGGACTTTGTGACAAGGTTGTCGTCGGCGTAGCAGGGAAAAAATGCTATATGGGTGGTTGTAGATCGGCTAAAGAAGACCGCTCATTTTATCCCTATTAAAGTTAACTATTCTATGAATAGACTGGAAGAGTTATATATTCAGGAGATAGTGCGCTCTCATGGTGTGGCAGTATCTATAGCCTCAGACTGAGACCCCCGATTTACTTCATGATTTTGGAAGAGCTTTCAGGAAGCCATGGGGTCACAATTAGCGTCTAGCATTGTTTTTCATCCTCAGAAAGATAAGAAAATAGAGAGGACGATTCAAATACTTGAGGATATGCTGCAAATATGCATGTTGGATTTCGGGGGTAGTTGGACCCAGTATTTGCCGCTGGTTGAGTTTGCATACAATAACATTATTAGGTTAGCATCAGGATGACACCTTATGAGGCTCTATATGGTAGAAGTTGTTGTTCTCCATTATACTGGAATGAAGTGAGAGAAATGCGAGTTTTGGGACCATAATTTGTGCAGTAGGCGTACGATAAAGTCCGACTTATTAAAGACATAATTAGTATAGTTTAGAGTCGGCAGAAAAGTTATGCAGATACTTGCCGCAGGGAGTTAGAATTTGACATGGGGGATCGGGTATTTTTGAATGTAGCTCCACTAAAAGGAGTTATAAGATTTGGGAAGAAGGTCAAGCTGAGCCCTAGGTACATTGGCCCATTTAAGATACTTGAGAGAGTGGGGTCTGTTGCCTACAGGCTAGCTCTACCCCCCTAGCTCTATCTAGAATTCATGAAGTATTTCATATTTCCATGTTGAGGAAATACGTCTCAAACCCTTCTCACGTGATTAGTTATGCAGAGATAGAGCTCAGAGATCCACTGGCATATGAGAAAGCACTAGTACAGATCTTAGATAGGAAGGAACAGGAATTGCGTACCAAGAAAATTCAACTAGTGAAAATCCTATGGAAGAATCATGCTATAGAAGAAGTTTCGTGGGAACTTGAGGAAGAGATCAGACAGAAATACCCACACCTGTTTAGTGGGGTACAGTAATAGTTAGGATTATTCAGATAAAGATAATTTTATTTTATTTAGTACAGAGTGATAAGTGTATAGTTATATTTTAGATTATAGGACAGATAAAGTTTTGGTTGCGGGAGAATTTTCTTTTATGAGTATATTTGTAATTTCCCAGAACCGTTTATGTAACCACAATATTCTTCCGCCATAAGTGAGGGTAGGTAATAAAATAAGTAGCCTAATTTTTCCTCAAAGGATGGTGTATAGCACAGATAGCAAATTTCGAGGACGAAATTTTTATGAGGGAGAATGTAGAGACCAAAAAATTATAGCAATTAAATAATAAAAGAAATGAGAGTAAAAAGAGTTTTTAAAGGGGGCTTCAATAAGGCCTCGTCGACGAACTCAGAGCGTTCGTCAACGAATAGCCTTTTTGAGCTTGTCGACGAGGACACATGTCCCGTCGACGAAAAGATACTGAGAGGGGTGATTTCAGGGCCTGAAGTTTCTCAATGAAGGTTATGAGTTCATCGATGAACCTCCTTCTTGGACTTGTTGACGAGGCAATGTGGCCAGCCACCTATAAATATACATAAAGCAAGCTTTTAGATGAAAAATCAGTTGTCTTCCTCCTTCTCTCTCTAGATTTCGGTTTCTCTGACTTCTCTCTACAAATCCGGCTTCATCTCTCCCTGGTTCAACGATTAAAAGTTACAATGGTGATCTTGGGGAGATTCTCTACAACTTAGCTGGAGCAAAATGTTGATTTGAGAAGTTTGAGAACCATCCCAAAATCAGGGTAAGTAGATTATTTAGGTATTTTTAGTATTACCAAGTTTATCTGAGCTTAGATTTTGTATTGTATGAGGATATACTGGTGTTTTGTTGAATAAAATTAGGGTGTTATGATTTCAGGATTAGGGTGTTTGTGGAACCCTGCGGTCATGGGTTGAGGACCCTAGTGGATATCTTTCAAGGAGTCATAAATTATAGTTTTGAAAATTATGAATAGGCAGGTTCAGGAAATATGAGTATGATGATTTTTTAGGAAATTTAGTATTTTACTGGGGAATATGTTTATATGCATTATTGCAGGATTTTGGGGATAGTACGCTGTGACCGTGAGAATAAAGTTGGAGGCGAGCCTCCTAGCCAGTTAGGTAAGGGAAATATGTTATGCCAGTTGATTTAGAAATATTTACCTGTAAAATATGATATATGATTATGGGTGTTTTTAAGGTAAGAAAATTATATAATTTTACAAATTTCAGTATATGTGTTTTATTTAATAAATTGTGTGGCATGAGAAATTATTGGTAGAGTACAAATTTTATACAACTTTCATGCTATTGGGATTTTTGTAGTTTTATAGTTTTAAAATATTCAGTTTTTTTAATACCATGATTATGCAGTTTATACAGAAAGCACAATACGCAGTATTAGCCAGAAATATGATTTGTGCAGAGTTATGATTTTTACAACTTATACAGAAATATAAAATTCAGTTTCAGTAAACCATGATTTACAAATTCAGAACCATAACATACAAAAATTTCAGTTATTTCAGATCAATTAATTATAGTGTTATGGTCAATTCAGTTAAACAGAATCATGGTTAATCAGTAATATAGAAATATCAATTATATATATATGGTATCAGACCCTGATGGACCAAATCAGTTTCAGAGCATGGTACCGTAACTATTTCAGTTCAGAGTGCAACCACATATCTTGGATAGAACATGGATTTTCAGCAGTCGATCATGCCTTGGTTATAGTCAAGCTTCCCGTTAGTTAGGGTTGAGGCGGCCGATCGACTATCAGAGTTCATTTGACTTATCCTGGTAGGCCAACTTGTGATGGGTCCCGCCTACTGGCTACACAACCTTGTCATGAGGGGTTAAATCATGACTTCTAGTTATCCCTCTAGGGAAATTTTCAAAATTATTATATACGTACAGAATACAGCAGGTATATTTATAGTTATTAAAAGTATGTATAAACAGAAAGTTCAGTAACAGATGTATTTTAAGAAACATAGGTGTGAGTTATACTGTATATCATTGTTATATGCACTTTTGATTCAATTATTTACAGTGTATATATAGTTTACAGAAACTTATATGCCACACACTAGTAATAACATATTTCATCTTACTAAGAGTTTGTCTCGTCCCATTAATTTAACATTTTTCAGGTAATCCAACTAGAAGAGCAGAGCAGACTCGTAGATAGAGGAGTTGTCAGTATTGCCCTGTCTATAGGGTAAGTTATTTTGGAGGATATGTATTTTGTATAGATCTCAAAGGATCTGGTATCTAAAACTAGAGTGATGTGTAAAAGTATTAAGAAATTTTGGTATTGTGTTTCTGGTTGTACACTTTATGTTTCCGCTGCCTAGGTATATGAATATGTTACAGGGTATTAGGGTACAGGATTTTACTAGTCAACATTATTATTATTTAAAAAAAAAAATGGTATGAAAAATCAAGTCGATATATGAATAGTGCCTCATTTTCTTTTATGATAATCAAAGGGGGAGAAATAAAATTGGTGTGAAATTTTTATGTTATGTAAATCGTGATGAAGGTTCAAATTGACTTTTAGATTGCAATTCTGTATGAATGGAATGAGTCTTTTAAATTGAAATTTTGTGATGAAAGGAAAGAACTTTCTAATTTTTTGCATTGTGTTTTATAGCTCCAATGAATATGAAATATATAGTTGAATGACTTGATTGTGCCTTATATGTATATAGTAAGGGGGAGCAAAATTTCATCTTATTTAAACAATAAGCATAGATTAAAGGGAGCTTAAAATTATATCCTATAAGAACACTAATCGTTTGCCATCATCAAAAAGGGGGAGATTGTTAGCTTGGTGGCTACATGATCCAAATTAATATTTTTTGATGATAACAACCCATCAGTGGTTCTAGGTAAACCAATCTTTGCATATCAAGCTATGACAGGTGCAAACTCAAATGCAAAGATCAAGTAAACTCTTAACAGGTTTATATATCATCAAAAAGGAAGAGATTGTTAGCCTTAGTGGCTACATAATTATATTTAATGTGTTTTGATGATATTAACCTATTTGGAGTTCAAAGTTTAACCTATCTTTGCAGATCAAGTTAAGTACAAGTACAAGTGACAAATATATGAAGGTACTGGATCAAAAGCAAAGATCAGACCAAGTGGACATTCGAATAAGAAAGATCAAGGTGGACACTCACTTGGAAGAACTCAAGCACATCCAACAAAGTTATAAAGAAATAGGGAGTGTTTGAGGTTGTGTTTATTGTAACTCTTGTAGTATTGTTTTACGCATGTTTATTAAGCAAGAGTTGAGCAAATTGCATATACATATTAGTTAATAAAAGTATATAGGATATCACTGAAATGAAAATAAGTTTTTCACAGCTTGATACTAAAGAGTTTCAAAAACAAAACAATGAGTTTTATGGAAAATATCATATACTCAATTTTTATTAAAATGGGACAAGTGTTAAGTGGTTTTAGTATTATGAACTTTAATATACTTGGTCCTAGCTAAATCAAAACTATTTTTATGTACCTAAAGATTCACGAAAATCAAGTTTTTCCATAGATACATCAACGGTTTCGAAATTAGCTATAGTAGCTATAGTGATCTACAGTGCACTACAATAATCTATAGTGTGCTACAGTAAGCTACAGGAAAACCGTCGACTGTTTAGGGTAAATAGTCGACGGTTTGCTATAGTAACCACGATGATTTGACCTGGAATATCAACGGTTTCAGGAAAAATCTGGCACAGATGAAATAGTCAACTAATTGGAGTAAATAGTTGATGGTTTGTGTCGGGATTCAAGCCCTAATGGCTATAAATAGCTAGTTTTCAAAATAAACAATTATTTTATAAGTCCAACGGCCATAAAACGGCTAGTAACTCATTTTACTTATAAATAAAAGTCCAAAGACTTGTTTAAACATTGATTTTAGTCATTACATATTATTTCCAAGTACACTACATTTTAGCCCATCATTTTTGTACTCAAAGTCTCTCTTGCTCATTAATCTAGCTATGAATCATTACTTGGAGAGATTTGTGTGAGGATTTGATTGTATCAATTATCAGCTCATTCAAGGGAGCATTTATTTTTTAAAACATTTTCATCATCTTGTTGTATAAAGGTTCTTGCTGAACCTAGTTCAAATGTAATAACCCAGAAGATTTACACAGGGCCTCGTCGACGAACACAAGGAGTTCACCGATGAGCGCATAAGGAGGCCTCATCGACGAAGCCACGCCTCATCGATGGGAAGCTGGAAGGGGTTTGGGCAGTCTGAAATTCTTCGACAAGGAAGTAAGGTTCGTCGACGAAATCACTTAAGAACTCGTCAATGAGATGACATGTCTCGTCGACGAATTCGGGGCTATAAATAATGAAAACTCAGGTTAATTAGTAGAATTTTGGCGTAAAACATCCCCTCTCTCTCTCTCTCTCTCTCTCTCTCTCTCTTTCTCCCTCTCTCTCTCTAAACGTCTCTTTCTCTTTATCTCTTCGATTTTGGCCTCGTTTCTCACCGGATCGAAAATCCGAGGCCACCACGATGCTCCTGGTGAAGTTCTCTACAAGACTGCTAGAGCTGATCATTGGTAGAAGTGATTTAAAATTCATCCCAAATTCAGGGTAAGGTGTTTTATTCAGAATATGCTTTCCTTGCAATTATAGGAAATGTTGTATGTAGGAAAATACTAATGTTTTGTTCGGGGGGATGTCATTTTCAGGATGTTGAGTGGAGAACCCTGCGGGTGTAGGGCTAAAGTATTGTAGGGACTTTTTAGAAACTAGGTAAGGGAAATATGCTATGCTATGAGATTTGACTATGTTAACAGAAATTTTATAATTGCATGTATACCAATTATTGTGTAGTTTTACAGAATATGAGATTATAAAGTATGTGTGGCCTGAGTAGATATTATTTGATGTAGAATTTTATACAGTTTCTCTAGTATATGATGATATATAGAACATATAGATATGGCCAGATATTCACAGATATTATACAGATAGATGCATGAACATATACAGTTTCATTCAGATAGTTTCACAGATGGATATATATATATATATATATATATAAATACATATGTTTATTTAGATCAGTATATAGAGTAATTACAGAATATTATGTTTTCCTAAATGCCATAACATTCAGAGTATACAAACAGATTACACAGATAGAAAGTACAGACAGATTATACAGTTATAGCATCAAGATGCTATAGATATTACAGTATTTACAATACATATTAATTGTGTTATGGTTATTTTGGAAACATAATGAAAACAGTAAAAAAAGTGTAGTATATATGTACATAGTATCAGATCCTTGTGGAAAGATTACAGACAGATACAGTTTACAGAACACGGTACCGTTGGTATATACAGAATAAAGTGCAACCACATACCTCAAATAGTGTATAGGTACCATCAAAATGTGCTTGGAGAGGATGCAGCTCCCCAGTTCACTGGGTTAAGGGGGCCAGTTTGACGAGGTAGCAGCCAGTCTCGAGCTTAGGAGTGGATGCAATTTGGCTGAGCTGAGGTAGTGTAGAGTATGATGACTTACCTGAAGGGCAGACCAGAGTTAAGTCTTGCCGATGGGCCGCACAACCCTGTCATGAGGGGTCAAATCATGACATACAGAGTCTCAGGGAAAGAGCACAATTATGTATGTGTATATGTATACAGTTTACAACATTTATTAAATATAGTATGGTATTAGTAGTATGAATGATAGAAAGTTCAGATGATACGAATATTTTAAGCTACTATACATGTGATATACGTGTTTTACAGATTTTCCAGATCATGCAGTTTTAAATATTATTATTATAGTTATACGACTCGGTCGCCACACACTAGTAATAGCATATTTTCACTTACTGGGCGTCGTCTCAACCCATTACTTTACCATTTTTCAGGTGAGCCAGCTAAGCAAGCGGATCATGCTCGAAGATAGAGAGTTGACTTGGTTACCCTGGTTGTAGGGTAAGTTTGTGACAGGATTTTGTATTTTTGGGGTAGGTGATACTGGAGGGAGTTGTTTTATATGGCTATGGTTTGAATGTACTGAATTATGGTATTGTATAGTGTATATGGTTGTATGACTTATGTATCCGCTGCGTAGGTATGGTTATGTATATATATTCTTTAAAAAAATGGTGCAAATTTTGAGGACGTTACACTTTGGTATCAAAGCCTAGGTTGTTAGGTTTTGTAGACTCGAGAGTGCAGCAGGAAACAATACCAAAATATAGGAAAAGAATTTGAGGCTTTGTTCTATGATATGGACACAAGATTTTGTGGTGGTTTCTGTTTTTTTCCTAGGGTGGCGATTTCAGGAAAGCCATAGTAAACTATCAACGAGTCGTGCGTTTGGGTTGCAGGATTGGATTTTGGGATTAGGATCAGGAGGGATGGTGAATAAAGGATTTGAAGTTTTAGTTGAATATGTTGGGTCTGTATGGGGAATAAGATTCTGAAATGGTGTACTACATAATTACAGGATGGATGTAGGAGGTAGTAGCACTCACGCCAGTGGTGATAACAGAGTGGGTCCTTCTGGCATAGGAGGTGGAGATTCAGATGTTGTGCTACATAGTGTGGCTCAGCAAGTTATGGCTGAAATAGCACGGAGCTCTAGAGAGCAGGGAGGTCCATCTCCAGTTTAGGGATGTACTATAAATAAATTTATGAAGATGAATCTACTAGCCTTTCTTGGAGCGGCCGATCTTACAGTTGCTGAGAACTGGGTGCAGGAGGTAGAAAAGATTCTGACAGTACTTCACTACACCGATAAGCAAAGGGTCTTATATGCTACATATAGACTAGCGGGGGAGGCCGAGAGATGGTGGATAGCTACCAGGCTATTGGAGGAGCAGAGGGCTATACCAGTGCCGATGACCTGGGCTCGATTTAGGGAGGTGTTCTTCAGTAGGTACTATCCTGCCTCAGTAAAAGAGGCTCGAGTATAGGAGTTTTTTAGTCTGTCCCAGGGGTCAATGATAGTCTAGCACTATGCGGCGAGATTTATCGAGCTCTCACATTTCTGTCCTTATATTGTCCCTGATGAAGTGAAGACGACTAGAATATTTGAGAGAAACTTGAGGTGAGATATCTATAGGCAAGTGGAGGTACTGAGGATCCAGGATTTTGTAGAGTTGGTAGATAGGGCTATTATAGTAGAGGAGAGTCTACCTAGGGAGACTGAGACACAAAGTCAGAAGAAGAGGACAATGCCTTCGAGTTTTCTAGCGGGTCCCAGTCGAGGCTCTTGGAGAGGAGGTAGATCTGGCAGAGGCCAGAGACAGATGGTAGAGCACGGTGGATTTCAGGGTGGATAACCTCCTGCCATTTTTCCTAGATACGGACAAAGACATCCTGGTGAGTGCCGATGGAGGGAGAATGTTGGTTATCGCTATGGGAGGCCTGGTTATATGGCTCGATCCTGTCAAATGCCACCAAGTTATGTACTAGCTCCTAGGCCATTTCAGGGTGGATACTAGGCACCTGGTGGAGGTCAGCAGAGAAATACCATGCCGGCGAGGGTTTATGCGTTGACGCCAGGGGACACCAAGATGGCTGGAGATGTGGTCACAAGTACCCTTACTACTTTACCATATAAAATTGTTGTTTTGTTTGATACAAGTGCTACCCACTCTTTTATATCGGCGGGGTATGTCAAAATAACTGGGGTAGAGGCATAACTATTAGATTTAAAATTATCTGTGGGTACGCTGATGGGATCTGTGCTAAAATGTAGGAAAGTGTTTCAAAATTTTCCAGTAAGTATTCAGGAGAGAGCGTTGTTAGTCATTCTTGTAGTCCTTGATATTCAGGGTTTGATGTGATATTGGGCATGGATTGGCTAGCAACTCCTCATGCCAGTATAGATTGTCACCAGAAAGAAGTGATTTTTAGATCCCAGAATAAGAGTATAGATTTGTGGGTTCACGCGTACGTGCCACACCACAACTGGTGTCGGGTATTCAAGTGAGAAGATTGCTACAGGGTGGTTGTCAGGGGTATGTTGCATACATAAAATAATTTCTAGAAGAAGAACTAAGACAAGCTAACATACTAGTAGTGAGGGAATTCCCAGATACCTTTCCAGAAGAATTGCTTGGTTTGTCGCCTGACGGTGAGATTGTGTTTACTATAGATCTGCTACCGGAATATGCACCAATATTTAAAGCACCGTACCGTATGACTCCATTTGAGTTGAAAGAATTGAAAGATCAATTATAAGAATTACTAGACAAAGGGTTTATCAAGCTAATGTGTCGCCCTAGGGAGCGACTGTTTTGTTCGTAAAAAAGAAAGATGGAACCATGAGATTGGCATTGATTATAAGGAGATAAATTAACTAATAGTTAAGAATAAATATCCTCTCCCTAGGATTGATGATTTATTTGATCATCTCCAGGGGACCCAAGTTTACTTTAAAATTGACCTATGGTCAGGTTACCATCAGGTGAAAGTTAGAGCAGAGGATATTTCGAAGACCACATTTCGAACCAGATATGGGCATTAGGAGTTCCTGGTGATGTCATTTGGGTTAACTAATGCACCAATAGTATTCATGGATTTGATGAATCGGTGTTCCATCAATATTTGGACCAGTTTGTGGTTGTCTTCATTGATGATATACTAGTCTACCCGAGGAGTTTTGAGGAACATGAACATCATTTGAAGCTGGGCTTATAGATATTGAGAGAGAAAAAATTATATGCAAAATTCAAGAAATTTGAGTTTTGGTTGAGGCAGGTTACCTTTCTCGGTCATGAGATCTTTGAGACGGGTATATCAGTTGATCCAAGTAAAATAGAAGCAGTACTGAATTTGGAAAGGCCAAGAAATGTTCAAGAAGTTAGGAGTTTTCTAGCAATGGTAGGCTATTACTAGTGCTTTGTAGATGGCTTCTCTAGGCTATCAGGTCCATTAACATGGCTTACGAAGAAAAATGTAAAATTTGATTGGACCGATGATTACGAACAGAGTTTTCAGGAGTTAAAGTGACAGTTAGTTTTAGCTCCGATATTATCTATTCCATCAGGAGAGGATGGATTTGTAATATATAGTGATGCGTCCTTGAAAGGTCTTGGGTGTGTATTGATGCAGCATGGCAGGGTGATTGCGTATGCTTCTAGACAACTTAAAGAATATGAGAAGAATTATCCTGTCCATGATTTTAAGTTAGTTGCAGTGGTGTAAGCTCTCAAGATCTAGAGGCATTACCTCCATGGTGGAAAGTGCGAGATTTTCATAGATCACAAGAACCTAAAATATTTCTTCACCTAGAAAGAGTCGAATATGAGGCAAAGAAGGTGACTAGAACTTATTAGAGACTATGATTGCATGATTAGTTACTATCCAGGGAAGGCAAATGCTCTGAGCAGGAAGTTAGTAGGACCTGTACTGGAAGCTATGGAGATTCAACACTCAATTTTGATGGATTTGGAGAGGCTCAGTATAGAGTTGATATAGGAGATTCGTTAGGCAGTCATTGCCAGTCTAGTGGTTCAATCTATGCTATACAAGATAATTAAAGTAGCTCAAGGTGATGATGTAGAGTTGGCAAAGGTAATAGCTAGGGTGCAAGATGGTCAGGGTGAGGAATTCAGCATATCAGATGAAGGAGCCCTGCGGCTCTATACTAGGTTCTGTGTTCCTGTAGATACTGAGATCAGGAAAATTATATTATAGGAGGCTCACAGATCCCTATACATCGTACATCTAGGTAGCACTAAAATGTATCAGGATCTGCGAGAGTACTTCTGGTGGAGTGGAATGAAGAGAGAGATAGCTGGATTTGTACAATAGTGCTTGACATGCCAGTAGGTTAAAGATAAGCACTAGAAACCAGCAGGGTAGTTGTAGCCATTGTTTATTTCATAGTGGAAATGGGATCACGTTTCGATGGATTTCGTTACGAGATTACCACCGGCGCGATAGGGGTTGAATGCAATTTGGGTGGTTGTTGATCGTTTGGCGAAGACTACTTATTTCATTCCAATTAAAGTCGGTTATTCCATGGATAGATTGGCAAAAATATATATTCAGGAAATAGTTCACATCCATGGTGTGTTAGTATCCATAGTCTCTGACCGAGATCCTCGGTTTACTTCACGATTTCAGAAGAGTTTTTAGGAGGCTATGGGTACATAGTTAGCATTCAACACTGTTTTCCATCCCTAGATAGATGGACAGACCGAAACAAAAATTCTGACACTAGAGGATATGTTTCGTGCTTGTGTGCTTGATTTTGGAGGCAGTTGGATTCAATTTATGCCGTTAGTTGATTTTGCTTATAATAATAGCTATGAGGCTAGTATTAGCATGGCACCTTATGAAGTACTGTATGGTAGGAGGTGTCGATCTCCTCTTTTGTGGGATGAAGTAGGTGAAAGACGAGTTTTAGGTCCAGAAATAATACAGCAGGCGCCCAACAAGGTTTGACTAATTAAAGAAAGAATCAGTACAACGTAGAGTCGGCAGAAAAGTTATACAGATACTTGCCACCGGAAACTGGAATTTGATGTGGGGGATCAGGTATTCTTGAAGATAGCTCCCTTGAAAGGAATTATGAGATTTGGAAAGAAGGGCAATTTGAACCCTAGGTATATTGGTCCTTTTGATATACTAAAGAAAGTAAGGCCAGTTGCCTATAGGCTAGCTTTGCCGCCAGCTCTGTCTAGAATACATGATGTATTCCATGTTGCCATGTTGAGGAAATACGTCCCATACCCATCCCACATCATTAGCTATGCAGAGATAGAACTTAAGGATTCGTTGGCTTATGAAGAAGTACCAGTACATATTTTAGACAAAAAGACACAGAAATTGCGCACGAAAGAAATTCAGCTAGTGAAATTTTTATAGAGAAACCATGCTATGGAAGAAGATTTATGGGAACTCGAAGATGAAATCAGACGGAATTACCTATAGTTATTTTAAGAGGTTTAGTGGTAAACAGGTAAAGTATAAGTGATAGGTTATATTTTCTTTTGCAGGTACATGTATTGAATTAGTTAGTAGGTGGTCTTTTAGTTTTATATGTATAATCTCCCAAAACTTGGATTGTAACCATGGTATTCCTCTGCCATAAGTGAGGGTAAGTAACAAAATAAGTAGACCTAAAATTAGGAATAGCTTCCCAAGAGGGGGGGGGGGTGAATTGGATTTTAAAATTTTCTTTTTCAAGTCCTTAACTTCTTTTAATATTTAACCAATTCTTTAACTTATTTATCTATTTTGTCAATCAAACGAGAACTTGGTTTCTTTTAAACAATCAACAAGACAACTAATAAAACATTCAATCTTCAACCACACAAATAATTAAACTGATCAAGCCAATCAACCACAATGCTCAAACCAACAACCAATTTGATTGCCAAATATAAATTCACTTCAGCACTATTAGATTGATGGAAGCATTCAAGATTAGTATATCTAACTTTCAGCTTTTATGTTGTGTTCAGCCCTGTGATAAATATGAGTTTGAACAAAGCCCTGTATATTTGAAATTTCTTCTTTAATATGATGTTCAATATAAAATCCAATTACTCTTTCCAAACTTCAGAATTCAAATAAACTCTTAAGTTAATTTATCTTTGGGATGTTTAGCCAAGTAACGTACTCCTGTATGGTTTCCGCAAAGAATTGTTCAACCAACGTACTCCCTTTTAGTTTCCGCAACCCAAATCAAAATTAAACTTTAAGGTTTACTTGATTTCCAAATATATGTAGTTCATATAATTTTCAAATTTAAACCATCCATGCAATTTAAATAGGTACTGAAAATAAAGAATAGGGAAAGAGAGAGTGAGATAGAGATTTTTACGAGGTTCGGCTTATACCCAACCTACGTCCTCGCCTTTGGCAAACCACCAAAGGATTCGCTAAACCTATTTCTTTAACGGGTGGAACAAAACCTTTACAAGCGATACCCCACGCTCAAACACTCCTTCACTAGGCTAGAGCCCGCCTCTCCAAACGATGTCCCCTCGTTCGGTCACTCCTTTAGGCTAGAGCTCGCCTCTCTAAGAAATATCCCCTTGCTTAGCCAACGATCCAAACAATCATTGGAACATCAAAGAACTACAAGAAACAAGATATAATATGCGTACAAATATACTCTCACAAAGAGCAAGTTAGTACAAGTTCAGCACTATATACTTCAATGTAAAATATCAATATGAAATATAATGAAGCTTAAGTGTAGAATTCACCAATATCCTTCTTAGATGAAGATTAGTAGTAGGAATTTAGAGAAGGAAGGATTAGAACTTCAGAATATCTCAGAAAAATTGATTTGCAATGAGTGAACAAGAGAGCTTTGGAAGAACAAGATTGCTTTCAGCTTCTAAAATAGATTTTTCAATTCATTGTTGAGTTTTGATTTGGAAAACCATGTATTTATAGGCAATTATACTTGTTTACAAGTTGCTAAAGTTTCCTTGGAGTGTTTCCCAAGTTTTTAGAAAGTTTGGAGTGAAAGAAAATAATATTTAAAAAATAAAATTTTTGAAATTTCTGCCCGTCAACAGTGTTCAAATGACTAAGGTCTCGGGTTTAGTCGTTTGAGGAGGTTCTGCCTCTTTAGAAAATTCAGCAAAAAATCTTCAGATGACTGAACTTAATCTTCAATTGTTTGAAGTTATTCTTCAGACATCTGAAGTTACACTTCAGTCATCTGAAGTGGCTCTATCTGCTGTTCAGTCAGCTGAAGTTCCTCCCGTGAATAGTGTTCAATTGGCTGATAGCTGTGAACCCACTTCTGTATTTTACTCATAAAATTTTCTATATAACTCCAAATTAGGTAATATTGATGTCAAAAGAAAGATAAGATAAAATCATACAACTTTCATGTTGAACACTTTTTAAAATAAGGAGGTTTTAAGAGTGAAAAATGTACCTTAATGCAGATGTATAAAAACTGACAGCATTTGGAAAAACTCTTTTTGGTGCTTTTCATTCCAAAAATGATTCTAACACTTTTAAAATAATTTTTGACCTTATAAAAATATTTTCAAAGTATTTTAAAAATTATTTAGGTCCAAGAAGTTAACTTAAGAGTTTCATAATATTTCAAACGATATTTAAACATTAAAGTACTTATATAAGACTTCTAAGACTTTTCTCATTCTAGGTTCTTGAGTCTTCATGTTTTGTCTTTGGATTGAGTCCATCTTTTCTTCAAGCTTTCATATTCTTTGAGCTTTCTCACTTTGCCTTTATTTGGCTCTTTTGACTTTAATATTCCTTAGATTTCAACAACTTATTCATGTCCTCATATTCTTTAAGGTTTAATTTATCATCTTTAAATCCATGCTTTGACTCTTTTAAACTTCATTTGATCCTTGTAAGAACTTTGACCTTTCTTTCTCATATATGAGCCCTGAAATAACAGTACTCACACAAATACGTTAAATTCCATTTGTTTGTTAGTATCAAAACAAAATAACAAGATTTTAAGCCTTGTAAGGCCAACAAGACCCTTTACCTTTACGAGATGATAGAGTGTATAGATGGTGTTCAACCCATTTAGTAAATTTCGAGAACGAAATTTTATAAGGAGGGGAGAATGTAATAACCCAGAAGATTTACACAGGGCCTCATCGACGAACATAGGGAGTTCGTCGACAAGCGCATAAGGAGGCCTCATCGACGAAGCCACGCCTCATTGACAAGAAGATATAGAGAGGGCTTTGGGCAGTATGAAATTCATCGACAAGGAAGCAAGGTTTGTTGGCGAAATCACTTAAGAACTCATCGACGAGATCACATGTCTTGCCGATGAATGTGGGGATATAAATAGTGAAAACCCAGGTTAATTAGCAGGATTTTGGCGTAAAATATCCTCTCTCTTTCTCTTTCTCTCTCTCTAAACGTATTTCTCTCTTCTCTTTTCGATTTCGGCCCTGTTTTTTGCCGGATCGAAAATCCGAGGCCACCACAACGCTCTTAATGAAGTTCTCTACAATATTTCTAGAGCTGATTGTTGGTGGAAGTGGTTTGAAATTCATCCCAAATTCAGGGTAAGGTGTTTTATTCAGAATATGTTTTTCCTGCAGTTATAGGAAATGTTGTATGCAGGAAAATACTAATGTTATGTTATGAGGGATGTCGTTTTCAAGTTGTTGAGTGGAGAACCCTACTGGTGTAGGGCTAAAGTACTGTAGGGGCTTTTCAGAAACTAGGTAAGGGAAATATGCTATGCTATGAGATTTGACTATGTTAATAGAAATTTTACAGTTGCATGTATACCAATTATTATGTAGTTTTACAGAATATAAGATTATAAAGTATGTGTGGTCTGAGTAGATATTATTGGATGTGGAATTTTAAACAGTTTTCCCAGTATATGATGTTATACAGAACATATAGATATAGCCAGATATTCACAGATATTATACAAACAGATGCATAAACATATACAGTTTCATTCAGATAGTTTCACAGATGGATATATATATATATATATATATATATATATATATACAAATACAGATGTTTATTTAGATCAATATATATAGTAATTACAGAATATTATATTTTCCTAAATGCCATAACATTCAGAGTATACAGAGAGATTACACAGATAGAAAGTACAGACAAATTATACAGTTATAGCATCAAGATGCTACAGATATTACAGTACAGATTAATTGTATTATGGTTATTTTGGAAATATAATGAAAATAGTAAAAAGATTGTACTATATATGTATATAGTATTAAATCCCTATGGAAAGATTCCAGACAGATACAGTTTACAGAGCACGGTACCGTTGGTATATACAGAATAGAGTGCAACCACATATCTCAAATAGTGTGTGGGTACCATCAAACTGTGCTCGGAGAGGATGCGGCTTGCCAGTTCATTGAGTTGAGGGGGCCAGTTTGACGAGATAGTAGCAAGTTCCGAACTTAGGAGTGGATGTAGTTTGGTCGGGCTGAGGTAGTGTAGAGTATGATGACTTACCTAGAGTCCCGACCAGAGTTAAGTCCTGCATACTGACTGCACAACCCTGTCATGAGGGGTCAAATCATGACATACAGAGTCCCAGGGAAATAGCACAATTATATATATATATATATATATATATGTATACTGTTTACAAAATTTATTAAATATAGTATGGTATTAGCAGTATGAATGATAGAAAATTCAGATGATACCAATATTTTAAGCTACTATACATGTGATATACGTGTTTTACAGATTTTCTAGATCATGCAGCTTTAAATATTATTATTATAGTTATATGACTCGGTCACCACACACTAGTAATAGCATATTTCTACTTACTGGGCGTCGTCTTACCCCATTACTTTACCATTTTTTAGGTGAGCTAGTTAGACGAGCAAATTAGGCTCACGGATAAAGAGTTGACTTGGTTACCCTGGTTGTAGGGTAAGTTTGTGACAGGGTTTTGTATTTTTGGGGTAGGTGATATTGGAGGGAGTTGCTTTATATGGCTATGGTCTAAATGTACTGAATTCTTATTGTATAGTGTATATGGTTGCATAACTTATGTATCCGCTGCGTAGGTATGGTTATGTATATATATTCTTTTAAAAAAATGATGTAAATTTTGAGGACATTACATCAAAGGTTCTTGGTGAACCAAAGTGAGAGGGTTTTTGGTGAACTGTATTGCAAGGGTTATTAGTGAACCTTGCTAAAAGGCTCTTAGTGAGCGAAGGGGATTTATTCCCGTGGTGTAAAGGCTTCTATGCTAGTGAAAGAGTTTGTTTAGTGGATTGTGGAAACTTTGGGTGTGACTTAAGGCGTGGACGTAGGAAAGGGGTCGAACCACATTAAACATCGGTGTTAAGCTTTTCCTCCATTCTTTTTAATTTATCTTGTGCATGACTTACTTTGTATTTATTGTGATATAATCATTTTCATCTTTCTAAGATTTATATTTTGTAGAGAAAATAAAAAATATGTGAAAGAGTCTATTCACCCCCCTCTCTAGACACGACTCTAGGGCCAACACTTTCTTAAGTGCAACCAATGGTATTGATCCTTGGTCCTTATTAACCCATATACACAATATATTTTAGTCAAATATGCCCATTATTTTATGACGTTGAGCTTAGCCTATGTTACATGCTTAAAAATTCCATTCTAACTAAGGATTGACTTCTCATGATATAATGTTTCAATCTCAAGTTATGCAAGGAAACATTATCCTCATCACACCATTATTATGAAATTGTGACCTAAGTGCATGCTATTTATTACTCTGTGAGTCATGACACCTTGATGTTACTAATTGAAGAAGCACTCACATATCAACCTTACTTTGAGTAAACATCACCATCTATTCCACTATTATTTCATCTTGGTCATCCCTTTATCCCATTTCACTTAATTGTCATTATGGGTTATGTGTTCTTTAATTGGTTATAATGATGGTTATAATTCAGAATGGAACATGGAGCTAATGAAATCCTATAATCACTATGCATGGGGGTTGGTACCCTATACCATATGCAAGTTCAAACATCTTGATTAGATTACATCAGGAATCTGATACACAAAATAAGATTTGGGTTTGAGACACTTAGTGGGATTAAAGGTTTTTGGAAAGAGATAAGGTTGGATAGCCATGATTTCTTTGTGGTAAATCATGTTTCAACGTAAAATTTTTTTTATCATTTCTTACATCCAACATCATTTTAAGTATAAGCAATGCCCTTTCACTTTAAAACTTAGGGGGCTTGTTGCTTCCTTATGTTGTCATTTCTAAGTATAATAGGTTATGCAATTACATTCCTTAAGATGTTACCACATTATATGTGGTCCCATTGGTCATAATCTTTTATCACACTAGCACCCATACATGGTTACACCTTATGTGTAGTCTTGTTGGTCATGATCTTCTATAACTCCAACACCCTTACATGATTACCACACTATGTGTGGTTCGTTAGTCATAATATTTTATGAGGCCAACACCTTTACATGATTACTACACTATGTGTGGTCCTATTGGTCATGATATTTTATCATACCACATCCTTGCATAATAATTACTGATAGTATTAGTGAAATCCCAAGAGGGGGGTGAATTGGAAATTTTAAAATTTCTTACTAGGTTAAATCAGATAACAACAATATTACTCAACCTAGGGTTTGTCTAATCAATTATTAATTCAATAGATATATGAAGGTTTAAATAATTTGCACAAGTATAACAGTTCTAGTATTTCCCAATCAAACACAAATGAAGATTCAAGCAATAATATTAACAACTTAACATGCACATGCAAATATTGGAATGTAAAGAGAGTAAGGGAACGAGTGACACAGGATATGTTGTCGAGGTTCGGCAATCGTGCCTACATCCCCACCTCAAGAAAAACTTGCTTAGAGGATTCACCACCTTTGCTCACTTACCGGGTGGAGCGACACCATTTACACCCTCTCCTTATGGGACAAGGGATACCCCAGCTCATTACAAGGCTGAGCCCAACCTATACAACCACACTTTACAGGACGGTCCTCCTAGTTCTCCTAACTGGGTTTGAACCAATCTGATGCAAATTATAGTCCAATGCAATCCTCTTCCGACCATACACCGGGAATAAAACAATAATAAAAATTTATGTGCAAAGAGAATGCTTCTACAATAAGCAGATGATGTACAACAATAAGCACAAATACACTCTAGAATGATGGGAGATTAAGCTCAATAAAGATTTTGTTAAACTATATGTCGACTCTCAAAAATGTGTGTGTATGTATATGTGTGTGAGAGTAAGATCTTTGAATCAAGATAATATATTCACTAAGTGTATTATCAAAAGATCTTTAAGACATTAAACAAATATCTCAGAAGTTGTTCTTCTAATATGAAGTGAAGGAGATATTAGGGTTTTAGTTGGCTTAAAATATTTTTCAATAAACACAATACAAGCCTTTGAATCTTGTAATGAGGATGCAAAGATTCACAAGTTATAAAGAGTCTTCCCAAAAATATATATATATATATATATATATATATATATATTTAGGAATGAAATACAATGGGAAGAACTCAAGCTTACTCTCTAAAAATCGATTTTCTACAATCCAAGAATGAGGAGAGTTTAAGCTTTGAAATTAAAAATGTAATGCTCACAATAATGAATACTTAACCTAGCTTCAAGTTGAAATCAATGTGCAAATGAAGAAGATGAGTATTATGCTCTCTTTAAACAAAAATATGTAAAAAAACAAATATGTGAAAGAGAGTGAAATATAAGCTTTTATGTGAGCGTAGACCAAGAATGACACAAAAATTTTTGAGAGAATTTTTTTACTAATCAAGGTGCTAATCAAGAGTTATGATGGGGTATATGCAAAATTCCAAAAAATTATGACCGTTAGGGACATGGTGGGAATTTTATAATTTGTTTAATTAAAAATTAACCCCTTTTAACCATTAAAATATTACCAAACCCGATAGGTTCGGTCGGCTGACCTCACACAAAGAATTTGAATTTCTCTAGGGGTTCGGTCGGCTGTGTTAGGTGCTGGTCGGCCAAGCCAAAGGCGATTTTCGAACCTTCATAGGTTTGGTTGGTCGAGGCTAAATTCCAGTTTGCCAATCTTGGTGCAAGGTCAATTGAGGTAATTTTTTGCTTAGTTGGTCGGTCAACCGAGCTTTGGAAGAATAGGCCAAATAGGATAGGTCGGTTGGCTAGGCATTTTAATTCATTTAGGGGAGGTCAACCGAGCTGGACCAAAAATACAATCTTGCCCTTAGGCCATGGTCAGTCGACTGAGCTAATTTAGGCATGAATGGTTAAGTTGACCGACATAAGAGTAAACCTAAGTTTTTCCCTGATTTAGATCTTAAAAGATTCACCCCTATATGTATGAATATGGCATTTTAGTTAGGGTATTTTTCATGAAAAAGTTTTGAGTCCTAAGGTCAGTCTATGGTCTTTGTTGAGCTGTTAATCCCATCATGCATGAATGCATTATTATAGACCCAAAATTAAATGCAATTACAAATAAGAATATATGTCTTCATTTCCTTTGCTCTTCACTTCATGGAATACGCCACACAAAATGGTCTTTAAGTTCCGTCTTGACTTCCATCTTCCCTTTTCTTTTATCTATGATCTAAATTATAAACCTGTTCATATGATAAATACACGCATAAGAAACTTGTGCTCTGTCAGCATCAAAATAGGGATCAGACTCAAAAAAGTCAACAATTACACTATGTGTGGTCCTGTTGGTCATAATATTCTATCAAAATAACACCCTTACAAGATTACCACCTTATCTGTGGTCCTATTTGGCATGATCTTTTGTCACACCAACACCATTACATGATTATCATACTAAGTGTGGTATCGTCGGTTATGATCTTCAGTTACACTAACACTCTTACATGATTACCACACTATGTGTAGTCTCATTGGTCGTGATCTTCTATCACACCAACACTCTTGCATGATTATTACACTATGTATGGTCTCATTAGTTGTGATCTTTTGTCACCCCAAAACTTCTTTTTCTTTTTACATATTTTTGGACACAAGTTTCTTTATTTTTACAAGCTGATGGTAACTAGACATGTTCTGATGTGTTCTTTGTTTATGCTTGTGCATAAATGGTAGTTGGACATAATATCACACTAATGGTAACTAGACACATTGCCACTATATTTTCTTTTTATCTTTGTGCATAGATGGTAGCTAGACACGCAATGTAGTGACCCGAAAATTATAATAATAAAAGAAAATGGATTTTTGGCTAAGGCGGGAGAAAACCAGCGATGATTTTTTGAAAGAGCTAGAAAACTAATGACAGTTTTAAGTTTTAACAGCGACCGGATAAAGGTAAAATGGTAATTTTGGGATCGGTTAATAGAAAACCGCGACAATTTTCTGAGAAGCCAGGAAAATCGTCGATGATTTTTGGTCGCAGAGTTGAACTTATGAAATACTGAGAGCTTCATTTTTCATTAGATAAATCTCTCTCTCTCTCTCTCTCTCTCTCTCTCTCTCTCTCTCTCTCTCTCTCTCTCTCTCAAGGAAACCCACGAAAACCTTCCCATTCTCTTTACAAATTCCACTCCATTAAGCCTCGTTTCAACGATCAAGAACCACTATGGGGTTCCTGAGAAGATTCTCCACAACGTAGGTGGAGTAGAATTTGAATTTGGGGTTTTGGGGCACCATCCCAAAACTGAGTAAGGGTGTTATTTGGATATTTTTGGATTGATTATTAATTTATTTAAGGTATATGTTTAGATGTGAATGTATTTATGAGGTTAAATTGAGAAATTGGGATTTTATAAAATACTGGGTTGGTGTATACACGGTAGGTAGGTTGTGAATTTTTAGCAGGTGTTTTTAGGAACCCAAGTAAAGTGATAAATAGTTTATGAATTAGGGAAAAGTGAGTATGAAAATTATTCTAAAAATTCAGTTAAATAATAGGAAAATATGTATGTATATAATTTCAGGATTATGGAATTATGAACGTCATGGGCATGAGTTAGAATCAGTAAGCGAGTTCAATTAGCCAGGTAAGGGAAATATGCTATGCTAAGAATTTTAGAAAATTTTATCACTAATATATATGTCTTTTGGGGGATATTCTATGGAGTATAAATTATTTTCATTATCAAAAAATATAGATTTTAGTACAGGAGTTTTTATTTAGTTGTGTGGCATAAGTTAATATCAGAACAGTTCAAAATTTATGCAGTTTTTCAGAATATCTTAATTTACAGTATTTTTGTACAGAAATATGTTTTACCATATTTTACAGAATTATAAATTACAGTGTATATATAGACAGATATTTTACAGACATGTATTTTACAATATTTACAAAATACCATAATTTCTAGAATTTCAAAACCATAACACTCAGATATTACAGTTTATTCAGTCAGATATTACAAATCAGATATTACAATTATTTCAGTTAAGATATTATCGTATTTTCATATCAATTTTATAGTGTTATGGTTATTTTGGAATTATGATGAAACAGTAAGATAATTATATATAATAGTATTATATAGTATCAGACCCTGATGAATTATTTTAGTCAGATTCAGTCAGTAGAGCACGGTACCGTAGCTATTTTAGAATAGAGTGCAACCACATATCTCATACAGTGTGTGGATTTCCATCAACTGTGTCGTGGAGGGATTTTAGGCTCCCTAGAAAACTTGGTTGAGGTGGTCGGTTTGACGAGGGAGAGATCAGATGTAACGACCTGCTTAATTAAATGGGGTTTGTTTTTTTTCTACACCATAATATTTAACATGCTCTGATACCATACTAGGATAAATCCTACCATAAACCTAAGCAGCAAGAAGCAGAAAATGAATATACATATCCATATGTAAATATATACGATACCATACCATACAATTCCAATACCAGAGTACTAAATGTTTCCCAAAAATATACACATGTCACTGTTTCCCATAATACCCCTTCAAAAACACTCCCAAAACATACTCACTCTCTGACAGGGCACTACTGAAGCCCCTCTATCTTTGAGCCTGATCTGCTCGCCTACCTGACTCACCTGAAAAATGAATCAACGCTAGGATGAGCCAACACTCAGTAAGAAGAAATATGTTATTACTAGTGTGTGGCAAATGAGCTACTAAGTCATGAATATCTGTTTTCAAGTAAACATGTATAACTGAATGTATATAAATAAAGTATAAGTGATAAAATCCATCACCCCTGTCCCCATTGTTTAACATGTCAGTATCAAAGAATATTATTCAAAATACTTCTAATATAAATAAGTATGTTCCCTATTTCTGCAAATCTATACATACGTAATAAAAACTGAAACCGTTCCCTATGACTATCTGTGTGTCATGACTTACCCCCTTTTGACAGGGTTGTGCGGCCCGTAGGCAGGATTTACCCTGGCTGGCCAATCAGGAATAAATCACTCTACTCCATCAGTCAATCTGCTCACCTCAACCCATATCTAGATGGGGAGCCTGACCTCTTCAAGGGCCTAGGTGATCGACCTATACCACGTATTATCTAAATAGGTGGTTGCACTCATAACGTAACATAGTATCTGTAGCAACGATACCGTGCTCTGTAGCTGCAAGTCCAACAGGGTCTAATATCATATAATATATATATATATATATCTAATTTACCATAATTCTGAAGTACTGAAATAACCATGATGCTGCATAAATTGTAACTGTAGTTCATACGTAATACTGAGAACTATATAATCATAACACTGACGGTTTGGTTAAAAACCAAACCGTTGACCATTTTTTCTGAGTCCAGCCATCTATATATAGCCCTCAAGCTCATTTCATTTGGAAATTAAAACACTACTCTCTCTCTCTCTCTATCTCTAGGCTGCTGCCTTCTCTCTCTTCAATTCTTTACCCATTTTTAGCTCGAATTGAAGACTAAACGTGATTTTGGGATCTTGGCATCGATTCTCTGTGGTTTAACCGGAGCGATTCTGCAGTTTAGGCATTCCAATCACCACTCCAAAACTAGGGTAAGGAATATTTTTTTAAAAAGTTTAATTAGTTATTGGGAATGTGTGGGCTTAGGAATGTTAAAATGACTATTACTCTGGAATTGAGCTGATTAAATTAGGGTATGTGAATATAGGGTTTTGTGCGAACGCTACAAACACTGTTTAGGATCCCTACAAGCATTTCTCCAAAAATCAGGTAAGGGGATAGATTATGTCAGGAATTTTTAGAAAATTTACGGACTAAAATGCAGTGTTTGATTACAGAAATTATATGTATGATTTTTCTGGACATTCAAACATATGGGAATGAAATTTATGAATTAATGTATGCTTTTAGGAAATCAGATGTTTGAATTGAGTAAACCCTAGAAGCGGATTTAATGTTATTTTTCAACTAAATATGTTTTCCCCAAGCAGTTAGTAAATTATAGTATAACACTCACTTGTGTGGCATGAGTATGAATATTTTACAGTATCTATATATAAACCAGACTATTTTATGATTACACAAAACAAGTGCAGTTTGATAATGATTTTTAGAAAATGTTATAAACCTTATAGAAATTATGATATTGCTCAGTATAATATGGTCGATTAGTCGGCCTAGTTCCATGACAGTTCAGTTTTAGCCAGCTTAGTGTCGTGATAGATCAGCCGACCTAGTGCCGTGATAATTCAGTCGGTCCAGTCTCGTAACAATTCAACCGGATTTATGCTATGATAAATTATGATATAACAATTTATTCAAAAATTATGATATGACAGATTTTATGTAGAAATATGAAAATGAGATATGATATAGTTGTATTATATGAAATGTACTATACGATAGTAGAACCCTGATGGATTAGTTCAGATTCAGAGCATGGTACCGTAGCTATTATTTCATATTAGTGCCACCACACATCTCAAATAGAGTGTCGGTGATTAGATAGTCGATTTAGCTCAGAGGAGAGTAGTGTGCTCCCTAGTAGTCCATACCAAGCTAGGCAGGCCAATCATATTTATAGACCAGTCAATTTTGGCTTAGCGTGGTAGGCCAACCATTCTAGGTCTCGCCTACGGGCCACACAACCCAATCATGTGGGGGTAATACATAATATCAGCTACCTATCCATCTAGGGAAAAATTGTAGTATTATATAGATATAGCAGATGATTTACATGTATATAGTACTTATTATGATATAGTATGTTTATGTTGAAAAGTGTGATATACCACACTCATATAAGTATCAATACAGATTTACATGATTTATCGGTTATAGTTGATTATGTTACAGTTAACTATTTATAGGATATGTTTATAATACACTAGACCTCATGTTGCCACACATTGATGATAATCTATCCCTTTTTACTAAGAGGTGTCTCACTCGAGAATTTAAACATTTTAGGAAACTCAAACAGCTGTGTAGAGCAAGCTCTGAGGTAGAGGAGGCCTTGGTACTATAGTATCAGAGTAAGTGTTTCGAGTTGGGGGATATTTCTGTGTAATCCCTGCGATATGTTATGGATTTTTGGGGATGTGTAAGTATACTTATGGAGACACTAGAACTCCGGTATTGTATATGAGGTTCAGGTACATTATGTTTTTCGTTACATTGATAGTATGTATTTATGGATAGGTGTATCCCTAGTACCCCACTTTGGGTCCGGGTTGACATTATGGATTTTGTTATTCATATCAAGGCATATTTGTAGTAGAATTTATAGGGTTGTTATGGTCTGGTAACATAACAAATTTATTATGCATGGTATCAGAGTTTAATATGAGGGAGTATATATATATATATAGCAGAATTTTCGGGTCGTTACACTCGGCACCTCCGAAAGCCCATTCAGTATGATTGGGAGTTGTCCTCCACAAACTGGTTAGAATTGCAGTAATTTGATATCGCAACAGTAGCAGCAATAAGGAGCTCTTCGCTCCAAATCTGAACAATCTCCTCTTGGAGAGCTTTCTCTTGGATAGCAACATCATTTTGGTCATTTTATAAAGTCAAGTTTCATTCCCTTGCCTTTGTGGAAAGCTGGTACATCTCGGCCACCTTATCTTCTATAGTAAGGTTTATGGCTGCTGGCTGAAAGTAGCAACAAAACCATAAGCACGTTGCATTAAGCAGAAAAATGAACCTAAAATGTATCAAAAAGCTATCTAGTAAGTAGTGTGGCGAGCAGATGCAACAAGGGATTAGGGAAGCATCATTTTTAGCTTAATGGCATCCTCCTAGAACACGGCGCATCAGAGGGAAACACCAAAGATCATAGAGTCATGCAGATCTAATGCCTCAGATACAAAAGCAGTAGATGGTCGTGCTAGTGGTACTTGGGAAGGGAGCTTATCATCTGTCGCGGGCACCTCGTCCATTTGAGAGGACCCACCGGGTGAGTCCTTCTTCTTTTCTTGCTTGCCCTTTGCCTTTTCTTTTGGGAAAGCATGTTCTCATAACAATTCTAATCTATGCCAAGGATAAGGACCAAATAAAGCAGGTATATAAAATACCATAAAGCTTATGAAAGGCAAAGACCAAGTGGAACGAGGCTAAGGTTACACTACACAAGGACCCGCTCCTTGAGTAGCTCGGAGTGGGGAACAATCCCTTAACGAGCACCAGCTTAGAGCTCCCCAAGGACGGTTCGCTCCAAGGAAGACAATGAAGGGTGGATATGGCACTATCGGGCTAAAAAGGAACGTAGAGTTAGATAGAGAGCAGGGGGAGTAAAACAAATAAATAAGGGGAAGGATAGGATAAATAATATCACCATCAAGATAGATCGACCAGACATGGGGCTCATAAAAATTTAGCTCCCTAGATGCAAAGAAGAACTTGAATTTCTAATCGTGGATAGACGAGTTACCGAGCGTGAACATTTTGAAATTGGGGAGGTAGTTGAAGTAGAACACCTCCTTTTCTACAGTGTTTTTTCTCATCTGATAGCAACACTGAAACAAAGCAACTGAGGGCTGGTGGCTTTTTCGGATGAGGAGGGCGGCAAAGAACACTAGGGTCAAGTACGAGTTGGGGGCCAGTTAGTTGGGAGCTATGTTATAAAATTTTAGTACATTAGAAAAAAAAAAAAAAAAAGGTGGAAAGGTTATTGGAGGCCAAGATCAATATAGTCTGTGTATAGGTAGATCTCATTGGGGTCTGGCCATTGGGCAAACTCAGAGTTGGTGGGTAGCCTAAGTTGGATATTGTTCGGAATGAAATACAAGTGGTGCAGGTCACGCAAATCTTTGTGGGTTAGGAACAACCTAGCATTACTTATACTAGTTGGGGGTGCGGATTGAGCCTCAGAGGACTCCATTAAAAAAAAAAAAAAAAGTGGGATAGAATTTAAAGGATGCGAGGGAAAACAACTTGTGCTTTTCGAAATGAAAAATCAAAAAGCAAGCTTTCAATAATTTATAAAGAACATTCGAAGAACACGTGAAGAACGCAAAAAAATGTATGAAGAATAAAGCCAAAATAATACACACACAAAGACAATGCCGAGGAAAACAAACAAAAGAAGAGAAACTCTAAAAGGGGAGGATGGAAGGGCATACCTAGCAAACGCAAAAGACACTTTCGTTGGAGACAAGGAAGGAATGAACACGCAGACACCTTTTATAGAGGGAAGTTGGCATGAATCTCATAAAGCACACATCGCAAGAAAGTGGGAATCACTAGGAGGCACAAACCCCAAAAAAAAATAATCAAGTCTCAGGCAAGCACGCATCCCAAGAAGGATGTGTATCCCAAATCGGTGCGTATATTGAATAGGTACGTATAGACACGATTTCTCGAAAAGCCATGCATCCTAAGAAAGGTATGTATATAAAAAAGGTGCACGTGGACACGCTTCCTAAACAGGTATATATATTGAATAGGTGCATATGGACACGCTTCCCGAATAACCACACATCCTAAAAAAGGTACGTATCTCAAACTAGTGCATATCCCAAATGGGCACACATCCCAAACAAGCATATACCACAAACGGGCGCACATCCTGAATAGGAGCTTACCCCTTAAAAAACAACAATACCTAAGGAAGATCTTAAAATCCAGAGAATACGGCCCAACTGATAAGCACAACTCATAAGGCCCAACTAATGAGCAAATCTCAAAGGCCCTAAGATAGCCCAACCAATGAGCACAGCTCATAAGGCAAAGGAGATATGACCTAACTAATGAGCAAAACTTATGAGGCCTCAAGACAACCTAACTGATGAGCACAACTCACAAGGCGAAAGAAAGTCGGCCCAACTGATGAGCAAAGCTCATGAGGCCGCAAGATAGCCCAACCGAAAAGTACAGCTCATGAGACCCCAAGATAGCCCATATAAGTGAGCATAGCTTGTAAGGCTTGAACAAATGGCCTAACTTATGATTAAAACTCATAAGGCCTGAGGATAACCTAAATAGGTTAACTATGCTCAGATTGGAGTTGCTTGGCACGAAAAATGCCTCAAAGAGCTGCTCGACACATAAAAAATAGGCTTGGACAAACTGGTTACGCTGCATATGAGTCAATAGTGGCTCGGATGAAACTAGTGTGGCTTATTCGAAAGTAAAACGGCTCATTAGCATTGTAGGTGACCCGGATAAGCCTGAGGAGCCACAGACAAGTCCAAAATGGCTCATCGGCATTGTAGGTAGCTTGGATAAGCTTGTGGAGCCGCAGATAAGTCAAAAATGGCTCAGATGAAAGAAAAAACGGGTTGTCCACATTGTAGATGACTCGGATAAGCTGTTGGAGCCACAGACAAGTCCAAAATGGCTCGAAAGAATGGACAATGGCTCGTCTACATCATAGGTGGTTCATATAATCCTGTAAAACCGTGAACAAGTCTAAAGCGACTCGAACAAATGGAAAAAACGGCTCATTATCATGGTAGGTGGCTCAGATAATCTTGTGAAGCCATAGACAAAATGGCTCAAACAATGCCAAAACGAAAGGTGGATATTTTTTAAACAACATTGGAAGACTTTGAACCTTGAAAACTAATATCAAAGTTCCAAAACTTGGGGGGTACTGATATACCCCAAAAATATCCTCATTAATAGGGAGACCCTAATTTGACCCACTCATTATAACATTTTCCATAAACGTGTGAGAAGACCAAGGCACTCATTGATGGGGGCAGTTACAAAGTCACCCAAATCAATACTTTTAAAGGTTAGAATGATTCATGCTTGCACAATAATGCGCTCATAAATTCCATATTTCCACAAGGTCAATCTCCACTTGTAATGACTCGAAAATTTAAACTAAATAAATAATTTGTAATTATAATAAATAAAATGGATCAATAGATAATAAGGGAAAAGGAAAGAAATTAGAGGAGGAATAGAAGGCCTCATCAATGAATGTTCTGTCTTCGTCGACGACTGTCCTTCTAGAGATCGTCGGTGAATTTTGTTTCTCTTCGATGAAGGAATCCTGAGAGAGTACATTTTGAACTCTGAACTTCATCGATGAATGTATCTTCTCATCGATGAAGTCTCTTCAGTGGTTCGTTGACAAACTCACGTGTCTCGTCAACTAATCCACATAGCAACAACGTCTATAAAAAGATCCAAGGTTGCTTCCACGCAAAGAAAACAAGTTTTCTTCATTTCTCTCTCTAGGAAATCATTTTTTCTCTCTTCTCTATTCATATTTGGCCCGGATTCATCTTGAATCGCTGAACGAAAGCCGCTACAGTGTTCTAGGGAGGATTTTCTACACATCTAGCGGATCAGTTTCGTAAACTGAGCTTTTTGGGGAATGTTCCTAAGTTGGGGTAAGGGCTAGATTTCTTAGTTTTGTGGGTTTTAAATACTTATTTGAGGTTTATAAGTTGAGGAAATGCTGAAATAATGAGTTATTTGGGGTTTATCTAATTTAAACTAGGGTTTTGATTTAGGGTCCAAGTGAACGTCGTGGGTATCAATTCGGGGATCCTACTGGCGTAGTTCAGAATTCAGGTAAGGCGAAATTGTATATTAAAACGGATTTTATGAAATTAAAGGTAATAAATTATGTTATATTTATGTTTATGTTTTGGTGTGGATTATTAAAATGCCAACCATGTAAACCATGTTTTCTGAGCCTAGGACCACTTATATAGCTATGTGTATGTGAAAATGAACTAATGAAAATGAAAGGTATTTTTTGGGAAATTATGTAACAAATGGAAATTATATTTTCAGTATTTAAATGTTAAATGTGGGTTGACTTATTTTATAAGGAATATATATGAATTTTACTACTAAATTGTGTGGCATGAGTAAATGTAAGTTATGTGCAAATATATGTTAAATGTTTGAGATACAGGCTAAGTAAGTAATGCATAAGAATGAAATAAGATATGAACCATGCTGCTTGTATATGTTAATGCAACCATGTAAATGTAAGATAGCTTAAAAGAGCCGTGTTAGCAAATTCTAGCGTATTTCAATGTGGACTAATTGATGACAGCTAAAAGGAGTTGTGTTAGTAGATTCTAGTGCATTTCTATGTGGACTAACTGATGATGGCTAAAGACTAGATGTAGTACGAATAAATGAAATGAAAATAGAATAAAATGGCATGAAATGACAATGGAATGAAATGTAAAATGCGAACGATGAAAATGGGAAAGAGTCACTTAAAGTGAAATGTAATGCAATGTTAAAGTTATGAACAAGAACAGATGTGAATGATTGAATATTAACAGAAAGAATAATGTATTATAATATTAGAAGTAACTATGCACGTAGAACATGTTATGATTGGGCGGGGCGTACTCTTCGCCTGAGGGCTTGCTGAGAAAGGCGAGTGTGCTAGTAACTTCAGATGTGGCAATAGCTACATAACGTACTAGGGCAGAGGGAGCCTACTTGTATGGGCGGGTAGATTTCCCTATCCTTGCGGCCATTACTGGTAAACCTTTGTTTGAACTATGTGAGTACGAGATCTATCTCATACTTAAGGGTTTACTGAGTAAGGTGGTTGCCCTGGTATGCTTTAGCAACAACTCTAGGGTTGCCTAAGTATCATAGCAGACGGGTGCTACTTGTATGGGCGAGTAATCATCCCTATCCTTGGGTAATCTCGTGGGTTAAATCTTTGCATGTGATTGATTAGGTTCAGAAAATGATTTAAGTGTTTATGATAACATTTTAGAAATATTATTAAAATGATATTTATAAACCTCATGTTAGCCACACGCTGCTTTTAATATATTGTTTCTTCCCTTAATGAGATGTGTCTCACCCGAATATGATTATTTCTTTTTCAGGACATCCTTGAGGTCGGGCTTAGAGAGCTCGAGGGTTTCTAGCATTTTTGAGAATTATAAAAAAAAAAAAAACGTACATTTTTTATAATATTTTGGGGATGTAAATATTTTATGTTTTATGCTTTTATGTTTTAAGTTTGCTGAGAAATGAATGATTGTGAATACTGAAATGTTTTGGAGATATGTATATATATAGAAATGTAGGTGATGAATGGAAAATATGGATTGTAGATAGGAAATAGTAGACTCTGGTATTATATTTATGGAGATTACATTTATGCCCACTACGTATATGTTGATTTATGGATTATCAGGATTTTATCGGGTATTACGCACCGGGCCCAGGATTAAGGGTTCAGGCGTTACACCACCACTATAAAAGGGGACTCGGAGAAGAGGTAGGGACATCTCATTCAAACCTATTGTTTATTTTTGTATTAAACCTTTTGATAAATTCCCTTGCTTAGGCATTAGAGTGATCCCCCGGAGTACACCCAAGTCCTCCAAGTCATTCATACTCTTTCTTTTTCAGGTGGTCATGATCGAAGAACATCTTGAAGATTATTCAACTTTATTTAGCAACACTCTCCATATATAAGAGGTAATAACAGTTGGTACATTTAGCACAAAAATCTACTTTTATGGAAACAATGGTTGTCTCATAGCTCTTGACTTTCTTTCCCACTGGATGAGTTACTATACCACACTCTTCACACCATAAACTAGATATATAGATAAGAGCCACGGTTGTAGCTTTCTTAGAGCTTTCTAAAAATTCTAAGTCATAAAATAAATTTTTTAAACTTGTAGGTCTTGGTTAAAGTGCATACCGCTAAATCTTCCTTTGTTACTTCTATTTGTATTCCTTATAAGTCGAAGGTTCTTTTTGTAGGATTAAAATTGCTATTGGGAGTTACACTGGGAATCCCAACTGATGTATTGGCATCAGAACCGTGATTACCATGGCAAGATAAAGGATTATTCTAAACATAATCTCCCTCAACCAAAAGCTCACCATCTATAATTTTCCTATAAAAAAATATTTCTCAATGTCCTACAATCCTTTATAGGATGACCAACAACTCTTTTAAATTAGCAATACTTTGGATAAACCTTACCTTCATTTATATTCTAATATTGGATATTAAGTTGTACTAGTTTGTTAAAGAGAGTGTGTACTTTCTATTGAATGAGGAAGGTTGACAAGGTACAAGGTCCCCTAGCACATCAATTATTGTATGGTTTCTTATTAAATTAGTTCTCCTGAATTTGGATGACATTCACATTGGAACTCTCTTCCCAAAATGGATATTGTCATTCCTTTGAATTTAAATAGAATTATTAATCATTCAAGAACCCTCCATTAGTATAGCAAAGGATGACAACACCAAGTTCTTCAAGTTCTCTGATATTCAATACATTCCTTAGATGCAACTTTTTTGTTGGAGTTTGTGGCTCATAGTTTGTGGCTCATATTGAGTGGAGCGCATGCCCAGGGAAAGCATGGTGAATAAAAATAAGGAAGTTGAGCTACAAGAGTAAACATTCAATTTTTTGGTCTACGGCTTACCCATGGGAATAGACCATCGACAGTTTCAATCCAAACCGTCGACGGTCTAGTTCGACATAGATTTCAAATTTTAAATCAGGAAGATCAGTAGGTTGGGGATTTCAGAGGATTTCCTCTGAAGATTGTTACATGGGTACTTGGGGAACTTCCTAAGCCTTTTGTACATGTAGGGTTAGAATATTAACAATATTATAACCCTTGTTTGTACATTGATAGTAGAAAATTTAGCAGCTTGCTCCCGTGGACGTCGGCACATTGTCGAACCACATAATATCTTGTATCATTGTTTATTTTCTTTCCTTTATTATCTTTGTGATTAATTGTTTTCATATTGTTCATCATTGGTTACTGCATTGCATGATCTTATAGATTCAATTTTCCACTGCGCATTGATTTGCACAACAAATTGGTATCAATGTTATTGGTTACAATGGTTGGGATTTATTCTACTAAGTTAGACATTGTCAAGTTTGATGGATCAGGAAATTTCAAACTTTGGCAGAGGAGGGTTAAGAACTTGTTGGTGCAGCAAGGTATGGTAAAGGCATTATATGGGAGACAATTGAAAGGCATGGATGACATGAATTGGAAAAAATTGGAAGCGAAGGTTGTGACAACTATCAAGCTTTGTCTAGCTGATGACGTGATGTATCACATCATAGATGAGGAATCACCACACGAAAATTTGGCTAAAACTAGAGAGTCAATATATGTCCAAGTCATTGGCGAACAAGTTGTGTCTTAAGCAGAAATTGTATGGGCTTAAGATGACAGAGGATTCGGATCTGAATCAACACATCAACATATTCAATCATGTCATGAGTGATATGAAGTGGGTTAATGTGAAGTTCAAGGACAAAGACAAGGCATTGATGTTGCTGAATTTCCTACCTATGTCTCCTACGTATGAAAATTTGGTTACGACTCTGACCTGGGGAAAGGAAACTCTGGAGTTGGAGGATATCATGAGTTCTTGTTAGATTTTCATCAGAGGAAGAAAGCCAGCGATGATAATTCTTAAGGTGAAGGACTTGGAGTGAATGGTAACCAAGATCGTAGGAGAATCAAGTTTTGGAGTGGACCGAGTAACAATAAAGCTCGATCCAATTCCAAGAAGAGGAAGGACGTACAGTGTTTTAAGTGCGGGAAAAAGGGGCACAAAAAACTAGATTGTCCAGAGATGAAGAATAGGGAATACGAGAAATAAATAAATTCATTAAAATTGGCGAATGTAGTGGAAGAAGGAGACTCAGGGAGCAATGATGGTCTCATGGATTCTTGGATCTTAGATTTGGCGTGCTCTTATCACATGATGCCCAACAAAGACTGGTTCACCACTTACAAGTTGGTAAATTCTAGTTCTATTTTGATGAGAAATTATGCTTCATGCAAAATGTCGAAATAAGGAATACAGAATCAAAATGTTTGATGGTGTGATGAGGACGTTATGTGATGTTAGGCATATACCGAAGTTAATAAAGAATATGATTTCATTGGACACTTTAGATTGTAATAGGTTTAGTTACAAGTTTAAAAATGGGGTAATGAAGGTGAGTAAGGGTGTTCTAACCATGATGAAAGGGTATAAAATACTAGAGAATATCTATACATTGTTAGGTACCACAGTTGTAGGTGGAACTGCAGCTATAGAGCCTAAGTCAAATAATACTGTCTTATGGAATATGCGGTTAGGGCATATGGGTGAGCGTGGAATGATGGAATTTCATAAGATAAATCTTTTGAAGGGGGTCAAATCATACAAACTAAATTTCGACAGGTATTGTGTGCTTGGAAAACATAATAGGGTGCAGTTAATGATAGCCACATATAAGATGGAGGGAATCCTTGACTGCATTCATTCAGATGTTTGGAGGCCGGTAAGAGTAGCATCATGAGGATGGCATATATATTTCGTGAGCTTTATTGATTATTACTCATGAAAGGTCTAGGTGTACTTCATGCGGCACAAGTCAGAGATGTTTACTAAGTTTACATTGTGGAAACCAGACCGGGAGGAATATTAAATGCCTTAGGATAAACAATGGAACTGAGTACACTAATTCAATGTTCATGGAGTTGTGCGAGTAGCATGGCATTAGAAGACATTTCACAGTACGCAAGACACCACAACAAAATTGTGTCACAGAAAGGATGAACAGAACCATAGTTGAAAGGGCTCGGTGTCTCAGGTTGAATCCAGGACTTGCACAGAACTTCTGGGCAGGGGCAGTAAATATGGCATGTTTCTTGATTAACAAATCACTAAGGGCAACACTAGATGGGAAAGTTGTAGAGGAGGTGTGGACAAGCATCAAGGTAGACTATTCTGGTTTGAGAGCATTTGAATGTTTACCCTATGTGCACATTTCTAGTGATGAGAGATCAAATATTGAGGCAAAGTCTAGACGGTGCATCTTTTTGGGGTATCAGAAAGGGGTGAAAGGGTTCAAACAGTGGGATCCAAAGGCAAAAAGGATGGTGATTAGTAGAAATGTGGTTTTTGATAAGTCATGTTGCAGCATAATTAGGAGGAAGTAGAGAAACAGGTGCCAAAAAACTGCAACAATAATGAACAAGTGGTATAGGTGGAGTTAGAAACCCAAGGTGGAGATGACAATGTGCAAAATGTAGGGAGTTTTAGCTCAGGAGACTAGCAGCAACACAATATAGCTATAGACAAACCTAGATGTACTATCAGGCCACCACCTAGGTATGAATTTGATGATCTAGTTTCTTATGCACTCATTACTAGTAGCGGAAGTCCTACTTTTCATAAGGCGGTGCACATCCAAAAGAAAAGTATATGGATAGGTGCTATAGTGGAAAAGATGGAGCCCTTGCCTAAGAACTAGACTTGAGAGTTGATGGAGCTTCTAGAAGGGAAGAGAGCGATAGGATGCAAATGGCTGTATAGGAAGAAAGAAGTGGTATTAGAAAAGGAATAAGAGAAGTTCAAGGTTTGGTTAGTGGTAAAGGGCTACTTAAAGAGGAAAAGGGTTGATTATGATGAGATCTTCTCCCTTGTGGTCAAACACACTTCCATTAGGGTAGTGTTGGGATTGGTGGTGCATTACGACATTCATTTGGAGCAAATGGACGTAAAGACAATGTTTCTCCATGGTGATTTGGAGGAGCTGATTTATATGGTATATTCAGAAGGGTTTAGTCAGTCTAGACATGAGCACTGGGTTTGTAAACTTAGAAAATCAACTTATAGGTTGAAGCGGTCTCTGAGGCATAGTACAAATGGTTTGACTCCTACATAATCCAGATTGGCTATCGGAGGTGTGACTATGATTGCTACGTTTATGTGAAGAATCTTGAAGATGTTTCACTCATTAATTTGTTGCTTTATGTTGATGACATGTTGATTGTTGCGAGGAATATGACAGAGGTAAATCAGTTGAAGACTCTGTTGAGTAAAGAGTTTGATATGAAAGACTTGGATGCGGCCAAGAAGATTCTTGGGATGGAGATTCGCAGGGATAGTGATGTAGGGAGATTGTGGTTATTTTATGGTAGCTATGTGGAGAAGGTGTTAAAGAGGTTTAGCATCGTTAATGCAAAACGGGTAAGTACACAGTTAACGAATCATTTTAGGTTGTCTATCGCCCAGCACCCAAAGATAGATAATGACATTCGTGACATGTCAAAGGTCCCCTATGCCAGCGCAGTAGGGTCTTTGATGTATGCTATCATATGTAAAATACCAGACCTGGCACAAGCTGTCAGTGTGGTGAGTAAGTTCTTTTTAAATCCAGGTCGACAACATTGGGATGTAGTCAAGTGAATTCTTATATACTTGAGGGGTACTACAGACTATGGCATCATGCTCAGAAGGCAACAAAGTGATCATTCAATGGTAGGTTATGTGGATGCAAACTATGCAGGGGGACTTGGATGACAAAAGGTCTACCATAGGGTACATAATAACCTTTGTTGAATGACCTATTTGTTGGAGGACCATGGTGCAGTCACTTGTTGTTTTATCTACTACTGAATCGCAGTACCTAGTAGTGGCTGAGGCTACCAAGGAAGTGTTGTGGCTTACAAGATTAGTCAAGGAGTTAGGTATTCAGTAAGGTGAAGTTTAGCTGCATTGTGATAGTTAGAGTAATATCTATCTAGCAAAGAACCAAGTGTGTCATGAGAGGACCAAGCACATAGATGTGCAGTTTCACAAGATCTGGGAATTGGTTGCTTCTGGTGAACTACTACTTGAGAAAGTTCACACATCTGAGAATGCAGTAGATATGTTGATAAAGCCTATTACAATGGACAAGTTCAAGCATTGCTTGGACTTGATCCATGTCTTTGATTACTAGATGGGAGGCATCCCAGCCTATTGTCCTAGGTGGAGCTGCGAGTTATGCTTTCAGGTGGAGCTGCAGGTTATGCTTTCATATTTCTCCTAAGGGGTGAATATTCACCAAGGTGGAGATTGTTGGAGTTTGTGGCTCATATTAAGTGGAATGCATGTCCAGGGAAAGCATGGTGAAGAAAAACAAGGAAGTTGGGCCGCAAGAGGAAATAGTCAACTGTTTGGTCAATGGTTTACCCTTGGGAATAAACCATCGAAGGTCTAGTTCGTTGCAGATTTTAAATTTTAATCGGGAAGATCAATAAGTTTGGGATTTTGGAGGATTTTCTTCCAAGGATTGCTACAGGGGTACTTGGGGAACTTCCTAAGTCTTTGGTACATGTAGGGTTAGAATATAAACAATATTATAACCCTTGTTTGTAGATTGATAGTGGAAAATTCATTCGTTTGCTCTCGTGGACATAGGCACATTGCCGAACCATGTAATCTCTTGTGTCATTGTTTATTTTATTTCCTTTATTATCTGTGTGATTTATTGTTTCCATATTGTTCATCGTTGGTTGTTGCATTACACGATCTGATCAATTCGATTTTCCACCATGCGTTGATTTGCACAACACTTTCAAAAGCTCTTGCTCCCCAATAATGTCCTAAATGTCTCACATTCCCAAAGTGTTCCACATAGTCCATTAACCCTTTTTATACTTATGGTGCTGCCTCCCAAGATCCACATCACCCTATCTTGAGTGAAAAAGAAATTCTTACATAAAAAATGGCATATTTGACTCCAAGTCTTAACTAACCTATAGTTTCATATTAACATATCATGCATGCCCTCTTAGTCATGAATTTAGAGAATTCCTTTAATTTGAGATCATCATCCAATCCATAGATTTTGTATGTATGTACAAACTTCACCAAATGCTCCTTGACGTTATCAGACTTGCAATTGAAAAGCTTAAATTTGGGACTAATGTAATTATTAGGATAAGGAAAATATGATTTGTACAAGGAAGATTGAAGTTCACCTTGAATATAACAAGCTTCCCCTAATTCCTCCTCAAACTCTTGAATCCTCTTTAGTGATTTAAGGGGGTAAAATTGGATATGATGCATGTTAAAGAAGAATTATTGAGGTTTGAAAGAGTATGTGAGTAGATCCTTCATATTGAACTTGTAGAAGAGGTGTAGTGGATGCAATAGGTGCAATAGGGTTTATCCCTCTAAAAGGTGGTGTTTGAGAGACCATTACCAAATTCGAGGTTGAAGGATATCTTTACATTGGCAGCATACCATTATCATGTCTCTTAGAGATTGGAGAAGTAGTAGAGTTATTGTTCTCACTTGGCAGTAAGTTGTCAATAGCATTCAAGCTAGTTCCTTGAGGTTTTGAAACCGCAGTGGGTGTGGGAATCATTTGATTAATGGTAGCTATCGCTTAAGTAAGCTTTTTAGCATCCTTTATAAGGACATTAAACGTCATTATTGGAGGTTTTGAAACATTTGCATGTAAGCCATATAGGTGACAAAGTTAGGAGATTCTTTATGCTAAGCAAGATAATTGCTGGAGTTTGCTCAATCCTCAATGCCCAATTTTCAACATCTTGAGTAGGTTGAGTAGGAATGTAATGACCCCAAAAATAATAGGCATGGAAGTGTAAAAAACTAAATAAATCAATTAATTAATTAAACATTATTAAATTAAAGTAATTAAATAAATGACATGATGGATATATAAGTATATATATATGTATATATATATATAATATTAATATAATATTATTAATTAATTAATTAACTAATTAGATGATTAATTAAATAAGGTAATAAAATAAATAGTATAATTCATGTGAATGAGATGATAGGATATATATAACAAAAAGATAAAAGTAAGATATTTATAAAATAATAATATAATATTAATATAATAATGATATTAATATATATGTATATATATATATATATATGTAATAACCCGAACCTAGAAAATAGAAGAAAAATAAATAAAAGAAGAGGAAAATCAATAAAGAAGAAGAAAGAAAATTTTAAGGGGGCACATAGCAAGGCCTCATCGATGAGGAATTACCGAGAGCTAGGGAATTTTAAGTTTTAATTGACTCATCGATGAACCTGTTGTTCTCGTCGATGAGTGTCCTTCTTGGATTCGTCAACGAACCTTTTAAATTCGTCGACGAAGGCCAGCCTATAAATAGGCCTTAGGTCATTTTTATTAGCAAAAACACTCTCCTCTCACTTTCTCTCTCTAGGGCTATGGCCCCTCTGCCTTCACTCTTCGAATATGGCCCGAATTCAGCCTGATTCAACGATGGGAAACCACCACAAGGTTCTTGGGGCAATTCTCTCCAAGTTAATCGAAGCAAAATCTTGATTTGGAGTTCTTGGGCACCACCCCAAAATCAGGGTAAGGGAGTTATTTTAAGATTTATTAGCTATTCGAGTTGTTTGGGCCTAGGAAATGTTAAATGATAAATATTTTGGGGGTCGAACTAATTAAGTTAGAATTTGTGGATTACAAGGTTCTGTTTTCTGTTCAATTTATGAAGAATTTCGAGGAAGAGGTAAGAGGAATAAAACTATACCAACTTTTTGATAAGTTAAACCGGATAATTTCGAGTATTTGAATCATATATTTATAGTATGATTTTCTTAACAGTTTAGGCATTTGAAAATAATGGTTTTTGATCATAAATCACATTTGAGGAAAAACTGTGTGGCATGAGATTAACCTTTCATAATTAACAGGTTGTAAATGCTGTTCAGTTGTGAATAAAGTTTGGTTGTGAATATTGTCTGGTTGAGAAAAATGTCTTGTTGTGAATACTGTTTGGTGGTGAATACTATTTGGTTGTGATTACTGCCTGGTTGTGAATAATGTCAGGTTGTGTACATAAATGTGTGTGTGAGGTTTTTTTGTGAAAGTTTCATGTGAAGTATGTAGTAGCCCTATGTGGGCCACGTACTGGATAGTATGCAGCAGCCCTATGTGGACCACGTACTAGGTAATACGCAGTAGCCCTATGTGGGCCATGTACTGGGTAGTATGCAGTAGTCCTATGTGTGCCACGTATTGAGAGGTATGCAGTTGCCCTGTGTGGGCCACGTACTAAGATCAATCAAATGTACTATATCCAGCAGGGATGTGTTATGATGTATGTGTATACATGGATCTCTGTGGTACGATTAATATTGGATATGTGAAATATACATGTGGTATCCTGTGTGTATGGGTATCCTGTGTGGATGTGTAGCTTGTATTGTATCCTGTGTGGATGATTTGTGGTGTATATGCTTGCAAACTTTGTGGGATAATTGATATGAATGTGTGGGAATACTAGTATGTGAACTTAAATGCATAAATAGTTATGGTAAAGTAACACTCTTCGTCTGAGGGCTTACCGAGTAAGGTGAGTGCCTTGATCAATATCAGTTGTAGCCACGCCCATATTAAAGGGTACGATCACAAACGGTGTCAAAGTAAAGGGGCATTACATGTATGGGTGTGTAAACTCCCCAATCCTCAGGAACTTTCACTATAAATATTGGTTGTGTATGCGTGATTACGGACTCTGTGAGTGTGTGTATCCTTTTAGTTAATCTTGATTACTAAATAGCTATAATTTTTACACACATGAACTCATTTGCCACACACTGTTATAGTTTATTATTCCATACTGAGAGGTGTCTCACCCCAATGAATTATTATCTTTTCAGGTCCTTCAAGTAATCTAGCTCAGAAAGCTCTAGGCTAGGGTTGAGAACTTTGGAAATTTTGGGTGGTAGTAGGAACAGTTATTTATAAAGTTATGTTTAACATTTCTGGTTATGTAATATAAGTGAATGGATATACATTTTGGGTTGAATAGTATAGAACTCAGGTATTTTATTTGTGGTTGTTTTATTATTTTCACTGTGAGAATGGTATCAGAGAATATGAATAGTCTTATCACGCCCCAGGCCCCATCTGGTGGGTTCAAAAAGTGACATATATATATATATATATATATATATATATATATATATATATAATTAAGGAATACTTCCTTACTAAGTAAACCGCCCCCCTCTCTGTCTCACGCTCTCTCTCAATTCTCTCTCTCTACTTTCTCTCTCCTCAACCCCTCTCTCTCTCTCTCTCTCTCCTCGATTTCCTTGGTCAAACGTGCATCGATTGAAGAACAGAAAATACCCTTGGGTTCCAAATTCGACCATCAACATTTTAACTAGAGTCGATTTGTCATAGGAGCGTCGTAGGCACCACTCCTAAGATAAGGTAAGTGAAATACATTATGTCAACTTTTTAAAGATTTGGAATTGATTAAACTTGAGTATATCATATGTATACGCCGTATTTGAATTTCTGTATGATTTGGGCGAATGGAATGGTTGTTTTGAGTGTTATACATGTTTGTGAATAACAAGAAGGGTGGATCGTGTGCCTCCATTTTAGGAAAAATTGCATGTTTAAATTAGATAGAATTTCGAAAAACAATCGAACCAAATTTTAGAAATACGTGTTTTTCCCAAAAAATTACTTAAATGAAAATTTTAACGTATAACCGTGTGGTATGAAATTAATTAACAAGTAATTTTATATGAATTTGTTGAAATTGTTATGGTATGATATTGTGAGTATGTGGCGTAATACTAGTTTATGGATATATGTATATAGTGGGATTACTGTGGAATTATAAAATGACAAGTTTGATATGGATATGGGGATATGACAGTTTAATTCCATTAATCATGAAATGGTAAGTTAGATTTTTCATTTGATTGAAAAATATGAAGTGGAGATGCTCAGTATAGAAACTCTATGTGAAGTCTATACTGATGTCAAAAGCCTGTGTGGCGTATGAATTGAAGTGGTGATGCTCGGTATAAAAACTTTATGTGAAATCTATACTGATGTCGAAGGCCTGTGTGGCGTATAAATTGAAGTAGTTATGCTCAGTATAGAAACTCTGTGTGATGTCTATACTGATGTCGAAGGCCTGTGTGGTATATAAATCGAAGGAGAAGGCCTGTGCGGCATATAGAAGTGCTATAGAAGTGTAAATTTAATTACTTGTGATGTGTTGTAAAACCTACATTAGTAGATGTAATTGAACTGCATTATATTGTTTGTGATGTCGTAAACCTTACGTTAGTGGATTTATTATAAACTGCTTTACCTTGTGTGTGATATGTCGTAAAACTTACGTTAGTAGACTTATCTAACTACATCATATTGATTATACTGATGTTGATTATATTTAGGGGTAATATAAGAGACATATATAAATAATTATCACAATAGAACTCATTTGTCACACACTGATAATAATGTATTTCGTCTTACTGAGAGGTATCTTACCCCATCCAGAATATTAACTTTTCAGGTCCTTCAGGAAATCGAGCCTAGGAGCTCTAGGGTGGGACTTAAACGATCACTCTGAGGGTGAGTGTGGGCAGGATACTGTATGGTTTATGTTAGATGTTTTTGGATATTTTGGGTGGTCATATGTATTATTTTGGAACTAGTAGATGTCATGATTGGGTTAGTACTCTAGTAGGTATGATATTAGGAAAAATATTTGCTTCCATTGTTTGTTTAATTATTTTATGGACAGTGACACCTCAGATCCCAGTGGGTTCTTTATGACATGACAATTGTGGTATCAAGACATGTATGTGTTGATGGTAGTTATGATATGAAATTCCGGGTATTTATGTATATGATGTGTTGAAATATTTTGGGGTCGTGGTAAGTGGTATCAAAGCATTTATCTAATGGCATCGTTAATCATGTTATTATGTTTTTGTAAAAAAAATTTGGGTCGTTACTTGTGGTATCAGAGCTTAGGTTGCTAGGTTCTGCTGACTATAGTAGATAATACTACCAGAGTATAGGAATGAGTTAAAGGAAGGATAGGAATGGGGTTTTTGTCTTGTAGCCCAAAGGCAGAGATTTCGTGATGATCTTCTATGGTTTTCCTGAAGCGACAATTTCAGGAAAATTATGGCATACCATCAACTATTCTATTTATGAACTGTAAGATCAAAATCTGAGATTAGAAATTTGGAGGGTTACTAGTTTATGGTGAGGAGGAAGTCTAGGTATTTTAGTATGAGAGGGTAGTGAATTTTAAGATTAGTTAGTTAATGGTATTAGTCGTGTGTTGGCAATAGGATTCTAAGAAATCATTCACTGTTTAATTTTCAGGATGGACCCTAGGAAAAATAATGCAAATGCTAGAGGGAGTAGCCATATGGGGGCTTCCAGCTCAGATGCCAGTGATTCAGATCAGGTCCTGCATAGTGTTGCTCAGCAAGTTATGGCTAAGATAGCACGGAGTTCCAGGGAGAGGGGTTGCCGGTCGATAGACTAGGGCTGCACGATAGAGTAGTTTACCTGAATGAATCCCCCAGCCTATTCAAGAAGTGCAGACCCGATTATGGCAGAGAATTGGATGTAAAAGATTAAGAAAATACTGGCAGTTCTACAATGCACTAATTAGCAGAGTGTTTTATATGTCACATTTAAGTTGACAAGAGAAGCTGAGCAATGGTGCTCAGCAATGAAGCTCTTGGAAGAGCAGATGTTAGTACCAATAGCCTTGATTTGGGGACGGTTTAAAGAGATCATCTTCGACCGCTACTTCCCCGCCTCTGTTAGAGATGCTAAGATGGAAGAGTTTTTGAATCTGACTTAGGGTCATCTTACAGTGCCACAATATGCTGCTAAGTTCGTGGAGCTGTCCCATTTTGCCCCATTTATGATCCCGGGTGAGTTCAGGAAGGCGCAGAGGTTTGTGAGAGGGATGAGGTTGGAAACATATGAGCAAGTGGCAGTTTTGCAAATACGGGACTTATAAGAGCTGGTGGATAAAGCCACTGTGGCTGAGGTGAGTCGGAAGAGTACAAAAGAATAGAGTCAGAGTAAGAGGCCTGGGCCTCCTAGTTTTCAAGAAAGTTATAGTCAGCGTTCGTGGAGGAGGAACAACAACAATATAGGCTAAAGACCAATGGGGGGAAATCGAGCTGAACGGGGTGATCTGTCACGCCCTCCATGATCCAAGTGTAATAGGAGGCATATGGGGGCATGTCAGTGGGAAACGAAGACGTGTTATCAGTGCAATAAACCCGACCACCTTGCACGAGAATGTCGTGCACAGCTGATCAATGCCACCCCCATTAGCCAGTTTCGGGGAGATGGTCAAGCACCCTGAGGCAGCCAGTAGAGAAACACCACCCCGGCTCGGGTCTATGCTCTTACGATGGGAGAATCAAAAAAGGCAAATGACAGGTAATATTTCATTTCTGTCAAATAAAGCTATTGTATTGATTGATTTAGGGGCAATACATTCAGTTATAGCTAAGGAGGATTATCAAATCATGTGGGGTTAAAACTCAACCATTGGGTGTTGATCTATCGATGGCCATGCCGATGGGGACCATAGAAGGATTTATAAGGATTATTCGATCTGCATACAGGGGAGAACACTATTGGCTGATCTTGCGATTTTTGACGTGCACGGTTTTGACATAATTTTGGGGATGGACTAGCTAACATCCATCTATGTCAGTATGGACTGTGATCTTATGGCTTTGATGTGCATGGTTTTGATGTGATTCTGGGGACGGACTAGCTAACATCCATCTATGTTAGTATAGACTGTTATAAGAAGGAAGTAGTATTTAGACCTCTCGAGGAGTAGGAGTACAGATTTGGGGGGTCGTACGTATGCACTTCGCCACCGATCCTATCAGTCATACAGGCTAAAAGGCTACTCTTGGATGGGAGTCAGGGGTACATAACTTGTGTAAGGGAGCACTAGAGGTTAATTTAAAAGTTGACGATATCTCAATAGAAAGGGAATTTTTTGATGTGTTCCCGGTTTGTCAGGGTTACCTCACGGGCATGAGGTGGATTTTTCTATCGACCTATCTTTGGGAACGACACCAATTTTTAAGGCTCCATACAGAATGACTCCAATAGAGTTGAAAGAATTAAAAGAATAGTTACAGGAGTCATTGCACAAGGAGTTTATTAGGCCGAGTGTATTACCATGGGGTGCACCAGTGTTGTTTGTTAAAGAAGGACGAGTCGATGAAAATGTGCATTGACTGCTGAGAGATAAATAAAGTGACGAATAAGAACAAGTAACCGCTTCCTTGTTTAGATAATCTGTTTGACCAACTTCGGGAAACATGATTTTTCCCTAAAATTGATCTTCGATCCGGGTACCATCAAGTGAGGGTCAAGGCAGAGGATGTACCTAAAACAGTGTTCCAAACTCGGTATGGCCATTTTGAATTTTTGGTTATGACTTTAGGATTGACTTATGCCCCTGCTACATTCATGGACCTCTTGAGCAGAGTATTTCATGAATATTTGGATCAGTTCGTGATGGTGTTGATTTACAATATTCTCGTATATTCAAAGAGTCATAAGGAGCATGAGGATCATTTGGGGATAATACTTCAGGTGTTGAAGGAAAGGAGATTGTATGCCAAATTCAGGAAATGTGAGTTATGGTTAGAACAGTTTGCATTTCTTGGCCACGTGATATCCAGGGGTGGAATTTCTATGGACCCGAGTACGATAAAGGTGGTGGTGGACTGGGCAAGACCGAAGAATGTCCACGAGATCAGGAGTTTCTTGGGATTGGTGGGATATTACCTCCGATTCGTAGAAGGTTTTTTCCAAGTTGTTAGGTCTTTTAACCAAGTTGACCAGAAAGAATATAAGATATGAATGGACAGGCGAATGCAAACAAAGTTTCCAAGAGTTAAAGCAGTGACTCGTCACTATGCCAGTACTGACCATTCCTTCAAGAGAAGGAGGTTTTGTAATTTGCAGTGACATGTCTCAAAAAGGGTTTGGTTGCGTGCTAATACAACGAGAGAAAGTAAGTGTGTATGCTTCTCAAGACTCAAGGAGTATGAGAAGATTTACATGATGCATGACTTGGAATTAGTGGTGGTAGTTTTTGCATTAAAAATCTGGAGATATTATCTGGACGGTGGAAATGTGTTTATATATATATATATATATATATATATATATAAATGTAATTTTTACTGAGTTATAGATATAATAATTTGATATGAACACGTGAATGAATGGAAATTGGGGAAAATACTGGTGTTGGTTGAAGTAATTATGGAAAAAGGCAAAAAGGGGGATGGCGATACTAAGCGCCCTGATCCTCAAGACTTAGGTCCGAGAGCTTGCTGATTTGAGGGACAATGATGTGAAACACCTTTCAGCGAGTACTTGATATGTACGGCTCATGTAAATTTTAGATTTATACGAATGGGATTGGAGAATATTCGATAGACTTCTGAGAATAATTATTATTGTATGATTAAACATGATGTTCAGACAACTTTATGCTGAATTCAGTTTAGACAGCTTTATGTCGAGTTCAGAACTAACAGTTTTAAACAAAAATATAATAAGACAGACTTTATACATAATTGTGAACATGTCAGATTTTATACGGACTTGTGAAAATGAGATCATGTTACAGTGTTGTTATTATAAATTGTATTGTATGGTATTGTATGGCTAGAGTTATGATATGATGGATGTGTGCTGGGGTATGATATGATAACTATATGCCTAGATCGATTATGATGGTTGTATGTCGGGTTATGATACGACAGCTTTATGCCGAGACACGACATGACAGGTTTTATATGATTATGTGAATATGACAGTTTGATGTTGTTTAAGGATATGTTAGACTCTACATTGACCTGGGAAATGTGAGATGACTATGGGAACTATTGTGTGAAGATTCAGTATAGAAACTCTATGTGAAGTCTATACCAATCCCGATGGTAAAATATGCTTAGTATAGAAACTCTATGTGAAGTCTATAATGATGTCAATGAGAAGTTATGCTCAGCATAGAAACTTTGTATGAAGTCTATGTCGATGCTGATCGGAGAATATGCTCAGTATAAAGTTTATTTTTGTGTGTATATAAGTGAAAATCATTTTTATTATTTGTCATGCATTAATATATATATATATATATATATTTATATACGTTTAATTACATAAGTGAGAATGGTTACCTCCACCATAAATGAGGGTAACTAATAAACTTGAATGGAGCCACTATGTGGGTGATTGTTGGCTCTTTCTAAAGTCGGGTAAACATTTTAGTGATTCCCAGAGGAGGTTGTGATAAGTGATAGTTAGCAAATTTTGAGGACGAAATTTTTATAAGGAGGGGAGAATGTAACGACCCCAAAAATAAAAGGCATGAAAGTGTAAAAAAAAATTAATTATTAAATTAAAGTAATTACATAAATGATATGATGGATATATAAGTATACATATATATATATATATAGGGATTAAGTAATGTGTGTGTATATATATATAAAATATTAATACAATATTATTAATTAATTAATTAACTAATTAGGTGATTAATTAAATAAGGTAATAAAATAAATAGTATAATTCATGTGAATGAGATGCTAGGATATATGTAAGTAAGGAGAACTTCCTTACTAAGGAAACCCCCCCCCCCCCTCTCTGTCTCATGCTCTCTCTCAATTCTCTCTCTCTCTCTCTCTCTCCTCGATTTTCTCGACCAAACATGCGTCAATCGAAGAATGGAAATTACCCTTGAATTCCAAATTCAACCACCAACATTTTAACCATAGTAGATTTGTCATAGGAGTATAGTACGCATCACTCCTGAGATAAGGTAAGGGGAATACATTATGTCAGTTTTTTAAAGATTTTGAACCGATTAAATTTGAGTATATTATACATATACGCCGTATTTGAATTTATGTATGATTTGGGCATATGGAATGGTCGTTTTGAGTGTTATACATATTTGGGAATAACCAGGAGGGTGGTTCATGCGCCTCCATTTAAAAAAAAAAAAATTGAATGCTTAAATTAAATAGAATTTTCAGAAGACAATCGAACCAGATTTTAGAAATACGCGCTTTTTCCCGGCGAATTACTTAAATGAAAATTTTAACGTATAATCGTGTGGCATGAGATTAATTAACAAATAACTTTATATGATTTTGTTGAAATTGTTATGGTATGATATTGTGAGTATGTGGCATAATACTAGTTTATGGATATATGTATATAGTGGGATACTGTGGAATTATAAAATGACAAGTTTGATATGGATATGGGGATATGATAGTTTGATTCCATTAATCAAGAAATCGTAAGTTAGATTTTGCATTTGATTGAAAAATATGAAGTGGTGATGCTCAATATAGAAACTTTGTGTGAAGTCTATACTGATACTAAAGGCCTGTGTGGCGTATAAATTGAAGTGGTGATGCTCAGTATAGAAACTTTGTGTGAAGTCCATACTGATGTTGAAGGCCTATGTGGCGTATAAATTGAAGTAGTGATGCTCAATACAAAAACTTTATGTGAACTCTATACTGATATCGAAGGCATGTGTTGCGTATAAATTGAAGTCATGATGCTCAATATAGAAACTCTGTGTGAAGTCTATACAGATGCCAAAAGCCTGTGTGGCATATAAATCGAAGGAGAAGGCCTGTGTGGCATATAGAAGTGCTATAGAAGTGTAAATTTAATTATCTGTGATGTGTTGTAAAATCTACGTTAGTAGATATAATTGAACTGCATTATATTGTTTGTGATATATCGTAAACCTTATGTTAGTAGATTTATTATAAATTGCTATACCTTGTGTGTGATATGTCGTAAAATTTATGTTAGTAGACTTATCTAACTACATCATATTGATTATACTGATGTTGAGTATATTTAGGGGTAATATAAGAGACATGAATAATTGTCACAATAAAACTCATCTGTCACACACTGATAATAATGTATTTCGTCTTACTAAGAGATGTCTCACCCCATCTAGAATATTAACTTTTCAGGTCCTTCAGGAAGTCAAGCCTAGGAGCTCCAGAGTGGGACTTAAACGATCACGTCGAGGGTGAGTGTGGGTAGGATACTGTATGGTTTATGTTAGATGTTTTTGGATATTTGGGGTGGTCATATGTATTATTTTGGGACTGGTAGATGTCCTGGTTGGGTTAGTACTCTGGTAGGTATGATATTAGGAAAAATATTTGCTTCTATTGTTTGTTTAATTATGTTATGGACAATGATACCTTGGACCCCAATGGGTTCTTTATGATATGACAACCATGGTATCAAGGCATATATGTGTTGATGGTAGTTATGATATGACATTTCGGGTATTTATGTATATGATGTGTTGAAATATTTCGAGGTCGTGGTAAGTGGTATCAAAGCATTTATCTGATGGCCTCGTTAATCATGTTATTTATTTGCTTTAAAATTTTCGGGTCATTACTAGGAAGCTTCTAGTTTAGTGTCTACCTATTTTTCGTTTTAGTGCATATAGGACAGTCAAGCACTACTCAATAAGCACAAGTGTGGATAGTCACAGGTGAAGACATTCTAGGGATTTTCAAAATTGTGTGTTTGTGTGTGTGTGTGTGTGTGTGAGGAAAAAGTGTGTAGTCACAGGTGAAGACATTCTAGTGATTGAAGGGATTTTCAAAATTGTGTGTTTGTGTGTGTGTGTGTGTGTGTGTGTGAGGAAAAAGTGTGTGAGATATCATCTTCTAAAAAGTTGCATATCACACCTCAATTAATGAAACCTGAAAAAAATATAAAGTGAATCAAGTTATGGCATGTAGTTATAATGAGAAAATAAAAAGGAAACATGTCATAAATAACATGTGGCGATCGAGTTAATGAAAAATAATGAAGTGGATTGAGTAATGACATATAATTATAATGAGAAAATAAAAAGGGAACACATCTCACAAATAACATGTGGCGGTCACTTAAGTAGCTTAAAAAAAGATTAAGCAATCGAGACTCCCTTTAGCAAACCTTGATTCAAGTCCACTAGGTCAAGACTCTCTAGAACATCCAAAAACTAGTATTGGAGAGCCCATCACATCTCTATAATTGATCTCAGTACATGGCTAGTTTTGGCCTCCCATAAGAGTACAAACACAATATATTAATAATTAATTTAAAAGTATGAGCATGCAAGTTTGTTAAGGCAAAGATGTTGTTAGAATTGGTGTATTCCCAAAAAGGGGGTTGAATTGGAATTTAAAACTTTTTCTCCTAGGTTAATCTATCCAACAACAGTACATACACAACCTAGGGTCTGTCTATGCAATTTCTAAATGCATAGATAAAAATAATGTAGAAATTAAGTCATACCCATCATTCACCCCATAACATACATGTGTGGTAAATATAAAGTGCAGAAATATAAACAAGGCATACGATATGTTATCGGAGTTCGGCCAACTATGCCTACGTCCCCGCCTCTAGTTCGCAAGCCCGAGGATTCCACTGATGGCTCACTTAATGGGTGGATCGGCACCTAATACAACCAGGTCAATTCAAGGGGCTGACCTCAACTAACACGCCTTAATAGGATGTCGCACCTAACTTCCTAATAGGGTTTAAGTCAATCCGAGACTATTTCACAGGGCTAGTCTTCCTCTTCAGGCCCGTGCCTAGAATACAACCAATGTGTATAAAAATATTTGTACACGAAAATTCGCTTCTAAATAAGCAGATGTGTGTACCAATGCAGCTCAGTATACTCAATCAACCACACATCAACAATGTAGGTAAATGTAAACTCTGTGATGTGTATATTTGTGCAAGCTACACTTAATAAGATATGATCATTAAAATGCTCAAGAGTGATCTAATCAAGTTATTCCTTTGAAACAGTAAATAATAAATCTCAATAATAAACTAGGGTTTCAAAGATGCTGCAAATATTCAAAACAACTCAAAATATTTTCTTCAAAGTAATCAAAAGTTGCTTTAAAGAATAATGTAGCTTGTAAAAAATTATTTTGCACACAAAAATGAAGCTATAGGAATCTTTGCAATGGCAATACAAAGATCCTTAAGCTAACGAGATTTTCCCAACACTAGATTTATCAAATAAAAATCTGTATGAAAACTCTTGCTTAACTCCCCAAAATCAATGACAATCAACCAAGCAACGCAATAGGAGTATGAGCAACACTACTGAGCAATAACCCAAGCAAGAACTCTCACAAGGCTAAGATTAATCAATGGAATGAAGGTGTGAGAGTGTTTGGAAGAATTATAACCAAAATGGGATTTTGAGATAGAGAGGACTTTTGTTAATTATTTAGGCTATTCTCTCTCTAATCTTACAAATGAACCCATATTTATAGACAAGGTTAAAAATATAACTGTTTGGGAAATGTTGGAAATTATTAGAAAAGATTCAAAATGTTTAAATGCCATTAACCCAACATAACCCAATTTTACCGTGGTTAAATAACTTTTAACCCGCCGAGGTTCAGGTGGCTGAACGAGGTTCGGTCGCCCGAACAGACGCAGTAATAAAAGTAATTTAAAGGAGTTCAGTCGCTCGTGTCTTGGTTCGGCAGCTCGAATCAAAGTTAGTAGCATTTGTTCGTAGGTCCGGGTGCCTGGTCCTTCAGTTGGTGGCCTGAACTCATTTGTTCAATCGCCCGGGGCCAATTTGAACTAAATATTTCGGTCACCCGAGATGGTGGAATGTCCCTTTCGAGGTTCAGGTGCCCATGGACAGTACGCACAAAAATGGTTCGGTCGCCCAAGAGCCCAAGTCAACTGTTGACTCTTCAACAGTTTGGGCACTCGAGGAGTTTTGAACTCCGAGGGTTCGGTCACCCGAGCTCTCTCAATTTTCCTAATTATGTTCAATTTAAGCATAGATTAAACACTCCTATATATTATATGATATGTGGGTGAGTGTTGGGACCAAAGGTCTTTTCATGTATGCCAAAAAACCTGGTGTCGGTCGACCTTTGGTAGACCAAAGGGTTCCCTAAATTCATTCGGTCTCTATGGTCAATCTATGACATTTCTGAGCTTACAGAAACCTACATGAATGACATGTAGAGATTATTACAAACCATATCCTAATTATTAATACAGACCCAAATAATATAAATTAAAACAAGAAGATAGTCTTTAGGGTCTTTAGTCTTCAAGCTTTCATGTGCCATCAAATGATCAAGCTAATATGAACCTACACACAAACTTGATAGACATTAAATACCGGAGTATTTGTCATAATCAAAACAGGGTATGACCTATCAGGTCAATAGATGTATTTTACAACAATAACAATAAAATCAAGGCTCAAGTCCCACTAGGTGGGATCGACTCTATGAATCTTTTTTCGTCAATTTATGCGATCATAAACCATTTCTTTTAACAAATTCAACACTATTAAATTCTTATTATCTCCTTCTAAATTATTTTAAATCTACTCATGTCATTTCTACTGTCCCCCATAGTAACTAACTCACTCTCTCACTGACGCATTATTTAGTCTACGTTGCAAGTGTTCATACTATTTGAGTCATCTTTCTCTTATCATCTATAGGAGTTATACCTAACTTACTGCAAATATAATCATTTCTTAATTTATCTTTCAGTTTTATACCACTCATCCATCTAAGCATTCTCATCTTAACTACTTTTATTTTTTGAAAATTATGCTTCCTCGTTGCCCAACATTCTTATCTACATAGCATAGCTGACCTTAAAACCATCCTATAAAACTTCCCTTTTAATTTTAAAAGTATTCTACGACCACAAAACACATTTAAAGCATTTCTCCATTTTACCCTACTTTAACTCTATGCAATACATCATTTTCAATTTCTCTTTCAGCTTACATAATAGATCCAAAATACTGAAATCTACAAGTGCTATTTATTTCTTTATCAAGTTTAACTTTATCTCAAATATTCCTCCTACTATTACTGAAATTACACTATTACGAAAATTATATTACACAAATTATAAATTATGATAAACCCAATTTGTTTCTTTCTCTAGTAACCAATAAGAAGCAAATTGATGGGGTCTTATCACGGCAATGGGACTCCATGCACAAAAAAATAGCCACATATAAACCATAATAAATTATGAAAATTTTTATTCATTCTGTGGGAAAAAATTACAAGCTTCTATTCTGACCTTTTCCTAGGCTCATAAAATTATTCCTTTTGAACGACGAACAATAATAAAAGAAACAATGTATAGGAGCCATCACCAAGAAACAATGCATAGGAGCCGACACCTCCCCACTCCCAACATATAGATCAAGCTGTGTCAAGAGCCCAGTCTCAACCTTCCAGGCTTCCATGCAGAAACTTGAAGCTCAGAAGGCATACCGGTAGATGGCATCAGCTACACCATCATCATCATTGCTGGCACCAATTACATTAGCCACAGCTTTTGCCTTGTCTGATCCATTACTGAGAGCAACGCCTAAAGAGGCCAACTCGAGCATCTCAATATCATTTTCCCCGTCACCAATAGCCATTACCTAATAATCAATTGTCAAAATCAATGTGAAGATCAATGCGGTCATATCTCCAATGCTGATGAATTTACATTGTAGTAACTTCAACATAAGCAAGTACAACTCAGTCCTGGGTTTGTCCAGTTGTCAAAAGAGTTTTTAAGACATTACTACATGGGTTCTAAACTATTGGCAATTGGCATCACCACCCAGTGCTAACCATGCTACACACTGAAATTGGCAGATCAAGTGTGACAAGGGTTATCAATCACCTCAGACAGAATTATGCCATTGCCTATACCGTCTTCTGCACTTGCACACGCAGCAATACAATCTTTACCCATCTCTTTGGGTTGCCTATATTAGTCCCTTTTACTCCATCAAAAAATTGAAATTCAAAAGTCTAATATTTAAAAGGCTTTAAAAGTTGGTTGGTCAAGCCGTTAAATCATTAACAGCTATAGACATCTGTCATGTTGTTTATCAGATAAATTTTCTACAAGGAATTCATGCATCCCATCAGAATTTTCAGAAAACACAATTCATTGATAATGCTTTTCTTGGTAACAAAGACTTCCAAAATATGAACAAAATGTGGGGGTGTAAGATGTTGTAAATTGATCCTGACGGTAAAATTTTTATATTTTCCTGACAAGGCAAGGAGACTGTGTATTCAGTCCCACCTTTCTTATGGTCTTCTAAATTAACAATTTTTATTGTCATGAAGACAAAAGTTGCTCTAACACTAACATATATATTATGTGACATGGGTTGCATATTTTCATTTTTCAGTGTTAGTTAAACATGGTTCAGTTTGGACCATAAACTCACATGGCATGAAAATTTCACAAGTCCATACCTCTTCTGCAGTGACACCCAAATGATCAAGCAGCACTCTTACACCACTCCCTTTTGAAGTTCCAACTGGAACAACTTCGAGCATATCTGGTACAGCTTGGACAACTCTGGCACGATCTCCAGTTGCTTCTGACCAGTATGGCCGCAAAGTAGTAGAGACACCCTCAGAAGTGTCTAAGAATATCAGCTTCTGTAATAAATGTTAGTCATAACAGGGAAATCCAAAAACAGCAAGCATAATAAATATTAATTTTGTTTGATTGTCCACTTGGGACCAATCAAGATAAATTGTTCAATTCATCTGGAAGGATAGACAGGACAGTGACTAGAATAGCAGTAAATCCCACTTAAAAACTGAAATTTTTAGAAGGATTTTAATCAAAATTAGGAATAAAAATATTAAAGCCAAAGACATTGATCCCCCCACTAAGGTTTAGAAATAAGATGCAGGCCATTCCAAAAATCCCACAAACATACCTTGAGATTTCAAAAATCTTGGGGACCACCCCAAACATTTGATCTTTGAGACACTAATAAGTCATACCACCCCCCCCCCCCCCCCCACTCCTACTACTTGTCTTTTTCCAAATATGGAAGGTTCGTGTCATTTTACTTAACCTCAAATATATCTATGAAATTTTTAGATTCTCAAAAAAGGTCCCTGTTGCACTTTTTGCTAAACCTCAAAAGAGAAACGTGCAATTTTTAAAACCGTAGGATAAGTCCGCATCAATATTTTATTATAAAGGATTTTCAATCAAAGTAAAATTGAAATTGTGTTTTTGTTACTATAAGCACGGTGAATTAGGGCCACAAATGAGCCAAGCCGAACCAAACCAAGTTTTTCCATGCTCAAACTTATTTATTAAATTTAAATCAAACTCAAGATCAAGCCAAGCTAAGAGCTTTAATCTATTCGTTCAAGCTTGTTCATTATGCAAATGAACAAGCTCATGAGTCCTTACCAAGCCGAGCACAAGATGCTCGCTAACGGTTCAGTTCTTTTGGAACCTCTCATTTTGAGAGGCAAGAGATTTTGCTAGGCAAAAAAGGGAAAAAGGGCTCTTACTAATACTGATTTTTTTCTTGCACCACCATTTAGCCTATTGCCCTCAAGTATTAGCCTTATCACTAAATTCAAGTTATGGAGTTCGAGCTAAAGAAACATATGCACAAACAGTCCCTAATTGTAAGTCCACTACAATTTATCAAGCTTAATTCGACCTTATTAATCTAACCCACAAATAATCCTAATTCAATCCTATCCTATTAAACAAGCCCAAACCGAACCCATAACCAAGCTGTTCACAAGCCGAGCCCATTCATCTTCAAGTTTGGCCCGTTTATTAAACGAGCCTCAAAATTGGGCATGGGAATTGCTTGTTTACATAATGAACAAGCTTGAACAAGCTCTTACCAAGTGCAGCTTTCAAGCTGCTTGTGAAACAGCTTGGGTCCTTTGTGGCCCTATGGTGATCCCTCGCAAGGGTCGCAGTCATCCTCTTGTATCCCTTTCTCTCCTCTCATGTCTCTCTCTTCATACAATTATTTCTCTCCAATTTCCTTATCTCACCATAGCTAAATGCTCTCTCTCTCTTGTCCTGCACCAACTTATCTTATGATTATTCCTGCAAGTTTCATTGTTCACCTGTATGTCAGCAACAGCCAAGAGGTGTTCAATCGAAGGCATGATTTCTGCCTGTAGAGAATGAGGAAAATCCATATTAATTATATGCACAAAGAGACTACTCAGGAAATTATAGAAAGAAGTGTGAGAAAAAACTAATATATTCTTCTGTCAGAGACCTTCGGCTCATGATATATAGCATGTGCTGAGTCAATGAGAGGGTGATCAAATAGAGTTAAGCAACGATCCTCACTGAATGCAATAAGAGGAACTTTATGCTCCCAGGAATATAAAAGTGCCTGCAATTTTAAGAATTATTTTCTTTTGTGAGACATAAAAATAAGTATGCTATAACAAATTAGCATGCTTTGTAAATTATTTCATCCTTTATACCCTTTGCTTCTAACAGCAATATAACCAAATGTAGAAAGTCCCAGTGCAAAAAAGAAAATTACTCGAAAATGGCTGGTACTTTTACAAAAGACCCGTAAAATCTGGTTTTTTGATTTTTAAAATGCATATAAAAGCAAAATATTGTAGTTATTTTAGACACGAGCATGAATTAATAAATTCTCCTTATTATAATTGGCATCCAAAGTTCTTTCTTCTAGCAGGAATAGTGAAGCCTTTGATTGTAAGCTGTGAATTTAAACAGGAACCTCAGTTTACAACAGAGAACTATTTTTCTGACAAATACTTGGTACATAAGCCAAAATATTTATGATTTGGACAAGTGTTATCCAAAGAAGTGCTGGGTAAATGATTTATATCAAAATGCTTGGTTAACAATGATGTTCTAGAGATGAGGGGTCACTGCCTCACAAAGGTCATACTAACTGGCACTTACTAATTGCACAGTTGGAGCCATCTTCAAATAGGTGATAACCATAAGATGGCTACAACAGTATCTCTGTGCAGGGTAAGTGCCACCAATCACTTGTGTGCAACTGCCAGCAACCACCTAGGTCAACTGTGGTAGCAATAGAACCAGGCAAATGAAATTACGTCAAACTAAAACAGACCATTTGCTAATTTCTAGCATCAACATTGTCTGGTACACCAAATAGCAGCCTCATGACGCTTATGTCAGCAGCCAGTGGCCACTGCTTGCTGTCACAGATGGCATTAGGTAGAGTTGGGGGCATGCCTGCATGTCCATCCCCTAAACCCTCCAAAGCTGAAGATCTTGCAACTCTGCCCCTTTTTGCTATTATGATATGCCAAATTATACCAAGCCAGCAGTGAGACAGGCCACCCAAACAAAAAAGATACACCTTCTGATGTAAGAAAAGAAGCAGGTATTTGGATGGATCATTTTGACCCAATTAGGAGGCCTACATAAAAGAATAGGGTGAATGGTTTATTGGGTCCGAAACCCAAATGTGCTTAGTTAGTTGTTTATGTGTGTGCTGTTTTCTTGTATTAGGATTATGTATGTTGGGACATTGTTTGTAGTAAGTATTCTAGGGGTACGTTTGTAATGCAATGCAGTTTTAGGAGTATGCGTGTAATTTCATGTGTTTAGAGGCTTTCTTATAAATAGTGTGTGAAAGCCATGATTTAGGCAGTTATTGATGAATTGAAATTGGAATTGAATATGAGTTCCCCCTGGTATCTCCTCCCTCCTCGTTTCCTTATTTCTTCTAAATTCTCCCATGTCTGCAGAACCTTGATGCTGCCCCTGCATCACCTTCTCTTTCTAAAAACCTTTTCTATTTCAAAGAAAAATGATGTGAACAAAAAGATTTGACATTGACACTCATGACAACCTTTTTATTTATTTTTACTTTTGGACAAATTATAACTTCTAGTAAAAATGATGAAATGGAAACGCTCATCAACATCTTAAACAATATATTACCTTTCTGCAGACATTTTGATCTAAATTCCTCCTAAAAATTTCCCGGCCTTGTCTCCCATAAAGAAGCAATCCCTAGCATCAAGAGAAAAAATAGAAAAGACAACATATGGTAAATAAACTATCAACTTGAGAATAATGAAACAGCAGACAAAGACCATTTCAAGAACGCAAACATGTGAAACATCAAACAAACATTATGTTCCTGACAAATTCCTTAAAACTTCACAATAATTTGACAAAGAGATAGAAATTAGGGAAGAAAATTAAGCGCAATTTTTATTAAAGCTAATCCACAGAATCAAAAGGCTCAATTTTTTTTTTACCTCTTCAATCATTAGAAGGCAAAGTGATAAAGCCAAGATGCACAAAACATAATAAAAGAAATTAAACCTGCCAACCCTAAACCTATATATGTGCACCAATTCCACAATTCTTGCTTTCAAGATGTTATGAGAGGAGTAGAACTATTTATATTTAATTTATGCATACGGTGTCCTCTATTTTTTAATTATTAATATAATTCTTGCCAGGAGAGCTGTAACATGACTCCCAGGTCTTGCCAACTACCCATCTGCTTTCTTTCTCCTCCTCTTCAGATTTGCAACATGGTATCTGAGCAACAAGATCTTCCAAATCCTATGAAACACCGACACTTCTGGTATCCAACACGTGTCATATACAGACACCTGCCTGAAACTCCCTCACACATATCGAGAGCTAAATAATTCATTTTTTATTTTTCGTACATGGCTGAGACACTTCCTAACACCAAAAGGTTCAGAAAACTTCCTGCATCGAACCCCCTTTAATTTTCCTAGAAAAACTTAAAAAAAGAAAAATATTGAGGAGAGGTCGGGAGGCTGAGAGTCGAAGGTTCTTTTCATTAGAGTAGTTGGACTTTGGAACACTAGTGCCACTATGGCATCCTTATAGAGCACCATCGGACCTCCCAACTCCAGAATTCCCTCTCCTCCCCTGCCCCCCCCCCCCCCCCCCCCCAAAAAACTCCCACACACACAAAGCCATTGCCAATTGGCACTCTCTGTTAATATTTTCTTCTTGATGAGCCATGCCCTTAAGTTTTTTTTTTTGGGGGGACCAATATTCTACGAATTGGAAAGAAAGATCTGTACTTGTTATATATATTTTGTCACCACTGTGTGGAAAATCATTACGTATGAATATGTTTGTACCTGCGACTCGATTGGTGAAATAGTATCTCTCTCCAAAAAAGCTTCTTTTTTTTTTTTGTTTTCTTTTACCGGTGCACAAAGAAAATATTTTCTTGTGAATGAACAAGATATTGAGAAATTATCCATACATAAAATCGTAATTATTGATATGGTCCTTATCCACATAAGAAGGGAATCTTTTGTAAGAATGAACAAGATATTGAGAAATTATCCATACATAAAATCGTAATTATTGATATGGTCCTTATCCACATAAGAAGGGAATCTTTTGTAACAAAAGAAGCACAAGTGATGTGGATTATTCAAGAAATATGAATTGCATTAATTGTGTTTATATTTCATTTTAAATCAAAATTATCACAATGTGTCATACTATCATCTAAAAGGGAAAACATGACTAACTATATATTTTTGTATTGATTAATTAGTGTACCCCTACCATGTCCTTACGTTATCAAAATTGTCGTATCACCACATCAGTAATGTGTTGTATCCATGTTTTTGTTAGAACCGGAGGAGCCCATGGGTGTGCTTGATACACATGGGTGAACACCAACATGACCCAAAAGCTTAAGCCTATTGGGTCTTGGGCCCAACCATGTATATAAGCACGCATCATCCACTCAAATATTTCAATGTGGGACAAACTCACAAGTGGAATTCTCAACAGTTTTGTGTCGGTATCAGTGCTTCCTAGACCAAATCTGATTGATCTGAATTCATCTAGATAGTTGTTTCCATCTTTTTTCTTTATTTCACCCAAGTCAGTTCTTAAATCAGATGCTTCCTTGAGTAAGAGTAGATTACAGCCTCTTACTCATCTCAAGCTGGAATGTGCGCAACAATTATTGGATGCAGCTTGTGTTTGTGGTTAGTGATCATGTGCATAAATTGCATCTGCTGCTGGAAATCTGCTGGATTGCTGGTTGCTCTGTCGCAGCAGCTTCCTGCCTATGGTTATGGAATTCTGAATGATTTTCAAACCTTGGTATCTGTTCCTGTCTGAATCTGCCATCCATCATGTCAAGTTGTTTTCTTCATGGTTTCTTCCTGCCACCAGCACTCTCAGGCTCCTGCAATTGCAGGGGCGTGGTGTGACTTTGTGATAGCTGCTGTTTGGTTATATGATGGTGGGTGGTTACTAAAGCCCTAGAATGCCTCCAAAACATTGTTTGTGGGGAACCTTTATGATCTGATGTATGGTTCCTTCTGTGCTCTACGCCTCTATTCTTACGGGGTGCAACTGATAAACTGCTTTTTCATTGTTTTTTTCCTACCTTTTTTTGGGGGCTGGTGCTGGCGTGTGCTGCTTTGTGGTATGTTGGGGTTTGTTGGCCTCTATAGGGAGTCTACTGAAAATGTTAATATGCAGATCACAGCTGGCTCCTCCAATCACTTGTAATGAGCTCGAGCGATAAGAATGTATAAATTAATGCAAAAAATAAATCTAAGATTCTGCTGCATTCTCCAGCATATTAAGACCTCCAAGGATTATGAAGAGTGACAATTGGATTATGGAGAATGACTCGCTAATTGTGTGGTGGTGGAATAGCATGAAACTAGCATTGCTGCAAATGTGATATTTCATATGATTGCTGATATGTAAGGGTTGCAAAAGCTTCTCGACAACAACAACAAGCCTTAAGTTCCACTAGGTGGGATCGACTACATGAATCCTTTTCCACCAATTCACCAAATCTAGAGCATTTTCCTCTTTTAGATTAAGGGATATTAAATCCTTCCTCATTACCTCATTCCAAGTAATATTAGGCTAGGCCTACCCCTACCCCTTTTCATACCTTATCCCCTATTGTCCAATCACACTTTTGTTCATTTTACTTTAAAATTTTACTATACTATCTCCCTTCAAGTTCCACCATCTAGTCCTCTTGTGTTGATTTTTGCTCCTCCTTCTCTTCCATTCTTTAATATGTATATCTAATACTAAGACTATATTGTATGGTCAAACTTTCATCTAGGATAACTTTACAATCCTTTCAAGATAGAAAGTCCCTGTTCTTAGTTAAAAATAAATCTATTTGGCTTTTATTGTATCCACTCTTGAAAGTTATTAAGTGTTCTTCTCTTTTTATAAAGTCAGTATTCAATGTGACCAAATAGTAAGATATGGTAAAATCTAAGATTGTAACACCAGACTCATTTTTATCTCCATATCCATGGCCTCCATGTATCCTCTTATACCCTATATTATTCTTCCCAATGTGAACATTCAAATCAACTCCTATGAATTTTCAGACATCGGATCCCTTGTAAAAAACTATTCATATCTTGCCAAAATTGTCTTTCAGATTTTCTGCTAAGCCTATTTGGGCAGCATATGCACTAATGACATTTACTATCTCTAGGCCTAAAACTAACTTGATTGCAATGATCCTATCCCTTATTCTTTTAACATCTACTACATTATCTTTTAGATCTCTTATCTACAATAATACCCACCCCATTTTTAGGTTTTTCTCTCCCAGTGTACCAAAGTTTAAATCATAATTTTTCAATTTCCCTAGCTTTCTCTCCTACCATTTCATCTCTTGAAAGCTAACTCAATTAATTTTCCTTCTAAACATTATTTCCACTATTTCCATACTTTTTCCCATAAGAGTCCCTATATTCCAAGTTGCTAATCTTATCTTAGTTTCTTGTACTAACTTATTAACCCTCTCCCTTTTATACTAACCCAGTCTATTCCCTTGATCTAGGTGATTTTGATAAGAATTCATGATAAAAAGATTTGAGAAAGTTTTACGTTGGCTGTCAGCAACTTAACACAACCCTGTTCCTTTATCTTGTGAAAGCTTCTCACAAGATAAAAATCAAACACATGCTTTGATTAGTAGAAGTTCTTCAAAGTTGACCAAGAGAGTAGGTAGTTAATGAGTACTATAGTACTCCCAAGAGTATGTGGAAGGAACACAATATCTACCAACCAATTAGTTCTAATGTTGAGATGATTAAGGCGGAACAAGCAGAATTCTTAGCTGTTGTCTGCTTTAAGTCCTGAGCTCCAACTTGTCTGTGATCAGGTTCAAGCCCATAAGTCCATCTAGTCTATGAGTGAACCATATCACAAAAGCCCAAGAGATCACGAAAGATGGATCTCTTTCCTGTCCACAAGCCTATTCTAGAGAAATTTCATCCATGCTTGGAACTGCCTCTAACCGTAATAGGGGTAGTGTTGGAGGATGAGGCTAAGATTTGGGGACAGTTTGTGGTAGAGGTGGCATATTGGGACATGGTGTTTGTTGTAACAGTTCCCACATTTGCATGCACTGCAACAAGGAAAACCATATTGTTGATCATTATTGGGATTTTCATAGAAAACCGACTTGGGCTAATAAGTCACTTGCTAAGGGTAATTCTACTATTGATCCTCTTAGCACACATGACCACTCTACATCCACCATGTCTCAAGAGGAGTATAACAATCTTGTCTGCATGGTTCAACAAATCCAAACGCAGTCTTCTATTCCCTCTTCGCCTCTTCTTCCTAAGCGACTGATTCTGGTGCCTCCTCCCATATGATAGGTGCTCTTGATTTACTTCATTCCTTGAAAACTAGTACTTTACACTCCAAGATTGCCCTTGTTCATGATTCAACTACCCGAGCTTTTGGTTGTGGCAATATTCTTCTCTTTCCTTCCACTCCTCTTTTATATGGATTATATGCACCTAAATTTTCTTCAAATTTGTTATCTGTTGGTCAATTAACTAAATCTCAAAACCACTTTGTAAATTTCTCCCCTTTTCATTGCATTATTTAAGACCTCCAAATAAAAAAGAGGTTTGGTGGAGGCCTCAAGAAGGCATAGAGAAAAGGTTCTTTGCTAAAAGAACATAGAAAAGGGTGTAGATATTTTGATTTTGTCAACAAATTATGATCCCCCTTTGTCTTGATCATCTATCCCTACTCTTTCCTTGAGGACAGTCCTACTCCTCTTCCTGACCATTGATCATTGGACCAGAGATACAATTGAAAATGAGCATGAACATTGAAAACCAGTGCAGATGATAATACCATCATCAGCCACCTCTTCCACCCTCAACTATCTCAACTTCTAGTTCGGGAGATCCATCCACCATGTGTTCTTTTGTCATGTCTATTTCCTCTATTTCAAATCCTTCTATGTATCTTCATGCAATTCCTAATCTTGAGTAGAAGCATGCAAAATGGATGTAGATATGGATGCATTTACTCAAGACGCATTCGAGAGGCATGGAACTTGGTGGATCTTCCTCCTAGGAAGGAGTTGATTAAGTGTCATTGTGTCTACACTGTCAAATATCTTCCTAGTGAATCTACGAAGAGGCTTAAAGCTCGATTAGTTTCTAAAGGGGATTCCATAATATATGGTACTTTATTTTGAGATTCTCTCTTCTGTTGCTCAACTGAATTTCTTTTCATGTTTTGATTTCATTAATGGTTAATTTTAATTAGGCCTTGTACCAATTGGATGTCTAGAATGCCTTCTTATATAAGTTTGAGGAAGAGTTCTACATGGAGCAACCTCTGGCATACATTGTGCAGTAGAAGAGTGGTAAGCTGTGTAGGTTGCATAAGGTCATCTATGGTCTTAAGTTGTCTCCTCAAGCTTAGTTTGACAAATTTAGTATGATGGCTTATGCTTTTGGCTTTATATAGTACTCTAATCATTCTATGCTTACCTGCAAAAAGGAGAGAGGTGTGGCACTTATAGTAGTTTATGTCAATGCTATCATCATCACTCTTAGAGACCCCAACAAGATCATAAATGTCAAGCATGAAGCACCAGCTTAGGGAAAATATTCAAATCAAGGGCTTGGACATTCTGCATTACTTCCTTGGTATTAATATTGGATGGTATAAGAAATGGCTAAACCTATTTCAATAAAATACAAAACAAAACAAAAAAAAAGTGCACACACAGACACACACACCTAGGACTTGTAATATGAAACCAGTATGTTAGGAGCTAAACCAATTAATACTCCAATGGGCCTCAATTGTGAAGTTGTCTACGGGAATTTTAAAGACACATTTCCATATAGATAATTGGTTGGCGAGCTGATCTATTTGACAATCACTACCCTTTGCTCTAAGGGTGGGGAGTCAGTTTATGAAGAAGCCCAAGCAGGCATGCTGGAACACTATTTGCATGATTCTTCAATGTCTCAAGAGCTCTACTGGCATAGATTTGGTATGTAAGTGTTGCACAATGTGACCCTATGTGATATTCTAAAGAAAGCTGGGTTGGTTCTGTTAAATATCAAAGGTCCACTACTAAATACTGTACATTTGTTGATGCATCCAGTGGTAATCTTGTTATATGGCATTGCAAAAAACAAACACTGCAGTGAGATACAGTGTTAAAGCTGAACCATGCACATACCATTCACTCATGTTGTTGAAGTCTGCTATGTCAGAGATGGCTTTCCTGATAAAAAAAGACAATAGATTTGTCTCGTGATAACCAGACAACCATTTATATTGCTAGCAATTTAGTATTTCATGAGAGGACAAAACACATTAGCCATTTTTTGTGATGGATGCTGTGACAAAGAAAGTAATGCGTGCTCCATTTGTCAAATCTGGTGATTAGTTAGGAGATGGTTCACAAAGGCTTTATTTAAACCTGCCTTGTTCTAATTGTTGCAACATTTATACACCTCCAGCTAGAGGGGGAGTTTTAGAGAAGTGGACTATTCTAATATTTAGGTTGTGCATATTGGGGTGTTTTTGTCTTCCACTTTTTTCATTTTTAGTGTAAGTAAGGTCTAGCCTGGAGAGCTGCAGAATGACCCCCAGGTCTAGCAGACTGCCTTCATTTTTGCAACACTAGACATTGAAAAACAAAAAAAAATGCAAATAAGTCACACACATGTACTAAAAATTATCTAAAAGATTGTGGCTTATATCAAAATAGGCTTAAGCTCAATGCCTGTGATCATAACCAACACTGAAACAACGAGCCCTAACAAAATTACAGTATAACTAGTTTTCAGTTCCAATTTGATTTTCAAATTTATTGACTTTTTAAAATCCTCACTTATTATAATCATTATTATTTAACCAGACATACTGTTTAATCCTACATCAGGGGCCATTTTATGGTGCAATAATAAAAGTCTTGAGCTACCAAGAAGTAGAACAAGTGTGAAAATTCAAATCCTGACAACCTTCATGCAATCTGAAGGCTTGGACCATATAACATTTCCAAATATCATGCTTCGCAGACCAGCTCTGCAAAAATGCCCTACTTCAATTCTACCTTAAACTATAGATTAGAGAACTCCAAACATAGCACACAAGTATTAATAGGTAAGAAGTGAACTAAGTAGCAATGATAAAAAAGACTTAAAATGTTAAAGATGCTTCCACTTTAGCTCCAATTTCTAGAGAAAATGCTCAGTATTGCAGAGAGTGCACACATTATTATCTTATCATCACCATTCCAGCTTAGACACAAGCATACAGTGAGCATCTCAGAAAGCCCAAAAGGAAAAGCCATTTCACATGATATGCAGAATGTCTTTATTGTGAACCCAAACTATTTGGAAAAAATAATTGCATGGTACACATGCTCAAATGAAAAATTATACAACAGAAAAGAGCTCTCATGTACAACATTAAGCATGGGTAACAGAGATTCAACGTGTTGCATATTATGTAAAATCTTCAAAAATTACAGAGTGCCCTGATTGAATGCAGGTGGCATGCGAAATGTTTTTTTTTTTTTTTTGAAAAGGTGGGGGAGGGGGCACAAAGTCAAAAGATAAACCTGTAAGAAAACCCCAGGAGAAAGCTCCGAAACAATGCCATCTTTCCCAGCCAAATCTACCATCTTCAAAGTGTTTATTGCACCTGGACGAGACTATTCCCAAAGATAAATTAACAACTGAATCAGAACATAAATAAGGAAACTATAAATACGAAAAAAAAAACAACAACAATAATAATAATAATAAAAACAATGCAGTGGAAATTTCAGAGGAGAGAGAGAGAGAGAGAGAGAGAGAGAGAATAAAGGGAAAAATATAGGAAACATTGCATTAGCCTGTAATACGTGGCATAATAAGGAACTAGTGTCCTCATAGTGATGAAAAATAAAGATGCAGGTAAAATCTCAATCAGACAAGCAGGTAATATCTCATCGGTTCTTACTTTTCCAGTAGCAATCACAACTTTAATACCCCTTGACCTGGCCTCTATCAAAGCTTTTGCAGTTGTGGAAGTAATTTGACTTTTGCTGTTCAGCAGAGTCCCTTTTTTTAAAAAAATAAATAAACCGCACAAGGTAAGCAAAAAAACTCAAAACGCATACAAGGACATTTCAGTTGTGGTCTCACCATCCATATCACAGAAGATGTATTTGAACTTCGGTTTATAAAATCGAAGACTGCCATCTTTCTTCCTGTCTTTTAACAATTCACAAGTAAGATTCTCTCATGGAAAACTCACATCAAGTGTATGGTTTCAAAATTGGATAAAGATTGTATTGTAAGTATCCAATGGGAATATCTATTGGAAACTGTCATAATTGTAAAACAGAAAAAACAGTCAAATTACCACCCAGATCTTCAGTATGCAGATTTCCATTAGTTTCAGAATCATTTGCATACTGAATCAACCCTTTTCCTTTCCATCCAAGACTCTTCAAAAGAAGTTCTTCTGCCTCCTCCATTTCTGCTTCAGTCTCATTACTAATCTCATGATCAAATCCTAGTAAATGTAACAACCCATGAACCTGCAGAAGGGTGACAAAATTATTCTTCTTAATTCAAATAATACAAATTAGCAGCACCAAGACTGAAAGAGTTATTTAGAAACTGGAAATGATAGAAAATCTGCCTACATAACCACTTATTTCCTTTAAGGCCAAGATGCTGACTGTCATTGCTTTCCTCTCCCATTAAAACACACTGGACTATGATAGAGTAGGCTTATAGGATAGTTTTGTCCTCTTGGCAAAGGCGAATACTCTCTTTTAAAAGTGTGCTCTAAATTTCTCCAGAACTTTTATAATTTGAAAATACACTTGATCTTACCATCCAGCTGTATGATTTTTCAAAGAGATTGAACAAAAGCAATGTATAACTGAATCGCAAATAATTATAGAAACAAAAAACCTTAACAGTAATTATGAAATGTCATCATCAATGCAAAGATAATTATAAGTGTTTCAATTTGAAATAAATTGAAGATTCAATGAAGAAAATACAGCACTTACGGTTAGAGATGGAGAAGAGAAGAATAGAAGAAGAAGAGGAGAAAACGCTGGCAGTTTCCTGGAGCATACGTATAGCTCTAGGTGTGCCCTTTTATATGCAACAACAAACCAAGCCTTAAGTCTCACTAGGTGGGGGTGGGGGCAGGTTACATGAATCCTTTTCCACCAATTTCCTTGATCATTGGCAATTTCCTCCAACAATTTAAGGGCTATTAACTCCTTATTTACTATCTCCTTCTAAGTTATTTTAGGTCTACCTCTACCCATTTTACTGCCAATCAGAGTAACTAGCTCAATCCTCCTAACCAGTGCACTATTTGGCTTACGTTGCTGGTGCCCAAACCATCTAAGGTGCCCAGCCCTAATCTTCTACAGGTTCTGCGCCTAACTTAAAGAAAATATGTTCATTCCTTAATTTATCTTTTTGCGTTACGCCACTCATCCACCTTAACGTTCTCATTTCAGCAAGCTTTACTGTTGGATTATTTCTTAGTCTACCCTTCATTTTTTTTAAAATACCCCCACTCTCACAACCTAAGTACTAAAATAGCATATCCTCAAGCTAGAGGTTTACAAATATTACCCAACCCCAGCTTTTTACAACCTATTAGACACAATAAATAGGCTTAGATAGAGGCTTTGTGAAAACAATGCCTAACTAATCTACATATTTCATGAAAAGGAGTCCTCGCGATCATGGTTTTAAATCACGATAGCAGGTAGTGTAACATAACGGTAACAGGTGTAACAGGAAGCGACAATTTCGGATTTTACATAACGGGAAGTAGGTGTAATGGCTGTGAATTTTTTTCAAGCACACACAACCTTGTGCATATTAGCATACTTTCATGTTTTAAGCTTTTAACCCTTCTTAGAAAGAGTTTTAGTATATTTTGGATTCTTTAGTTCAACTAAGTTATTTGGTAAGGGCATCAAGATTACATTTGTTTTAAACCACCATTGATAGAAAAATTACGTGTGCCTATTCATATTTCTCATTGTTCTTATTTGTGATAAATTCTTATGTGTGCTAAATTAATTAATAAAACAAAATACATTATACACTCCATTAATCTATTAGACACATAAGACATACGAATAATACAAATATAAAATAACTAGAAAAGAAGAAGGTTGAAGTTGAAAAATATAGAATATAAATATCAAATTACTAATATTATCAAAATGAAATATTTTCCTAACAAGTTAGTATTTTCAAATTGTTAATTAATGCATCTCTTGTGAGTATTTAAAGAAATAGTAAATTTTGTATCATTGTCATCCTCATTATAATCTTTTACCCCTTTCACCACATGGTATATTGAGAATGATTTATGAAAGAGAGGGCAAAAGTGAGAAGAAAAAGTAAAAAATAAAATAATTTTTTTGGCGTAACAATCCTGTAGTGGTTACGTAACAACCGTAGCGGCCTTTACGTAACGGTTGCGGTCCGTAATGGCCGCTACAGCCGTGATTTTTCTTCCCACCAATTTCGCGGTGTGTAACAGTATCGATAACTCAAAAAACCATTACGTAACGGCGTTACATAATGGTTGCAGCCGTTATTTAAAACCATGCTCACGATCTTCAACATAGCATCTCTCACAAAATGAAAGTAAATTTAAATGTCCTTTGTCCTCTCATGAAACACTAGATTGCTAGCAAAATAAATGGCAACTTGATTATCAAAGAACATATTTCTAGCGTTACCAAGGATCCCACCCCTCACATAAGAGACTCCAACCACATAAGCTCACTCAAAATATCAGCCATAGCTTGGTATTCTACTTCAGCTCTAGATCTTGCTAGCGTAGTTTGCTTCTTGCTCCAAGTACCAAGATTGCCTCCCATAAATGTGCAATATCCAATAGTAGATCTCCAATCATCAACAGAGCTAGCTCCCATGATCTCACTGACTCTTACATATATATATATATATATATATCAAACCTAACCTTGGAGATACTGCAAAAGCCTACAAACAAGTCCCAGAGTGGTCATTTGGGATTTTTCATAAACTAACTCACCACCCTTACAACAAAAGATATGTTAAGTCTGCCAATCTGGTAACAGTCATAGATCAACTTGCCAAACAACCATGTATATTGATATTTGTCTTCAAAGTCCTGTTCAACATCCTTAGACAACTTCAAATTGGGATCATAGGAGTATCAACTGGTTTAGGTCCCAATGTACCCATCTCATTTAACAAGTCCAAGGTATATTTTCACTCAGATAGGTTCAAAACCTTCCTATACCATATAATATCAATACTAAGAAAATAACGCTAAGTACCCAAGTTCTTGATTTGGAAGAAGCAACTACTTCACATTTGCAATACTGTTCTAGTCAATGCATGAAGACATCATCAACATAAACTACTAGGCGAACCACATGTCTCTCTTTAGCAAACAAAGACAAAATGATTAGAGTAAGGCTGGATAAAGCTGACTACAAAGATAACCACACCATAGTTAGAATCTTACGATTCATGATTCGATTCATACGATTCGAATCACTTCTACACCAAATCTATCAGAATCTTACTAACGAATCTAAATACAACTGAATCATTGTCGAATCTATCGATTCACCTAGTGAATTGAATCTAATGATTTGATCCGAATCTATTGATTCACACGATTCTGGACCTATCATGTCCTGACAAACCCAACTAATTTGAAACCCCTAAAACAAAATTTCTTTCTTTTTTCTATTGCTTTTATTTTAACACAATTACCTTCACCATTCCTTGCCTACATTAGTTTTGTACTAAAAAGGAGGAGAAAATAGACTTTCAGGTCTCATGTTGTCTTCACAAAATCATTCTTCACTCTAGGAGGAGTATAGTGTCCTGCCGTGTTTCATTGTGTTGTTAAGATTTAGTTGGTTTTTTCAGTAGTTTGTTGAATTAGTACCTTTTTTTGGTTTTTTTTTCTTTTAATCCAAGAAAGAGTATGCATGCAATATTACTATTTTTTAATTGTTGACAAATACCAAAAATTCAAGTTATTTTATTTTTTTCTTGATTCTTTCCCTTAATATAAAGCTCATTTTATTAATATTTCCTAACTCATTCTCTTACTTTTCATTTGTTTAGGGACAGCATACAAATGAAATATGATTTTTTTGTTGTCAAATGAGTTTTACTATTTTGCTGCTTGGTTGTATATCAGTATATGAGTAGAAAAAACTAACGAATGCCTTTTTGTATTATGTTGGGTATAATGTCATTACATACTGCTGCTTTTATACATAAAGTCAGGTGCCTATAAATAGAAAGAAATCAACTCACACTTTATTCAATTGATTCTAGGAAATTCTAGCTAATAAGGCAAGTCTAATTTAGGATACACTAATTGTGACTCTCGGCACACTCTATATTTAGAGTTGCCAAGAATGGTAGCTTTCCATATGCGGCAGATCTTCAACACTTCCCCTCAAGTTGGCAAATAGATGTCAATCATTCAAAGCTTGTCCACCAGAGCTTCATAAGTCTTCCTGTCCAACCCTTTAGTAAACAAATTTGCCACTTGTTAAGCTGTAGGGATATATGGCATACACACTTCTCTAGACTCAATTTTCTCTCTAATCAAGCATCTATCAATCTCAATATGTTTAGTGCTTTCATATAGTACCGAAGTGTGAGCTAATGAGATTGCTGACTACTTGTTACAGTAGAGCTTCATGTTTCCATTGATGTTCATTCACAGGTCCTTCAGGATTAGTTTAATCCACAATATCTTATATAATCCTCTGGCTAGGGCTCAAAATTATGCTTTTGTACTAGATCTAGCAACAATATTTTTCTTCTTACTCTTCCATGTAACTAAGTTTCCCACCATATATACACAATATCTTGTAGCATATCTTCTATCATCCAGACATCTTGCCCAGTCTGAGTCGGTATAAACTTCTACATTCAATGTATCATGTTTTTCGTATAGGGTGCCCTTTCTTGGGCATGACTTCAAATACCATAGGATTCGATTCACAGCTTCCATATGTTCTTTACGAGGACACTGCATGAACCTACTCACATAACTTACAACAAAAGTAATATCAGGTCTAGTATGTGATAGGGAAATTAATCTACCAATTAACCGTTGATATCTTCCTATATCAACTACTTCACCCCCTTCATTCTTAGCTTGGCATTTGCTTCAATTGGAGTTCCTGCTGGTATACTAACTTCCATCCCAACCACTATTAATAGATCAAGAATATATTTTCTTTAAAAAAAGGAAAAAAAAAAATGCAGCCCAGTGCACAAAGCACCCGCGTATGCGAGGTCCGGGGAAGGGGCGGACCACAATGGGTCTATAGTACGCAGCCTTGCCTTGCATTTTTGCAAAAGGCTGTTTACACGTCTTGAACCCATTTAGATCTGACAACTTCTATTCCTAGACAATACTTTAGATTTCCAAGGTCTTTGATCTCAAATTCTCGGGCCATCCACAGTTTCAGATTCTCCATTCCTTCTTTATCATTCCAATATTCCATGTAACAATAATATCATCTACATACACAATCAGGACAGCAATCTTGTTACTTGTAAAGTGTATGATGAATAAAGTATGATCACCTTGACTTTGCCTATTACCCATTTCTCTCATCCCAAACCATGTTCTAGGTGACTACTTTAGTCCATACAAGGATTTCTAAAGGTGACACACTTTCCCCTTTACATCTTCTTCTATTAGCCCTTAAGGGATTTCCATGTAGACCTCTTCCTTAAGTTCTCCATGAAGAAATGCATTCTTAACATCATACTGTTTCAGTTCCCAATCCAAATTTGCTACTAGAGACAATAGGATTCTAACTGTATTAATCTTAGCCATTGGAGAAAAAGTTTCATAGTAATCAACACCTAGAATTTGAGTATATCCTTTAGCTACTAGGTGTGTTTTAAACCTTTCAACACTTCCATCTAGTTTATACTTTATTGCAAATACTCATCTACAACCAATTGCCCTTTTTCCTCTTGGTAGTGTGCACAACTCCTCGTCTGATTATTTTCTAACGCTCCCAACTCTTCAAATACTACTTTCCGCCAATTGTCCTGTTGAAGTGCCTCTATGACATTCTTTGGAATGGAAATGTAGTAACCCAATCAAATATATATATATATATATATATATATATATATATATACATAAAATAAATAAAGAGATATCTTGGAGGAGATATTTTGGAGAAGATATTTTGAAAGAAGATATTTTGAGATATTTATATATAAATATCTTGGAGGAGATATTTATTTTGATTACTTAAAAGTTAAGTTAGGTTTTTCTTTATAAACTCTCATTCTCTCTCTCTCTCTCTCTAAACACGAACTCCACTCTCTCTCTCTCTCTAAAATTTATGGGCCATGTGTTGCCGGAATCGACGATCTGACGTCGCTACGTGGATCAGGAAAGGAATCACTACAGGTTTTACAGATCAGAATTTCATTTCGGAGATTTCCAAGTTTTTCCCGAAAAATCGAGGTAAGGGTTGTTTTTTGCTTTTGGTCCGGTGTATACGAGATTATACTGAAGTGTTGTTCTTTGAGTATTAGGTTTTGGGGTTTTCGTGCCGTTGTTTTGAACCATTTAGGTTCGAGGTTCGGAAAGTTAGGGCTTGAGTTCCGGGTCGTTTCGGACTTAGATTCACACGCAAGCAAAGGGGTTATGTTAATACAGTGATTTATACAATATGAATCGATTGAAATGTTGAAATAACTTTTAGCTATCGAGTAACGGCAGTTCTAGGGTTTCCAGGCCTCGGTTCGATAAACCGGCTTTATTTTCAAAACCAACTGGTCAAATTCAAATGTTATATTTTTAGAATATTGTACTTTTCATTCCGGACCTTTTCACCGGTTGGAAATGTTCTCTTCGTTGTTTAAAACTCGTACTGTGATATTTACTAGTTATATTTACTTTCGGGTTGTTTTTGAATGTGGAAAATTGTGTGGCATGTGTTGATGTTGTGAAATACAGTAACTGTTGTGAAAATGCAGGAAGTTTATTTGACGGCTACGGGCCGGATTTCACGTAATGATGTGTTTTGTGAAATGATTTCAAAAGAGTGTTTAAATTTCTTAAATTGCACGATATGCTTTAGGAACCCTAGGGACTGATAGTGTAGGCACGGATCTGTTGCCAGTGAGGGCACCATACTTTTGATCTATATGAACCCAGGCTTTATTGAGACAGTAGGGGCGGTCTTAGTGTGAGTTTGTCTCTTGATCGTGTACCTAGGCTATATTGAGACAGTAGGGGCGGTCAACCCCGATTGTGGGGATTTATACATGGTATGTCCTATCCTGCATATCTGTACATTTATGTAATTGTTGTTATATACTATGGGGTTGTTCATATGATGAAAATGGGCTACGTATTTTACAATTATGGAAACGATGATTATATATGTTTAAGTTTTTGTTAAACACTTAAAGCATGCTGGTCACACACTGTTATTAGCTTAATCGTCGCTTACTGAGAGGTGTCTCACCCTATCATACAAGCTGTCTTTTCAGGTCCTTATCGAGGTTGAGATTAGCAAGGATTGGGGCAGGGTAGCGATCTGCTTTTGAGTGAGCGTCTCCACGAACTCGATTTTGTAGGTTATGTTATAGGTTTTCAGAACTTGTAAAATGCTGTAAGACTTGAGGATTCATCGAGTATCATACAATATTGTATATGGATGTTGGAATAGATGTATGTATCTATCAGGCGGTTAGAACTCTGGTAATAGTTTGATGGATATTTATGTTTTCCGCTGCGTATATATCTGTTGAAAGTATATCAGGTACACAGATGTCACTGCAGTAACACTCGGGCCATATGTTGGGACCAAGGCATTACAGGTGGTATCAAAGCCTAGGTTTGCTAGGTTCTGCAGACTTTGACGGTCAGTGAGTAAATTACCAAAGTATTGGGCGTAATGAGATAGAGTTAGAGAGTTCGAAGGCGGGATTTCCTTCGATGGTCTTCTGCGCTTTTCAAGGAATGACGATTTCAGGAAAACCATGGTAAATCCATTGATGGTTTCGTTTCTAGGTTGAGAGACTTGACTCGGATGTCGAGATGAAAGGTAAGACAGCCTAGTAAGTATGGGCTGTTGGTGTCTCGAATACGTGTTGTTTAATCTTCTCGTTCCATATTTGCATTTATTGTGTTAAATGTGGAATGATTAAGTCGGCTTTTACCTATGTACAGGATGGAACCCAAAGGGAAAAGGATTATGGTAGGAGGCGATAATCACCTGAATGCCTCCAGTGAGGATGAGACTGAGATGAGGTAGGTGAGCAGCAGATTTTGGGACCGGAATTGGTTCAGCAGACCTCTACGAAGGTCGAGCTTATCAGAAAAATGATCAGATCAGCTCAGAGTTGGAAGAAGAGTTATGTCGATACTCACTGACGGGAACTGAAATTTGATATCGGAGATATGGTATTTCTGAGGGTTGCTCCTATGAAAGGAGTGATGAGGTTCGGGAGGAAGGGCAAGTTGAGTCCTCGGTACATTGGACCGTTCGAGATCTTGGAGAGGATAGGTTCAATTGCTTATCGAGTAGCCTTACCCCCGACCTTATCTAGGATGCATGATATGTTTCACATGTCAGTGCTGAGGAAGTACGTGTCAGATCCGTTGCACATGATCAGTTATGAGTCTTAGAGATCAATGAAGCGCTAGCTTATGGTGAGGTACCGGTTTAGATTTTGGATCAGAAGGTATAGAAGTTGCGTACCAAGGAGATACCATTGGTAAAGGTGCTATGGCGTAACCACGCGGTTGAGGAGGCTTCTTGGGAATTAGAAGCCGAGATACGTCAGAAGTATCCTCAACTATTCAGCGATGTTCAGAGTTAGACAGGTAATGTAAATATGTGAGTGTATCCCTTTTTGCTTATGGTTAGGGTATGTGGATTGTCTCTGAGAGAGTTTGTATATGTAATGTGAGCTTCCAAGACTAATGTATGTAACCGCCGTATTCCTCCGCCATAAGTGAGGGTAGGTAATAAATTTGGGACAGGCTGCTATGTGGGTGGCCGCGAGCTCTTCCTAGAGACAGAGCAGTTAGAGTTCAGACGATGTGATAGGAACAACTAGCAAATTTCGAGGACAAAAATTTATAAGGGGGGGAGATTGTAGTAACCCGATCAAATATATATATACATATATATATATATATATAATAAATAAAGAGATATTTTGGAGAAGATATTTTGAGATATTTATATATAAATATCTTGGAGGAGATATTTATTTTGATTACTTAAAGGTCAAGTTAGGTTTTTCTTTATAAACTCTCATTCTCTCTCTCTCTCTCTCTCTAGACACGAACTCCACTCTCTCTCTAAGATTTCCGGGCCGTGTGTTGCCGGAATCGACAATCCGACGTCGCTACGTGGATCAGGGAAGGAATCTCTACAGGTTCTACGGATCAAAATTTCATTTCGAAGATTTCTGAGTTTTTCCTGAAAATCGAGGTAAGGGTCAATTTTTGCTTTTGGTCCGGTACGAGATATACTAAAGTGTTATTCTTCAAGTATTAGGTTTCGGGATTTTCGTGTCGTTGTTTTGAACCGTTTAGGTTCAGGGTTCGGAAAGCTAGGGCTTGAGTTTCGGGTCGTTTCGGACTCCGATTCACACACAAATTAGGGGGTTATGTTAATATAGTGACTTATACAATATGAATCGATTGAAGTATTGAAATAACTTTTAGATATCAAGTTACGGCGGTTCTAGGGTTTCTGGGCCTCGGTTCGGTAAACCGGCTTTATTTTCAAAACCAACGGGTCAAATTCAAATGTTATATTTTTAGAATATTGTACTTGTCATTCCGGACCTTTTCACCAGTTGGAAATGTTGTTTCCGTTGTTTAAAACCCGTACTGTGATATTAACTGTTTATATTTACTTTTGGGTTGTTTTCGAATGTGAAAAACTGTGTGGCAGGTGTTGATGTTGTGAAATACTGGAACTGTTATGAAAATGCAGGAAGTTTAATTGACGGCTACGGGCCAAATTTCACGTCATGATGTGTTTTGTGAAATGATTTCAAAAGAGTGTTTAAATTTCTTAAATTGCACGATATGCTTTAGGAATCCTAGGGACTGATAGTGTGGGCACAGACCCATTGCCAGTGAGGGCACCACACTTTTGATCTATATGAACCTAGGTTGTATTGAGACAGTAGGGGCGGTCTTAGTATGAGTTTGCCTCTTGATCGTGTACCCAGGCTGCATTGAGACAGTAGGGGCAGTCAACCCTGATTGTGGGGATTTATACATATACTATGGGGTTGTTCATATGATGAAAATGGGCTACGTATTTTACAATTATGGAAACGATGATTATATATGTTAACGTTTTTGTTAAACACTTAAAGCATGCTGGTCACACACTGTTATTAGCTTAATCGTCCATTACTGAGAGGTGTCTCACCCTATCATACAAACTGTCTTTTCAGGTCCTTATCGAGGTTGAGATTAGCAAGGATTGGGGCAGGGTAACGATTTGTTTTTGAGTGAGCATCTCCACGAACTCGATTTTGTAGGTTATGTTACAGGTTTTTAGAACTTGTAAAATGTTGTAAGACTTGAGGATGCGTCGAGTATCATACAGTATTGTATATGGATGTTGGAATAGTTGTATGTATCTATCAGGCAGTTAGAACTCTGGTAATAGTTTGATGGATGTTTATGTTTTCCGCTGCATATATATCTGTTGAGAAGTATATCAGGTACACAGATGTCACTGCAGTAACACCCGAGCCGTAAGTTGGGACCGGGGCGTTACAGGAAAGACATGTTAGGTTGGTAGCAAAAGCTTTAAACACTAGTCCATGTCTATGATAGGATACATAATTTGACAGTGGATGTTTAGTGCATGTTTGAACCCCCTTCCTAATAGCAATAGGCATATCAAGCTCACTGTACAAATCTAAAGTTGAGTTTGTACCTTCAGATATACTTTCCTTCTATTGCATCCAAGGGATCTTGTGAGGAATGAATAGATTCAGTTGTGCCTGGTTCTTTGTCTGGTATTGATAGTGTGTTTCTCCTCTGGTATGTCAAAAACTCTGCTATTTTTGGCAAATTAGAAGAGTTAGTCTCCTACACGGTAGTTGTGGGTTCAGGTTCAAGTTGCGAAGTGTCTAGTGGTAGGATGTCTCCAGGTGCACGTTTTAGTTGCAAGAGATCAGGCTGCAAGTCAGGGTGGTCAAGTTGTTCAGGCCGCAGGTCAAGGTGTTCAGGTTACAGGTGGTCACGCTATTCAGGCTACAGGTCAAGGTGTTCTATGATAGCTTCATATTCCTACACTTCAGTAGGCGTAGCAATTGGCAAGAAGACTTGATCTAGACCTTGATTAGGACTCCATAACTGCTCGAGATTAACCCTATTCTCCCCTTGCTAAGCAGTAGGGAGGTAAAATAGGACCAACTCGTGGAAGGTCTACTAATAAACAACTTACGAGTCTGTGGACAATAACACTTGTACCCTTTGTCAAACATTGAGTACCCAAGGAAAATACACTTTGTTGCACAAGGTTCTAATTTACTAACATGGTTTTAAATCACGGTAGCAAGTAGCATAACATAACGATAAGGGGTGTAACGGGAAGCGGGAGTAGCGGATGTTACATAATGGGAAGCGAGTGTAACAACCGTGAATTTTTTTGAAGCACACACAACCTTGTGCATATTAGTGTACTTGCATGTTTTTAAGCTTTTAGCCCGTCTTAGAAGCAATTTTAGTGTATTTTGGATCCTTTACTTCGAGAAACTAAGTTATTTGGTAAGAGCAACAAGTTTACATTTATTTCAAACCACCATTGATAGAAAAATTACATGTGTGTGCGTATTTATACTTCTCATCGTTCTTATCTGTGACAAATTCTTATGTGTGCTAAATTAATATAAATATCACATTACTAATATTATCAAAATAAAATATTTTCCTAACAAGTTAGAATTTTCAAATTGTTAATTAATGCATCTCTTGTGACTATTTAAAGAAATAGTAAATTTTGTATCATTGTCATCCTCATTATAATCTTTTTCCCCCTCACCACATGGTATATTGAGAATGATTTATGAAAGAGAAGGAAAAAAGTGAGAAGAAAAAGTAAAAAATAAAAAGAAAATTTTGGTGTAACGGTCCTATAGCGGTTGCGTAACAGTCATAGCAGTCTTTACGCAACGGTCGCGGTCCATAACGGCCGTACAGCCGTGGTTTTTCTTCCCACCCATTTCGCAATGTGTAACGGTATCAGTAACCCAAAAAACCGTTACGTAACACTGTTGTGTAACTGTCACAACCGTCATTTAAAACCATGCTTACTAATATTGCTTGACACATTCTGAACAAAGGTATCACACCCGAAAACACGTAGTGAGAGATCATAATAGAATTTAACCATGGGGTAAATAACTTTGAGTTTGTCCAATGGAGATTCAAAGTCTAAAACTCTAGAAGGTATCCTATTAATAAGAAAGGTAGCCGTTAAGAGCGCATCACCCCAAAAATGCTTAGGATCATTATGATTAAAGAGTAAGTTGCGAGTGACATCTAGAAGGTGCCGGTTTTTTCTTTCCACCAGACCATTTTTGAGGATAGGTGTGTGCACGCGACATATGGTGAATAATGTCTTTTTCAGTAAAGAATGTTTTGAAGTCATTATTGACATATTCTCTACCTTGGTCACTATAAAGTATTCTGATTTTTGTGTCAAAGAGATTTTGGATCATGTTGTAAAAAATACCAACAGTGAAAAAACCTCAGATTTGTCACGCATCAAATACACCCACATATGTCTTTGCTCAGCTATGAATGTTACAAACCAACAATGACCAAAGACAGAAGATATGCGACAAGGTCCCCACACATCTGAATGAATAACTGAAAAAAGAGTAGATGCTTTATTAGTACTTGAAGGATAAGACACTCGATGATGTTTAGCTAATTCACAATTAGAACAATGAAACTGGCATACATCAGAGGAATTTATAAGGCTAGTAAACATTTTACTAAGAACAAGAAAAGATGGATGACCAAGTCTCATATGCCACAGCCAAGCTTTAGGAGGATCACCAGGTCGTTGCATTCCATGAAAACTTGTGGATCGTATCAGCTGTTGGTGCCTGTTGTGCATCTTCACTAGGTACAACCCATTTTCTTCCTCACCTAGACCACTCTTTTGTATTGAGGTTAGATCCTGAAGAAAACAACCAAATTCAAAAAAACACACTAAACAGTTAAGTTGCCTACATAACTTTTGAACAGAGATTAGGTTTGCTAATAGTTGAGGCACATGCAGAACATTAGGTAATGTCAGTTTCCCTCGAAGATGAACTATTCCTTTTCCTGCAAATATTGATGCTGAATCATCATCAAATTCAACTTTATGGTTACCAGGGCTAGGTTTATATGAAATAAAAACAGAATTGTTTCTTGTCACATGGTCTGAAGCACTTGAATCAACAATCCACATGTTACAGTTATTTGAAGTAGTAGAGAGAGCAGAGGAAGTTTTACCACCCCCTGTGGAGCTAGCAGTCTTGGCACGGATTTCTAGTAACTGCATTAGTTCTGCAAGCTGCTTGTTGGTAAAAGCTGACTCAGTCTCCTTCTGTTGTTGAGCACCTTCAGCCATATGTGCTTTACTCACCTTTTTACCTTTATCTCTATTAGCTCCTAGTCTTCCATGTATCTCCCAACAAGTATCAATATTATGCCTCCATTTATTGCATTGGTCACACCAGAGATTATCCTTGTCGTCCCCTTTCTTCCTCTTATTTGGAGGTCTACGATCTTTGTTGACTACCATAGCCATGGATTCTCCACTCCGATCCTTAGTCATGGCCTTTCTTCTACTCTCTTCACTTCGTACCATTGGAAAAGCTTCAATAAGGGAAGGTAAAGGAGTTCTACTAATCACCATTGAGCACACATTATAAAATTCAAATCGTAAACCAACCAAGAATTTAGACGTCCTACCCTTCTCCATAAGGCGAGTAACTCTAATTGGTACATGAGAATTCTCAAGTTATAAATTTTGATAATAATCCAATTCCATCCATAATCCCTTTAGAGTACTGAAATAGGAGTTAACATCTAAATCACCTTATTTAGTGTCTCGGATCTGATTCTCCAACTCATTGAACCATCATTACCTCCACTTGAAAATTCCTCTTTCATAGCTGCCCATAGATCGCTTGCCTTCTCCATGAATAGGCAGTTACGACCAATGTTTGGCTGCATAGTGTTGATCAACCAAGCCAACACCTGTGAGTTCTCATCTTCCCATCTATATGTTGCAGCTTCATCTTCTTCTGGCCGCTTCTTAGAGTCATCTAAATATCCCAACTTGCTCTTCCCTCTGACGGTCATCTTGACTAATTGTGCCCAATTGACATAATTGGTGGAGTTGGATTGATCATGCTGGCTGTTGAATTGCATATCTGACACAAGATGTTTACTGTCAACAGACATGATGATTTGTGAGGTCTGGTGTAGGTGGGTACTGTCAACAGACATGATGATTTGTGAGGTCTGGTGCAGGTGGGTAAGGACATGCGGCAGCTATGGTTTTGCTTGAGAAAGGGGCGGCGGCTGAACTTCTTTCTCAGCCTAAGAGGGTGGCAGCTGAACATCATGGCTGGACTTCTTTCTCGGCCTGATAGGGTGGCAGCTGAACCTCTTCCTCGGCCTGAGTACATGTGCTCGATAAGATGAAGGTGGCTAGGGTTTTCCCAGGGATGGAATGTGCGGCTAGGGTTTTTTCAGGACTATGAGGCTAGGGTCTTAAGAATCATAGGCTCTAATACCAAGTAGAAAAAACTAACGAATGACGTTTTGTATTATGATGTGAATAATGTCATTATATACTGCTGCTTTTATACATAAAGTCAAGTGCCTATAGATAAAAAGAAATTAACTCACACTCTATACAATTAATTCTAGGAAATTATAGCTAATAAGGCAAGTCTAATTTAGGACACACTAATTGTGATTCTCGGCACACTCTATACTTAGAGTTGCTAAAAGTGGTAGCCTTCCATATGCAGCAGATCTTCAACAATATGCATGTCATTTAGAATTGATTTTGGAAATTTATATCGAATCTTACTATTCAATTTGATTCTCGATTCCCAAAATTGGAATTTTGATTCATGATTCAAATCTCGATTTGACAACTATGAACCACACTAAGTTTTTCAAACCACGCTACACTCAGGAAAACTACTCAAGACCATAAATGGCCTTCTGCAACCTACATACTTGATCCTCCTCCCCCTTAGCAACATACCCAATAGAGTTGCCCCAGTATACCTCTTCGTGCAAATCTCCATACACGGACATTCTTCACATCCAACTGGTATAAAGGCCAATCAAAGACCATAAATGGCCTTATGCAACCTACATACTTACCATCCTCCCCCTAAGCAACATGCCCAAGAGGCTGCTCCATGTGTACCTTTCCATGCAAGTCTCCATACAAGAAGGCATTCTTCAAATCCAATTGTATAAGGGCCAATTAAAATTAACTACCAAAGAGACCAATACACAAAAATAACTTAATCATGCAACCATGGCTATCAAAATCCCGATCCAAATTGTGCGATTCAATGATCCTACAATCCATACTTGCCTAATCGATCCGGATCTTAAGTAGAATCTTAATAAAGTAGGATCCCAGTAGGATCTTATCTAGAACCTTATGATCTTAGGATCTCGATCCTATTGATCCTACTTTTGCAATGGAATATAGATTTTTCCTATTTAGGAATTTAATGAAAAAGGCCCAATATATATTTTTATTGGCCCAAACACTTTACTTTTTCAATAGACACAAAATTTGGTCTAGTTGGCTAAATGCATCAAAATTAGGGCAACATAACTAGCATGTTCTAGGATTTGCTCAATCCAAGTCAAGAGAGCAACTGAGCATCTCTTGAAAGCTCTCTTCCTCAAAATTGAAAGCTCTCTAGGAGCTCAGAGTTCTTGATAGACAGATCCTAGGTTGTCTATCAGTAGACTTGGGTGTTCCTTCTTCTAGCAACAGTAGAGATCCACTAATAGCTTTGAGATCAGCAAAGAGCTTCAACAAATAGGGAGTTGCACAGTCAGGCTGAGAGCTTAAAGTTGCAGGCCTATGGCAGTTACGCGTTATCTTTGTAGTTTTTTTCACTTTCTTCCTTTTTTGTTTCCCCTATTATTGACAAGCCATAGACCTATCTTTTTTTCCCAAAGCAAAGAGCATATAGCTTTCTTTTTCCTCTTTTTTCTTTGCAACTAACAAAAATTTCTTCCTCTTCCTTCTTTTTTTAACTTCTTCTCCTTCTTCTTCTTACGGTCTGATGACAAAACCGCAGAAACTAAGAAATTTACATCAGTTCATTGAAAAATATTAGCAATTTCTTCTTCCTTCTTCTCTTCATTCTTTTTGTTTTTCTTTTTAATTATAATTATAAAATAGATAATCTAGCAATAGCCTGTCCTTTGCAAAGCACTTTGAAATCCAAGCTACTTAGATTTTTTTTTTTTTCAGGTTCAAAAATGTTGAAGGAAAAACTTGCTAGGTGCTAGCTAGCAAGCTAGCAACATTCCTAAAATTTGCTTTAATTTCTTGAACTTACTACCAAGTTTTTAGGATTATTTTATTAAGAGATGTCATAAATTGCCAAAAGATATAAATTTTTAATTTATTTTACATTATAAGTAGAATCTTACAATCCACGATCCGATCTTACAATCCAATCCTGCAACCCTCCCAACAATCCTATGTAGGATCCCGATTATAAAAACCTTGCATGCAACAAGAGAGAAGGTCTCAAAATAATCAATATCATATTTTTAGGTGTACTCTTATGCAACAAATCGAACCTTAAGCCGTTCGATACAGCCGTTAGGAAGGTATTTGATGTTGTAGACTTAACGACGCCAAACCAACTCCTTACCAAAGTAAAATCCACCAAGCCCCATGCCCCTAGAGTGGTCAAAGCATCCACTATAGATTCATTGCATCCTTCCACACAAGGTTAGCAAGCACTTCAACATGTGAGGAAGGGATAGAAATAGAGGACATAGACAAAGCAAAAAATGCATAGGACTAGGAAGGTGAATAACTAGAACATAATGAGGATAAGCAACTAAATACTGCTGAGCACGTGTTTGAGTAACTTTTTGGTAAGCAATGGGAAAATCCAAGCACCTTACATGGACCTCCAGAACCAAAAGTCAAAATAGTGATTGGTAGAAGAGGCAGCTACATGGTGTTAGTGATGTTTGTGCCTACTTTCCGTCATTCAAAAACAACCCTTGATTATTTCTCTAGGTCAGCAACTAATGGATTCAAAAGACTAGAACATTTCTCAGAAGGGATAAGGTAGGAAAATGAGGATCAACACACGAGGGCGGGACCATAAGTCGTCAATGGGCTAAAAAAAAGATTCAACCAAAGAGGACATGGCACTAGAGAAATAAGGTGTCCCCTCAAAAAAGGTACTAACATATTTACAGCAAGTGGGAATTATAATATCTATCTAGTCCCCTCAAAAAAGGTGACATAGTCACTAACAAATTTACAGCAAGTGGGAATCATAATATCTATATATTTTGTCGAGTATCCTACAAAGATACATTTAATAGCACAAGGAGAGAATTTTTCTCAACCAGTATGAGAAACATGAACAAAACATGTGCACCCAAAAACACAAGGCACTACAGAGAGCATGGGTAACACTAGAAGGCATCTCATTAAGTAGGAACAAGAAGAGCATCAGTCCAAAATTTTTTAAGAACATGCATACGAAGGAGCAAAGACCATGTTGTGCAAAGTAAATGTCTATTTTTTTTTTTCATTTAGCTATTCAATTGGAATGTATAAAAGATGCTTGATGAATAATCACTTTGGCCAAGCAAAAAGACTAAAGCTCATTTTGAACAAACTCTTAGCATTATCAAATCAAAAAATTTGAATATCACTGCTAAATTAAGTTTTTATTTCCACTTACAATTGAGTAAATACACTCAAAAATACAAACTTGACTCTTAACAAATAGATCCTGGTCATGCACACAAAATCATCCATAAAAGACATCATATATTAATGACCAATCAAATTCTTAACTCTACATGGACCCAAAATATATATATATATATATATATATAACAATAATTACTACAAGACTTTAAATGGAAAAGATGTTCTAATATGCTTCCATAACTGATGAGAAGAACACATACAAAAAGATGCATTTTTTTAAGGGACGGATGACCCAAACGAGCATGCCAATGCTCTAGAGAAACACCATGACTACAAATTATGGAAGTTGTATGACAAGAACTGGATCTACCACCATATCGAAATAGTACAGGCCATCTTTCTCAAGCCTTCCATCAATTCTCTTCTTCATCTAGAGATCATGCACTAATGAGAAGAAAAGAAGGTTACAAAATAATTATAAGATTTAATTAATTGACTAACTCATAACAAGTTCAACGGAAATTTCAGAAACATATAATACACGCGAAGAGGATAGAAGGAAGCAAAGGAACATTGCAGGCTTGCAGCAACCAGAAACTAGTGTAGACAAACCATCAACAAGAGTAACCTTAAGAGTACAAAGTAGGGACTAAAATAAATTAAGACTACCTTTCATATTGGCAGCACCAGGATCAATAACCCAAGTGAGGAGGATGAAGAGCCAAGAAGCCCAACTATACCTCAATGGGCCGCAGTAGCACTAATGTAGAAGAATGGGTTGGAGTCGTTGAACCATGCAACAAGATTGTTATACTCCTTTAAGAGGGGTGGCCAAGTGCACTTGAAGTGTGGATAGTAACCCTCGATAAGAGAGTTTTAGGGGCCCAAGTCAATTTGCCATGAAGATCCCAACAACACGGTTAGAGGTGGTCCTAACCATGCCTAACCTATCACGAAAGAAGCTCGAGAAGACGACTAAATTCAATCTTTGGTGATCCATAGGATTGAAGCATATGCTTCATTCATGGATGGTCTGGATTCATCAACAAGAATATAATCATGCAAGGGTTGAAGCTCATGACTCAACCCAAATAGAAACCTGGCAATCAAAAACTCTTCCTATTTCCTCTTAGTCATCCGAATGTCGGAACTAGCTAGTTGATATATTGAGTTCCTCCCAAATACCCAGTACTAAAATACTCAATGATGGACCTACCTTCTTGGTATTTGCAAAACTTCTCATACAAGTCAAAAACTCAAGTTTGATTTTTATGTTCGTGAGAAGCTTTCACAAAATCATTTGGACTTGTCTGTTCTATGGAAGACCGAATTTGCAACAATTCACAGCTCCATGCTATTCCACAACCACACAAGCAATATGCCATTCTCTTTCACCCAATATTCATCATCCTTAGAGTCTAGTGACGGAGGAAATACAGCAAACACTTGGACTTCCATTTTGCATTGATACACAGACACTGAGACTACAAGAAGTAGTTGGAGGACCAACCAATTTGATGGCTGTGATATGTGTGTTAACCACATCAGCCAAAGCTCTCTCTACATAGGCCATCACAACCACCACAAACACAACAGGAATGAACAACACACAGCAAAAAAGCAGAATCAGGCAGCAAATACAAGCACAGAACAGGGCTCCAGATCTTCAATGAACCAGAACCTCAACAAGAAGTTACAACCACAAAACTAAGTTTTGCAGTATCCTAGGAGGAATCACAGACATAAACAGTCTCTCAGTCATCCTGTCAAAGTTGGTTTTGATCACAGAACAGAGCAGACCACACTCTGGCTGCTTGGAACAGGGCAGACCACAATGATGCACCGAGACACTTAAAACAGCAGCATAGGCACTTAATAACCTGGCAGCAGCTAGAAGGATAGGTAGGCATGGAAAGAACAACCACGACATCATAACTTTATCATCAGTCGACGAACAGTCCTAGGAAACAACAGAACAGCAACAGCAGTCTGCTAGAAACAGTAGGGTGCTGCCTTTACATGAGCAATCTACCACAAGCCACACAACACTGACAAGGGTGGCTCACAGATGAGAGGAGAAGGATATGAAACCCTAAACAACTCTCAAACCAGGGGAAAAAAAAACTACGTTAAGAGTGGGTCGACAAGGGAGAGAAAAGGAGAGGAAGAGAATGGCTGTAACTGCATCAGATTCTGAGAATCTGCTCAGATACCATGTCGTAAATCTGAAATAAATTGAAGATTCAATGAAGACACTGCAGCACTTAGGGTTAGAGATGGAGAAGAGAATAAGAAGAGAGCCTAGCCATAGTTTTCTGAAGCATACATACAACTCCAGGCCTGCCCTTTTGTATAGTAATAATAAATAAATACTTAAGCACAAAAATAACCCCACTCACTCAAACTAATTAATAAAATATGACATTATCTTCTGACAGTAAGTAACACACAATCATTATACTAAAGCATATTGTTAAGGCCTGATGTACATTGCTGGCCCACAACCTAACAGCTTATGCTTTTAGGTAAAGTGGTAGTATCAAAGCCAAGTTTCCAGGAGGTCCTAGGCTCAAGTCTTGTCACCCGTGTTTATCATCTATTTGTTAAGAACTATCTTATTCCCTGTAATGTGTGTTGTTTATTGTTTGTTTATCTCTCCACATGCTGTCACGCTGCACATGCAGGGAAGTGTTAACCCCTAATATACATTGTTGAATCATAACGTAACAGCTTGAGCTTTTAGGGTAAAGTGGTATTCTCACACATAATATAACGACATACAAGATAATAAAGAAAATAGTGTTTAAACCGACCATAAGGATGCGTATCTCGTCAAGAAGCGTGTGCCCCCTTTCCTGTGCTTGTCTAGCAGCTGTCTCAACAGAAATTACAATGTCACCCAACATAAGCTGCAAAATAAAAAAGCACGTCATGTTATCAATTGTTTGTCACTCACAATAGACATTTGGTAGACTGATTGTGTTCTTACAATTGGAAGCTTGAGTTCAGGGATGTGTTGGGACATGGAAAGCACATCAGTAGCATGATCCTCATCCCTCCAATCTATGTTAAGCTTGCGAATAAACTCATCATTGCAAAGAAGTAAAGACAACTCAACATTTTCAAACCCACCAATATCATTGATAGTTGTATCTCTTGTTTTGTACTTTGAATCTTTTATACTGTCAAATGCTAACTTCATTGCCATTGGTACATTAAGACGGAGCATTTCTGCGATATTCTGCAACATGCACAAAACATTTTACAGCCAAAAATTAATAGAGGGGAGTTTCCATATCTCTCTTTTTAATGGAGAAAGATGAGAGAATTAAGCTTACAGAACTACTAAAAGAACAAGCAATTTGGAGTCTATCCAGGTTCCATTAGTTGTCTTCCTTGGAAGAAACTAAAGTTCAAAAGTTTAGAACTCAATCAACATGGTAGGGCACGGTACAGGTGCACAATGGGATAAAGTACTTAGCTTGGTAATGTGATACATGGGATCTACACTTGCTTAGTTCCTATTTTGGGCTGTGGTGCCTTTTGAAGAACTCACTAAGTCACTAAGTACATATTTAAAGTGGCATAAAGGAAGATTGCATTAATTGAATGTAATTAGATGGCTTATTTTTTCTTATTGTTATTTTATTTTTTAGTTCATTTTCCTTCCGTTTCCTCATTTTATTCATTTATTTATTTTTTGCATGAGAAAAATATATTAACAGAGAACAAGCAAGGAAGAATGAGAGGAGAACAAGATGTGCGCCTTAAGCAAAATCAAAAATTTAGAGAATTACAATACAAAAGCTGCTTCCAATCCCTTTCAAGGCTGAACAGAAACAAACTCTAAAAAAACCCAAAGGAATAAGCCAGCAAGAAGCCAAGCACACAGCTCTATCCCATAACAAACTAGGAGAGGTTGTGTGATCCTTGAAGGTTCCTGCATTCCTGTCAATACAAAGGCTTCAAAAGATAGGAAAAAACTGCACTCTGCCACAAAAGTTCTTCCCCACCTACTCGTGCCAAAACCCAAATGTCTCTCAAGCAAGAAGTCTCCCCTACGGAAGCACCACCCAAGCTTCACCAAAACAAGAAACCAAAGCACTCCAAAGATGGGTTACCACCTGCCTTCTGATAATGAAGGAAAAGGTGTGTGCTCGTTTCATTGGACTCCCTAAATCAGGACTAAGAAACTCGCAGGGGCTTCTATTCTGCAACAAATCATGCATATAATTCAATTGACAGTCCAGATAAAGGTCTGACTGATCATAAAAGGAACCTCTGCCTTCCAAATGAAGTAGCTCCAAGGGAAGAAATTGGGGAAAACGTTTTTAAGAGGTAAAAGGGGAAAGATATTGTAGAAAAGAGACCTGATGAATCACCCTCCCAAACCCTCAGATCACCCCTACTGGAAGGAACAAAAAACAATCCAAGGCATTAGCAAGGTCGTGAGCTCATCAACCTATCTTTCATTGAGATTACCAAAAAAAATGGAAATCCCAAGAGAACCCCCATCCCCAGGGGGAAGAAATGAAAGAGCTGATAGGTGCACTATGAGAAGTAGAAAGCTTGATCAGCTGAGGAACTATCAACTCCAAAGAGCTCTCAGCCACCCAAATATCCTCCCAGAACTGAACCTGTAGCCAACTTGCCATCATCCACTCTGAAACGGGTGAGAGGAAAGAATAGACAAGCAACTTGGGAAACAAACATCCCGGACTTGCATGAGAAACAATGCCACTTTCATTAGCATCCCATCCATTACAATAAACCTCATAAGCAGAACCATGTTAACCTTGTGCCAAAGGGAATTAACCTCCAAGCAGAACCTCCACAACCATTACCAATTAGCGAGATGCTTCTAGAAACCATGTTACCAAGCCCCAGCTCCTCTTCAAATTTAGGCCTTCTAACCACCTCTAAGCTAGCAAAGCTGAATATAAAGTACCATGAATTAGGAGCATCGCCCTGGATTACATTTAAGGGTTAGGACAAGGATCCAAGTAATCATTGTAAAACTTGTGTCCCAAGACCCAACAACCACACTTCAGAGTTGGGGCTTCTTGCAATTAAATTCCCCAAACCTACTTGAATTTCCCTAAGTTTAACTCATGCATTGAGTGCCAAAGTTCAATAAAGAATTGCAGTTCTTGCTTTCTTTCTTAAAGTATATTGGAAGGGAAAAAGATGCAAAAAAGTTATGTCAGGTAATGGAGATACTTTAAGTATTCCATTAGTTATGTATCAACGTTCCAACAAAAAGACTTGTATGCATCAAAAACCATAAGTTAAACAGGATAAATGCATTAAAAAGGGACAAATTTTAGCCAACGGTGCTGCTGGATTTGTGTGGTGTTTCTAGGATTTTTTTGTCTTTTATTGGAGAGAGATACTTAGATATTTAAGGTTCAACATTTGCCTTTGCATCTGCTTTGGGGGAAGATTGAATTCCTTCCTCATGGGCTTATGCTTCCAAAGCTTTTTAAGGGATTTTTTTTTTTTATATTTGAAACATGATTAGAAAGCTTTGTTGTATTGTTTTGTTTTTCTTTTTTTATTGCCTTTTTTTTTGTGAGAAGGAGGATGTCTAATTCTCATATGTTATTTTATTTTCTTTCACTTCTCGCAAATAAAATATACCTTTTGTTTTAAAATTCAAAAAAAAAAAAATCAAAGTTCTAAAGCTTGAACTCGATTCCTAAATCCATGAAGGAAGAGCTCATTGCAAGACTTTGGCTCTAATTAAAGTAGTATTAAATCACTCTTAACTGACATAGATTTAAAGCTACTTAAGCTAGTTTTCCATAAAAACTATAGCAAACATTTTTTTTAGATAAAAAAAAAATTTTCATTAAAAGCTAAATAAAAAAAAAAAGATGGAGCATAAGACATCATCCGAAAATCAAGTAATTACAACAGAACAGCCTTCCAGCCCCTCGAAAATTCAACAGCGATATCCCTCCAAAAATACCAAAAAGGGTGTGCACAGAAAGAAGCAAGAAAATTAACTCTAACCCAAAGTGAAAATGGAGAAGTCATCTCATCCTTGAAAATTCTCACATTCCTCTAAAGCCATAGAGTCCAGAAAATAGCTTACACTGCACAAGCCCATAAAGCCCTCCTTTTCTACTTCCCCCAAAACCCTGAAATCTTACTAGCAAGAAAATCATGCACATTTTGCAGAACCACCTGTGCTTCTCCAAAATTTGGAAGAAGAGCATTTTAAAAAAGTCTCGCCATCCAACAATGAAGAAAAAGGTGTGCATTTGTCTCATTTGACTCAAGGCACAACATTCAGATATCTAGGCTGAGGGTCTTGCAAGGTCTCCTTACCTATAACAAGTCATTCTTGTTAATCTAAGAGTCAAGCGACTGAATGGAAGGGAGTAGAAGGTTTCAGGAGATAAATGGAGTAAGACCTAAAAGAAAAGAGCCCCAAACAATTCCCTAGCCAAACCCGAGCATCTCCCCTCGTGTTAGGAATAAAAGAGTCCAAGAACTGGTGTGTCATGAAGAGTAGATAATCTAAAAAGGAAAGGCACTAACAGCTGCAAGACTGCAACAGAACCTCTCCCACCCAAATATTCGCAACATCCTTTAGTATTTCACCCATTCCAATGAATTCCATATCTTACTTTTAATAACAGGGGTTCTAGGGAATTATAACCTCTACGAAAAACTTCCATAACCATTTTTCAATTAAGGATATGGACTTAGATACCACATTACCAAGCCGCAACCCCAACCCCCACCCCCCAACTTAGGTCTCCTAACCACATCCCACCTATTAGATGATCCCTTTTATCCTCCCCTAGACCAGGAAAGTCTCTCATAATACACTTCAAAGTCCCCACAACACTCACAGAACTCTAAAAGGAGATAAAAAATAAATGGGACTATCAAAAAGGAAATTTCTAGTAAGAGTAATCAGACCCCCTAACAAAAACTAAGCCTCTTCCAGTCTTGCAATCCTCCACACGCTCTCAAGCACCGGATCCCCCAAAAGGCTGTAGGCATAGGTTTACTCTTTAAAGGAAGACTTATATATGATAAAAGCCAAGCTAATGAATCACAATCAGCTAGAGTCCCGAAACCCTCTAAGTCATCATTATACAAATTAAAGCCAGCTGCCCCGCTTTTGGACCAATTAATCTTTAACCTCAAAATATCCTTTAAAAATCTAAACAAAACATAGGCCTTATAAAATTTCCCAACACTATTTCCATGAAAAAAATGGTACCATCCTTAGACTCAAGATACTCCACCTCTCCCTCCCAAATGATAAACCCATGATCAGCCCTAAGCATGTGAAAATTATCCTACTCAACCATTCAATCACCAATGTAAACAAAGAGGGAGACAAGGGAATTCTATTTATCAGACCAAATAAAATAGATGTAGACCCCAATAGCCATTTTTTCTAGGGGAAAAAAAAAAAATTGAACTCCCCTTGCCTAAACCCTTGAGAAACCCTAAACAAATCTCTAGGCTACCCCATCATCAACATATTAGTTGAACTAAGGCACCCTCTTATCCAATTCTTCAGCGCTACCCCAAAACCCATCTTCCAAATCATATTATTTGGAAAGCCCCAATTCACCATGTCACATATCATACACCTTTTCAAATCCAATTTAAAAACCACACCCTTTTGAGCCCTCGTTCCCACATCCCCAAGCTCCTCATTTGCCACTACAGCTGCAAATGAATTTCTTGTCTTCTTTAATAAAAGAATAATGAGCCAACATCAATATATCCCCTAGAACCTCCCTAAGCATCTTGGGCGATACCTTAATTAAAACCTTGTAAATACTCATCATCATATTAATAGGCCTAAAGCCCTTCGCCCTCCTAGACTTCTTCTTCCTAGGAATATGGACTATAAAGGTGAGTACACATTATTTCCTTCAACCACATAACAATCAAACTCCTCAAAAAACATCATGATATCTTTTTCTAACACCTCCTAACTATCCTAAAAAGATAAAGCCATCAAAAAACCATGTAAATTTTTATCCACATATCTAGATTGCCCTCATAACTTCCTCAACTTCAAAATGCCACTCTAACCAACTAGCAATATCTACCCCTATGGGGCTCCAATCAAAACCCTCCAACATCAACCCATTCTTGTACCCATATGCCATAACACTAAGCTTTTCCTATAATTGATAGTTGAACATCTACCCTTAAAACTAATCAAAAGATTTCTATACTAGGGCATAGTGGCTAGCAAAATGGTAAACAAGAAGGATGCTACAAGTGTACAAGAAATTTTCAACTAACAAGAGAATAACAAGAAGAGAGACAAATATATTCAATCTAAATGCACTTAGATCAAAAAGTATGCATTCTTTTGCAATGTTTGTTTTTGTTTTTGTTGAAATATCCAGGCCAACAGTTGTCCTTTTAATATTATAAAAAAAAAAAAATTCCACTTATTTTGGTTGCTTCATGAGTAAAATCATATCATGTCCAAGCCATATTGACAAGAAAAATGGTTTTAGGCAATGATAAGGAGGTTATGTCTTAACTCGAAGCTCACAAGTCAAGTCATGGAAACAGCCTCTCCAATGTACAGGTAATGCTGCATATATCTTGCTCTTTGCAGACCCATAATTTGGTTTGAAAACCTTGTGTACAGAGTGTTACAAAGAAACAAAGAGTATGTAACATTTTTTTTTCCCTTTGTACACCCCTGTCCTCCATTATCCTTCACAAAAAATAATAAATTAATCTTAATCAGTCGATTTGTAAATTACAATATCAACATAAAATCTAATCTGCACCATACTGATTCCAATTTCCCACATTGTGAGTGAAACAAAAACCATCCACTTTCTTCACACTTAAACAAAAGCACACAAAATTTGCAACCAAGATTGTGTATTGACTCCTACCATTATTGATTATAACTCGGTTATCATGGTTTCAACAGACAATTAAAAAATTATAACTATTATGCATTTCTACACAATCAATGCAGACATGAAAAGGAACCCACAAACAACCTCACCCTTCAGATGCTAAAACAGATGCAACATATATCTTGCATCCAAGGCAACATCTAATCCATTTCCAATAAACAATAATCTTCAAAATCACACATTGCAGTCAAAACATGAATAAAATCATTCATGCATATAGTCATACATACATAAATACGATATACATACACATACATACATGTATATATATATATATATATATATATATATAGAGAGAGAGAGAGAGAGACCAATATTTCGGGATCATCAGGCAGCTGTTCTTCAATACAAATATTAACATTGAGCTCCAATTCCTTCTCCTTCTTCTTGGCTGGTCGCCGCCTCACCCTCCGATACCCTCTCTCCGCCGCAAAGACAGGACCAATCCGTCTCGAGAAGCCCCAATCTTCGCGGGCCCGAACACCGTGAAATCTCCCGCCAAACAATGCTGAGTTCACAGGCGACGAAGAAGGACAAGAATAAGAAGCTACAAAAGCCAAATGGGAACGATGGGAGAAGTGGTAGGTGGCGTCCGAGAGCGCCTTCAGCCGGAAAGGGGTGGTGCGTGGGGTGACACGCACCATGAGGGTCAATGTGGAAGAGGACGAAAATGGGTAGAGGGCACGGCAGAGAGAAGAGAAACGAGGATGCATTCAGGTCGGCAGTTTAGCTTTGAAGAGGTGGGTAAGGTTGAGTTTGGCCGTTGTTACTATCTTTGCGTGCTGAGGACGGAGGAGTTCGTGACAGTGACGCCGACTCAGCAGACCCACATTGCTCCGCCGAGGGTATCCTTGTACGGTGAATGCAAGGCTTAGTTACTTATTTTTTAAAAAAATTTATATAGTTGACCTTATAAAATATTGGAGAAAAGACACAACACCATCATGAGTTTTGATAGAAAGAAAAGTCCCATGAGGTTTTCAAAAATATTATAAATCTCTTTTAAAATTTTAAAAATATCATAATTTTTTCAAATTTTTTGAAAAAATACATACTTTCCCAAAAAAAATTTTCTTTTTATAAATACAATTATATCCTTCTAATTACACTACTCACTAGCCAAATCTTCTTTTACGATTATCTAACAAAATTATATTTGTCAAATAAATCTTCAAGTAGGATTTATTATAATATGTGCTGGTGCTCCTTAAATCGAATCTTTTTCAACTCCTCCTTTGCAATAGAATTGTTTTATTTTGTTGCATCCAATTCACTAATGAGTAGGGTATCTTCGTTGTGATAAGGAGCATAAGTGCCAGATAAATTGAACACTTGCCCCCCACCCCCTATCTATGTCATTTTCCTTTTCTAACAAAATGTCTAGCTCACTACAAAAACTAACCAAATTGCCACTGCATTGCAATGATTTTTTGGTGAAATTTATATAACAAAGTTTTATGTAATATCTATTTTTATTTGTTTATATATTCGTTAAAGATGCATATAGAAAAGGAAAGGTAGAGATAAATATATAAAATAGAAGAGATGGTCATTTGCATCAAGCTTAATCTTCTTGTTTGCTTGCATCAAGCTTAATCTTCTTGTTTGCTTGCTTTGTGTGCTTGCCTTGAAAGCACACACTATAATGAGTAAAATGATTTTCCCTGGGTTTAGTTTAATTTTCTCTTATGTGTTCTATATTTGATTGTTGTTATGGTTGTTATGACATCTTCATTTTTGCTAGAATTTAGTATGCAGTTTTAGAATGCATTTTTTCGAATTTAACAAAATGTTCCACATTCTATACACCAAAATAGCTACATTCAATGTTTTGCTACAAGTGATTATTTTTTCTTGTTGAAATTCTCTATTTTAAGTGAGACTTGTATTCAAATATACTTGCACTTCATTTGGAAAGAGAACCTAGAGTACTATAATTTGACAAAATTTTGGATTGACTTGATATGCATTTTATTGTCAAGGGGAAGATGCATGATAACGTTCCATGAGCAAATTATAGCTATTGATTTTACTGAGAAATAATAGAAATGGTGTAATCTCAAGAAAGGGATGAATTAGAGATTTAAAAAATTTAGGTTGTTTTTTCTCTAATTTCAAACCACGACCAGTATATTGCAACTTAAGGTCTTTCTATACAATCTTAAATATAAATATCAATATATGCAAATATTTAAATCATGCACAACATTTGCAATAAATCAAATATAAACATACATGTGTTGGAAAGATAAATAGTAAAAGGAGAGAGAGAATGACGTTGGAATTTTTAACGAGGTTCAGCAAATCTCACATACGTCCTCGCCTTGGGCAAAACCCCCAAGGATTTCACTATCCGCTTCTTAACAGGGCGAAACTCCCCCTACATCCACTTCTTCACAGGGCGAAACTACCCTTTCTCCAGACAATACCCCATGTCCAGTCCGCTACTTCTAGGCGCAGTTGCCTCTCCAGGCAATACCCCGCGTCTAGTACTCCTTACAGGATGGAGCCCTCCTTTACAATTAAAAATAATTTTTTTTGTACAAATAAGTGCTTCTCCATAAGCAAAGATGTACAAATGAAATCTATATGTACTCTCAAATTATTTATGAAATGAAGTTCGATAGAATATATGATTTTCCTCTCAAAAATATTTTTCAAGAAAATGTGAGAGTATGGAAAATGATTTTTCTCAAAATGATTGGCTTTTGCAATATCAAATATAAGAAGCCTCTCAAGCAAGAATATATGAATGAATATATTGCTCAAGGCTCTCTTCCAAAACCCAAAGAGTTTTCTCCAAAAATATTTTCAAATAAAGGAGTAGGAGAAATGTAGAAAATGATTTCTACAAATAAAAATTGACTTTAGAAATCTCAAGAACAAGAAGCTTTTCAAGAAAGATATATGAATGAATATATGCTCAAAGCCTAGCTTGTATAACCCCAAGAATTTCTCCAAAAAGAATTTTCAAAATTAAAGAGTAGGAGAAGTTGAACTTTGATCTTCAAAATGGAGTATAAAAAATGAATGGTAATCAAAGAATATGCAAGTATGCTTCCAAAGAGTTTTTTCTAACCTTTTCAAAGTGTTTGGGCCTAGTATTTATATGCAATTTTGAAATATGGTCGTTAAGTGACCCTTGGACAATTAAATAATATTTTAATTTGAATTTTTATGACCATTTGAAGCTTAATCTGGGTTGATCCCGAGAGGTTTGGTCAACTGGGCCATGGGCCGGTCAACCAACCAAAGGTGATTTCCAATTTCACAAGCTTCGGTCTGCCAGGCACCAAGATCCGATCTGCCGAATCATAAGGCCGGTCAACTAGGCCAATTAAGCCTTCAAGAGGCCAATAGACTGAGCCCTATATAAAACTATATTTTTGGCATTTTTTTCTATTCAGTCTATTAGGCTAAATCCTTTATGTGAAGACCGGTCTACCAGGCCTTTATAAATTTGGCCAATTGCACACGCCAGTTGACTAGCCCAAAAAGACTTATGGGAGGCCAATCGACTGACCCTTTTGTAAAAAACTCAGTTTTGGCCAAATGAGCACTTTGGCTGACTGGGCCTAACGGGCCGATCGACTAACTCTTAACAAAAATGAGTTTTTGGCCTGTTTATGATTTCAAAATCATTTGAACCTTTTGTGTAAGTCTAACTTTGAGTGTAAAATGGTTTTCATTTAATTTGAGGGTTCTTAAGGTCAATTTAGGTCAAGGTAGAGCTTCAATTTAAATCATAAGATGCATGCACAAATTAAACCTTAATTACTATTAAAACTTAAAAACCATAAAGTCTTCAGGCTCTACCTTTTAAAACTCCATGGAATATGCCTTGGAAATGATCGTGTTGGAGCTTTTTCAGGGTTCCATATTGCATCATCATTTATGATTTTTCAGAAAGATATATATGTACAAACTTGGTACACAACTGAGATGTTGTGGTTTGTCATAATTAAAACAGGAATAGAACTCAAAAAGTCGACAAGAAAGAAACCCAACTAGTCCCTAGCCATATTAATAAATCCTCATGGACTTGCCTCCACCTAGTGTTATATGGCACACCTAGTAGCACCTCACACTCCTTGAATATCCAAACATGAAGATTGACAAAGCAAGAGTTTAGTTCTCAATAGGAATTTCACTGTCTTACTCATGGTAAATTTTAGGACAAAAAATTAAATTTATCTTTATTAATGTTAAGCGTAAATATTGTATATGTATTAGAAAAGTCATTGATGAAAATTTACTATGCATCTAAAGACATTCAGGTACTGTTGATCACTTCTAACATATAATTGGGATAAATTTTGAAAAAAAAAATTAATTTCAACACTTTTGAATAACCACATGTTTTGATTATGTATTCAGATGCATAGATATTGTACTTCAGTTTTTTAACTTTCTTGCAATTTCCAATGTATGTACGCTTAGTACCCCTTGATTGCATTTTTCTAATATGGGAAAATATGTCCTACTTCTAAAAAACAAGAGCTTTTCAAAAAATCTTTAATAATTTCCTAACTATTGGTAGTTTAATGATCTTCTTTTTTTCCTTGCTCATTTGCATGTGTGAGGCTGACTAAGTCCACATGAAAGCTCTAATTTAAAGAGAACCCGCGTATTCCATATAAAACTATTTAACATGAAAGAACAAAGACTTTAGAATTTCATGAGTTGAGCCAGAGGAGTCTCCTACCTAAAACTTCAAATCATCTGTAACAACCTGCTTTTTCTGGCCTTTTTTTTTTAAAAAAAAATTTAATGTAAAATTTCCACTGCTTTAATACCTTTTAATATAAAACAAACCAATATCATGGAGAACATAGGACCCGTGGAATCTGAGACACAATAAACAACCTAAGCAGTGAGAAGTAGAATACGTACAACCATAACCATATATACAATACTAGAGTGTCATAATATTTCCCAAAATATACATATAAAACAGTACTCAAAATACCCTCATCTGGACCTAGGGACTACTCAAAATAACTACCCAAAAATACTCACCCTACAGTAAGGGCAGTATTGTAGTTTCCTCTACCTGCGAGCCTGATCTGCTCGCCTAACTGGATCATCTGAAAAATATTAAATCACTCAGATGAGACAACGCTTAGTAAGACGGAATATGCTATTACAAGTTTGTGACAAGTGAGTTTACATATTTGTAAAATCAAATATAAAAATACCATAAATAACTAAGGATGAGAAAAAATGTGTAAATATTACAATATAGCTCAAACCTATGTTGCTTAACATAAACTGATTTTTCTAGATTTTCTAAACATAATACTTCTAATATCCATAGATATATCTATAGTTTCTGTAAACTTGAATATACATGTATATAATAATTGAGAAAATTTTCCTGAATGGATAATTGAAAGTCATGATTTAACCCCTCATGACAGGGTTGTGCGGCCCAAAGGTGGGACCTATCCTAGCTGGCTGACTAGGGTAAGTCAACTAAACTCCAAAAGTCAGATCGGCCTTCTCAACCCTTATCTCAAGGGGAGCCTGTCCACAACGTAGGCACGATCGACTACTATATACCACATACTATCTGAGTAATGTGGTTGCACTCTGAATTGAATATAGCTACGGTACCGTGCTCTATTGACTGAATTTGGTCCATCAGGGTCTGATCCTATATACATATGTAACTAATATATTTGTATTACTATTTTACCATGATTTTATAATAGCTAAAACATTGTAAAACCGATCTGCTAATCTGAATAACTGGCTGAACATTTATTGTCTGTATATCTGATTATATGACTGAAATCATGGTATTCTGAATATGCTTGTAAATATATGTTTCTATACATATACTGTATATCACGGTATCATGGAAAATAGATAAATCATGGTATTCTAAATATTCTATAAATTTCTATCTGTATATATACTGAAAATCATCTTTTACAAAACATATATTTATTCCATGATATTTTCTGCCTAATATACTGTAAAACTTGGTATTTGTAAACTGTATAAATACTATACTAATTTGCAATAAACTCATGCCACACAATTAAATAAATAAATTCACTTGTTTTAAAATCCGTATTTTCTTCTATACATATATATTATAATATGAAAATTAATAATCTGGTAAAACATATAATTTCTACTGATTATCATACTAAAACTCTTAGTAGAGCATATTTCTCTTACTTGACTATCTGAGCACTAACTATTATTTGCAATCCCACATGTGCGGCATTCATAATTTCAACATCCTGAGATAACACACGTACATTTACCAAATCAAACAACGGAATTAACCTAAATAATTATCATACTCATACTCCCCAAATCCACACATGCACAAATCCTAAACTATAATCCATATATCATTTTACCTATGTTCTTGAAATACCATCCATTGGGGTCCTCAAAACTTGTTCACAGGGTCCTAAAACACCCTATTCTTGAAAATATAATATCTTAATTTTACTTCACAAAACCCCAATATTTTCACATATAATACAAAATCTGACTTCAATGAACTGGGTAATACTGAAAATGCTCAAATAATCCACTCACCCTGGTTTTGGGATAGTTCCTAAGTTGGCCTAACCAACGGATTACTCCAGCAGATTTGAAGAAAATCTTCCCAGGAGTGACATGGCGGCTTCAGATTGTCAATTCGGTGAAGAATGAAGCCAGAATCAAGGAGAGAAGGTGAAGGGGACCAAAACCTAGAGAGAGAAAGAGTCACATGCAAAATTTTCCTGCGTTGAAATCCGATTTTAACATACTTATACAACTACCTTCGTCGACGAGCTACCTTCATCAATGAGACACATCACTTCGTCAACGAGGTCAAGAAGGGAGTTCATTGACGAACTTATAACCTTCGTTGATGAATTTCAAGCCTTGAAATAGTCCTCTCAGTAACTCCTCATCAATGATACACGTGTCCCCGTCGACGATCCCAATAAGCCACTTCGTTGACGAACGCGAGGACCTGCTGTGACCCCCTTTACAATTCCATTTTCCTCCTTATTTTACTATTTAAATAGCATAACTCTTTGGGTCTCTACATTCTTTCCTCCTTATAAAAATTTTGTCCTCGAAATTTACTATTTGAGTGATTCACCATACCTTAAAGAAAATAGGTTACTTATTTTATTACTTACGCTCATTTGTGGTGAAGGAATACTGTGGTTACATAAGCAGTTATGGATATTACAATTATACTATAAAAGAAAATTCTCCCAAAACTAAAACACTTCATATCCTATATATATATATATATATATATATATATATATATATATATATATATATATATTCTGAATTACAATTACACTGTACAAACCAAATTAAAACTGTCATTATTTAAACTTACATATTCCTATTGTACTCCACTAAGTAGGTGCGGCTATTTCTATCTGATTTCCTCTTCAAGCTCCCAAAAAGCTTCTTCCAACACATGATCCCTCCACAGGACTTTTACTAGTGGTATCTTCTTACTGCGCAATTTTTGTTCTTTTTTATTTAAGATCTGTACTGGAGCTTCCTCATATACTGGAGCGTCATTGAATTCTAATTCTGTGTAACTGATAATATGAGAAGGACTTGAGACGTATTTCCTTAACATAGAAACATGAAATACGTCATGTATTCTGAAAAAAATAGGTTGTAAAGCTAATCGATAGGCAACTGGCCCAACCTTCTTAAGTATCTCAAATAGGCCAATAAACCTAGGGCTCAACTTACCCTTCTTCCCGAACCTCATGACTCCCTTCAGTGGTGCTATTTTCAAAAATACATGGTCACCGACTTTAAATTCTAATTCCCGGTGGCGATTATCTGTGTAGCTTTTCTGCCGATTTTGTCCTACACTTATTTTATCTCGAATAAGTCAGACTTTATCATACGCTTGTTGCACTATCTTTGGCCCCAAAACTAGCCTTTCACCTAATTCATCCCAGTATAAAGGAGAACGACACCTCCTACCATAAAGTGCCTCATAAGGTGCCATGCCTATGCTGGCCTAATAGTTGTTATTGTAGACAAATTCAACCAGCGGCAAATATTGGGTCCAATTACCCCCAAAATCCAATACACATGCTCGCAGCATATTCTCAAGTACCTGGATCGTCCTCTCTATCTAACCATCTATCTGAGGATGGAAGGCGGTGTTGAATGCTAACTGAGACCCCAAAGTCTCCTACAAGCTCTTCCAAAATCGTGATGTAAAATGTGGGTCACAGTTTAAGACTATAGATACTGGCACTCCATGGGGTCGAACAATCTCCTGAATATAGATCTCTACTCATCTGTTCACAGGGTAGCTAACTTTAATAGGTAAAAGGTGGGTTGTTTTCATTAGTAGATCGACAATTACCCAGATGACACTTTGACCATGCAGTGTCGGCGGTAGCCCAGTAACAAAATCAATGGATATGTGATCCCATTTCCACTTAGGGATGTAAAGTGGCTGCAATTGCTTTGTCGGCCTCTAGTGCTCAGCCTTAACTTGCTGGCATGTCAAGCACTGCTGCACAAATTCTGTAATCTCACTCTTTATGCCACTCTACCAGAAATACTCTCACAGATCCCTATACATTTTAGTACTACTAGGATGAACCGTGTATAGAGATTTGTAAGCCTCCTCTAGAATCATTCTCCTAATATCATCATCTATAGGCACACACAATCTGGTGCGAAACCTTAGAGCCCCATCGTCAGAAATGTTGAATTCCTCTCCTTGACCATCATGTACTCTGGCTATTACCTCTGCAAATTCTAGGTCATCCCCCTGAGCGACTTTAATCTTTTCATATAGCGTAGACTGCACAACCAGGTTGACAATAAATGCCTGAGGATCATCCTCCACTAACTCCACGCCAAGCCTTTCCAAGTCCATTTGAATTGGATGCTAAATTACTACTGCTAACTGCACTGTACCCTCTGATTTACAGCTCAATGCATCAGCCACCACATTTGCTTTACTTGGGTGGTAGCTGATGGTCCAATCGTAATCCTTTATAAGTTCTAATCATCTCCTTTGCCACATATTCAACTCTTTTTGCAGGAAGAAGTACTTTAAACTTTTGTGATAAGAGAATATCTCGTAGCTCTCATCGTACAAGTAATGCCTCCAAATCTTTAGTGAATGTATCATTGCAGCCAACTCCAGATCATGGGTAGGGTAGTTCTTTTCATATTCTTTCAACTATCGGGAAGCATAAGCTACAACCCTACCATGCTGCATCAACACATAACTAAGCCCTTTCAAAGATGCATCACTGTAAATTACATAGCCATCATCTTTAGACGGAATCGTCAATACTGGTGCAGTGACAAGTCGCTGTTTTAATTCCTGGAAGGTCTGTTTGCATTCTTTATCTCATGAAAATATGGAATTCTTCCTAGTCAGTCATGTTAGAGGCCCTGATAGTCGTGAAAATTCCTTTACAAATCGACGGTAATATCCTGCCAATCCCAAGAAACTCCTAATCTCCTGAACATTCCTCGGCCTTTCCCAATTTACCACTGCCTCTATTTTACTAGGATCCACTAAAATCCCATTCCCTGATATAACATGCCCCATAAAGCAACTTTCTCTAACCAAAATTCACATTTTCTAAACTTGGCATACAATTTCTTTTCCCTGAGCATCTTAAGTACCAGTCGTAAATGTGCCTCATGCTCCTCAAAACTCCTTGAGTAGACCAGTATATCATTAATGAAAACCACCACTAATTGGTCTAGATATTGATGAAACACCCAATTCATTAAATCTATAAATACTGCTGGTGCATTAGTCAACCTGAACGACATCACCAAAAACTCATAGTGCCCGTATCTGGTTCGAAATGCTATTTTAGAGATTCTTCTACTTTAACCTTCACCTGATGATAGCCTGATCTGAGGTTGATATTAGAATAGACCCATGTACCCTGAAGTTGATCAAATAAATCATCTATACGAGGTAGAGGATATTTGTTCTTAATGGTTACCTTGTTTATCTCCCTGTAATCTTTGCACATCCTCATAGACTCATCTTTCTTCTTTATGAATAGCATTAGTGCTCCCCAGGGCGATACATTGGGTCTGATAAACCCTTTATTCAATAGATGCTGTAACTAGTCTTTTAATTCTCTCAATTCAACTGGAGCCATATGATATGGAGCCTTAGAGATCGGTGTTGTCCCTTGAGGTAAATCTATAGTAAAATCTACCTCATGATCAAGAGGCAACCCAGGTAGCTTTTTTGGAAAAACATCGAGAAATTCCCTTACCACTGGCGTACTATCAAGTTTTGATTCATTTCTTGATACCTTTTTTACAAAAGCCATAAACTCCTGACCTCCATCTAGAAGTAGTCTGCTTGCTTGCATGGCAGATACCAACTGTGCGAGGCACGCACACGTGAACCACAAATATGTATTCTTGCTCACTACGGGGCCTAAAAATTACTTCTTTCTAATGACAATCAATACTGGCGGGATTTGCTGCAAGCCAATCCATACCCAATATTACATCAAATCCCTATATATCTAGTATCACAAGATCAGCTAATAATACTTTCCCTTAGATGGCCACTGGAAAATTCCTAAGTATCTTCTCACATCTCAAAATAGATCCAGTCGGCATGGCTACATCCAATTCAACATCTAACAACTGTGCTTCAATGGGTGGCACTTGTATCAAATAAAACAATAACTTAATACAGGAAAGTAGTAAAGATACATGCGACAACATATCCAACTACCTCAGTGTCTCCTGATGTCAACACATATACCCTCATCAGAGTTATATTCCTTTGTTGGCCTCCACGAGGCGCTTGATAACCTCTATAGTAGGGTCTGGGAGCTAAAACCTGGATTGGAAGTCCTAGGCATGCTTGTGCCATGTGGCTGTGTCTCCCACATTGATAACAAACATCTCTCCCAGCTCGGCACTCTCCCAGATGTCGTTTCCCACAAATCTGACACACAGGGTAGGTCTGCACTCCCTGATTCTCATGAGGTCCTATCGTCTATCTCTAACCTCCTCTATAACGGTCTCCTCTCCATGGGCCTCGACTAGAACCTGCTTGAAACCCTGACGCATAGGCCTCTTTTTCTCACTCTGAGCTGTGATGCCCCTCTGCATGACACTCTCAATAAATGTAGCCCTATCTACGACCTCTATGAATGTCTGAGCCCAAAAACCGATAACCTAGTCAAACAAATTCTACCTCAGGCCTTCTTCAAACTTTCTTGCCTTCTTCTCCTCGTCTGGTGCCATATGTGGGGCAAACCAAGACAACTCAATAAATCGAGTTGCGTACTGAGATATTGTCATCCGCCCTTGGGCTAAGTTCATAAACTTTGTTGCCTTTGTGCTCCGAATGATAGTAGGGAAATATCGCTCGAAGAATAATTCTTTGAATCGACTCCATGTCACTGGCATTGGATCCGACCTTTGCTCCTCAATCAACCTCGCTAATCTCCACCAGTATTTTGCCTCTTCTGTTAGTTTAAACGCCGTAAATACTACCTTCTATTTGTCTATACATGGAAGCATTGTCAACGTATCTTCAATGTCCTGGACCCAATTTTCAACTATAATCGGGTTAGCTCTTCCAGCAAACGATGGTGGCTTCATCCACATAAACTGCTCGATCATGCAACTACGCTCCCCTAAGCTCCTAGCCATCTTATCCATCACCTGTTAGGTGACGCTGCATAATACTACATCAGTATCTCCATCTCCCATACCGGAAGGTCCTGCTCTATCACCCCCAGCATTCATACCACTGCTCCTTGGGTCCATCCTGAAAAAAAAAATGCTATTTAAGGATTCCATCTCCCATACAAACCTAATTTATTTCATTCAACTAAATCTCAGATTCACTATTAACTATCCCCCCTGTTCTAAATTCAAAATCAATTTTTCTTTTTAATTTAATGTAAAATTTCTACTGCTCTGATACCTTTTAATATAAAACAAACCAATATCACGGATTAGATAGGACCTGTGGAATCTAAGACACAATAAACAACCTAAGCAGCGAGAAGTAGAATACGTACAACCATAACCATATATACAATACCAGAGTGTCATAATATTTCCCAAAATATACATATACAATAGTACTCAAAATACCCTCATATGGACCTTGGGATTACTCAAAATAACTACCTAAAAATACTCACCCTACAGTCAGAGCAGCAATGAAGTCTCCTCTACCTGCGAACCTAATCTACTCGCCTAGTTGGATCACCTGAAAAATATTAAATCACTAGGATGAGACAACACTCAGTAAGACAAAATATGCTATTACTAGTGTGTGACAGGTGAGTTTACATATTTGTAAAATTAGATATAGAAATACCATAAATAACTAAGTTTGAGAAAACATGTGTAAATATCACAGTATAGCTCAAACTTATGTTGCTTAACATAAACTGATTTTTCTGGATTTTCTAAACATAATACTTCTAATATCCATAGATATATCTATAGTTTCTATAACTTGAACACACACACACACACACACACACACACACACACACATATATATATATATATATATATATATATATATAATAATTGAGAAATTTTCCTAGATGGATAATTGAAAGTCATGATTTAACCCTTCATGACAGGGTTGTGACTGAAGGCGGGACCTATCCTAGCTGGCCGACCAGAGTAAGTCAACTGAACTCTGAAATTCAGATCGGCCTCCTCAACCCTTATCTGAAGGGGAGCCTATCCACAACATAGGCACGATCGACTACTGTATACCACATACTATCTGAGTAATGTGGTTACACTCTAAACTGAATATAGTTATGGTACCATGCTCTATTGACTGAATCTGGTCCATCAGGGTCTGATCCTCTATACATATGTAACTGATATATTTGTATTACTATTTCACCATGATTTTATAATAATTAAAACATTGTAAAACTAATTTGCTAATTTGAATAATTGGCTGAACATTTAATGTATGCATATGTGATTATATGACTGAAATCATGGTATTCTGAATATGCTTGTAAATATATGTTTCTATACACATACTGTAAATCATGGTATCATGGAAAATAGATAAATCATGGTACTTTGAATATTCTATAAAATTTCTATCTGTATGTATACTGAAAATCATCTTTTACAAAACATATATTTATTCCATGATATTTTCTGCCTAATACACTGTAAAACATGGTATTTGTAAACTATATAAATATTGTACTAATTTTCTATAAACTCATGCCACACAATTTAAATAAATAAATTCACTTGTTCTAAAATTCGTATTTTCTGCTATGCATATATATTATAATCCGAATAATAATAATCTGGTAAAACATATAATTTCTACTAACTATCATACTAAAACTCTTAGCATAACATATTACCCTTACTTGACTATCTGAGCACTAACTATTATTTCCAATCTCACGTGTGCGGCATTCATAATTTCAACATCTTGAGATAACACATGTACATTTTCCAAATCAAAGAACTGAATTAACCTAAATGATTATCATATTCATACTCCCCAAATCCACATATGCACAAATTCTAAACTATAATCCATATATCATTTTACCTGGATTCTTGAAATACCACCCACTGGGGTCCTCAACCCTTGTCCACAAGGTCCCAAAACACCCTATTCCTAAAAATATAATATCTTAATTTTACTTCAAAAAACCTTAGTATTTTCACATCTAATGCAGAATCTGACTTAAATGAACTAGGTAATACTGAAAATGCTGAAATAATCCACTCACCTTGGTTTTAGGATGGTTCCCAAGTTGGCCTAACCAACGGATTACTCTAGTAGATTTGGAGAGAATCTTCCCAGGAGTGACGTGGCGGTTTCAGATCGTCAATCCTGCGAAGAACGGGAACGCAAGGACCTACTGTGACCCCCTTTACAATTCCCTTTTCCTCCCTCATTTACTATTTAAATACTATAATTTTTCGAGTCTCTACATCATCTCTCACTTGGGCAAAAAACAAAATCTAGCTTTCTTGACAAACAAGTCAAAGGACAATCAAATAATTAGTGATTATACATGGTGATTTCAGCTCGACTTCTAGTATCCCTATCAATGGTTATTTTGATCAAATGACCAAAATGGAGATTTGCAAGTCCTATTTACTGCCCTTTAGATTTTACTTGTACTTTCTAACTTTTCTATTTTTTTTTGGTCATTTTTAACTAAACCAAGTGATCTAAAATAGTCCAAAATGATAAGATGAGGTATGATAGTGTTTTTGAGTTGAGGAACAAAAATTGAGGTAAAATCCTATAATTCCAAGCTTTTCTATTCTCTTTCTATCAATTCTAACTACACCGGGTGGGATGACTTAGGGCAGTCTAAAAGAGTAAGAAGAGCTCCAATAATAATTTCAACCTTGGATACAAAAAGCAAGGCAAAATAATGTCATTATGGGCCTTTCTACTCTCTTTTTTTGTCGATTTTGACTACACTGGGTGATTTAGGGTAGTTTGAAATGATAAGAAGATGTATGAAAGTGATTGTGATCTTAGGCGAACAAATCGAGGCAATACCCTTGTGCTTTGTACCTTTTTCCTGTCTTTTTCCCAATTCCGAAGAAGAAGTATAGTAGTAATTTTAATTTTTTTGAGCATGCAAATTGAAGTAAAAAGCTTTGTCATTTTTTGGCTTTTGGGTTACCTTTTTGCCAATTTTTATTGCACCACATGATCCGTAATAGTCAAAAATATTAGAAGTGTCATTTTTTGGCTTTTGGGTTTCCTTTTTGCCAATTTTTATTGCACCACATGATCCAAAATAGTCAGAAATGTTAGAAGGGTTATACGATAATGTAACGACCCCAAAAATAATATGCATGTAATCTCTCTCTCTCTCTCTCTCTCTCTCTCTCTCTCTCTCTCTCTCTCTCTCTCTCTCTCTCTTCCTCTCTCTCAATTTTTCTGCCATTACTTGGCCGAATTGAAAATCGAATATCATTCCCGGGTCCTAGCTTGGCTCCTCAACGTTTTAACCGGGGATATTTCATCATTTGAACGTTGTAGGCACCACTCCAAGGCTAAAGTAAGGGGAATTGATTATGTTAGTTTATTTTGGAATTGAACCGATTAAACTTGGGTATTTGGATATAGAAATATTATATTGGATTTTCTGAATGAATCAAGCGTGTGAAATTTATGATTTTGGGTTTATTATATACGTATTTGGGAAAAATAAAAGTGTGTAAGGTGATCATCTCATTTTTTCCTGTAAAATATATATATATTGAGTTGAATTAAAACTATAGAGGTGATCACAGCCTTATTTTTAACAAAATATACCGAGTGTATTATGACATACTTTCTCCGGTCAATTTACTAGATTATGATATAACACTCAAATTGTGTGGCATGAGAATAATTTATTATATTGCATATTTAAACATGTTGGAATTTTTATGGTATTATATGGCAAAAGTTGTGGTATTATACTGATTTATGGAATTGTTGGGAATAATGCGGATATTGTGAATTTGACAGTTCAAATACCGATCACATGGATGTTTGGAAAATTTTGGAAAAACTATTGTGAATTGTGTGTTGAGAAATTGGTTGTTAAGAAATTTATTGTTAAGAATGATGGGGAGAAATTACCGCAAATTATGTGTTGAGAATTGAGATCATGTTATCTGTTATATTATGTAAATTTCATTACATGTTCTAAGAACCTTGATGGACTAGTGGATGCTCGGTATCATAGTTACAAACGAGAATCAGTGCAATCATACTGTTATGAGAGTGTTAGTGGATGAAAAGTCAATTTGGCCAGAGAAGGGTTGTGTACCCTCCTAGAGTCCGGACCAGGAAGCGGTAGGCAAATCGGACTTACAGACAAGCTATTTTGATTTAGTCTTAGTAGGCCAACCAAGGCTAAGTCCAGTCGTCGGACTGTACAACCTGTTATGGGGGTTAAACATGTCGTTAATCCAAAATGAGAGGTTCCTTTATACATATTTGTAGATTTATGTAATTGGAACTATTATTGAGTCGAAGTTATTAACTAAAGGAAAATAAGTATTTTTTTTTTTACTATATAGGTGTGGGTTACATTTTACAAATATCATTTTTATTTAAAGTTAAATTAATGGATGTATTGTTGGAATTGGCGTATTCCCAAGAGGGGGGTGACTTGGGTATTTAAAAATTTATGCCTAGGTTTAACCAAAATCACAATTCAATAATGCACAACCTAGGGTCTTTCTAAGCATTCACCAATTCGATAGATAATAAGAAATGCAAATATTTAAAACAAGATATAACAAATTAAATAAAGCATTCAAGTACGTAAATTAAAGTGCAGAAATTAAAAGTGGACACAAGAAATGTTATTGGGGTTCAACCAATACTGCCTACGTCCCTACCTCTAGCTCACAAGCCTAAGAATTCCACTAAAGCTCACTTGCGGGTTGAGCAACACCGAATACAATACCTTACCAAGATGGAGCACCTAATTCTCTTAACCGAGTCTGAACCAGTCCGGTGCTCACCTAATCGAGTCTGAGCAATTCTAGACTATTCAAAGGGCTAGTCTCCCTCTTCCGACCATACGTCAAGAATACAACAAATATTCAATAAAATATTTCGTACAACTAGATAGCTTCTAATACAAGCAAATGATGTACAACAATATGCTTAATAGACTCACATATGATAAGGATTTATGCTCTAGTGAGATTTGGTTAAAATAATTTATCAACTCACAACAATATGTGTATCTATATGCATATGTGTGAGTAAGTGAGACCTTTGATCCAAGTTTGTAGAGACCTAAAGAATTATAGTAATTAAATAATAAAAGAAAAGAGAGGAAAATGAAATTTAAAAAGGGACTCATAGGGTCTGTTAACGAATGCAGGGCGCTTGTCGATAAGCATCCTTCTTGGGCTCGTCGATGTGGACACGTGTCTCGTTGATGAGAAATTACCAAGAGGGCTGTTGTCAGGGCTTGAAACTCATCGACGAGGGTGAGGTGTTCGTCGACAAACTCCCTTCATAGACTCATCGATGAGGTGACGTGTCTCGTTGATGAATCTGCACTTTATAAATGGGCCTAACTTGGGTTTTCAGCAAAAAATTCATGCAACTCTCTCTCTCTCTCTCTCTCTCTCTCTCTCTCTCTCTCTCTCTCTAAAATACATTTTCCTCCCTTTCTCTTTGCTATTTCGGCTTTGTTCCTCGCCAGTTCGACGATTGGAAACTGCCACGATACTCTTGAGAAGATTCTCTTCAAGTCTGCTGGAGTAGATTGTTGGTTTTACCAACTTGGGCACCATCCTAAAACTAGGATAAGTTGATTATTTGGGCTTTTTCAGTATTACCAAGCTTATCTGAGTTTAAATTCTGTGTTGTATGAGAATATATTGGTGTTTTGTGGAGTAAAACTAGGGTATTGTGTTTTCAGGATTAGGGTGTTTTTGGGACCTTGCAGGTATGGGTTGAGGACCCCAGCGGGAGCGGGTATATTTCTAGAAACTCAGGTAAATTATAGTTTAGAAATGCTGAATATGTGGAGTTGGGGAAAACAAGAATGTGATAATTATTATGGTAAATTCAGTTGTATGACTGGAAATTATATGGGTGTTTCAGGGAATTGAAAATTCTGAATGCCGCATGCGTGAAATTATGAGTAGTATTTAAAGCTTGATAGTCAGGTAAGGGGAATACATGTTATGCTAATATTATTAGACATTTTATCAGTATATTGTATTTGATCAGAGCATGAAAATTATACAGTTTTACAAAACATAGGTATAGAGTTTTATTGAATTGTGTGGCATGAGAAATACTAGAATATTATAGAATATGTTATACAGTTTTATAGAAGTATGATTATATATCCTACAGAATTATGGAACACAACTTATACAGTTTTATATACAGAGCTACGACTATACAGAAATATAGTTTAAATGATATACAATATTTTATAGAATCATGCTTATACAATATTTTATAGAATTATGAATACATAGTATATTCCATAACAAGATTATACAGCATTTTACAAATCTAATTATGCAGTATTTTATTACCATGATTTACAGAATAGAGAACCATGATTATACAGAATTTTACAAAACCATGATTTACAGAATATAGAACCATGACTATGCAGATTTTTATAAAATCATGAATACATAATATATAACCATGATCTACAGAAATACAAATTATAAAAAATATAGAGCCATGACATACATAGTACAGAATCACAGTTACAACATTATAGAATATATAGATATACAGTTATTACAGTGTCATAGTTGTACAGTTTATACAGACTCATGGTTATACTGAAATATAGAATCATGGTAAAAACAACTAGATTTATATAGAAATATTATTATACAGTATCAGACCCTAATGGGATATAGTAGTTTACAGAGCACGATACCATTGCGTTACAGTATAAATAGTGCAACCATACGTCTCAAATAAAGTATGGTACAACCGATTGTGCCCTCAAGTAGAGTTGTGACCTCCATGACATCCGGACTAGGTGGAGCAAGCCTTTCGTACTATAGGCATCCAGATATGCATATAGATAGGCTAACACTAGAGGGCCAACCAGTGTTTAACTCCACCTTTAGGCCGCACAAACCAGTCATGAGGGGGTAAGTCATGACATATAACCATCTAGGGGGAAAGTTTACAAATATATAGTTATGTATAGTACACATAGGAAGTAGAAATTACGTATTATAGATAGAAGTACTTTTGAATAGATAACTCAGAAATTTTCATATTGTATATGATATAAGCATGTGTTATAATAAAGATGTTTTTCTTGATGTATATCTTATACAGTATCCATTAAATGATATGTTGCCAACTAACTCATACGCCACACATTGGTGATAACATGTTTCTCCTTACTGAGAGGTGTCTCACCCCAAAATTATTAAACATTTCAGGTAATCTAGAGAGGCGAGCAGGACTAACTCAGAGATAGAGTTGGTGTAAAGTTGGCATAGTTTTTGGGGTGAGTTTTGGGCTGGTCTGTGGAGTCCACAGTGTTTTTGGGACTTTTTGGGGAAGTGTTATGTATATATTTGTGTATGTGTTCAACTAGGTATATAGTACTCTGGTATTGTACTTTGGTATTTGTTGGATATGTATATACACTTCTGCTGCTTAGGAGTAATATGAAATGCACAAGATACCATGGTCCCACATCGGGCTGTGATGACGTCAGTTATGTTTATGTAAGGTTTCAGAGCTCATTTATTAGAAAAGGAAAAAAAAAATGGATGGAAATTTCAGGTCTTTACAAAGTTAATATATTTATAATATGAATAGTCAAAGAGTCTCTACAACCCTAAGCAAATATCACAATAGTATGTCTCAAGAATGAAGCACAATAGATGTTTTAGGGTCTAAGCTTGCAACATATATATCAAAGATAAAATGCAAGCTTTCAAGTCTTGTAATTAGCATGCAAAGACTTAGAAGCAACAAAATGATTTTCCCAATCAAAGCAAATCAATTAGAAAATAATATGGGAAAATTACCCAGCAAACTCTCAAAAAGGATTTTTCAAATGAGTATAGAAATTTGAGAGTATAAGCTTAAAAGTAGTGTATGGAAATACACACAGTAATATAGAGATTACTCTTCAATATGGAAATTAAATTTGCAAGAGAGGAGTATAAGAAAATGATACTCTCTTCCTTTTGAAAATGATTTTATCTAGTAAGAAAATGAGAGAGTATGAACAAATATGCTAGCAAAATATGGAGTATGAGAAATAGGAGTATGAAAAATTTGAGAGAATTTTCTCAATCAATTTTGCTAATCCCCTCCCTAATTAGAGCAAATAAAGTGGAATATATAGGTACTCCACAAAATATTAAGGTTGGGGACTCATTTGGAATTTTGGAAAAAGTTTAATTAAGTTTGAACCCCAATTATTGCGGTTATTTTAAGTGAACTCGAGAGGTTAGGTCACCCGGTCCTTAGGGCCGGTCGCTAAAATAGACACAAAGCCTGTATTGGGTTTGGGTGACTCTGGGGAGAACCGGTTGGCTAAAGTTAGAGCGATTTCCCAACCTTCATAAGTTCGGGCACCTGATCCATGGTTCATTCTATCGGTCCTTGTCATTTAGTCACCTGGGATAATTTTGAACTACAGGTTCGGGGTGGCCAGGGCTGGTAAAAAATGACAGCTCTAAAGTTTGGTCGACCATGGATTTTTAGTTCAAATATGGGTCAGTCACCCAAGCCAAGTCAAAGAATTAACTTTTTACCAGTTCAGTTGACCGAGACATTTTTATTGCCTTATGTTCAGTCGGCCAAAGCCCCTTCAAAGTTCATTTTAGGTCCTGATTTTTATTAGAATTCACCCTTGTTCGCATAGTTATAACTTTTTAGTTAAAGGGGATCTTCCATGATGTGTTATGGGGACCTAAGGTCAGTCTAAGGCCTAGACTTTTAAATTAAGCCAAAAAAAACCAACGTCAGTCGACTGAAGTCTTTGTTAAATCCATTTTGTCCTTTGAACTTTTTCAACCCTGTGTGAATAAGTTGTGGCATTTTATCTTAGGGGTATTGGTTCTTATGGGTCAATCTATGGTCATTGGAGTATTCATCCCTATCGTGCATGCAAATGCATTATTATAGACCATATAAAATTTATAGACCCAAAATAAAGTGAAATGCAATACAATGGAGCACAACATGTCTTCTTCTTTTGCTCTTCATTTTCCCATTGAATATGCTAGAAGTATGTGCTCATTAAGGTCTTTTTGGCATCTACTTCACTTTCATGTGTGTGTTTTTGAATGATTAACCTGTTCAAGTGCTTAGACACACACATTAGTAACATGCAGTTTGTCATTATCAAAACTAGGGATCGAACTCAAAAAGTCAACATGTATCTTTCTTACATAAAAACTCATTTTTGCCACACACTGATAATAATCTATTTCGTCTTACTGAGAAGTGTCTTACCCTAATATATTTTTTCACATTTTAGGACATTCAAGGAATCAAGCTTAGCGAGCTTCGAGGTAGGACTTAGATAATTTAGTTTAAATTAAGTGCTTGTGTAAAAACCAGTGAAATATGTTTTATGATTTATAGGATGTAAATATTATTACTTGGAGATACTTATGTAGTTGTTATGGTGGTTTAATACTCTGGTATAAACATATTTAAGATCTTCCGTGGTATAAAATTTCGGATACTACAGTTAGTATTAGAGCAAATTTTTGGGTCGCTACATTTGGTATCAGAGCCTAGGTTATAGATTTTGTTGACTTTAGAAATGATTTTTACTAGAGTATAAATATGGATTACGATGAGGGTAGGAATGGGTAGGCTAGGTGTTGTAAGATTGATTGAATATAGGTTGCACAGCGGAATAAAATACAACAAGCAAATTGGAATTTTGGATTTTTGTCTCACAACTCGAAAACAAAAATCCGTCAACAATTTTCTATGATTTCCTGAAAAAGTCGATGGTTTCAGAAAAGCCACATCAAATTGTTGACGGTTTTTCTCCCAGAATGCTACATTATGTTATTTTCCTTATGTAAATTGGTTCTTTCAAGAAATGAGCCACCATTCACATCACTAGAATATTTTAATTAGAATTTCGTGCATTTAGGAAAGGTGCACACATTAGAGTTTACTCTTAGTTCTCTATGATTCTTTTATGGTTTAATATGCATGGATCTGGGAGCTACTAAAAGAATTTTGGAGGTTACCTTAGGGTACAAATGCTTAGAAATCCCAAGGGTTCTTTAATGGTGAAGTTCTTAGGGGAAACTAGTTATCTTAAGGTTCTATGAGTCTTTAGATCACTTTCTAAGGAGAGTGTAGGGTCAAAATGTAATTCAGGTCTACCATAAAAATATTGAGGAAGTAAATTTAAATTTTTCTCAATCATAATATGAATCGAAGATACTTTTTAAGTAGCCCATGAGTTGAGTATCCAAAGAATTTAGAATTTCAAAGATTGAGGATCTTTTAAATTTGTTTAAGAAAACAAAACAAGAATCTAGAAATAAAAAAATAAAATAAAATAAAATAGCGAGATAGATTTAATTTAAATGGGACCCACACATTAAAATAACATTGAGAATAACTAATCCAGGTGAGTGCATGTGAGAAGATCTTGCAATAAGAAATCGCATTACTAGCACATAGAAATACATCCTACTCCTAAGGGAATATCAATATGTAAAAGAGACTGCGATGCATAAGGTGTCTTAAGACTCATCTACATTTGTTTAACAAGATAATCTAGTACGTTAAGTTGATGATCTAAGGACAAAAATTTAGTTTTGGGAATTTATCAAAACTTTTTAACGTATGAAATTGGAATTCAAATAAACAAGCACACATATATAGATATGGAAGTGAAAGTCCCACAAAATAGTGCCAAGTTGAAAGGACATCTTTCAATTTGCAAGTGGAAATGTTTGGATAGGGCGTTTTGTTTGCTTGGAGGAAAAACCAAAATGTGTAGCGATGGATTTGGATTCCCTTATTTGGTGGCTAAATGAGTTTGTGAGTGCTTGCCTTTGTTTTTGAAAATTGAAGAAAAGCACTCATTACAAAAGTTGGCAAGATAAATATTTGGGTGGGAACTAAAGAAAATTAGAATGGTAAGCTTATAGAGTTGAGTTTATAATTGAATAGCAAAGGTTCGTGCAAGAGTTGCAGGAAATGGTGGGTTTGGAGAAGATGAGTGTAGTTATGGCTTAATTTGAAAACAGTCCTCTCGAGGTTGGAAGGAGGACCTAACCGGTTGTTCTGATTTAGTGAAGAGTGGGAGGTAATGTCGAAATTTTAGTGGTTCTGAATGGGTATCGTTCTTTATGTTGAAGCATTGTTAGTTAGAAGAGAAGCCTTCCTTTTGGTTCATTCAAAAAGACGTCAGCTAGTGAGAAGAGTCAGTTGAGGAAGAAAAAAATAGTTGTGGTCTCCTGAAAGTTTATTTATGGTGATCTTATTGCAGTCATATCTTCAAGATTCTAGGATACTATTGCTTAGGAAAGCAAGATTTTAGGTTCTTTAGGGAATTGATATTTTTTCTTAATTAGGTTTCTTAATTTAGTTTCCTCAACTTTCAAGAATAAGTCTATGAAGGCTGTATACATTAGTTTTGAAGGGGTTGTAATTGAGAATTAAAGTTGTTGGATATTGATCTTGTATCACTATATGTAGGAATGTTGCTTTGCCTTGCAGTTATGTTTTCGTATTTGAGATTCTCAAAATCCTTATTGAGGTGATACAGTATAATGAAAGTTTAGGATACTTTAGTCTTGGGGAGTTTTTCTATATTTCCTTAAAGCTACTGTTCAAAATGAAGCAATTATTATGGAGGTTCACCATTGTCTTTTGTTTCAGAAGTTGAATTTGAAGTCGATGATAAGGTTTTGGTTAAAATTCATTCTGCCGATAAATCAAATGTACTGGAAAAATATTTTGACAACTCTTGTTTAAGCCTTGGGGGTCACTTAAGTTGAGGTTGGCCTATTGCACAAGGCTTCCACTCATAACAAGGTTCTAAAAAGTGGATATGTGGAGCTTATGGCTGTTTGTGGCCTAGACTTTATGTAGTTGGGGTAATGAGATTTTAGTGATATATTTCAGTGGGAAGTGGAGTCAAAGATGCATATGCGTAAAAATAAACATCCATATTATGTTGTGGATAAAATTTTATTTAACTTATGTTCAGATCTGTATGCGTGTGTGCATGTAGGAATATAATATCTTGGTATAATCGATAATAAATCAATTTTGAGTGTTGCCTACGATGATGATTTCCTATTGTCTTCATGTGTAATACAAGAATTTTTCAAAATTGGTACCTACTTTTATTATTATTGTGGGATAAGATTATTGTTGTGACTTCCCTATGGAGTTATGTGCTAGGAGTTTTTTAAGGAGAATCCAGAACATATTGACTGTCGGAAGAGAAAGGTTATGTTGATGTTAGATTTTGGGGGGGCTGGAAATGAAAATTAAAGTTGTTGGGTGTTGCTTCTGTATCAAGTGGTACTAGAGCAGGTTATCCAATCCAATTGTCAGTGTTAGCTATCAATTTTTAATAGGGTTGTTTACAAGTTTTAACTTAAACTTGTTGGGTTGACGATGGATTTTATTTGGAGTTATGTTTAGCAAATTTCAAGGACAAAATTTTTATAAGGAGAGGAGAATGTAACAACCCCAAAAATAATATGCATGCAATTGTAAAAAGAATTAATTAATTAAAAATTAATTAATTAAGTAATTAATTATTATTATTAATTAAATAATATTAAATAATATATTAATATAATATAATATAATAATATAATACATACATACATACATATATATATATATATATATATATTTATATATATACCCTAAAGGATCAGGAGAAATCAAATTAGAGCATCACCCCCTTCTCACCATCTCTCTCTCTCTCTCTCTCTCTCTCTCTCTCTCTCTATTCACTCTCTCTTTCGCTCTCTTAATTTTTTTGCCATTTCTTGGCCAAATTGAAAAACGAACATCATTCCCGGGTCCTAACTCCGCTCCTCAACCTTCTAACCAAGGAGATTTTTTCATTTGGACGTGGTAGACACCACTCCAGGGTTAAGGTAAGGGGAATAGATTATGTCAGTTTATTTTGGAATTGAGCCGATTAAACTTGAGTATTTGGATACATAAATATTATATTGCATTTTCTGAATGAATCAAGGGTATGAAATTTATGATTTTGGGTTTATTATATACGTATTTGGGAAAAATAAGAGTGTGTAAGGTGATCATCTCATTTTTTCCTGTAATATATATATATATATATATATATATATATATATATATATTTCTGAGTTAAATTAAAACTATAGAGGTGATCATACCCTTATTTTTATCCAAATATACCGAGTGTATTATGACATACTTTCTCCGGTCTGTTTACTAGATTATGATATAACACTCAAATTGTGTGACATGAAAATAATTTATTATATTGCATATTTAAACCTATTTGAATTTTTATGGTATTATATGGCAAAAGTTGTGGTATTATACTGATTTATGGAATCGTTGGGAATAATGTGTATATTGTGAATTTGACGATTTAATTACCGATCATGTGGATGGTTGGAAAATTTTGGAAAAACTATTGTGAATTGTGTGTTGAGAAATTGGTTGTTGATAAATTTATTGTTAAGAATGATGGGGAGAAATTACTGCAGATTATGTCTTGAGAATTGAGATCATGCTATATGTTATATTATGTAAATATCTTTATATGTTCTAAGAACCTTGATGGACCAGTGGATGCTTAGAACTGTAGCTAGGGGTTTACACGGTTTGATGCGGTTTAGTTTTGGCCATAACCGAAAATCGAATCGAAAATGTTGGCTTTGAAATTTACGAACCGAAACGGAAACTGAACCTAAGTTGTTCTTCCACTAAAAACCAAAAATTTGAATGTTCGGTTATGGTTTTTCGATTTTTAACCAAGACCTAGCTGAGCCTGAGATTAGATCTGAGAGGCAAAAGTGAGAGACGAATCAGACGAAGATAGGCGGAGAGATAGAGAGGCAGATTCAACGTGTTGCGTGGCTACTTTGACTGGTTACTTGGCTAGCAACCTAGCAAGGGGAGGGGGGAATCGCAGACAAGAGACTGAGAGAGTGAGAGACGATGATAGCGAATAATGTCGAGAGGTAGATTTAGCGTGGCTACTGGTGCAATGGTGCTGGTCGCTGGGTGTTGTCAAGTAGGCTAGCAAAATAACAGTAGCAGGGGGTGGGGGAATCGCATATTAAAGAGTGAGAGTGAGAGTAAGAGTGAGAGTTAGATTGAGAGATAACTCAGACGAGGCCCGACAGACGGCTCAAGGAGTCAAGGACAGAGAGAAGAAGAGAAATGAGAAGTTGGATGACGGAGTGAAAGTGAAAACCCTAAATCCCTAATCTCCTATATAAATATATACTAGTCATATTATATATATATATATATATATATATATATATATATTTTATATAAATAGATTTTTCAGTTTTTTTGGTTTGGTTTCAATATAAAACTAAAATCAAAATTGAAACCGAATGTTTTGATTTTCAAAAACCAAAATCAAAATCAAAAATCGAAAAACCAAAGCGTTTATGTTTTCAGTTTGATTTTTGATTTTTTTTTGTAATTTTTGTACACCCCAAATGTAGCTACAGATGAGAATCAGTGTAGCCACACTGTACTGAGAGTGTTGGTGGATGAAAAGTCTATTTGGCCATAGAAGGGTTGTGTACCCTCCTAGAGTCAGGATTAGGAAGTGGTAGGCAAATCAAACTTACAAACAGGTTATTTTGATTTAGTCTTGATAGGCCAACCAAGGCTAAGTCCAATCTTCAGACCGCACACCGTCATAGGAGTTAAACATGTTGTTAGTCCAAAATGAGAGGTTCTTTTATACATATTTTTAGATTTATGTAATTGGGACTATTATTAAGTCGGAGTTATTAACTGAAGGAAAATAAGTGTTGGCCTAACATGGTTTACTAATCTTATTTTGATGATAACAAATCAAAGGTAATTTAACATGTTTTGGTGAAAGTGATGATACTTCAAGAATCAGGTTTCTGAACTCAAGTTCAAGTAATCTTGAAGCTCATTGCAAGAATACAAAGCTTAAAGGACATGAAAGCATAAATTCTAAAGATGACTTGATGAAAGCTTAGAGAAGTGAAGCTTAAAGGCAAGATGGACTCAACAAATGACAAGCATGAAGACTCCAAGTTTAGAACATGTTTAAGTCTTAAGAGAGTCTCTATGTAAGTACTTCATTCAAATGGTAATATGGTTGGATTTGAAGCTTATTAGGAAACTCATTGACTTAGAGACCATATTTTGCAAAACCTCAAAAAATATTTTTCAAAAGTCTTAAATTACTTTTCGAAAAAGAAAAGAGCAAAAGGAATTTGGAAACAAAATTGAAAATTAGCTATTTTTTCTGTCTAGGCGCCTTACATGGTTGGCCCAGGCGATTGACAAGTAGATAGAAGGATTTGGGCAAACCCGATAGAACCCAGGAGACTGACTCGTAACCCAGTCGACCGACACCTTAATGCCTTTGAATTTTCAATGTTTTTAATGACCCAGGCGACTGACCCTTCGTGATCAAATCATCTGACTTTTCGAAATTCAAATTTTAAAAATAATGGGAAGTTTCGAAAATTGAGTTTTTTTGAATTCTAAATGTTATAAAAACTTGGGAAATACTCCAAGTCATTTGGGGAACACGAAATACACTTTTCTAAACTTCTATAAATACCCCCCAATACAAAGGATTCAATACACCAAGCAATACACAACAATCAAAGCTTTCTTGCTTACAAAACTCTCAAAACTCTCTTGTTCACATACTTTCTGAAGTTCTCTACCAAGTCTTGTTGTGAAACTCTCACAAATTTCTAAGCATATTTTGAATTGTTTCCATCAAGAAAGAAGCTCACAGTGGTATACTTCTAAAGCTTCAAATTCTTTCTATTTTTATTTTGAATTGAAGTATATAGAATTGTGCTTTATTGTTGTACTAATCAGCTCTTGTAGAGAGTGTCTTTGTACACTGAATTTATTCTTTTTTTTGTAGACGGTTCAAGTTTTGAATCATTATTGGACCAAACGTGGGGTATCATTTGGAGAGGTGAACTCTAGCCTATTGAAGGAGGGATTGTAAAAGGTTGCTCCTACCCGTAAAAGAGTGGTATAGTGGAATCTTTGGGTGTGTTGCCTAACGCGAGGGCGTAGGCGGGTATAGTCAAACCTCGTAAAACTTGCGGTGTCACTCTCTTCTCTACTCTCATTTAATTTTTTGCTCATATAAATTGCATGGTTGGATATTTAATTTTCTGCTCATATAAACTACATGGATTGGATATTGAATAAATTGAAAATTAATTTGACCTTGGGATTGCGGAAACCGAAAGAGAGTACGTTGGTTGATCAATACTAATAGCGGAAATCGTAAGGGAGTATGTTGATTGATTAACACCCAAGACTCATTAATTAATTAAAAGTTTGTTTAAATTCTGAGTTTTGGAAGAGTGATTGGAAATTTCTATAGTGCTTCACATTGAGAAATCAAGTCCATCAATGCAGGGCATTTGTCAGCTACATACTTAAACTCTACTTTGACTTACTAAATTGCTGAATCTTAGAAGCATTGCTGCAATTATTCTATATTATGAATCTTGTCTTGGTTATCTTGGTTGGTTGAATTAAATTGCTAAAAGAATTTTTCAAATTGGAATTCTCATTCATAAAGGTTTATAACTAAATTAATTTTATGCTGAACTTGTGATCGTAAATCAACTTTGCATGTGTATTTGCTGAAACCAAAAAAGAGTTAAAAGAATTAATTAAGGAGGGTATAAAAAAAATTTAAAATACCAATTCACCCCCCTTTTGGGAATATACCTTCCCTTTCAATAAGTATTTTTTTCACTATATAGGTGTGAGTTAAATTTTACAAATGCCATTTTTATTTAAAGTTAAATTAATAGATGTATCTTGTTTACATAAAAACTCATTTTTGCCACATGCTGATAATAATCTATTACATCTTATTGAGAAGTGTCTCACCTATATACGTATTTTCACATTTCAGGACATTTAGGGAATCAAACTTAGCGAGCTTCGGGGCAGGACTTAGATAATTTAGTTTAAAGTGCTTGTGTAAAAATTAGTGAAATATGTTTTATGTTTTATAGAATGTAAATATTATTACTGGGAGATACTTATGTAGTTGTGGTGGTTTTGTACTCTGGTATAAATATATTTGAGATCTTTAGCAGTATAAAATTTTGGATACTACAATTGGTATCAGAGCAAATTTTCGGGTTGCTACATATAATTTTGTCCTCCAACATGCAAATCGAGCCAAAAGGCATATTATTTATGTCATTTCAACTCTCTTTTTACCAAATCTGACTACACTAAGTCATCAAAAGTAGTCTAAAATGGTAATGAATGGTCATACATTGATTTTAATTTTTACATAAAAATCGAGGTAAAATTCTAGTTTTTTTTCCTTAGTTTTTGGCATTTTTGGACACTTCTAGATTTTTTAGTCATTTATGGTGGACCCCATGTGCCTTTTTATTTATTTTAATAAATTAAAATTTACAAAAATTAAAATATAATATTCAAATATTTAATTTTTTACTAAAAAAATTGTAAATAGGTTGCTTGCACGAGCCGACACATGCACGCATGCAAGGTCATGCGAACGTGTGAACTGAAACAGTGCCATTCAATTTAATTTAAAAAATTTAAAAATTCAAAAATATGTTGGTGCATGGGGGAACATGCTCGTGCGTGAAGTCCACACATAAGCGTATGCATGCATTTGCAGTAAGTGGAACGCCGCCGTTTTGGGAAGATTTAAAAAAAAATTTAAAAATAATTGTGAGGGGACAAATGACATACTCCTCATTTGTAATGATCCGAAGAATAATGGTATTTAAATAATGAAGAGAGAAGAAAACGGGAATAGGAAAAAGGGGGCAGCAGACTTCATTGACGACGTAGCATTTTGGGCTTGTCGATGAGGGTGTGTCTCGTCGACGAGAAGATACTGAGAGGTTGTTTTTCCAAGTTCTGAATTTCGTCGACAAGGAGAAGGCATTCGTCGAGGAACCTTCTTCTTGACCTCGTCGACGAAGGCCAGATTATAAATAGTACAAATCTTAGATTTTTACGTCGAAATTTCAGCAAGAATTTCATCTCTCTCTCTCTCTCTCTCTCTCTCTCTCTCTCCTCTACGGTTTCTCCCTCATCTCTTTTCGATTTCAGCCCTGTTAGTTATCAGATCGACGATCTAAGGCCACCACGATGCTCCTGGGAAAGTTCTCTCCTAGTCTACTGGAGCGGATCATTGGTGGGATTGAGTTGAATTTCATCCTAGATTTAGGGTAAGGTCTTTTATTCAAAATTAGGCTTTCCAGCAGTTGTAGGAAATGTAGTAGACGAAAAAATAATGATATTTTATTTTGGAATATATTATTTTCAGGGTGTTGAGTGGAGAACCCTACGGGAGTAGGACTCGTGTCAGTAGGGGATTTTAGCAGGAATCAGGTAAAGGAAATATGCTATGCTAGACAATTTTATTATAATTCAGTAAAAATCATATTTTTATAGCAAATTATTATTCAGACCATATATACAGTTTTTAGAGCCTGATAATATTGATATCTAGTTGTGTGGCATGAGTTTAATATTAAATCAGTATAGGGTTTATATAATTTTTCGAATACCATGATTTATAGTATGTGTACAGAAACTTGTATTTTACAGCATTTTCATATTACTATGATATACAAACCTTAGAACCATAACATTTAGTTACTATAATTAATCAAATATTTCAGTTATTCAGTTATGTAGATGTCCCAAATATTCAGTTATTACAGCTTATTCAGATCAGTTTATATAATGTTATGGTTATTTTAGTTGTTACAAATCATCGTAAAAGTAGTATTTTAGAAATATCAGTTATATATGTATAGTATCAGACCCTGATGGACTATATTCAGCCAGCAGAGCACGGTACCATAGCTATATTTAGTTCAGAGTGCAACAACTACTCAGATAGTATGTGGTATTCCGAAGTCAATCATGCCTATGTTGTGGACAGACTCCCCATCAGATATGGGTTGAGGGGGCCGATTTGACTGTCAGAGTTCAGTTGACTTACCATGGTCGGCCAGCTAGGTTAGGTCCCGCCTTTGGGCTGCACAACCTTGTCATGAGGGGTTAAATCATGACTTTCAATTATCCATCCAATGAAACTTTTCAGTTATTATATATGTGTATGATCATATTTTCAAAAAATAGTCATACCTATAGATATTAGCAGTATTATGAATAAATATTTAAAAAAATCAGTTTATGTTAAGCAACATAGGTATGATTTATATTGCAACAGGTTTACAAGTTTGACTCAGCTTTGTTATTTATGGTATTTTCTAAGTCAGATTATATTAGCATGTAGCTCATTTGCCACATACTAACAATAGCATATTTCGTCTTACTGAACGTCGTCTCATTCCATTAAATTAATATTTTTTCAGATGATCTAGTTAGGCGAGCAGATCAGGCTTGCAGATAGAGGAGGCTATATTACTACCCTGTTAGTAGGGTAAGTGTTTTAGAATAAGGAGTATTTTTGTGTAGCCTTAGTTCAGCTGTATATGTGTATTTTGGGGTTATTCTAGCACTCTGGTATTGTGTGTATATATATATTTATGGTTGTGGAAATATGAATTCAGCTTCTCGCTGCTTAGGTTGATAATTAGATTTTTATTGGAAAATATTAGAGTTGTGTAAATTTCAGTTTACATGAATAAAAAAAAAAAAATTTAGCAGGTTGTTACATCATCTGTCTTTTTCCCTGTGTTTGTGGTTCGAATACGCCATATTTTCCAGTAGGAGCCCCCTTTCCCCCCTTTATTTCTCACCGAAAAACCTCCTTTCTCCCCACCATTCCCTTCCCTACTTGCCCTATGCCTTAAGCCCATAAATTCCTCAAAAATCCCCTTAAACTAAACCAACCACCCTCTGTCATCCCATTTTCAGCCATACCTCCCCCTATGTGCTCTCTCCTAGCTTTTCATATATTTTCCATTCTATTTAATGCCTTAAAGGTTGAATGTATAGGGGTTTCTTTTGGGCTCTTTCTCTCTCTCCCTCCCTACTAAAGTCTAATTTCTTTCTCTTCCTCTCATCTAATCTCATATTCTTGCTTACTCTTATAATCTCTCCTTCGCTCTCTTATCTTCTCTCTTCTCTTTCTCTTTTTTCTTCTTCTTTTTCCCCGAACTAATCTCTCTGGTGTTTGTAGGTATGCGTTGACTCAGTGCAGGTGTTTAGATGAGTGCAATTTAGTGAAGTGATGTTATGATAAAGGGATCTTCTCTCTCTCTCTCTCTCCGCCTCCCCCGTCTCCCGTCGCACCCTCTCGTCTTCATCCCACCATCCTCAACTCTCCTCTCTCTAACTGGTGTGTGTGTGTGTGTGTTTTGTGTGTAAATGCATGTGGCAATGTGTGTGAATGTGTGTATTCATCTTGATACATGGTGGTGTGTGAATGCATGTATATTGTAGTGTGTGCGTGCATGAAGCCGGAGTTGCATGTGTGTGAGTGTATTTGTATGCATGTATCAGTACATGGATAAATCATGAACATAATTGATGCGTAGGTGCATGAATATACATGAATGTGTATGCATGTTAATGCATGTTTGAGTATGTAAGAATGCATGTAAATAAATGCATGGATGATGTAGGCATGTGTGCATATGTGGATATGTATGAATGCACATGTATATGCATGCATAAGTATTCATGTATGTAGATATATATTAATATATATTTTATATATTAATGTATATAAATACAATTGTATATAATTCTAATGTACATATTTTTCAAGTGTAATATGATAAAATGTGAGACATGGTTTTTTGGTATGTTTTTATATATTAGTATTCAAATATCATTTTGTTTTTTTAGAACATATGGAAGTATGCTTGTGTGTGTGTGTGTGTAATATAGTATAAGCATATGTGTGTGTGTGTGTGTATATTGCAATATGCTAGTAATATATACAAGTATGTATGTATATGTTTATATGTTTAATACATATGATCATGTATATATATATATATATATATATATATATATATATAATGGAATAAGTGTGTAGGTATGTATTTATATTAGCATTTATGTATGTGTATGTGCTTATATGTGTATTCATATTAATTTATATATATTGGTATGCATGTGTGTACTATTGTGATTTTTGGTGTAATCCCAAGAGGAGGGGGGGGGGGGGGTGAATTGGATATTTTAAAAATTTCTAGGTCAATTTAAAATCACAATTAGTATTACTCAACCTAGGGTCTATCTAATCAACCACTAGATAATGATTTTCAAATAATTTAAAACACATTATGATTATTTCCCATCCCGAATTCCAATCACACCAGACATTAGTATTAACTATAGCCAGTAGTAATTCAACCATATAATGGATAAGCAATCAACACTAAATTAACCAGAGTGATAGGGAAAAAATGCACAACGACCTCGACGGTTTTTATCGAGGTACGGCCAATATTACCTACATCTCCACCTTAAGCCAACCCACTTGAGTATTCACTAAGTGCTCACTTAACCAAGTGGAGCGACACCGTTTACAACCTCTCCTTATAGGGCGAAAACTCCCTAGTTCACTTACCGGGCGGATTCAAACCTTGACACCTTATAGGTTGGTGCCTACCTAGCTCAATTACCCAGGCTAAGCCAAAATAGTACACCTTACAGGATGGTGACCTCCTCTTCTGGAGATACCACATGCCAGAAATACAAAGATAATAAAATGATGTTTGTGCAAACAAAGTGCTTCTCCAATAAGCAGATATGTACAACAATAAAAGCAATGCACTCTAGTATGATGGGGGGTTTTAGGCTCAATAGAATATTTGTAGTTTATCTCTCAAAGATTTATATATGTATGAGATAATGTGTGAGAGTATTATGAAAATGATCTTTGATTCAAGATATATAATATTCACTAAGTGTGTTTTTCAAAGATCTTAAGAACCCAAATAATATCTTCAAAAGTATTTTTCAAATATGAAGTATAAGAGATATTGAAGATTAGTTTACCAAAAATATTTTCTAATAAACACAATGTAAGCCTTTGAATCTTGTAATAAATATGCAAGGACTCACAAGCTGTAAAAGAGTTCTCCTAAGAAATATTTATGAATCAAATAATATGGTAAGAACTCAAGCTTGCTCTCAAATAGGATTTTCAAATGCAAATGAATAAGTGAGAGTATAAACTTTTCAATGATATGAAATATGCCCACAAGAATGAATGTTCAATCAATCTTCAAGTTGCAATGAATGTAAGAGAAGAAGGATGAATCAATGCCTCTTTCTAATTGATTTTTGCAGAGGAGTATGAGAAAGAGGATCAAGTATGCTTGAATATGTGTGAATATAACAAATATTTGCACAAAATATTTTGAGAGAATTTTTTGCTAATCAAAAGTACTAATTATGCTTTAGGAAGGGCTATATATAGAATTCCCCAAAATTTTAACTGTGGGACATAGAAAGAATTTTCAAAAATGTTTAATTAAAATTTAATCCTGATTAGTGCTAAAAAATTGCCCAAACCCAAGAGGTTTGGTCGATTGGCGAAGCGCTGGTTGATTGGCCGTAGTTAAAATTTGAAAATTTTAAAGTGGGTTGGTCGACCATGGAAGGTGTTGACCTTTGGTCATAATCCCTTTTGGTATGACAATACCACTATCACAAGATCAAACACATCATTTTAATGTCTGTCAATTTTTGTTTGCAAGTTTATATTATCAGATCTTATGCTGGCACACTAGAAGCTTGAGACTAAAGCAGACCCGGAAGACTCATTGTAATTTATTATTTTATGTAATTGGGTCTAATATATTAATCAGATGGTTTGTAATAATTAATATGCACGATTGCATGGTAGGAACTTAGCCCTCAAGAACCACTAGATGGCCCTTAGGGACACCGTCTACCGACCCCAGGTTTTTGTGTACTTAAAACGCTTTCAAAGCCTCTAGGTCCTTTTGCACACACTTAGCATATAGTCCCAACATACGTATTATACTGGGATTAAATAAGGAAAATTGGATTTAATTGGAAAAACTTGAGAGAGCTTGGGTGACCGAACCTGTGGCGTTTAAAACACCTTAGGCGACCGAACCCTGGACAAAGTCAAATTGTTGACTTCTTGTTCGGTAGACCGAACAGACTTGAACATATCTTTCTTGGTCACCCAACTCATGTCAAGGCACTTTTCACCAACTCGGGCGCTCGAACCTTTGTGTTCAAAAAGCCCTCGGGCGATCGAACTTGCTAGTTCGGTTAACTAAACTTGTATCCGAACACCCGAACCTCAGATAGAATGCTACTAACTTTGGTTCAGCCAACCGACTCTAATTTCAGGCACCTAAACCTTTAAAAAGTAAATTTTTTACCGAGTCTATTAGGGCACCCGAACCTCATACCGGGCACCCGAACCTCAGACCTGGCACTCGAATCTCGTGGGTTAAATTATTTTTTATCGTAGTTAAATTTAATTAAACAGTGTTAATTTTCCTAAACCGTTTTAAAACAATTTTAATAATACCTACTGGCCCAAGGTTATAAATCTTCCATTCTCGATATATAGGGGCTCATATTGCAAAATTAAGATAGATTAGCAATATAATTAGTTAAAAATCCTCTCAATCTCAAAAAGCCTATTTTGCCTATTTCAACCCAAGATACTCTCATATATTCATTCCCGTTGATACATCTTAGCATTATGAGAGTTTCCAATTGTGTGTGCTTGATTAGTTATAGCTAATCCTCCCATTGTCTTACTTGATAATTGATATTGATTTGGGGAGTTTAGCCTAGTTTTATCCCCAAATTTTTCTTGATCAATCTTGTGTTTAGGGATAAACTCATAAGCTTAAGGATCTTTGCATTGTCCTCATTGCAAGATTCCCATCCACTTTATTTTTGTGTGCAAAATATTTTTACAACTAAATTTCAACCAACTCTTTGTGCTAGTACATTTGGAAAACTATTTTGAGTTCGTTTGAATATCATTGCTAATCCTTTGAAACACTAATATGATATTGAGAATTTAATCTACTTCGCTTTCAAGATTATCTTGTTAGAATACATCCCTGAGTATATTTTGAGGTT